>NC_073699.1:9477274-10102274 GCF_023634085.1 Falco cherrug
TCTGAGTTTCCATTCACTGAAATGAGCTGATTTAAATTTGCATTTTAAGACTTGAAGCTATACAAACAAAATTCAGGTGTGCAGCAAACTGTGGAGACTTCTAGTATTTTTGAGATAATTTAAAGAATATGCATCAGTTCTATGCAAATATAAATTCTGGTTTTACAGATGTCAAAATTAAATCTTCAATATCCATGGTTGTCTTCTGTAATCTTATAAATTCAAATTCCAAATTCTTTCTGAAAAATATTGGTACCTTGTTGCTCAATTTTAGCTCAAACTACAGAACATCAAATTAGTACTTCTCTGATACAGAGATCATAGGAAAAATGTGTCAAAAGTGTATTGATACTAAAATGGAATCAGTTCACACAGGGTTCAGATTTCAGTCTGCCTTCTTGCAGTTCTTAAGGCAGGTCAGAAGTGTGAGACACACAACCTGCCTGACAGCAGAATATTTTTCCATAGCCAGTCAGTGGATATGAATCTGTTACCCTATCTTTTGATCTTTTAATTACAATACCTTATGAGGAGGAAAGTACACAGGCGAATTCATAGAAGCGTGTGATATGCAATAGTATTTTCTCCTTATGCTTCTTCTGCTGTCTTTGGTCTGTATGACACTGATTTCAGATAGGATTGAACTGTATGAAACACAATGAAGAATCACAAAGCACAGACTTTACTCAGAGGGAAATGCAAAATGCCAAGAAACAGCTGTAAATGAGGATCAGTCCAAAATCTTACTGGTTCATCACACCAAATGTTATTCTTCTTGTCATTTAAGAAAGACATTCACACATGTTGACTATTAATTGTGAACAGTTAAAAGTTCTTATATCTGCATTCCCGGAATGGTAGTCAGATAGCTTACTTGAAAGAACAGAAATTACTAATTTAATTTTTGTGATGTTGCTCTCCCCACTCCTTATTCTGCAAAGTAACAATCTCCTTAATTATTCCAACTATTTCAAGACATTGCTTTGATCTCTCAAACGATTTTGTAGCATCTCAGAAACAAAAAGTTACCAGAACAGCAGCAGATATATTCCTAAACTTTTTTATTACTGACAGAAATATTTTCTGATATTAAAAAAAAGTTTACAGAAGAACTGAATGGATGAAACCAGGACAGTTCTGTATTGCTATATTGCTTTTGTAAGTCAAAATATGAGAAGATACTGAATTATAAGATGAATTTTTGCTGATGAATGGATTTTGGTGCTGCATCTAACTCTTAGTGAGGTATTTAATAAACTTAGAAACACTCTCAATAAATCAGAAAATTGATCATTGAAGGTAATGTTTGTATCTGGCTCTGCCATAGAGCTTCTAATAACAAAGTACAAATCTGTAATTCTGGATTCATCCAAACAGCATCATTAAATATGCTGAAAGAAGGGAATCTTGATGCCCTGTGGATGTATTGGCCTCTGAGCAATGTTTGCTTAAGCAACTGTTTGGGTGTTATGGTACTGGATGCCTACTGCTCATGCATGTTCTCTTTAACAAACCTTGTCAGATAGCTGTAGTTTGATCCCCCTTGAAACTGAAACAGTAACAGTGTAAAAGGCAAAAGGGAGAACTACCAAATATTTTTTTTATTCTTGTCAGACTTCTACAATATGCTGGAAAAACTGAGAACATTTACTCCTCTAAGAATAAACACTAAATACTGTGAGTATAGTGCATTGATCTTGCAACTGTAAGGGAAAGGAGAGAAGAAGGAAAGAACAGACTAGCTTTTATTTCAGGAGTTCAGAAAAAAAAAAGGGAAGGTAACAAGAAATTTGCAAAGAGTATGATGCCATTAATGATAACTGCAAAAATTAAAGACATGAAAATATTTTTCTGACATAATTACCTTCTTTTTTATTTCATGATAGAAATATGTTAAGACATTATTGGTCCATATTATCATAATATTCTTTTCCTGCATAGTTTTTACAAGTGGCAGAAAAATATCCAAACACTTTCCATTTTATGCTAATCTTGTATCCCTTGTTAACATCCTGGACACTTCAGCCATTTTGACTGCAGCTGTCTGTTGTGGCCAGCTGGTTAAGTCAGATTTTTGTCTAGTGGAAGTGGAAGTGAAAGAGTGTTTAGCTGTTTCTGAGAAAAAAAAACCAAAAAACCAAAAAAAAAAACCCCACATCCAAACCCATGTTTGTGTGTATAGTGGGAGGTGGAGATACTGGAGCAAATATTTAAGCTATACAAGGGATGTCAAATCCTTTTCAGAAAAAGATAAGCTTCTTGCCAAGCCTGAAAAATTGTGTTCAATATAAACCTCTGAAATACATGGTGTGATCTCAGCAGGAAATCACAGATGTTAGATGCTAAGCTCTGAAGATCTCAGAAGTTGCCTTCTGCACAGAGCATGCTCTGTCCCTTTGCAGCTCCTATCTGTAACTGCACAGCATACAGAGCATCCCCACAGGTTAAAATGAGCATTCTCTCTCCAGCACAACATTACAACTTTGAAATTCCAGGTAGAATTTACCTGGAAAGACTATTCCAAATGCTTTCTACCCAGGCCCATAACCAAGAATGGAAATAGACAGGCCAAAAGAAATTATAAAGATCAAGACTGCTAAAGAGAAACATGAAAAAATATCAGAGATTGGGAACTCCTTTGTGTGAAAGTGGAGCCAGCAATGATAAGGAAATGAGCGTTGGGGAGACAAGAAGTAAAAGAGTAATGGGCAGAAGGTTTCTCCACAATATACAGTAGGCTTCTCCAGAGGTTGAGTCCAGAAAGTCAACACTTGAAACCTTAGCATCCTTCTGCAGTCATCAAATAGCTGTGAAATCTATTGGAGAATTGATAATGCTGCTTCTGTGATCCTGCTCAGATCCACTGTAAAGGACAACAAAAGAATTGAGTCTAGAATTACAGGGTTTATATTTCAGTTACAGAAATTGACTTTTAAAATTCATCTGTAAAACAAAATAATTGTAAATATTGTTAATTGTTTACAAGTACCTGATAAATGTTTTCAGCATACTGCTACAGAAAAACTGTGTGCCAGTGCAGACAACAGTGCAGGCCCTTCTCTTGATTTTTGTCTGCAGGATTTAAAGCTCTATAGACTATGGATTTCTTGGCACTTGAAGGTGCCTTCATTAAATTTTGAACTGACTGATAAGTGCTACCATGACTGAGAGCTAGTTCCTGTCTGGGGGTAAATTGGGAACAGTGGAATGAAAAGCAGAAAAAGCAGAGAAAAACTCAAACAAAAGCAATCTCTAACAATTCAAGAATAAAAGTACTTGAAATAATTCACCATAGGCTAGGACAGTGTGACTGAGTGAAGAGTGTTAAAATGTTTGCAATCAAGGGAACAGCAAATTTTTAAAATCATGATCAGGACAGAGAAGACCCAGTTCTGGGACAGAAGCTAGCAGGCTAAATGCAATTCGAGATGAGTCTTAAGCTTACATTTTGAGTAAAGAATTATATAAGTAATTACATAAGTATTTTTTATATATGTGTATGCATGTATATATGTATGTAATTATGTATGCACCCTATTTCACCTACAGTCCATTCATAGGATGACAATCTCCTTGGTTTCTTCATTAGTGTACAATATTAGCAGAAGTCTATATAACAGGTGTAGAGTCTCTAAGCACACGGATAAATTATAGCTAGTTTCAAATAAAGGTAATACATCCTTGGAAACTATATACTAAGTGGATGAATACCTAGACTGATAAGTCAAATATTCTAAGATTGCCCTTGGAAACAGTTCTATACTGCTTATGCATGTTATAGAACAATCAGTAGCTGAAGCATGACAGAATAACTTTTACCACAGGCAAATTTACTTGGCACTTTTCAGTGCCTGACACAACTATTTTAATACTTCTCTTTCAATACAGTTTTCTGTGGGTAGTACTACTGTACATATGAAACTACTTTATTTTTAAGCTTAAAAGAAGCCTTGAAGAACATTTTGTTATAATAAATATGCCTTTAATTACTTTCCTGGTTTACAGAAGGCAACAGCAAAATTTTGATGAAAAATCTATTCTGAATGAATGATAATATTTTATAAGGCATATTTGTAGGGCAAGGTTTTCCCTTGCACTTCCTCTTTATCCATTCAGGAAGGTGAAATTTTCAGCCTGTTTTAATTCCATGCTCAAAGAAACAGCTTCTTAAACCCTGTCCCCATGCCAGTGGCATTTTGTAGACTTTGAAGCTGCTTTTTGAAAGACACTGTCTTCCAACAAAGTAGAAGATCAAGTAAAAAAAAAAAAAAAATGGGTATAGATCACTGCAGTGGAAAATGCAATCTAAATATACTGCCAATATGGACTATAAAGTGAGAAGAAAATCTGCTAGCATTTGAAGCTATTCATATAAACTATGCTTATCCTTAAATTTGCTAAGAAAGCATACAAATCCATAAAATGGTACAACTTAAAGCTTGCATTCTGAAGTTCTGAAAATGAAATGAAGTAGCATTTTGGTTTCAGCAGAGATAGAGTTGATTTTCTTCCTAGCAGCTGGTACAGTGCTGTGCTTTGGATTTTGAATGAGAATAATGTTGACACCAGGTTGATGGGTTTAGTTGTTGATAAGTACTGCTTACTCTAAGTGAAGGATTTTTCCCATGCTCGGTCAGTGAGTAGAAGGACAAGAAGCTGAAAGTGAGCAGAGCCAGGACAGCTGGCCTGAACTAGCCAAAGGGATATTCCATACCATAGAACATCATAGTTGGTGTATAAACTGAGGGGTGTTGGCCTGGAGAGGCTGATTGCTGCTTGGGGATGGGTTGGGCATCAGTCAGCAGGTGGTGAGCGATTGCATTTTACATCTTCCCTTCTTCTTCAGTTTTGTTCAACAGAATCACAGAACGATCACAGTTGGAAGGGACCTCTGGAGATCACCTAGTCCAACCCCCTGCTAAAGCAGGTTCACCTACAATTGGTTGTACAATTGTGTCCAGGAGGGTTTTGAATGTCTCCAGCGAAGGAGACTCCCCACCCTGTCTGGGCACCCTCAAAGTAAAGATTTTTTTTCTCCTCATATTCAGATGGAACTGCCTGTGTTGAAGGCTGTGCCCCTGGCCCCTTGCCCTGTCGCTGGGCACCACTGAAAAGAGCCTGGCCCCATCCTCTTGACACTCGCCCTTAAGATATTTGTAGTTATTGATAAGATCCCCTCCCAGTCGTCTCTTCTCCAGGCTAAACAGGCCCAGCTCTCCCAGACTTTCCTCATAAGGGAGATGATCCAGTCCCCTAATCTTCCTAATCTTTGTAACCCTCCACTGGACCCTCTCCAGCAGTTCCCTGTCTCCCTTGAACTGGGGAGCCCAGAACTGGACACAGCACTCCAGATGCAGCCTGACCGGGCAGGGCAGAGCGGGAGGATATGGGGCAGAATTCGCTTATTAAATATCACTGAGCAATCCCATCTAACTAACATTTATGTATGAAAAGTATTATAATATCCAATTATCATATAATAAAGAATACTCTGGAAGATTTTTTATCCCTCACATGTTCTCTTTGTTTCTAGTTGCAAAACCTCTGATCTGCTCAGTTCCCTTTTCAGTGTGCACGATTTTAATATGCAGTTGTACATACTCAAGTTCCTATTGACAGTTGGGAAAGCATAAGCAATTCATCCTTCTTTTTTGTTGTAGAAAGACAGAGAAAACTGAGGTCTGAAGGAATGATTTATCAGGGCTAGAGGAGTTATCTGAAACTCAAGGAAACCTGGAGTCAGTTCTGTTCTCTAGCACAAATTTAATGTGTAAATCTTAGTCAATGTAGTGTATTGATATGCCTTTTTAACCATGTTTCCTTCCTCAGGGTGGCAATGCAGGGATAACATCAGGATGACTTTCATTGCCATATTAATACAAGCTATCTATTTAATTTTTATTTTAATCAAATTTTATCTTCCTGCCAGACACACAGTACCCTACCTTGTAGCTCCTATTTGTATAGCCATCTTATTCAAATACTTCTGTATGGCTTTGCATCAAGGAGAGATTGACTCTATAAAAAAAAAATCCGAAAACCTCCAAAAACCTGCACATCACCAAAACCAGTCCACAGATTTCATAATTAAAGAAGGAATCTTATGTCTTCTCTGGGATTATCTCTGCCTGTTGCTTATGTCTTGATTGTTAGAGGCACTTTGACAAAATTGTGTATTAAATTAACACTGAACATGTGGGATAATGGATTGCTTGGCATCTGCAATAAAAGTATATGAGGAGGAAGGGAATCAGATCCATGGCTTTAATTAATTTTCGTTTGCTCATTCAACCGAAGGAAAAGCTTCTCAGCTCCCCAAAGTAAAAGTTAGCCTGAGTGTAACTTAGAAGGGAACAGAAGTTCCCATTTCTTTCCTGTGTGGCCTGCAAAGTGCATAACTTCTGTCTTAATCAATGCCAATAAGTATGTTACATTATGACTGCTTACACTTTCTGTAATTATGACTAATGATTTTTAAGTTGCTGATGGTGGTATGGAACTTCTTTAAAATTTTGAGAGATACAGCTGCCTAGCAGCCTCTTAAAGTTCCTGATATTTGTCATCATAAGCAGATTTTTAATCTGGAGTTTTGTAACAATTTAATATGATGGGTACTATATTCTAAAAGGTTTATGGGGTACAAGGGTTATGAAATACTCCAGGAACACAGATTCTAAAAATTAATAAATTTATTCAAAATATCTGATTTTTTTTCTCAGATTAAAAAGAAAAAAAATATCTAAGGAAAAAAGAATTGTGATGTTGTGGTGTGTGCTTTGAAAAAGTAGCCAAGACAGATGCGTGCAAGTTCTTGGGACCAGAAGGCTTTCTGTTGCATAAAGAACATACTGCAAAAACAGCTGCATCTCCTAGCAGTTGGATTGTTACTTATAAACAGAATTTGGCAATCATGTGGCAGGAGTGTGACTGTTCACTCAACTCCTGGTCAAAGTTCGGCTAATGCAGCTCATGCTAAGGGCTGATGTGTGCTGAGATCAGTGCCATTAGGTCAAAGTGAGGGCAACACATGGGCAGGGCACAGTGACCAGGAAGGGTAAAGGCCATTATGCAGCAAATATCACCTGCAGCTTGCTGTCTTCTGCAACTATAATCCTTGCATGTTGATGGCCTGGCTGTTTCTTCAGAATCCGTTAAATAATGAGAAGGGTACAGACCACATTCCAAGCTGGGAGGCAGAACTACATCAGCTTGCCCAAAAAGTTTTTGAAGCAGTTCCACAGCAGCTGAAATTCTGAGGCTTTTGTGCTTCCCAGTACGATACAGGGGATACCCACAGCATGGTGGGGAAGGAAGGATGAGCACTCTCACCATAAGCCAGGTATCTATTTTGCTCACAGGTGCATGGGTTGCAAGTTGCAGGTTAGAGGACTTGTGTATTAGAAACTTCTTTAAAAGAGTGATGAATTAATGAATTCACATATTAGACTACTCTGTACAATGAGAATTGAAACCTTGGATGTCATGTTTATGTTCTTTCCTAATGAGCTCACAAAATAAAGTTCAATTTACAGAGTACAGTGTTCTATGAAGTTGAGAGACCCAAAAATGGGCCATGACATGGGACATTACCTAGGATCAGCTACAACATGACTGGAGCTGATCCTCTCAAAAAACAGTACAATTCAGCTGAAAGCATAAAATGCAACACTTTGCTTACAACACATTTTTAAAGGTGTTGCAGTTCAATTGAAAACCATCTTCCTCCAGTATAGCTTTTCTAAAAATTAAATAGAGAATTACCTTCAGATTGAAGACATCTACACCCCATGGATCAGCAAAAGCCATATAAAAAGGAATATAAAATTTCAGTTGAAAGACAGCCTGTGAATCTGTTATTGAACAATGTGAAATGCAATACAGGAATAAGAAGTGACATAGTGGGGAATAAGCTTCCAATACATAACGGTTATGTTCCACGCGGAGTATTTATTATACAAAAATAACATCCTCACAATTATAATTTTGTATAGCATGTAGAATTTGCTTATTGAGTATAAATATTAAATTATTCTGATATAAACCATAATGATTGTAATAATGTACTCATGAAGTAGTTCAATTAAATAATTCCTTAACAGTTATATTTCTTTATATTAAAATGTCTCAGATTCATTAATCTTGTGTAAATCAAACCAACATATGCAGGCTCTCTTTTGTGTAGTTACATGAATATACTTATTAATAGCCTTTCCTTTTTGAATATTAATGAATGTTCACTTATAGGAAGCAGTGAATTATACAGAAGACTATAAATTAAGTGTGATATGAGATCTATTTCTTAACCATTATCTTTAAATGTATTTGTCCTAAACTACGTGAACTCCTGCCCCTTTCTGAAACAGGACAAACAATTCACCTGAAGTGCCCAAATTCAAGGAATTTTAACATTCAGAGTTTCCAGTATTCATTTACTTAAGAAAAAGTATTTTAAATTGCCTTAGATTCTTACTGTCTTCTTGTTAAACACTTCCCCATTAACTTCAGCATTTAGGTTTATAGGCCAATAATTACCAGGAGTGCACTTTTCCCTGTGGCATAATATTGACCTAATATTGAATATTAATAAATGTATTAACAGTGTTCTATAAAATAATAATAAAAAATCTACAGTAGTGTTGTACAGTCTTGATGTCTCTACCTGCCCCACTTGACCAAGGGGGATATTCCTTTTTTCTAATAAGAGGCTATTATTACTTTCTAGTAGCTTTGGCTGGCCATGCATCAACCCACATTAACAGAATTCATGCTCCTTCACCTGTAGCAGCCCACCCTATCCAGTGCCCCTGACACCTTCCTACATGACGGTTTCTGTATGCCTAGTGCATGTGTGCCACCACATACCCTTTGGCTGTCACACACCTCACTGCCATAGCACAAGACTCCACCAGACTCTGTACTCCAGCTCCTCCCATCACTTCTGTGCATTAGAGGTATATGGCTCTCTATTATAGTCATCACCCACTGCTCTCTCAACTGTCGGACAGGAAAAACAAAAACCCAAAAAAACAGCACAGGGTGGTGAACTAAACATCAAGGATAAGTGGACCAGAGCAGAGGATTGGTAGAATAATTAGAGGCTGAAAGAGCAAGGACAGGAGGCAGGGAAATTAAGAGAGGACAAAAAAGAAAGACAGAAATATGTTTTACTATGGAATGAAGGAGGAGGTGAACTTGTCCGCAAACATTTACTTCTCTATGGCCATACAGAACTATACCTAATAAATCTCTTTGTTACTCCAGATTTTTGGACTTATGCACAGATTGTCTTGATGTTATTCCCTGGATTCACAATAGCTTCCTACACTATGAAATAAAATTAGTCTAGAAAATATGACTTGAGAACTATTTGACTTTCTTCAAAAGGCTCGTTGTGAAAAGTGTTGATGTGATGTGAAGATATTACTTCTTTTTTTCAGTAGTATCAAAGAGCTGTACATTATTCCTACTCCAGTAAGCAACGATTGGATTATTCAGAATATCAGTTTGTTCATGATTTTACATGATTAGACACTAATACTTATTATTATATTTCAGGATGAGAAACTATTTTTAGTGGATGATGGATATTATGGAAAACAATTATGGAAATGTCTCAGGTACCGATGAATCAACACAGAACAGCTACAGTTTTTTTAGAATATTTCACATTCCCAGATCTATTCCGCAAACTGAGTTCTTAATCCTAGAAGGACAATGCAAAAAATAGGAAGAGAGCAGAGTCTCAAACCAGCCAAGTCTTACATGTTATCATACTTGCACATATAAACAGCTTATACTCTTTTAGCCTGTTTTGCAGGAGCTGTTTGAGTAGAGCTATTTCCCACAATGAAATACGATTATTTCTATTATTAAGTCTGAGAGTAGGTTGGCCTGCTAGCATTGTATTAGAGTCAAACCTCCATCCTGGACATAAATATTCTGCTTAGACTGAAGAGTTGCCTGCGTGAAACAGTTGATTTCTATGGTTTGAGTTGGTTTCGTATGGTTCTATGAACAAAGAGGTACCTTACACCATTTATTTTACAGCTTTCATTTGATCTTGTAACCAATGTGGTGTATCAAGCACACAGATGGCCTGTGCACAACACATTGCCAATACTAAGTTTTGTGTAATTTGCAGCAATTTTAAAAGAGTATATAGAGAAGTAAGAAATAGGTGTGGACTACATTAACTTCTACTACAGAAGCTGTTAGCTAAGAGTAGTTAAAGCACTGCAAGTATGCTAACAAACCCTGGAAATTAATTTCTTGATGCACTTGCAGTTCATCATTTTCTCACAACTCTGAAAAAAGCCCTAAACAAACCCATAAACCTTACCACTGAAGATAACAGCAGCTCAGAGATGGCAGAATTTAGTTGCAAACCATTTAATTGATCGAGCCATTGGATCCCAGCAGAGATCACTGAGCACAGATGTCCTGTTACTGGATGAGATGCTTAATCATTATGTAATGTTTAACTCTCAGATTGATTATTCAGTTCTTATGCATAGTAGCATTACTGGAAAGTTAACCACTCATGTTGAACAAAGGCTGAAAAGAGTAAAGAGAAGCTGCACTGGGACATATCATTTGAAGACAGTTGGGACCGTTCAGTGGTAATGATGCTCAGTTGAATTAATTGTTTCTACACTACGGTGAACATGAGTGCTTCCCTCTTGCATTTCCTCCTCACACTTTTTAAAAAATACATTACAATATACCTCCAAGTATATATCTGTCTGGAAAGAATAAGCTTCGGTAACCATGCATTTATCTATTGCTGAAATTTAGAAGTATACTGCAGACTCATGTTCAGTTTTTATCCCAAATGCAATTAATCCTGTCAAACATAACAGGACAGTTTTATTTTATAATTTGGAAGTATCTCTTGGATACTGTATCATTAAGAGTTAAACCAACATTAAAGAGCAGTAATTAAGAGCAGAAAGAGCAAGAATGGAAGGATGACAAAAGATAGATTTTCAGATTAAATTCAAGTAATGATGTGAAAACACTGAGGCTGTTGCGTAAAGTTCACTGCGCTTTCAAAGATTTATATAACCTTTGCAATGAGTAATAACGTACCTTTGCAATGAGTAATAATGTAATATTTAGTACTTCAAAAACCCATGAGATCTTCATCTTTGTTGCCTTTCCAACAGTTAGAGTAACTGACTGATCTGAAGGATAACACTTGAAGCATAGAAGGTACACACTCAACCTCAGTTTAAAAATAACAACAAACAAACAAACAAAAAAACCCCACAAAAAGTCCCCCAACTATTCTGGGAATAGACAACTACTTCTTGTTTATTTTTTGTAACTAGACTACCTCTAGGGCTGTGAATAGACAAACACATTAGCAGTTAATTGCCTGTTAGGAAACAACACTAAGGATTTTCTGTAGAGCACCCAAGGGTTTCAGTTATTAAATTTATCTGAATTTATTTTAGGAGTGATAGTCAGAGAACTTCCTAGAGGATTACATTAGTCAAGACCCCATGTTTACACTCTAAGTGAAATTGAAGTTGCAGGAAAATGAACAGTATATTCTGGGCACACAGGAGTCTAGAAATTATGGACTGAATGGATAACGGAAAAATGGATGCATAAAACAAGCTGAAAGGCTGGTTGAGGACTACAGCAGAGAGGAGACAGCGGTTTACATGTGCTTGGCTGAGGGCTGACAGCAGCTTCTGCTTTACAGTTTTACACAAGGTATTCAGAATCTGGAATAAGCTCTTTCCTATGGGTTTCATACATGACGTAAGTAGTTACGTACATGTTACCAGGAAGGCTGACAGAGCACAAAGTATGAAAGAAGAGCTCATTGTGCTTCACCTTTTGAAGAATCTGCCTTTGTGAAAAACTTGGAAGTTCATACTTCTTGGAATCCCTTTATTCCTAAGGAGGAGGATTAAAAAAACAGCTATGCTGGGAAGCTGAACACCCTTCTGCTCCTGCCCCTCCCCCCCCCCCCAAACGACAACAAAAAAATGTTGGGGAGTATTGCTAACAGTGAAGTTGCATCACATACCCAGCCCCCACCCCCCCACCCCCAGCCAATTGGTTACTTTAGGTAAGACAAAGAAAGAATCTTCAACCAAAGCATAAACAACACAAGCTTTTTCCTTGAAGGAAGATTGATTTCATTAAATGGTCAATACAAAATGCTAAATGACACTTTTGCTGATTGAATTATTTTTCTGTGGAACAGTAACAGACATCAAAGCTTTTTTTCTGAGCTGCTTTGCTACTGTACCACAATGTGAAACAACTTAACTATGTCTGAGAGACAGCAGGAATTCAGCAAGCAGTCTGCTTAGTACCTGTCCTGTTTTATCGAGGCACAGACTGCAGTGCTACAGCTTTGTGTAACTTGGCTTACTTGTCATTGAACTCAATATTCTGCATAAAGGATGGATAGAGGACTGGCATTTCTAAACTTTTGTGAAATAGGGAATAGGTAGTGCAAGAAAGAAGGGAAATAATTGTCAGCGTGAGTAGAGACAAGGTATAAAGCTAATAATTGGCTTATGCAATTCAATCTGGAAAAATATAAAGGAATACCATTTTTATTGGCACCAAGCTTGTGAGAGTTCAAGGAGCAACTGGATGATACACTTAGCCATGTGATTTAGTTTTAGGTAGTCCTGTAAAGGGCAGGATCCTTTCGGATCTCTGTCAACTTGAGATATTCTATGATTCTATGGTTATCTAGACAACAAAAAATAGGAAATGTTCTCAATAGCCACTCAATAAGCAGACAAACGGACTAATTAGTTAGACTGTAGTAAGAAAAAAGTTTAAAATGTTCCACCTTAAATCACTAAAAATAGCTGGGACATAAAGCTTGATGCTTTGAAACTGAGTGAAGGCATAGTTGATAATTAAATCTTCTGCATTTCTTTGCTGACCCTAATAACTCTTCTTTGTATGATTTAAAGGGGACACTTCATTATTATCTTCCTATTAAAAGAAAAGCTGTGATTATCTTTCATAGAGCTAATACATCTTCTTAGCCATTGCATGCTGGCTACTACATCCTAGCCATTGAAGCCACAGACCTTTGACCCATTTGTTAACGGTTCATAGCTTTATTAAAAAGCTACCTGTTTTCTTCCAACCCATCATTCAGCCAGGTCAGCAATAAAAGTGAGCCACAATGAAATAATTAATGTTGACTTTTACCAGTAAGTTTTATTGGCCTTTAAATTCTCTGGCTTTGTTAAAAGAGAAAGAGGAGGAACACATCTCTAAATAATTTGATGCACGTGTCCACAAACTCAAGTAGATGTTAGTCTCCAAGGTTCCTCTGTAAAAAAAAAAAAAAGCTTTTAACCTATTTCTGAAGATAGTATCCAAGATAATGCATGCAAAAAAGACTTTTCCAGAGGCAACATATTACACTCATCACCTGTTTGCACTGCAGACATCGTCCTGAAGTATGTGATAAGGCAAGATCTTCCTATTAACAAAGGCAATGGTAAATACCAAGGGTATTACATAGGTAAGTCAAAGGTTAATATCACTTCCTACCAAGTATTTCAGTCCTTTATGAAGATTAATTATGAACAATAGTGGAGTAGTAGTTATACTTAATAAACCATTAAACTTTTAAATGGAAAATTCTACAGTTACGCTTTTCAGTCTGCATTGTGAGGCCTCAGTCAAAAGATTAAAAATCAGGTATTGCCTGTGCATCATAATCACTCTTAAAAATTACACACATACCTAAGCTTGCACTGTTCACATGACTGAAACGACAACTGAAGAGGCAGTTGTTTGCATGCTATACCACAGCAATCATGAAAAGAATAATTTCTCTAAGAAATCTGATCTGTTTTGACTCAGGACACCCTGGAAAGATGGAGAGCCATAGTCTGAAGTGGAAACTGGGACTGGACCTGTACAAGGGTAACAAAATCATTCTTCCCAGCCATCCATTTTAATAAAAGCATTGGAACACATTTGATTTTAGTCCCATTATGAAATAAATCCACAATTTTGAAACCTCAAAGCACCGTGAAATGAATCTGTCACATTCTTCATGCCTCTGAGGCATATAGAGCTTTTGGAAATCTGGTCCTTAAGTCTTGTCTTAAAGAGACAGCTCGTTAAAATGGAAAGCTGTGACACATGATAACCAATAACACTCTAGAGAGACTTTTACATGCATCTGCATAACTTTGTTTCCTTTAAAGTCAATAATGCAAACATGAACCAGACCCCTTGTTATTTGCACACTTTAAAACAACCAGTATACATTTGTTGCTAACTTTTGCTAAATTATTACAAAACCTTTTGTAATAATCAATGATTACTGTCATGACACATATGGGCATGAGTGGAACTAATCATCTGCAGGCTGTCCCTGCTGCTGAGCTGAACAAACAAGCTGTTCAAGACTTCCTCCTGCAAACATTTCTGCTTTGTAAATTAATGAGAACCTAATGGAACATTTTCCCTTCTCTTTTACAGAGACTCAACTGAGATCCACACACTCATTTCTGAATGTCACCAAAAAAAAAAAAAAAAAGCTGGCTCAACTGGATATAGTTTGTTCAGAGGCACGGGCTCAAGCAGACAATAATAAACCAGCACGCTAGTCCAACTGAAGTTTTAATCTATAGAATTAATAACATGTGTTCTTGTTCCTGCACCTGTGACAGATGGTCAACAGAGAAGAAATCTATCCCTATCAGCACTGCTGAGTTTTAAAATCCCAATGCACAAACCACAGATGGCATTGGCAGAACTGTTTAAAGAATTAGAGATCCAAAAATAGATTTTTGTTTTTCTCCATTGCATTCCTAAAATGTATTTGCACTATTTATAAGTTAACTAAAAGCAAACACATCCTTGCGTTAAAGCATCTTGTCAATTTTCATTAATATAAACTTTGGATGGTAGATCAGGGACATGTTAATCCAATAGATTGATCAACATTTTTTTTTTTTACATTTCAGTGCTCAGAATTTCCATTGACAATTAGGAATGATTGCAGCTTACAGAGCCTGAACAATTTTCTGTGGCCCACAAGTAATCAAGGTGTGCTCTTAACTCCAGGCAAATAATCATGCTTGGAAATATATTAATTACTGGAAGTTGTCACCATGTGTGAGCTGATACAGGTTCCCTGATCAAATTCTGAAGATATGAATGCTACAGAAACTTTTGGAAGGCTCTAATGGACTTTTTTTGGTTTTTTTTTTCATCTATTTGTCTGAGCATGAGCCTTTAGATCCCTACACAAATCTACCAAATCGAGCCCAGGATCTACACCTGCACAGCTAAGTAAAAGAGGCACAGGCCTGTTCTCTGACTCCAAAGGCCAGCAGCAGTCAAGCACCTGTAAACATGACTAAACTCTGCCATCCCCAACATAGTCCTGTTCATACTGCTTCCTTAGAATAATCCTAGACTAATGTTATTCACAAACCGTGCCCAGACATCGTTTGCAAGAACATTAGTTGGACCAAAATCATGCCCATTAACATTCTACAAATTAAGCAATGTGGATAATTACATGCCAGTGCTTAAAACTTAATTACAATTATAGATGTGAAATGTGGATGTAGAAGCCAGCTCCTTTAACTCACTAAGCAGTGCTTACCTCCTCACAAGTACATTTCACTCTTTCTGCTAGGTGGAGTAGCAGGCCCAACAGATGAAGCATTTTCCCTTGGATGAAAAAAGACAGGAAACCAAGCCCTGCTCCCAGGCTGCAAACCCAGAATTTCAAAGCCATCTCCTCTGCCTTTCACTGAAGGATGCCTCTGCAAAGTCCTGCTTTTCCCTTGGCCACACACTCTGGCTGCCTGAGCTCCTACTAGTATGCGACCTCATATAACACATCATTGTCTGCAAGGTCTGTCACCTCTGACTGCAGACAAGTAACCAGGCCACTAAGTGCCTGCAATATACATTATCCTTCCATGGTACCACAGAGGCTGCTGACATCCCTTGGAAGTCACAGGCTAAAAGGTACTCCTATTTCACCCAAGTTTTTACCTGGACACACTCACCAGCTAGCTGAATGCTGGACTGAAGCAATCAGGTGCTGCCATCACACCACACTCCTTTACAAAGGCAGAAGAGAAACACGAAACTCACAACAGCTGTTCTTACTTACCTGCATTTACACCAGACTGGTGGTAACAGTTTACAGTTAGTATCTTTAGCAGTTGTTCGCCTGTTGTGTCCCATTCTCATTGGGATTTAAAATAAGTAAGAAATAAATGTATCATTATTACTATCAATTTTGCTTGTGGTTTTATCAGGAAAAAAAAGTCAAGACATAATAGGACAGAAAAAGTGAAAGACATTCTAGTAACGATTATTCAAACATAAGGTTAGTATCGCTAGCAACATAACTAGCAATGTCGTGCTATGCTTAGTCCAATATTCAGCTGCCAGTTTTCCCATGATAAAGAACACAAACAACTGCAACACCATTTTGGACCTCTATTATTTTTACAGTTGTTACAATAAATTGCTTATTATTATAATACTTGTTTGTCAATGTATCAGAAAAGATGCACAAACACTAGAGTTTTATGTGGTTTGTTTTTTTTTTTTTTTTTTTTTAACTAATCTGCATTTATCAGGCTCAAAGATCATTGCAGAGAAACCTGAGCAGGTATACAGCTCTAATGTGGTTAATACAGTTTGGGTTTGTGGGGCTCTGGGTGAAGTTGTGGACATTTAAGACTTTCCCATAATTTAAATCCTACTCTATATCTTAAATTATATTCTGAGCATAGGGGAAGGGGAATCACAAGGTGTTCCTGGAGCTGTTTTTAGAACTGGTGGGGAGATAAGAACAAAAAAAAATGTATCTGTGGAGCTGAACCTAATGATTTTATTCAGCTGTAGGTGCATGAACAACTGATGATAGGGCTAACTGGGTTTAGAAGGCCAGTTCGTTCCTCCTCACAATCAATGCAAGAATTGTGTCAAATCTGCTAAGAAAAATTTCATTTGATTAATCATTTAAGTCCCACCTCCTAAGTCATAATGTTAAGGAAAATATCCCAGTTCAATCAAAAGTAAGAATGAAGAATTTAAATCCCATGGGACAATTTAAAAAACTCAGTATTTAATGATTTTTTTAAAAAAAATCATGCCTCCCAAAACAACCATATATTTAATTTAGTCCATCTTCATGAGACACAGATTGATATTGGTGATTTTTTATTTTTCATTCTCATCTGGACAAGCCAGACAGCTATATGAAATACTTCCTCTAAAATTATTGTTGTGGGCTCATATTTTCAAAGGCTTCGCCATGGCCTCTGTGGTTCATGCCTTTCTTACCGCTGTTAATAATATTGTTTGGTTTTATTTGATAGCCTTTGGCCCAAGTTCTAGTCAGGCCTGGATGGTGTAAGTTCTGAACCTACGTACAGGGAGCCCAGTGTGGCAACAGAGCAGGTTTCATAATACTTTGACACAAGATCTTGGGGAAAAAAATCCCAAAATTTTCATCCTTTAAGATAATTTTAGGCTATTTTTTTGTATTTGATTTTTTTCATTATTTTACAATGAATTTTTAGTATCTAATTAGAAAATTATTACTTTACAACAACTGACACACTCCTAGCTGCATATATGTGCCATGTTCCCTTTGACCCACGACAAGAGTTTAAGTGTAAGAAAAAAAAAAGTATTGCAAATGCAGATCTAAATAAAAGGTGCTGCTGGCAGGAGTACTCCAACAAAGTGCTGAGGTTAGATCAAACACAGCTGACTTCCTATGAGTGTCAGGAAAGCAGCCAGGGATGTAAGCCTGTATCAGTAGGGAGATGGGTAGTTAATGGGGCTTTGACTGTAGAAACTGTTTCTCCCAAGTGGTTAAAAATAGGTTTAACAAGTGGGTTTTGCTGCCTTCAGATATGAAAGAGGAATGGGAGAAACTGCATGCAGGGGTAGAAAACGCTGTTTGTTTGTTTTTTTTTTAAAAAAAGGGCAAAAAAAGTGTTTAGCTTTTAGTCCCTAAGTGGAACGGTCTAAGCCTACTGCCTCTGTGAGATCAGCTTTTGCTCCCCTGTGAAGAGGAGGAGGGAGGGAAAAGATCTCCCTCAGCTTGAGGAGGCTCTCCAGCCCTCCAACCAGTCAGTGAGGTAGCTGTAAATGCAGCCTGGAGCTGGGAACTAATTTAGGTACTTTTCTGGAATTGAGAGAATGAATGAGGATGGAGAGAGAGAGAGAGATCAAGCGTTTGGGAGTGTGTGTCTCTTTCCTCCACCAGTAAAGGAAGCCTCCAGAGATTAAGCCAAGGTTAGTTGCTGCTAATACTTTTTCCCACCCTCACAGTCCCAGTCTAGGTCCAGCTCATATGAATTTGTTTTTTGTACGTCCAAATCTTTCACTCTGTACAGCAGTTTACTGTCCAAGCATCCCATAATCAATTTAGAAAGCTGTCCTGGTTTCAGCTGGGATAGAGTTCATTTTCTTCCCAGCAGCTGGTGCAGTGCTGTGGTTTGGATTTAGTATGAGAATAATGTTGATAACACACTGTTGTTTCTAGTTGTTGCCAAGTAGTGTTTATACAAGTCAAGTTTCTTGAGCCCTGCCAGCAAGAGGGCTGGAGGGACATGGGAAACTGGGAGGGGACACAGCCAGGACAGCTGACCTGAACTGGCCAGAGGGATAGTCCATATGACATGATGCTCAGTACATAAACTGAAGTGGATCGCTACTGAGGGACTGGCTAAGCATCAGTCATCAGGCAGTGAGCAAATGGTTTGTGCATCATTTATTTTATTTTTTTTTCTGTTCTCTCCCCGACCCCATTTTATTACTCTTTCTTTTATTTCCCTTTTCATTACTACTACCACTACTACTACTACTACTAGTAGTATATTTTAATTTATTTCAAGTATTAACCTGTTCTTAACCCATGGGTTCTACCTTTTCCGATTCTCCTCCCCATTCCACTGTGGGGGATAGGAAGTGAGCAAGAAACTGTGTGGTACTTAGTTACCAGGTGGGATTAAACCATGACAAGTCATTTTTGGATGCCCAACATGGGACCTCTTCAGTTTGCATCACCACCTCCTATGGTGACATTCCCAAATCTTTAGCCTTTTGGCCAGCCCACGATCACTTCTAAGATTCCTGGATGACTGGGATTTTGGGTCCTGCTGATCACGCATTATCACACTGAGGTATCCCATCCATATGAGAATCCCATCCATAACCTGATTTGTTGACTGGAGAGCCCAGGAATGATCAGCAGAACTCACTGACCCTTGAATAGCCCCACGTGGCCAGTGTGAAAGTGCAATGGAGAATGGAGACTAACAGTAGATTATCATGGCCTGAATGAACTCGTGTTGCCACTGAGTGCTGCTGTCCTGGACATGCTAGAACTTACAATGAAGTGGAGTCAAAAAGCAGCCAAATGTTATGCCACAGTTGATATCACATTGCATTTTTTTCCATCCTTTTGGCAGCAGAGTGCAGGCCAGTTTGCTTTCACTTGGAGGAGTGTCCAGTACACCTGGAATTGATTGCCCATGGATTGGAACACAGCCCTACCATGTGCCAGGGACTTATCCAGACTGCACTGGAACGGAGAGTGAAGCTCTGGGACACCTTCAATATATTGAAGATATCATCGTGTGGGGTAATACATCAGAAGTTTATAGGAAAGGGAAGAAAATAGTCCAAATCCCTCTGAATACTGGTTTTGTCATAAAACAAAGTAAGGTTAAGGGGCAAGCACAGGACATCCAGTTTTTGGGAATAAAAAGGCAAGACGGACATTGCCAGATCCCAACGGATGTGAGCAGCAAAATAACAGCTACGTCTCCATCAACAAATAAGAAGGAAACAATCTCTCTTTGGCATTGTGGTTTTTTGGAGAATGCACATTCTGAATTACAGTTGGGTTGTAAGCCCTCTCTGTCAACTGGCCCAGAAGAAGAATAATTTTGAATGGGGCCATGAGCAATGGCAAGCCTTCGAACAAATTAAACAGGAGATAGTTCGTGCAGTAGCATTTGGGCCAGTCTGGACAGGGCAAGATGTAAAAACCGTGCTCTACACTGTGGGTTAAACCATAACAAAAGGCAAGGTCATGGAGAGAAAAAAATTATTGTGGAAAGCAAGGGCCAATTACTTGTGATGCTTTGAACCACAGAAAAAATGGTATTAGAGAAAATAACATGGTTGTAATGGATTATAAAGGAAAGAGTGAGGCAGAAAAGGTCAGCCTCAAAATTCTAATTTTAAACACATTTATGTACATATAAAGAAATGAAATGCCTTTTTATATGTGAGCTAATAGATAATACTCCCTTTAAGAGATGAACAAAGCTGCAAAAGTCTGATACCTACCTGTATGGTCTCCATTGCATACAAATACAAAGATAAAACGCAGTCTGTTAAATGGCAGCCTGTAACTGTAACTGGCAAATGCTTGATCATCAGAACATTAAAAGCCCATCAACTACTAAGGACAATCTCAGCTGAAATGGATACCACTGAAATTACAACACTGCTCACAAAACAAATCAATGCACTTGAAGCTTTGCAGCTGGGCCAATGCAGCTAGAAAACAGGCTGGGTATAAAAAAAAACAACAAAAAAAAAAACCAAGAAAGAAAGAAAAAAGAAAAGAAAAGTAATTAACTACTGCTTTATTTCACAAAGCCTAGATATGCACTGTCTCACAGAATGCTAAGAAACATGTGCAGTACCATCTCAACAATCACCCCATATTAGGTGGCAGGGTTACTGTAGACAATGACAGCAAATCGTTTACCTGTTCTGGGGCATCTAATGAATGAGAGGAGAGGGGAGAAAGGGAACAGAAACTTTCAGAGAGTTAATGTCACAAATAAGCACTAAACAAAATTTCAGAAAACAGAAATAATAGAAGATGGCTGAATACCCACTCACTTCAAAAATCCAGATTAAAACTAGCAAGAAACAGCCACGTAAGAGATACGGGATTTATTTTCTAGATGATGATTAATCTACAGTGCTTGTGCCTACCTAACAGTTGGGTTTCCATACTGAAATTCATCTCTAATCCATAATTATCCTTAATTCATGTTGATTAGTAATGGTTGTAAATTAACCTGTGTCATTTTGTTACTTATAGAGCAAAAGGAAACCATTCAAAGAGGGAGGCAGTGGTCTTGGAAAAGTTGTTTGTTAGAATTAGATTATATTATGGAAACTTTTAATGAAAAATCTTGCTTTTTAATCAGTTTTTTTTATAAAGTGGCAATTCTAAGATGGCTTTGTAAAATTTTCTCTGCCAGCTGTTTACTTTGTTATTGTTTTTTATTTAAAGCTTGTCTGACATCTTGAAATCACAAGCTTTTGACAATGAAACTTTAATCTGCTCATTGATTCAAAACACATCAACCATCAGAAAGTGATGGTTTTCTTCAAAAAAGCTACAAAAAATGAAACTGTGAAATAAATATCCATCTTCACAGGAGACTTCCCAATAAAGTACACATAAGTATGATGTAAAATATCAGATTTCAAAGTAAACCTTTAGGCAAACTCTATCTCAGAAAAGACCTGAACATTTGACCACAGGTATTATTAACGCATGAGAACGCATTTGAAGGGTGTTTTGAAAAATTTTTCTGTACTTCCTCCAATTCAAGTGTTTCACTTCATGTTGTACTCACACACCAATATAGTTATCTGCTGCTGGTTTTATATAATATTACTTTTTTAGATTATTTTACCATCTGTAATAATAAAAGCAATTTTCTCTACACACTATAAATTGTCATCTGTATGTCATTTTCTCATTAATCCTGAGAGACCATCTATTTACCATGTCCAGCAGATTAAATAACTTGGTATGAAGGTCATGGGAGACAATGACTAATGTATTAAAAAACGTATGTATTCTTAAAACAATTTACTCCAGATCCACAAGATCAAACAACCCGTCCAACTGATAGTACCACCCTTGGGGTAGGCATAGCTGAACTGATTGTTAATTGGTCCCTGAACCCCCACTTCTCAGCTAAATTAACATAGCAGAAATCATATACTAATGTAAGCCAAAGCTGGTTTGCTTTAATACCAAAGCATAGTGTTTGCAGTAGCTCAAGAGCAGATTCCCGAGGCTCAGCACCAGTCTCCTATACAGAGGGATGGGTTGTACCCGGGGAGTGCTAATGCCTGATGCAGACACTGGGAAGTATAAGGCCACTGGCAATGGCTAGTGGCCAGGCTTATGCAGTTTACCAAGACAGTATTTCCCACTGATGCTGCTGGAGACCAAGCACTGTGGTAGGCACCACTGCTCTGACTCGGTTGGTATTGCCATAATGATCATTTGTCACCCTTTCTATTACAGCCCAGTTCCCAGGCTGCCATATGCCTGCAAGTATCTAAGCATTCATCGATAAACTTAACGGTTAAAAGGACTAAACAGTTGGATTCAAACTGGCATTCCCTCAGATTTAAAAATTCCCCAGCACGCCATTTTTTGTGTCCAAATAGACATATATATTTACAGCATAGCTGGTGTTTTCCTGAAAATACCAAGGTTTAATAAGTAACATAACTGTAATTTTAAACAACAGATCTTTATCAGTGGTTCACAGATAGTGTATGTATTTCCAGAGAAAGTCAAGCTGGGAAAAATTCTATGGTTTTCTAATAAAACAATGCATTTCATAGCTGGTAAAACTAATTCCATCTGCTGGATAAGCTTTGAAAACAAGCCTTGTGCAAAATGTGGTCAGATAACTACTATAATCCTGAGGTTCTCAGATTATTCGAAATTAATATATTGTTTCTCCTTCCAAGAGATCAAAGTAAACAAAAATATGGTCAAATAAATAATATTATAGCATTTTTTGAAAGAGCACAGCACTTTATTTGCCTAAAGTAGCCTGTCAGTAAAGCAGAAACAATGCTGTTGTGTGAGGGATATGGACAAGATATGCACTTGTGTTCTTAGAAGAACACAGCCTTCCAAAAGGCTGCAATGCAGTTAAAACAGACTTATGCTTAACCTAATCTACTAATTTACATAAAACCCTCAAGATATTATTTCATTATAGAAGTCTTTTCTTTCACTTTCAAGGTGTATCTAAAACTGTAATATCCACCCTCCTACTAGCTTTTCAGAGTAGGAATAGTATTTTTGTGTTGATTTGTTCAATCCCTAGGACTAGGAGGTCAGCATGTGACAGAATTTCTAGCTACCACTAGTGTATCTTGTATAATTTGAGGTTCAGCCACTTGGTAGGATCTCTAAATGTCAGTCATCATTTAAGCAAAAATCCCCTGTAATATAATGCCATAAATACCGCTTGCATTAGTAAAGCTGAAGGTCCTGCTTTATTTAACAGGGAAATGGAAAGTTCACGGCTTAAGAAAACAAACCTTTTCTCATCCACAATGATGTGATATAAAACAAGAATAATGAATGATTTAGCTGTCCAATGTTTGTCCTAATGTTGTACAAAAATTTGGCATATGAAGTGGAAAATACTTATAGCATGTTGATGTGCTTTTAATAAAACTATTTCATGATATTAACTTTTATCTCAGTGTCCAACTGTCAAGGAAAACCAAGATATTTATATGAATAAAAAAGAATTTTATTAAAATTATGCAGGAACTCTTGCACATTTGGTTCTAGTAGCTTTACTGTCTATCCAGTCTAAGGGCAGTAGATGAAGTATTGAACTCAGTCCCTTCATTTCCTATGCTGCTGCAGGCTGAGCTTGCCTTAGATTTTATTGTGGCACAGATCAAAGGAAAGAACCAGAATTTACAAGTGTGAATAGCCAAAAAGAAAGAAAAATAAAGCTCTTAGGCATGCTATTCTGCCTCTCATCAGATGTGTAGATCAAGATTTCTCAAGAGCTCTCTGAATCAGTCCTCTTCCACTGCTGACAATACTTTTCCCTGAGCCTTGCCTATATGTACAGAGGCCCTGGGAGACCTTGTAGGTAAAGTCTGAGGCAAAGAAGCCATTGACTACCTCCACCTTATCTTCACCTGCTGTCACTGAACCACAACACTCAGTAGCAGGCCTACATTTTCCTTTTTTATTCTTTTACTGCTAATGTAGCAGCTCAAGCTCTTCACGTTAGATCCCTCGCAGGTATCTCCAGCTGAACTTGGCTTTCCTGCCACCATTTCTCCGTGCCCAGGCAATATGTTGTTACAGAGCTCTTTGTAGATTGTCTTCACTTCCACCTCCTTTGTACAGCCTTTTTGCATTACAGCTGAGTCATGAGTTCCCTGCTTAGCCAAGTTTTGTATGTCTATTCATTTTCCTCAGTATCAGGATGGACAATTCTTACACTAGGATGACATTGTTTTTAAAGAACTGTCACCTGACCTAAGCTCCTTTGCTCCCACATCAGGTCCCACCTACCAGTTCCCTGAAAAGCCGAAATCTGCTCTCTGGAATCTTAGGGTCTGTAGTGTGCGACTTGCTTTCCTCACTCCCCTTAGTATCTTGTACTTCCTTATTCCCTGCCTGCTGCAGTCACAGTTCTCCCTGTTTATCTCACCTCTATTTCTTCCTTTTTTGTGAGTAGTGGGTATAGGGAATGCTCCACTCCTGGTTGCCCCACCTAGCACTTGTGTTAAGAAGTTGGCCCCAACACCCTCCAGAAACCTATTGGATTATAGGAGTCCAACTGTGTTATCTTCCCAGGATATGTCAGGGCTTCTCCCATAAGAACAAGGGTCTCTGATCTGAAGACTTGAAGCTGCTTAAAGATGACTTTGTTCACTTGCTCACTTTGATTACGTGGTCCGTAACAAATTCTCACTGCAATGTTGCCCTTGTTCTGTTCTCTAATGCTGACTCTCAGACTCTCAAGAAGTTTGTTATCTGTTTGCAGAGCTGAAAAGGTCCACGTATCTCAGCTGCTCTTTAGCATACTGGCAACCCCGTCTACTTTTCCCACTGCCTGTTTTTCCTAAGGATCCTGTATCCATCCATCAATCCATCACAGCACTCCAGACATATGAGCTGTCCCCATCTCAATTATTGCTATTGTGTCTCAATTCTGCATCATTACCATCCCTGACCTCCATTTTTTTCACTTCCCTGTAAACTGTCATCATCATTCCCAATATACCTGATTCAACATCCTCCTCAACAACGAAGCAAGGCTGCAGGCAGAGATCCTTTTACACCATCATTGTCAAATGGGTCCCAGCTCTTGCTAGTAGTCCTCATTCCTCAGAGAGGGACCTATGGTCATAAAAGCCATGGCACTACCCATGGTACCAGGTGGTTGCTAACTCACAAGGTGTATCTACTCCTACCTGAGACCTATCCCTTCAGGTGTTGGATTGAGGGGAGCATCCCAGACCTCTGTAGTCCCTCCTGATTTGTTCCAGGCAGTGTGTCCATGGCAGTGTCCCATGGCAGTGATGCACATGGACAAAATGAAAGGGAGCCTGAGAATTGGAAAACCCTTGGCAGCTTCTCTGGAACCATCCTCCCTACCCCAGCCCAGGACCTCTGCAAGCAGCAAACCTCATGGAAAGCAAAGAGCAACCTAAGCCATCTGTTCAGATGTGGGGTGTTTCCAACTTTGCACAAGGGGACCCACCACCACCATCACCCGTGACTTCCTCCTGGTGCTAGTGCTCTGTGCAGGCCCAGCTCACTCTGAGGCATCTCTTCATGGAGCTTGTTCCCTAACACAGGATATTACTATCAATTCTGTAAATTCAGATCTGAGGGTAGATTAAAGGAGCCTTTCTTTTGTGGCCAGAGGTCACAAGCGTCAAGCCTGCCCCATCTTGTGAGTTTCTATCCATCGCCCATTAAAGCACGGCCTTTTCCTGCCCCTCTTTCCCTGCATCACAGGGCTCAAGTGTTCCCTCTGCAAGGTTTCTTGTGCAGCCCCTGTCAATCTCATGTCGATCCTCCCTGATAGCATGCAGCCTGCTCAGCTCCTGTAGCTCCTTACCCTGGTGACTCAAGGCCTTGGCCAGTGCTCACCCCCTGCTGCCGCTGCTGCTGGCCCCAGAGAGGCCCACCACCCCCTGCTGCCCCAGGCCTGCCTGCCTGTATCCCCCCGCAGAAGTCCTCTTTTGGTCAAGACATCCTACTTTTAAATCTACTTCTATTTTTTGGCTGTGCAGAAGCTGTGAACCTTCTCTTTTACTTCTTTCGCCAAGCTATAAAAGATACAGTATTTCATATTTTCAGCACAAATTATTTTTTTTTTTCTTGTGTGTTTCACCTTGCACCTTAAAAAGCTTAGCTTCTGTCATGATCAGCCTCTGTCAGGGGTATCATTTTTCTTTGCATGTATTTTATATGTAGAGGACTTTTCCTGCCACATGAATAATTTTGATGCAGTAGAAGCTGTGTAATGGTCTGCCAGACTTGATAGGTCCCAGGACAGGGTCCAATAAGGTGTAACCTATAGTTTATCAAAGGTAGAGCAAGAAATTGGTGCATCATTTTTCAGAATGCATATGGCAGGAAAGCACAAAGCTCTTAGTTGACGATAAAGGAAAACTAACAAATAGCATTGCTATGATACGTAGCAAAATGTCTCTTAGACTACAGATCCAAAAGAGATGGGGTAAAGAAACAGCAAAAAAAGCCATTCACAGCTTTCTGTTATTGTTTTTCATTCTACAAAGCACACAAATAAGTAGCATACAGGTAAGTACCACTTACGATCATTTTTCCTGTCAGATATTTACCTGCAGACAGACAGAGGACTGCTAAAAATAGCATGCATTTTGCAGGGAAGTAATACTTTAATCTGAAGGTTTAGAAATGTGAACTGAATCTGCATGTATTATGTGTGAATGTGTTTTACCTTCCAAACAGTGGAATTACGTTACCAACAGGTAACATGGCAGTTTCCTCAGTCTTTTCATTGGGTTTAGATCTATTCTTTGCAGGTAAGGCAATCCACTTATTACCAGTTCTGTTGAAATTAAACCACACTATTTCCAGAGTGCTAGAGATACTATTAATTTATTTGTTATTACTCCTTCTCAGTTGTACAGGGTTTTCATACGTTCATGTGCAGGCATATATATTATAATCTCTGATAAACTTGGAAGCATTGCCAACTCCTATTTCTTTTGCTTTTGTACAGTAACTACTTGCACTAGTTTCAAATACTTTGTTTGCTATAGTACACCGTTCTAGACTTGTTTGGGGTGACAGACCCCACAATCAGCAGCTGTAGCACAGATCAGCCCCTCAACATGTTGTTTGCAAAAGGCTGTGACAAATGACATGGAGAAAAATGCGAGCCAGTGAGTTGTCAGTGAGAAATATGCATCCATATGCTTTATCCAGGTGCAAAGGTCAGCAACCCACAGTTACTGTTCCTAAAAGCAATGTGTAACTTTAATTCCCTTTTCCATTCATTAAAAGCTCCTAGGAAAGAGTGTGAATAAAATAGGGTTTTGTGGATTAACTAAATCAATTAAAGGTAAAAGTCTGTCTTTTACTCAAATATTTTTCTTTTTTTTTTTTTTTAGTTTTGTAGATGTGAAAACAGTTAAAAGACTCAGATCTGAATCATTACTGGAAGTAAGAAGTCATTTTTGTTTCACAAACTGGTTTCATAGCAACATTTTTTAAAACAGATTATTTCAAAAACTGTGAAAGATGAGCCTCTACCTCTTATTTCAAACATTTGGTTCTCCAGTTTAGGGTAAAATAAATGTCCTGGCCATCATACCTTGAAAGGACAAAACCTTTAAAATAATCTAGTTTTTCACAGTAGTTTAAGGACATACATTTGGACTCTTGTTTCTTCTACATTTAGCTTAAGGTTACACTTCCAGTAGAAAACCTTCTGATAAAAGCACTAATTACAGATTCTTTCTTGTTACAAGTTTATTAATTCTTGGAAGTCTTAAACCACTGGGGTATGATAGCCCTCCCCCAAGCACAAATATGCCACAGACTGAATAATGGCACATCTATTATGATAGAGGCACCCATATGTGTTTGAAGATAGATTGTAAAGATTAAGATAAAATGAGAGTCACCTTCCTGAGAGAAAAAGGAATCAATCATAATTCACAAAACTTTAATAATAATTCTTAATGAAAACCAGTCGTTCAATTATGTAATGTTGAAGTGCTGTAAACTAAAAATATTTAATATGAAGAAGAATGATTGTAATGCTGAAAAATTAAATCAAATGTTTTCAAAATAAACTAGCTTCTTAATAAATACTCGGGGGTTTTCCTTCCTTTAAAAAAAGTCTTATTTAAAAGGGAGAGAAATAGCAAGAACCAACTATAATAACAGGTTTTGCTTATAAAAGTGCCAATACTGGGAGAAAACAGATTAAAGAAGAGTATTAGACCTCAGCAGACATTTGCATTACATCAGTTGGCTTTACTGCTGGGAGTTTCTTGTGAAATCTGGTCTTGCACTAGTTACCTACGTTAAATCATAGACTACTGAGCAGTGAATAGGCATTGTATGATGCTCATCTCAGTCCTTCGCTTCCAGTCATCCTCCATAGGATATTCCCTGAAGCACATCACAAAAGCCTGAATATCTTGGTTTCATTGGAAAAGAAAGATGTTCATTTTGTCTAGTGGTGAACAGCTCAAATTTCTTCCCACATGGAAATGACCTGGAACTATGTAAGAACTGGTATTTCTATTCCATCATGCAATTTCATTCCCAGGCCCTCCATTTCTCAATATATCTCTTAGCCAATCTCAATTAAAAAAAAAAATAAATATCTGGTTACTTAGTAATTTCATTTGTTGGGTATTTACAATATGTAAAGCTTGCTCATGCTGAATAACTTCTATTTGATAGATGTTTTCCATAGAAATGTGTAAAAAAGTAGAGAGTAAGATAAGTACAATTTCCTTATCAAGAAAGTAAGTGGTCAATCTTCCTAGCAGCTGGAGCAGGAGAAGTTTTGTTTCTTTCCTTTTCTGCCAATAAGGAGGAAGTGCAACGCTGATCATGTTATTTTGTACCCTTGGGATCACTTGTGAAAGCTCTTACATTTGATGCTCCATCCTGATAAAAGAAAACAGTTTCCAAGCTTTCACATAACAAATTTCAGTTGTAAATAAATTTTAAGGGAAGTAATAATAATAATTCAATTTGTAACAAATTCAAATCTTTCCAAGACCTGATTTTTATTTACACCCCTGTTATAGGTATGCAAAACAAATGGCTTCAGTAAAGCATACAATTTCTGATCCACACAGCTGAATGGGAGAACAAAATGAAGTCTTCTAAGCTCTCCTTTTTCTTTTATTTTTTTTTCTTTTTTCTTTATTTTTCTTTTTTCTTGATTTAGAGAGCTTTATACAAACTTCATTGGCTCTGAAAATATTCAACTCCTTATAAAAACGAATTTTTTATGCATAAGCTTCCTTTGTTAATCATCTATCTTTAACATCTTCCAGTTTTCAAAATCTGAAACAACATTAAGCTCATCTACTCTGGGAACATATTAATGTTTCCTTCTGGGTTATATAAAACTTTCTATTGGTGAAGAGAAATGCAGCTGATAATGAAGTGAAAGAAAGACACCTGATGCTTAATAATTTGCAGACAATGGTGTTAAAAAATTATGTGAGGAAGAAAATGTTTTGGGTTTTTATGCTAACATGCAATGATTGGAGAGATTAGTAGTACAAAGTATATTATGTAGGCATTGTACCAGTTCTGAAAACACTTGTAGCGTGAAATACAATTTAGCCTAAAGACTGAAGTGTGCTTGTAAGACAATTACTTAGGCTTCTAAACAATCCGATATGATTTTTCTCAACCACTAATGACTGAAAAGGAGCATATATTACATTTGGGTTTGTGCTTTAAGCTGTATTTTTTGTGTGTTTCTGTCACCTTTATTTTACACCAGTAGGAAAGATACTAAGTTTGCCTGAAATATATGTTCTTTCAGTATAAATGATGGATATAAAATGATTACTTCACTCAAAGCTTGAATCATGAAAGGACCTTTGTCTGATATAGCTTCACATAAGTGAGTCAAGGTGCATATTATATGCATGATCAAAAAGCAGCAAGTCTGACATTTGAAGGTCAGATCAGAGAGGGCAATAACAGAAGGGAAATTATTATGCATTATTTTACCATAGAAAAAAAAGGAGTAATAAAGGTTATATGAGAACAAAACTTTTAACAAGATTCATGATAAACTGCTATAATACACCCCCCCCCTCAACAACCCACAAACCACCCCCCCCAACAACCCACAAACCAAAACCCCAAGCTGATGCCATTACTATATCACCTTATATTTAAAATTAATCTCATGCAATGTTCACAGAAAGTGTGTATTATATGTATTTATAGAATGTAAAGCATTAGGGAATGCAAAAATCTCCATGGGCCAGGTGTCTGTGCTTAGATTGTACTTTGGGATAATTTTATGTCTGAATACAATAGGGCATGGAGATTTTGCAGTTGTCTTTCACAAAAATAGCATAAGAAAGCAATCTGATTAAAGGAGTTTTTAAAAGAATCTCACAAAGGAGACTCAGAAAATATGTAGCTTTACCCTGGGAATACTCCGAGTGAATTACTTTACACATGGAATGAACTGCATAAGCCCTAAGTCAAGAGAGGGCACTGCAATTAATCTACTCTCATTTTGATTTTGTGATGGAAAATGGCAGACTGGAAAGGGACCGTATTGACAACCCAGTTAGAGAGTGGCTGCTGATGTGAAATCCATGGAAAAAAGGAGTCTGAACGTGTCCCCGCAGAGGCATAGCTGTTAGAAAGATGAGCAGCTCTGTGCCAGGTCACCCTATAATCACCACACTGAAGTACATGAACCATCCCTCCCAGGTTTACACACCTGCACTAGGTCATACTGATACAGAAAGCTGTATCAGAAACTATACGGGTGGTGAACAAATCAAGATAGTTCCAATACACAAAAACTGAGAGGTAATAGTAAATATCGAGCTGCATCCTAAAATTTCAAGCAGGACAAATTCAGGCAGAAAAAAGTTAGTCATGTCAAGCCATGGAGGAGGTCAGTATGCTGCACATAGGACTGGTTAAAATATTTATACTGAAATGTTGATAAAAGCATGTTTTTTTGAAATTCATTTTGGAGTTGATTAAAAAAATGGAACATTAGGGAAAAATCTCAAATGTAGTTCTGGCAGAAAGGGAGATAGGAATTGAGGGCTTTGTCAGAACATTTAATAACCTTCTTCTCTCTATTTTATTGTTGAGTTCTAGCTTCAGTCCGTGGTGGAGTTGTTCTAACTGTATTATCAACAAGAGCCTTCTAAACTCTGATCTTCACAATTGTGTGTCACAAGTCACCACACTTGTACCAAAAGACTGCATGGTGATCTTAAACACATTAGGGTGCACGTGGGAGCAAGAAACATCATAGGAACTTCTCCTCATCATCTCCTGAATGCAACTTTATCAAAGCTCTGAATTGTGATATGCAACCTTTTTTTCTTAAAATAAAGGGGTTGAATCTCCACTGATAAGCTTTGCTTCTTTGTTTTAGTCCACACAGCAACACAGGGAAAAAAAAATTTAAAGCTTATATGTTAAGAAACCACAGAGACTTACAGAAACAAATAATTGTTCTTGAAGTGCCAAACAATGAAGTAAGTTACTTTCCTTCTTGTCTGGGGTTTTTATGGTGTGTTTGGGAATGTATATAAGCTTTCTTAAATGAATAAACAAGACCTCACCTTTCTTAAACATTAAAAAAACCTCTTACATAATGTATGATGGAAATATATTCAGTAAGCACTTTCTTTTCTGATGAATGTGACAGTTAATGAAAACAAGCTTTTAAAGACTTTCTTACAGTGTGCTATGTTTCTTAGTGAAAGTCAACTAGTCTTTCAGAGGGTGAAATAACGTTTAATTAAAAAATGAAATTTAGGATGATGTTTTGATGAGTAGTGCGAGTATTTTTTTTTTAAATATTTAACCAAAGCTACCTCCTTATGCATGCTTCTTGAATGACATGCCAACATATTACTACCAGGAGAAATAACAGACAAGATTGAATACATTGGGTGTGTTTGATAGCTTTAAAATGCTTCTACTCAAACTTAAGTTTTAAAAGCATTACTGTAGCCTGCAGATATGCTACTAAAACAAATCTTGGAGTCATGATTTTTTCTTTCAATAAGAAGTTAAATCCAAAGAATGATTATGAAAATGGATATGACATTATTTAAAACACCTAAGTAAAAACTTCCCGCTAATAGACATACTAAGACAAACAGTTGGCTTGTTTTTTCTTTTAAGAAAAAAAAAAAAAATCTGAAGATTTAAAGCAGAGATTGAAGTGCTGAAAATCTAGACACTAAAAATATGTAAGTTGTGAATTTTATTGCCAGAATAATTCAAGGAAATATATGTTTTTAAATCAGCTGACAACATCAGGCCCATAAATCACCATGACAGCTTTTCTCTTACTACTTTATGCTCTCTTCCCTATTTCCAGCTTCACTCCTGCCCTTGCCACTAGGAGCTAAACACAGATCATATAATACAGGGCTCTGGATTTTTACTAGTCTCAGCAAAGTTTGGAGGCAATTCCCTGGAGCCTGTTAGTAGGCTTGTCTGACCAGATGGTGGATTTAATTCTTCAGGTGGTGATGTGATATTTGTGTGGCATTCTGTTGGGTCTGTTTTTGCAGAGAAGGTGATTCCAAAGTAGACAGCCAGAAAACAGAGACATCCTGATTCCCTTCTGGTCTCAAATCATACTATAAAACTGTAATTTCTGTTGAGGTAGTTTTTGTGCCTGTTCCTGCAAAAGTGGATTATGACCCGTAAATAAAACATCGGGGTTTTAGCCTGAAGATGATGGGAAAGATTTTCATACGCTATTATATCCTGGATATAATAAATTCAGCTTAAGTCCTTTTGTCCAGGACAGCTCCTCTCAGGATGCAGCTTCTGGATGAAGTTTTAAAACCTTACCTGCCCAACACCAATACTAAAAAATCTGAGTACAAAGCCATCACACAGCAACCTAAATGCAGGCATCAGGTGCTATAATTAACTTGCTGTGGGAAGTGCACAGATGAAAACAAAAAGCTTCAATGATTCATGGTGGTGACTCAAAACATAATACAAAACCTATAGTATTTCTGTGGCATGGAATGTAATTTTTAAAATGTTCATGTCCCACAAATATGCATATACAACTGGAAACTTGACTTTCCTAGGGCTTTTTATAGACCTGAACATGTTGTGTTCAAATCAAGGCCCAAAGTTTGACTTTTTTCCCTCATATGTTCCACGGTAAAGGGCAATATGCCCCAAACCTGATTATAACATTTTCTGATGGGGAAGAATTCTCTTATATAAAAGCTATAAAAACTTTCTTTCAGCATTCATCAAATACATTCAGAGTGGGTGCAGAGTGTTAATGAAGTTACTTTAGATGTCTACGTTCGTAAGAGTAGAAATTGCTGTTAATACTTGGAAAACCGTAAGTTTTTATTCCAGGAAATAGGTGGTTTTTGTTTGTTGGTTTGGCTTTCTTGTTTGTTTGTTTGTGGTTTTTTGTTTGTTTGTATGTTTTTTAAGAGAGTCTCCTAAAACTGCAGTCCATGAAAAATCCTGGCAAATAGTAATCCAAACAGACTGGGCACTGTATCTGTGCATTATGCATACCAACTGTTGGATTTGTTCAGCCATAAAGAAGCTTTCAAGGAACAAACAGTGGGAGACACACCAACTTTACATTCCTGAGCATTCCCAAAAATATTTTTTAATCCAGTGAATTGTAAACTTTATCCTTTGTCAGTAACTACTTAGTTTGCTTTGAGGCAACCAAAGGCTGATAATATCCTAAGTTCAAATCTACAGCTAGCTTTATAAATATGTATAAAGCACCAGGCTAGATGTTAAACAGAGGCATCCATTACTGCTGACTTTCTGAAACAACAGTATCCTGCAACAGCTGTCAGAATAGAGAATGTTGTCACTAGTTTCCCAGACTAATTCTAGCTTATATTTCTGTATTATCTCACTTTCTCACCATTATTTTTCCCTAGGTGATATCTCACTCAGCAAACAGACCTAAAAGATAAATAAAGGTGAGAAACTTCAAACTTTTGGAGGTGGCAATAAAACATTTGCTTTCCTACCTATGAATCAGTTTGAAAATACTGCCTATCTCCCTTCCCTTTTGTCACTATAAATCAAGTCAATGGAGAGAAAATGAGACAGACAGACAGCTGCAAAGGGAAAAACTTAGGGAAGGAGAAGTTTACTTAGCAGCATTGCAGAAAGCTAATTGTCTTTGATGTAGGCAAGCTAAAATGGAAGGAGTTAAATCTTAAAGTCAGTCTTCAGACTAAAATCTTAGTGACTTGAGGATTTACCCTGAAAAAGGAGTTTTGTATTTTGATCAAAACTATTTTAGAGAGGGTTAAACGATCATCCTTGAGCAGAATGTGAAGTGAAATATATTCAGAAGCCCATGGAAATCAGATGACATTTCAGAGCCAGGCATACGTCAAGGTGGTTTATAACCTTAGGACCTCATGAGATTTGACTTTGTATTAAATATAGAAATGTTTTTGCTGGGTTTTTGTTTGTTTTAGAAGCTATGAAAACACTTGAATATCACATGCTAACTCATGACATAAATCAGTTTTCTGCGCTGCATGTAATCAATTCAAGATGCTACATCTGAAACTTGTTTAGTAATTGTGTGTGCTTCAAGGCAGCATGCTATAAAAAAATCAGACATCTATTTTACCTACCTGCTGCAGTGCTTGCCATCCTACCATATAGTCTTTTAGATGTCATGATTGAACTATTCAGGTTTTAATGTCAATGATTTGAAGAAACAGCATTTTTAACTTTTTAAGGAAATCACTTCATATATACTGCTTATTTTCAAAAGTAGCTGTGAAATATTCCATATATTCTGTTGACTTCACACCGAACATTATCTGTAAATGGCAACACAATTAGCAAATACATGGGAATATTCCCAACTATTCCTAGCTCTGCTACTTGACTTACATGATGTAGTAAGTTAAATGATGTGTTGCCTCTCTACCTTGTTTTGCTTTGTAACCAGAGAACTAATATAAAGAGCTTTTACTGGTCCTAACAATATGCACTGAACAAAGCTGTGGCTTTATGCTTTACCCACGAAGAAAACAAATGTACTTTTTCCTCCCTTGTAACTTTATTTTTCACTTTTACCAAAAATGTGTGATAAAAAAATATGTTTACATTTTTATTATTTTTTTTCCCAGTTAAAATTTTCTTTGGTTACAACACATTTAATTACACAGAACACAATGATTAAAAGAAACCCTACTGTCTTATTTCTGTCACTTTGATATATTACCCCAATTTCACCAGAAGATTTCTCCTGGCTTCCACTTTTGGTTACTGTTTTCAGTGCCTTCCTTAGGCAATTCATTCTGTTAGGAATGTGTTTGACATTGGAAAATCTTTTTCCCTTCAGACCAGAATTGCTTTGATTTATGGACCTGATCCTGCCCTGAAAAGCAGATAAAAAAGTCCTCTTTGAACTAGATTCACCATAATGTTATTCCAATTTTCTGCAGAAGCAACTCTATTACATGGAAACTGCTTGTGAAAAAGCTGCTATAGTGAAGTAGGTGAAGTAAACAAAGGTCAAATCTTTTCACGGCATTACTGCCACTTTCTATGCCCCTTTTCTCTCCTTTTGGATAGATTTTCTTAATTTTCACTTTTCGTCTTGAGCAAATGAGATTGTGTACAGTGTGGGCATGCACTTTGAAAAGAACTAAACCGATTCTTCTACTCCTGCATACAATATTCTAGTTGATAGTCAATTTTGGCTATAACAGAGAATCCATTGAGATGTTTGCTCCCATTTTAAAAGAAAAAATAAATGTGTGTGTGTGTGTGTGTGTGTGGAAAAGTTTGATTTAACCTATTATTATTTTTTTTTTCTGTATCTTCAAATGTCTGTCTCCTTGCTTCAGCTGTTTACTTTCTCCAGTTCTCATAGAAACACAGAATCATAGAATAAATCAGGTTGGAAGGGACTTCAAAAGGTCCTCATGTCCAGTATTTTACCCAGAGTAGAGTCAACAGTGGATTAGAGCCAATTGACCAGAACTTTGTCCAGCTGGGCTGTAAAATCTTTCAAGGACAGAGATTCTACAGCCTCTCCGGACAGCACGCTCCAATGCTTAATTATGCTCAAGGTGGGAAATTTTTTCCCCCTTACGTCAAATTAGAACGTCGCAGTCAGTTTTGATGACTGACATTGTTTCCTTTTCTTGGGGGAGTATTTCTTCTAGTAGCTCTGTACATGGGCAACTATATTTTTTTTTCTTTATTCTTTTTCCTTTTTTAACATGCCCTGCCTCAACACTCCAGGCTAGTTTAGAGTTCAGGATTTAAACCAGAATTATAATAGATGCAAGACGTAAACCGGCTCTCCAAAATAGCACAAAAATACATGATAAACAAGCTGATGCATACTCCCAGGAGGTGCAGTGAATCCTCAGAACTACGTCCACAGCTACCTCCAGGCTTTGCAGGGGTGTAGAAAAACGTTAATTCTTTCACATGAATGAGAACAAAACAAGTCCCTGGGGAGGGATGGATGTCGGTTTAGCATCCATTATGGTACTTAACAACATGTGGCAAAAGCCTCAAGGTTCATGTTGTAGTTGTCCTACAGTTACAGCTTGGTGCGGCTCGGTGCAAAGGCTGTGCCTGTGTGCATGGACACAGCGCATTTAGTCCGTTCCCTGGCTTGTCCGGGAACCCCACAGCTACTTTCTGCACAGATGAACCAATGGAATGACTTGAAAGACAAGATTAACTGAATTCCTCCCCACCTTCACATGAAAACATTTGACTAACAGTTACAGTCTTGGAGGTTCTCCCAGGTAGCTCCTGCTGTGCCTAGATAAATTAGTAAGCATTATTTGCATGCTTCAATTACTAATTAGCATCCTGAATGGAGAATCCGGCTATACTGAAGACTCCCCAGATGGTTGCTGCTCCAAAATAGACCAGACTGTAGATAGATAGGACATCTTCAATAGTCAGTTGAAACCATTCCTGAAATGCAGAAATGTTCACATAGGTCAGTCTTCCGTACATACTTAATGTAGATGTTTTCTATATTTTTAAAGATAATCCAAAGCAATAGATCATTCATGTGCTGGAGTGGCCGCATAGGACAGGCAGACAGCTGGCTATAAGAAGTCAGCAGACTTCAGTTCATCACTGAAAGATCATGGATGCACCCAATGAGCCAGGAATTTCACAAACTGTTAACTCCTTTATGTTTCTCTGGCTTTAGCTATTCAAGAATGGGGGAAAATAAGGAATGATCTTGGCTCAGTGTGCTGACAGCAGATTGCTGCCATCCTATCTCTTTTTCTAGCACCAAAGAGGTAACAGGGTACACAGAGTGAAAGTGGACCCACAGCAAAGACAAGCAGATCATACTAACAAAATCACTAAGAGGAACGTTGGACTGCCACTAGACTGCTACCTACTGCCCTATTAGGCAACTGCATGTTTTGCCTATGGCTGAGCTTACAGCCCGTTGTCATAGTACAATAATAAAATGTGAGGGTGCACTGTGATATTGTCATAAATCTCCCCTCCGTTCAGACCATTGTTTCAGTGCATTATCAAAAATCACATTGCTCTGCAGAGCTAAGCAGGGCTCTTTATTGATAATAGAAACATCCATTGCAGTCTGATGTTCAGGTTCCTTGAAATACCTGCTTCACCACAGATATTCACAAAAGCTGGGATATGCTAAATATAAACAAATGAATTGTCAGTGGCTTATCACTACGCTAACCTAACAGATGGCATCCCAAGTAGAGGGGTTTTATATACATACAGAAATCACTTCCAGGAGAATTGAAAGGCAGGAGACATAATACTGGAAGAAACCATCATTCTATACAGTCGATTGGAAGATATTTTTTTTCTAGCTTCTGAATGGGAACTTTGAAAAGCAAAGATGATTTATAGCATACAGCCTGACATGCAGAAAGTAATTAGTATTGAGACAATCTATAATATATTTGATAAGATTACTAATCTACAGAGATACTGTATATAGAAGCATTTACAATAAAGTGAATTAGGCTATCTCAGTATGTTGTATGCTATTATTAAGCAAAAAGCTCTTTAAAATACTTAAAGGAATAATGCTACAAACAAAATAATTTATGTGAGGAAAGAGCTTTTCATATAGTTTTCTGATTTACAATGTTACAAATTTACTAGTTACAAAGTTTTCTGATGTATAATGCAGAAAATGCAGGATATTACTACAGAAATCTTGTCAAGAACAAAATTGGAATATTAAAGGAAATTTTATTTTTTATAGGCAGGAATATAGCTTATAAACTATTTTTTCAATAGTGCATAATGAAACAAAGCAATCATGCATTTTGAGAAGACTGAATTGGGGAGTAATTATTTTCTCTTTTTGAGTGTCTGTGGTGGAGGATAACCCATTTTGTCAGCTTTTATTATTTTCCCCCCCTAGTGCATGGCTATTGGAATTTAGGAAAGGTGTATTCCTCACATATCTAGCACGCTTTTTATTTGAATAAACTCAAATAAAATAAAAAAGGTTCAGAATTAAATCATCAAAACCATAACTGATGGTAGCAAGAAAAAAAACTTCACTGGCAAAATTTTGACTATTGACTTAACACAATTTGACTAAGATAGGAAAGAAAGATCATGTGTTAGTCAATCCAAACTGAGAATGCAATGATGGATATTTAAAATTTATTCTGACATAAGGTATTTAGCTATATCAAGAGATTGTATCAAGGGAACCCTGAATGACGGCATTTCTTAATGTGGTGGATTGACCTTGGATGGACGCCAGGTGCCCACCAAAGCCGCTCTGTCCTCCCCTCCTCAACTGTAGAGGGGAGAAAAAAGATAATGAAGAGCTTGTGGGTCAAGATAGTGACAGGGAAATCGCTCACCAATTACTGTTATGGGCGAAAGAGACTCTCCTCAGGGAAATCAGTTTAGTTTATCAACATTCAAATTAGAACAGGATAATGAGAAATAAACCCAAATCTTAAAATACCTCCCCCCCCTCCCTTTTTCCCATGCCACTCCCCATTTCTTTACCTCCTTCCCTCCAAACAGCACAGGGGAATAGGGAATGGGGGTTGTGGTCAGTTCATCACGTGTTGTCTCTGCTGCTCCTTCCTCCTTAGGGGAAGAACTCCTCAACCTTCCCCTGCTCTGGCATGGGGTCTCTCCCACATGAGGCAGTCCTCCACAAAATTTTCCAGCATTGGTCCTTCCAACGGGCTGCAGTTCTTCATGAACTGCTCCAGCATGTGTCCCTTCCACGGAGCACAGTCCTTCAGGAGTAGACTGCTCCCGTGTGGGGTCACAAGTCCTGCCACCAAAACTGCTCCAGTGTGGGCTCCTCTCTCCACAGGTCCTGCCAGGAGCCTGCTCCAGCACAAGCTTTCCACAGCATCACAGCCTCCTTCAGGCATCCATCTGCCCAGGTGTGGGGTTCTCCATGGGCTGCAGGTGGGTATCTGCTCCACCGTTACCCTCCATGGGCTGCAGAGGCACAGCCTGCCTCACCATGCGCTTCGACATGAGCTGCAGGGGAATCTCTGCTACAGCTGCCTGAAGCATCTGAAACATGTTCTCTTCCTTCTTCCGCACTGACCTTGGTGTCTGCAGAGTTGTTACTCTCACATATTTTCATTCCTTATATGGCTGCGATTTGTTGGACAGATTTCCCCCCCCTCCCCTCCCCACCCCCCTCTTAAATGTTATCCCAGAGGTGCTAGTACCGTTGCTGATGGGCTTGGCCTTAGTAGCAGTGGGGCTGTCTTGGAGCCGGCCGGCATTGGCTCTATTGGACACAGGGGAAGCTTCTGTCATCTTACAGAAGCCACCCCTGTTTTCCCCACCACTACCAAAACCTTGCTATGCAAACCCAATACACCTAATTTTCAGGAGTTAGCTCTACAATCTCTGATTGTAAATAATGCTACATAGGGGGTGTATGTTTGGTTTTTTGTTTTTCTTTTTTGTTTTTTTTTTTCCCCATATCTTTGTATGATTTCTTGAGTTGTTATAGAGAATATGCAATTATTTTTCCACTCATAGGCATCATCTAGACACCCACATGATTCATCAGCATGACTGAACTCGTACATTCATTTTGTGGACCTGCTAATGGAATCTGATAGCAATAGCTCGTTGTTACCCTGATGTGGACAAGAAATAGAGCAATTGACTGCAAGAGCTTCTTCACAAAGAAATAAAGGGCGTCAAGTGCTGATTATTATTTATTCTTAGTAAAACAACTATGAAGCCAGAAGATTATTCTTATGTTATATAGAATCAATGTATTGGTTAGGACTATAAAAGGGCCATAACCCATTAAACAGCACAGTGTACACAACGCCTTTGGAGTTAGACAATAATTCCATAGAGGGAATAGCACCACAGAATTTTACTTTATATCTGTTAATGTTCAAAACATGTATTTTAAACAACTGGCTTTTTTTTTTTTTTGATAACTTTAAAAATAAAAGCATGAAATAACTCATATGCTTTTATTTCCAGTGACACAGAAAAAAAAGCCTTGCTGAACATCATCAGAATTACTTTGCAGAACCAAACCTTATATTAAGTTTATATTAAATGGCCCTTCTGGCATAAGTTCTGAAGACTGACCAGACACTGTTATGCAACTGCTTATACATTCAAAAGGCCATTTTCATGAACTAACAAAAGGAATTTTCATAAGCATAAAAATTAAACCTGCTGCCTAGAAACCTCATGATAACTACCTTCAGTCTAATATATGCAGCTTTCATTCACCCAAACATATCAGGACCTCTCTAGCACTGGAGAAAAATGTGCTCCAGCAGTCATTGGTTTATAGTAATTCTCTGGAAGCTTGAATTGGGTTTTCTGTTCCCTCCAAACAGCTGGTATCTGCCCCACATGATAACAGATGTCCATCTGTTTCTTGCCCCACATGATAACCTTCTGTTATCCTCATGCAAATTATTTCATTTCATGCACAGTATTCTTATTCTTGTTGCAAACAAACAAACAAAAAAATAATGCTGCAAACAGGACATAAAATTCTACAACTTTTGGACGTCAAAATCCAAGCAAACGAAAAAGATTTCAACCTCATTTTCAGGTCTTCCTACCCAAAGTCTGTTGGATCACTCTCACAATTCTTTCTGTTTTGGAATGCAGTTCTGTTTAGCTCCTTTCCTAAATAAACCCAAAAGTTTCTACAGAAGCCAGCTCCAGAGTTTTTCCTGGCCTTTACTAACACCAACTTTTCTTCTTCTAGTCTTCCAGCCTTAGATGACAAGTAGCAGGTGATTAGTCATATCCCTCAGATTTCATTCTATTTTTCCCATACAGTTTATGGCAAGACTATGGCTAAATTATTAAAGCAAAGTTTTATTTTGCCCAGGGATATCTCTGACACACACATGATTAATACTTCACTGTAACAGCATAAAAAATAAGGATATTTGGTATGTCACTGTATGACACAGCTCTAAAAGTCATTACATTTGCACTATGGCAAAGTTCTTGACTTTAGACCAGAGGCTTCATAATAGGGTAATGAAATGTCATTTATTGCAAATACTACCAAGATAATAGTATTATAGCTCATTGTGTAATAGGGCATTAACTTTTGCAATATTCTAAAGTCTAACTGGTTCTCTGATGAGTCAAATTTTCACAGTGGTTTGGAACACAGACATTATAAACTGCCATTCAAAATGGTCAAATAAATAAGTCCACTAGAGATTAACAGGAATTTTATGTTGAGGACCAAAGCCCTGACAGCATAGTCTGAAATCATGTTCTCCAGCACTCTCTCTTGGCTGGTATTTTCCTGCCTACCAGCATCCTGCTGGACTGTTCTCTGTGAAATTTAGTCTGGAGATGGGAGGAAAGGAAGGGATATTACTGTTATTTCTTTTTTGGTACTCTTTCATTGTTATTAAAAAACAGCATGAATTTCTGCTTCCTTGAAAAGGATGAACAAACATGAAAAGGTTTCCAAAGCTACTTTTCCAGACAGTCTGGTGACTTAAGGAATCTTGTCTTTCACCCACTCTTGGGACAAATGACTGGCTCTGCTTGCTTTGTTTCTCCTTTTTGCCTCATATACACATACAGGAAAACACAGCAACAGACTAAACTCTTTTTTTATCACTTCATCACTACTCAGAAATCATTCTCTCACTCCCCCTGAGAAGTGTTTTACTCTGGTTTCTTTTCTCAGCTATTTTACTCCTTGTGGTGTTTCATTGCTTCTTTCATTTAACCTAAATATAAGATTTTTAGCATAGCTATCATCATTAACAAGATCTGTGATAATTTACAGGTTAAAAAGATGTCCCCTGTTCAGCCAGCTGGCAGTTGTGAGTCCAGGTCAGAGTTGCACAAATCTCCCCAAAATCCTTCTACAGGAGTAGGAGTAGCTCCAGCTGTGAATTCTGTTACAAATCTAAAATGAATGCTTCAACACCTAAGTCCCTCCAGCTATGCCTAAACTACAGGACTATGGAAGTCTCTCTGACTCTCACATTTAGATATGACATCCAGTGGCATCATGGTTCAATGTCTGCAAAGATGCATGCATGCATTACTGTGTACCTTGCCTCATTTCCATCAGAAGAAAACCAGGTGTTGCATGGTGGTCCAAGACCAGAGTGAGGTTCTGCTTGTATTCTCGAGAACAGAATTAAGACTCAAAATGGAGTCAAGAGCCAAGGAACTTTATTTGCCCAATTTGCAAATGCGAAGGAGAGAGGGAGAGAGAGAAAGAAAGGAAGGAAAGGAAGAAGGAAATTGAAATAGTTCACAGCAGTAGCAACCACCCCAGAGCTGCGGTGTCCCAACAGTCCGATTCATTTCCAGGTCTGATGCGGGAATGTTCCCTCTCATGTTGGTTGGTTCCATTCTTTTATAGGGTTGTCATGAACTTTTCTGCTTAACCACACCTTCCACCCAGCAGTAGTGTGCATGTCCAATACCATCACGTGGTCCTCAGAGGTCTCCAGGCCCCTCAGTTCCCCCAACCCTAGGTCTGGGCGCATGCACAAGGGTTTGGTTAAGTTTCTCAGGATTAGCCACCCCTGTTGCTCCATAGTGTCAATCAGTAGGTTTCCTGCCTTAACAACACTGAGATAAACCTCTGCCACGGCAGTGGTGTTGGCTTCATGTCTTAACGCAGTTGAGATAAACGTCTGTTGTGGTGGTGGTGTTGGCTTCCTACCATAGCAATGTTGAGATAAACCTCTGCTATGGCAATGGTGTGAGTTTCCTGCCATAGCAATGCTGAGACAAACATTTGCTGTGGCGATGGTGGCTCTCACCGATGCAGTCTTTTACACCAGGGAAGCTCAAAAGGGGCTACAGTGCCCTTGAGTGGTCACATTCTTGCTAGAGGTAATTGGGGGAACAGGGCAACTGAGTGTGGAATGTAACATACCTGCCACAGTCCCATCATAGCCTCCATGAATTCAGCTCTGTTCTTTATTTCTTAAAATTTCCATCTAAAATCATATAATCAAATAGTGCTTCTTTTCTGCTATAAGCCTGATTTAGTAACACAGCTGACAGGAATTAGAGCACTGCATAGTGAATTTACCCTGCAGTCTTTGTCTTGAGCTCATTTCCCCTATACCTGCTATCTTCTTTCCAACAGCATGCCACTTGCAGTTCACTGCCACTATCATAACAAACATTATCTGTGATTGATTTTGTTTAGATGTATATAAGTGGCTGCTTTTAGTATACAGTTGCAAAAAAGTACTAAGGTATCTTTCAGTTTACATGCAACAATGAACTGTGCATAGTATTCCTTTAGAAAGAAAAAATAAGAAAGAAATTTGAAATTTCAAATATCTTATCTATAATTTATAAAACTAAGTATGGTTATAAAAATGAAACTAAATACTCCTGAAATGGAAATCTCAAATTACCATCTGTTCTCTCAAGAAAAAACACTGGCTGTGAAAGTAAAAACCTTTTCTACATAGTATCTACTATTGCTTAATGGGATATTCATATGCTTGCATGAGTGACACCTTGCTAATCAGTGGTGGATTTAAATTAAAAGAAAAACAAATACAGGCATAGACATTTTTTAAGATATGTCCAAGGTTGAAAAGTATATTTCATATATTCTGGTGTAGTAAAGAAGACTTACACAGCGTACAATACTACATACTATTGTATACTGCATATGGTAGTATAAACATGCTGTATATTCAATATAAGAAAGTCCATATAAAACATACTCTTTACAACATCCTATATCTTTACCTCTGCAAGAACACAAGAGAGCAGTAAAACCTGCCTGGCATTTCACCTTTGAGCGAAAAAAGCCACCTCAGAGTACTGAAGAAGAGGTATGTCTTTTCACTTGTATCCTTTTAAACTGAATGAAGTATGGTGGGTTTTATTGTTTACATGAAAGCCCTCTTAGACTGTTTATGAGAAAAGATGTCTTTCTTTTAGTGCTGACACTCTTATGGTGGTATTTCAGGTGAGAAATGCTGCATTTTCCATCTGAAAGCTATTCTATGTTAAGCAGAAGGAAGAGAAAGAGGCACCAGAAGGCAGAGGAGAGAAAGAGAGAGATTTACAATCACAGCTAAAAGACACTGTGGCTTCTGAGGCCAGACATCAATTTGTTTCACCCAGTTTGAGTCCACAATGTTTCCTAGCCAAAGCAGCTGCCTCTAAAACAGAAAGGGTGGTAGCTCTGTGAAAGGCATGGGCTCGCTCCTACTATAATATGAGCTCAAAAAGATGCAGGAGACAGAAATCTATGCTTTCTTATTTATTTGTCCCCAGTGGGACCCCCACAACAGATGCCCATAATTTCCCATCTTACATCCAAGCCTCTGTTATACTACAAGGCTTGCCTATTCTGAACTAAGCAACAACAGAAACACCAGTATTTTCCTTCTGGATAAGTACTTACTGAATTAGATGGTTATTCAGAAAAAAAACAACCAAAACAACCAAACATAAACTAAGTGTTTAAGTTTATTCTTATTCAGAATGTGTACTTTAAGCACATCTTTAGATCTTAACTTGTAGAGATGCTTTGTCTAATGGGAGCCTTGAACTAAAACTCTGTCCTATTCTGAATGCGTAGGTTTTCTATCCTCTCATTCACGTGACTGAATTTTCAAATAAGACAAAACCTTAGTGTGAGAGTTTCCTCCCCAATATCTATCATGCATCTCAGATTCTGGTCTATCCTCATGTTTTCATTTTCCTTCACAACATATTTCACCAACCAACAATGCTCTCCTAGATCCAATATACTACACAGAAAGAGTCTTTATGGCTACTATAGGAATAGCTGGCTTTTAAAAAGCTGTATCGCCTACCAATAACTGACAGCTGGCAGAGTGAACAGTGACAGATGACACTGCTTAACTCTATGAAAGAATGATGCACAAACCCCTTTTCCATCTTCCCCAGATCTTCCCTCCAAGATTTCTAAAGATAGCAATATGCAGGTTAACTGACAGGTTATCCTTTTCATTAAGGTCATCCTTTTCATTAATAATAGTCTAAGAACTCCGGCTGCTCTCCTCACTCTTCTTACCTCAACTTGTCTGCAAACTGCTTTTAAGAATAATGCTCTTATGAGCCCTTGTTCCTTACACACACTCTCATGCTTCTGGTTTCCCATGAGATTAACAAGGTAAAGTGGCTTCTGCACAGCCAATAATCTTCACACAGACCACCCTCTTTGTCGCCATACACCCACCTTGGTCTAAACACAATGTTGTCACATAACATCCCCAGAATAAGGAAATTATCCAGTAGTAAGATGGTCACAAAACAAGCCCTGCTTTCCCTCACTGGTCCCAACCTCCATATCCCTGAATCATAGGACATGTTCAACATACTTCTGCAATCTGCAAGAGAGAAGGCAGGAGACAGCACTTCAAAGAGTGTGTGAGGGACCTCCATAGGTATAAAAAGGTATAAATGTGTATATTGTACTGGAAGATGAGGCTGAGATAGATGTGCTTCTGAATCCAAGGCAGTCTGATAGCTTTGGTTTTCCTTTTCTAGTGCCCTCATACCCATCTCATGATAAATTTCCACTGTCTGATCTGCATATAGCTCAAAATGCATATACTGATCACCTCTGATTTATGGGGTATTACCACATATTGGTAAGGAATAAAAATAGTCTGCCAGTTCTGAAGTGGAAAAAGGTTTTGGTTTTGCTGAACTTTGTCTTTGAGCGTGACTGACTTCCAAACACAAGATTCTTCAATGTAAGCAGCACGTGCTGCGATGAAATGAACTTTGGTTACTGTTAATGGATGTTGGTAAGTACATTCAGAGTGGAACTGTAATGAACTGAGAATTCCTTCAAAGTGTTCCTAATGATTTTCAATTAAGCTTAAAAATATTAGACAAAAAATATACATATGCTTTCATATTAACTGTGACAGTCCTATTTCTCTTGATGACACTTTCATATTAAAAGTGCTTCATTGTATTTTTCTTTCACAATATGAATTCCCAGCTTTACCCCTGTCTTTTCTTGCCCTTGTTACCTATCTTTCATCTTCCATTGCCTGTTCTTGTCACCTATTATTTGTCAGTGTGAGGACAGCCAAAGTGGCTTGAAATCTTTTGCATGAAGAATTCATTCTATGCAATTATGTTTCAATATTCTAAGAATAACATTTATGCTAGCAGATGCTTACACTCCCATCGCCTCACTTTCCAACGGTTCTGGTCAACAATCTATGATGTGGAATATGCACAAGTAAGTAGAATTAATTTGCTTTAATTTAAAATATATTTTTATTATTAAATTATTTGTATAACAGTATCTCACACAGGATAGGTAGTCCTAGCTTACTGTGCCATAAAAGATAGGTTTTGCCTCAAAACATTAAAATATAATTCTGCAGAGTTACAAATGAATTAACTTCTTTTCCAGATGTGTAAGGAACAGGAAGAGTCTAAGAGATTTTATCAATATCTCACAGTGGACAACCTATACTATTTGAGGAAGTTCTATAAAGATAAGTACAGTTTCTGAGGGGCTGTAGTAAGAATCCACTCTTTCAAAAATACTTATACACTTGCTTCAGTTTGCTATCATTAAATCAACATTTATCTAATATAACAACAAATAATAACTATAGAAAAATAAAAGTCTTATAACACCCTTACAGTATAATATACTACCATCACTTGCTTTGTGAAGCCATGAAGTAATGAAATATTTTTCAGATATCTATTTGACTGGAAACAACCTCTGTTCAAATTTCTTCTTGGCTGCCAGGACACTAATGTCTTTCTCCTTTTATATTTGCTCAAAACCTGAGATGTCATAAATAAACTCAAGGAACTTAAGTTGGATTTATTTCTCTAAGGGTAAAATGACTTCTGATTCATTGCCTATTCTCTAACAGATAAGTGGAAGTTCACAGCATGAATAAAAGGAGTACTGGGGTTACAAAATTGAATTATTTAATTTACAGAGAAATTAATGAATACGTAATAAAAATCTGAATGAGCCTCTTGAAGCCAAAGACAAGAAGAGAATAGTGATATTTACGTCTTGTAATTTAGGTAGGTTCAAAATAATGATACTAACCGACTTGCTATCCTGCCTTTCTTTTTACTTCAAAGTACGATGGTGTGGTTTACAGGACATATGCATCAAATTTGAATTCCGTTATTTTCATAAAAGAAAGAACTTTATAGGATTTTTTTATTATTATTTTAACAGTTAAGTGTTCTCAGCTTTTATTTCTTTTAAGTAATATGTGTAATACTTGGATGCCTTTGATCCCATATTGCTTGAAGTTCCACAAAATAAATAATTTTATTTAAACTCATCCAAACAGAAACATTCATCAAACCTTGACTTCTAGCATCAAGAATTTAAGATACTGAATAACTTCCATTAGTCCCCATTTGTTTTTAATATGCACGTTATCCAGGAACACTGGCTCATTCTGGATTTCTTAGAGTTTAATTTCTCAAAGTTCTGCGTGAAAAGAGCTGTGTTTGTCTTTGAATGCCTAGGTAATATTTAAAAGAAACCTAACCAAGAGATCAGCCTCAAACAGCTTCACAACAGCAGCTAGCAGATACTTAGTTTCAAGCAAATGTTTGTTATTCTGCAGTAAATGGGACTCACCACATGCCTAAATTACCAGTCATTTAAGTTCTTGCTCCAGCCAGAATCAATGGTAGAAAACACATGATGTAAGAGGTATAATGAAAACTGCACAATAAAGAAAAACTGGCAGCAAACTGTGGATCATGTGCCATATTTAACTGAAGATATTGCATGCTTTTCTTTTTCAGAAGGCATCGTTGTCCCTTCATATACATACTTTAAATAAAGCGAGTTGTAATAAAAGCTAGAGAAAGATGAAAGAGAGAACCTTAGAGCTTAAAAAGGAGACAAACTGTCAAAGAAATATACTGTGTGAAGCGTTCACTGTGAGAAGGTTCCCAAGATGCCTTGAAACACACTAAATTAAAATTAAAACCATTTTTATGTTCTAACCATGAAGGTCAATCTTTGCCATGATATAATTTAGGGGTGCGACACCTCCGTTTAATAGACTTCAGCACTTGCTCCTGGGTGTGCTGTCTTTTCTTGGCATAACATAAAGGTCTGATATATTTTCAACACTGTCATGAAACCTATTCTGGTTTGCAAGAGGAAAAAGGACATCTAGACAAGACTAGTGTGATCCTTGCTGGCTGAAACAAGCACTGTCTATCTTCTGTTAGATTTTGCAAGTGAGGTCCCCATAACACAAGCTCACCTGATGAGGTGCTACAGTGTCATATTGAAGATAGCACTCAAACTGGACATAACGGCTCTGTTGATTCCTCTTTTACCTTACTATCCCCCCTCCCATAATCCCTTGTCCAGCTATGATTCTGATACTCCTGTGACTAGATCACACTGTTTTTTGAGTTCTCATTCAAGTCCTCAAGGAGGACTAAACATGAGACAAATTTAAAAGAGCATAAATCAACATAAACCAAACATACCAGCAACGTACCAGCAAAAATGGGACATGCTCTTTAAAGCTTAAGTTTTTGATTGAGGAAAAGCTTAAGCAACTGAAGAGGGAAGGGTAAATTGTACAAATTAACACAGGAATTCTGTGATTGAGTTTCAAACATATTCAGATGGGTTACTTCTGAGTTCTTATAAAGAACAGAAAACTAACAGGTTCCTATCCTTAAAGACAGAATTATAAAAATATTTTCCTGCCCACCCGTCTGTGTTACTATTCCTAAGAACGTACACTTCACAGAAAAATACCAGACAATAGCTGCTTCTGGACTCATTTGTCTTTTTCAGTGTTTTGCACAGATGTGTTACACACAGACGGAGAGGCTAGCCCAGGGTTAGGGAGCCTCTCTATCAGAAATTAAATAATTTCTCTATGTTATTTCACAAATAACATGCATAAAGACACATGAGTTTTCCTAAACTGGCTCAATTACAATTTCTTCTCAGATTTACTACCTATTTTTATAAACTGTCAGAAAACTAATCATTTCCAACCATTTGCAGTTTTCTTTATTTCCCATGAGTCTGCCCCATGCCTTCACTTTTGTATTTTCTGCTTGCTTCTTTCATTGCTCTCCTTTTTGTTTTCTCTTTCTTTTTATAACTATTCAAAGGCCTTCCTTCCATTGTCCCTTACTCAGAGCCTGCTCTGCTGAAAAATATCTGCAGCAGCAAACCTTTTGGAAGCGAGTGACAAGAGATGCTGCTGATTCAGTACAGCAAGGACATGTGATACAATGAGAGCAGTGGGTGGTTTTACAGCCCCTGTCAAAATGTGGGCTGCCCTTAGTTTTCTTGTAAATTTGCTTAAATGATTGGGTTTGATTCTTTGTATGAGAACAAGCCAAGTTCAGCATAAAGGTTTTGCTAGTTTTCAAGAACATTTTCCTATCTACAGTTCTGCATTTTTTTGCATACAATTCTTATAAAATATTTTATCTTGAAGTCAAAGGCAGCTATATACTATGAGAACCAGCTTCTCCAAAATGAACATATTTGAAGGACTCCTGAGCATACATAGGCTTGTTACTGCTTTCCACAAGACTCCAATAATAAAATAGCTCCAATCTTGCTGAATAGGGAATCTCCGCTTTTTAAGAAAAAATAAACAATGCCCTAAATGGATCATAAAGGGTGGGTGGGATTTCTTGTGGATTTGAATATGTTATTTGAAATGACTGCAGCAGAAACTGCATGTGAACATGCCAGTGTTCCTCCACACAGTAGGTTCATGTACAATATAGGGTTTTTGTGCAATGTACTCTGCCACTGCTCTGCATTTTGTTACATCCCATTAGCTGTCACTGCAAACTACATTTGTGCTCTCATGGCTCTCGGCAGCCATCTTCCTTATTTCTGAAATGGTTCAAGGGGAAGAGCAGTGAAGGATGGTAGAAAAATCTTTCTCTTACCCTCCAAACCCTGTATCTATATGCTGAGAAATTGGAAAGGATTAGAGAAAACAAAACCATCACATTTCTAGCCTCAGAATTCAACTTTACTGATTATATACACTGAAAGGGTACCTGTGGAGAATATTTTTATCTGAGCTGAGGTGTTTTGAACAGTCCTATAAGAGGCACATCTATTAAGAGAAAATCCTGTAGGCCCTGAATACATACAAAAGATTTTGAGGCACAAAAGTCTTCAAGTAAATATCAAGTTCTGACCTAATCCATTCTTCAACTATGCTAAAACTATAGAAGACCCACCAAGAAATATATCACGGACTAACAAGTCATCACACATGAGTCAGTGGGTGCAGCTGTGATTGTGCCCCTTCCTACTCCATGGCAAATGGAAAATTACACACAAGACAAGTTTGTAATGAAAGAGCATTACCTTAGTTCTGTTTCTGAGTGGGTAAGCAGGTGCATTTGGACCGTCCTCAAGATTTAGGCAATATACATTGCATAAAATACCTTAGTGATATGATACATATAGGAAAAGCCTTTGTTTACTTCAGGTAGGATGCAGTTTAAGTGAGCATTATATAAGGTCACATTTGTAATACGAGTATCCAAACAGCATTTTATTAGTCTGACTAGGAAAGGTCTCCTATGTAAACAAAACTCAGTCAGTGCCTTTTTAGCCAACAGCACTTTCAAAACAAAGCAGAAATCAACAGAAGTCACATCTGAACTCCTGTCTTTCATAATCTGTGATTTTATTTCACGGTCTGAGTGCAAAAGTTCATATAAGACTTCCTGTCTGACACTACAGCAATTTTTCCAAAACTTTGTTTTCAACATCATAACCTTTTTTTTTTTTTTTTTTTTTTTTTTAATCAGGGGTTGAATTGTCTGTTTTATATATAATGACTGTTGTTTCCTACATTTTTTTAATGCCTGCTATCCAGCATTGCTGTTATAATAATCCTACTTTGATCTTGCTGCGCTGTAGCAAGCTGAAAATCAGAGGCTGAAATCTGGCCCTAAGAAAGTGTGTCTTTCATTATGAACAGGATCAGCGACCAGATTCTGCTTTGCCAGTCATTTTTTCATTGGTCAGAAATATGAACAAGAAGAACAAAACAGCTTGGTTTAGGCTTTCCTAATTTAATTTTTTTCTTTCTCCTTACCAGTGATGAGCCATTAGCATGTGAAATTCCCAGTATCTAAATTCATGGCTTCAAATAACTAACCTCATTAATTTGGCAACTTAATTACAATTAACTGTTCTGACTCTGGTAGGATCCGTCTAACTTGTAACTTCACAGCAAGCAAACAACCATCACTCATCAAAACTTCTTATTTTGCCGAATAATAAGAGTTATGAAAAAGATATTTCATTATTTTTTGTTCAGAATGTATTTTACCTCATTGCTTGCGATGTGTACATTGCACAGTTTAAGCAGGTGGACTTTTTTTTTCCTGTTGTCTCTTCCATTATATGGGTTAGAAACTCTTCCGTATACTTTTTGTTTTGTTTAAAAGCTGTAAGTGGGAAATTAAAACAAGCAGGATGTTTTTAATGATTAGGAGTTTCAGGCTGTGGGTGAAAGAGCAACAGCTGGAAAGTATGAGTACAGAGAAGATTAAGTTATTATCTCAGATTTATTTTAAGACTTAGATATGTAAGTAAGATAGCAAAAAGAGGAGATCCAATGTATTGAAGCAAGGCTTGAAAAAGGAAAGAGATGGAAGAAGAGAAAAAGGAGGAAAGAAGAACTAGCTTATAACAAAAGATAGTAGAAAACAAAATACAACAAAACATTTAACTTTGAAACATAGGAAGATAAGGAATAAAAGATAAGACAGAAGACAAAGTGAACTGAACTAGCCAAAGGGATATCCCATATGACAGAACCATCATGCTTACTATATAAACTGGGAGGTGTTGGCTAGGAGAGGGTGGTTGCTGCTTGGGGACGGGTTGGGCATCAGTCAGCAGGTGGTGAGCAATTGCATTTTGCATTATCTCTTTTTGTTGAGTTTTATTCAACAGAATCACAGAATGATCACGGTTGGAAGGGACCTCTGGAGATCATCTAGCCCAACCCCCTGCTAAAGCAGGTTCACCTACAGTCATGCTTGCACAGTCATGTCCAGAGGGTTTTGAATGTCTCCAGCGAAGGAGAATCCACAACCTCTCTGGGCAGCCTGTTCCAGTGCTTTGTCACCCCCAAAGTATTTTTTTCTTATATTCAGATGGAACTGCCTGTGTTGAAGGCTGTGCCCCTGGCCCCTTGCCCTGTCGCTGGGCACCACTGAAAAGAGCCTGGCCCCATCCTCTTGACACTCACCCTTAAGATATTTGTAGTCATTGATAAGATCCCCTCCCAGTCTTCTCTTTCCAGGCTAAACCGGCCCAGCTCTCAGCCTTCCCTCATAAGGCAAATGCTCCAGTCCCCTAATCTTCCTAATCTTTGTAACCCTCCGCTGGACCCTCTCCAGCAGTTCCCTGTCTCCCTTGAACTGGAGAGCCCAGAACTGGACACAGCACTCCAGATGTGGTCTCATCAGGGCAGAATAGAGGGGCAGGATAACCTCCCTCAGCCTGCTGGCCACACTCCTCCTAATGCACCCCAGGACACGATTGGTCTTCTTGGCCACAAGGACACACTGCTGGCTCATGGGCAACTGGCTGTCCACTAGGACTCTCAGGTCCTTCTCTGCACAGCTGCATTCCATCAGGTCAACCCCCAGCCTGTGCTGGTGCATGGGGTTACTCCTCCCCAGGTGCAGGTTCTTACACTTGCCTTGGTTGAACTTCATTAAGTTCCACTATGTACCAACTCTCCAGCCTGCCCAGGTCTCGCTGAATGGCAGCACAATCTTCTGGTGTACCAGCCACTCCTCCCAGTTTTGTATCATCAGCAAACTTGCAGAGGGTACACTCTGGCCCCTCACCCAGGTCATTAAACAATAGTTTGAACAAAATTGGACACAATACTGACCTCTGGGAAACACCACTAGCTACAGGACTCCAGTTAGACTATGCCATGGATCGCAACCCTCTGAGCTCTGCCATTCAGCTAGCTCTCAATCCACCTCACTGTCCCCTAATCTAGTCCACACTGCCTGAGCTTACCTAGGAGGATGTTATTGAAGACAGTGTAAAAGGCCTAGCTGAGGTTAAGGTAGACAACATCCACTGCTCTCCTCTCTGCCCTCATCTACCCAGCCAGTCATTCCATCATAGAAGACTACAGGTTGATGGGGCATGATTTCCCCTTGATGAGGCCACATTGACAACTCTTGATAACCTTCTTTTCCTCCTCATGCCTTGAGATGACCGCCAGGGTAAGCTCTTCCATCACCTTTCCAGGGATGGAGGTAAGGCTGACCAGCCTGTAGTTTCCTGGGTCCTTCTTCTTGCCCTTTCTGAAACTGGAGTGACAAGGGCTTTCCTCCAGTCCTCAGGCATCTCTCCCATTCTCCCTCTCCTTTCAAAGATGATGGAGAGTGGCTTAGTAATAACATCTGCCAGCTCCCTCCGTACTCCAGGGTGCATCCCATCAGGGCTCATGGATTTGTGGGTGTCAAGTTTGCTTAAGTAATCTCTAACCCAATCCTCCTCGACCAAGGGAAAGTCTTCCTTTCTCCAGACCTCTCTTGCCTCCAGGGTCTGGGATTCCTGAGGGCTGGCCTAAGCAGTAAAGGCTGAAGCAAAGAAGGCATTCAATAAGCAGCACACATCACCTCATTGGTTCCTCTACCACTTGTGCCAAAGTTATCATCAATGCACTGCAGGAACCCCCTGGACTGTGTGTGCCTCGCTGTGTTATCTTTCCGAGAAATATCAGGGAGGTTGAAGTCCCCCATGAGAACCAGGGCCTGTGATTGTGAGTCATCATCCAGCTGTCTGTAGAAGGCCTCATTGGCTTCGTCTTCCTGGTCGGGTGGCCTGTAGAAGACACTCACAGCTGTATCCCCCATGTTGGCCTGCCCCTTAATCTTTATCCATAAGCTTTCGACTTGTTCTGCATCCACCCCTAGGAAAAGCTCAATACATTCCACTTGCTCCCTCACATAAAGAGCAACTCCACCACCTCTCCTTTCTGGCCTATCTTTCCTAAAAAGTATGTAGGCATCCATGATAGCTATCCAGTCATGCAAACTATCCCACCACGTCTCTGCAATTGCAATGAGATCATGGCCCTGTTACCACACACAGATCTCTAGTTTTTGCTGTTTATTCCCCATGCTACGAGTTTTCAGAGTTTCCACCTGGTATTTCCACATTTTCACAAATATTTCAGAAGTCTGTGAGCCAACATCCTCTGATTTCCTACACTCATGCTCTGCAGAATACACAATGATCACTTCATTATCTGTGCTTGCATGAGCAAACTCAGGAAAAATAAATTACTATTATTCCCTTTCATAAAGGTAGGACAGAAGTAAGGAGAGAATAAGTCACACAGGAAGCACTGAGTCCAGCTGGCAACAGTAAGCACTCCACCTCAGGTACATACAGGCTGATGGCAGCTCTCCCACAGCACTGCTGTTCTTCACAATCCATGTGTCTACTGAATAAAAGTAGCAAACGATCCCATACTGATGAGTTTTAAAAATCAATCATCCACAATGAACAACCTCTGAAATGTCTGATTTCACTGACAAGAAGCCCATTACAAGGCTTTTATTTTCAAAAGTAGTGAGATTATCTGATAAATCCTGGTACTTCACCTAGATGTTCAGGACTCTGATATCTAAAGGAGAAAAGATAGTCAAGAGGTGTGTGGGCTCTTTGTTTTCTTTCAAGAAAAGTGATTTTCTTGAGACACAACTACTCATTATATCAAGTTCGTACTAAAACAGAAAAATCTGGGTAAAATTTGTACCCTCAACATTACTTGTCCTGTCAGAATACTTGCCTCTCAAAAAGTAGCCTAACCTAGTGTTCATTTAACTTCTGTACAGGTACTGCACTCTTTGTACCTATGGTAATGCTGGCAAAAAGGGCTTACTGTTTCTTGTTACTGAGTTTAAACACAAAAATAAGGTATTCTATTTATTTTATCTCCTAACAACATTGATGAATAAATCTCACAATCATGTCACAGATGTTTCATATATCTGTTCTCACCTACGTGTCTTTGAGAGACTGCCATTTCAAGGAACTAGTTCCAGGCCCTTGCACAGAACACTACCTCCTTTATTTAAGTTACAGGATACCAATGTGCCTTCATAGTCAACCAGCCACTGTTGAAACCTAATTTTACTAGATATTCTACTGTAACTTGATCTTTTTTAAAAAAAACTTTTTTTCTTTTTTCTTTTTTTCTTTTTTCTTTTTTTCTTTTTTCTTTTTTTCTTTTTTCCTTTTTTTCTTTTTTTCTTTTTTTTTTTTTTTTTGGAAGGTGCAAAATTTTAATAACTAACTTGTGAAAGTAAATAATCTAGCTTTTACGTGGGAACTCCTACCTATTATGATAGAAGTAGCAAGAGAAAAATATTTCCCTACAGGTTCCCACATCTTTGTGCTAATGCAGCTTGAACCCCCACATCCCCAGTTTTCCAGTGTGTACAGTATAACATTGATGATCTCTCCTAGTTTTTCAAAGGAACAATATACCAGCTACTCCAAATGAATTTCTGGGGATTCAGAGTATTTCATTAATTTCTCTCTTTTCAAATACATCTTGTTCTGACAATGTACTATACAAAGTGTGAGAACATCTATTTCCCTCCTGAAGTGTCACAAGTGGTTAAGAATTCACCATTTTATCCTGTTATTTCTGCCCCTGCCGGGCACTAGAAACACTGAAAGACAGTCAGTTAAGCACATTAGAACAGCACATGTAAATATGAGGAAATACTTCCCTTTGATTATTTTTTTCACTTTCCTGCACTGATGTTTCCCATCATTTATGCTATGCACTGCTTTACTCGTTGAACAATTATTTTGTAAGTGTATCTTCCATCAGAATAATGAAGAATTAATGATGTTAAAACTTTTACATAACCTTACAAACTATCTTAATTCCTTAACTGCATTTTTACTAATGTTCTTTTACTTAGTTGAACCTGCAAAATGCCCAGTTTTAAGAAAAATCAAGATGAAATTTAGTAAAATATTGTGTCACCATATTGTATATTTATTCCACTCTTCTTTAGAAGCTGGAATTTAAACAATGTGAGAACGCTTTCTGTTCCAGTCTTCAGTGATGCCAGGAAGCACAGAATCTAAACAAAATCTAAACAAAAATCTAAAAATTTGGTTTGTTAATCTTAACAGCAACACAGAACCTTATTGCAAAAAAAATGCTGATTATTGTACTGCTGCTGAAATTAATATAATATGAATGTACTTAATAACTGACTATCAGATGCTTTGTATCTCAGTATTGAATTACTTCATTAGAATGCATCACGTTTCTAGGATCATGTTTTAAAAACTAATAATAATGTTATGCTTAGTTTAGAAAGAATCACGTTTGCTGATATATATCCTGAAATGCTATCTTCTTTCCCCTTTTACCATTATAATCATGTGCAGTGCTAGTTTCTTCAGTAAACAGAAGTTTAAATTAATCCAGCATGTCATATTGTCAACTTGGTAATCTTCAAATTATAGATATGGCTTTGAAAAGAAGTAAACAAAATGCTTTCATTGGAACAGTGAAGCATCCACAGGAGAAGCCTCCAGGGATCCTCAAGGTTTTATATTACAGCATTACATTGACAGGTACATGTTTAAAAATCTAGTTCCCCCAAAATGAGCTGCACTGTCTAGACAGGTTGTGTTTGTACATGCACGTGTGTTACTTCCAATGAAAACAAGGTATATCATGACTTTTGAAATGAAAAACAGAAGTGACTTAATCACTGTGGTTTCTGGTATTTTTTCATTCAAGTTTTTCGGTGTAAGGACTTATAGCTTATGCAGTGTGCCTTGTACTTCAGCTCACTCTTAATGAAATTTCATAGCATGGGATGACTTGGTTTATTATCTGCAGCTGTGAATGCATGCAGTGGGAAGAAAGCAGTTTTATTACCATGTTCATAATGATCCATGAAATGCTTTACTATAAAAGATCTAGTTATTAGAACATACTACATATAAGGGTATAGTCATTATGAAATGTTTACTTTGTTTAAAAGATATATTTTACAGCAGCATCATTTCAGTAATTTGTACAATACAGGGGGAAAAAAAAACCACCAAACATACACTGTTGGGAGAATCACTGCATTAAATTGTTCCAGACAGGTTCAGGACTAAACCAGTCTCATTGCACTGGGATTCAAGAGACTTCATTATTTCAGATTTATCTACCTTTCCTGAGTGAGTATGGGCAAATAATTTCATCAGCCGTGTTTCTCAGGTGATGCATATAGATTCAGTTAATAACTGTGAAAGATAGTGGAAAGATGAACAAAATGTTTGGTATACCTAATTTGAGCAAGATGATTAAAAAATACACATAAAGATAAAACTAAGGTTTTAGTCTTTAGCCCACAAGAAAAAATATCTATTATCTCGGGATGTTTTACAGTAGAAATAGAAAAGAAATTTGTGAAGAGATGCTGGGAGCTGTCACTCCATAAAAAGAATAAAGTATATGTATCCAAATGATCAAAGCCTGGAGTAAAGTTCAAAAAGTGAGTCAGGAAAGGAAAAAAAAATGTTTTAAGGAAACTCTGGCTTCATTTTTCAACAAAGTCAATAAAAGTGAGAGGTCCTACTCCAAGTTCTTAGAACACTGCTGAAAAACATCCCTCTCTAACATTATTGACATGACTAATGATCTGAGCTAGCTGACTGCTGCGAACAGCTTTCTGCAAATATTTTTGGTAATTTTTAAAACTATTTTACTAGGTGGTTATGTTTGCTTTTCTTTTGTTCTTTTTCCATTAGTATTCCAGAAAAGACACTTTAATTTTCAAAATGTAAGAGGAAAAGTGTTACAATCATATGTATTAATATTAGTTCCTTGATCGTACCAGAGTAGAATCTACATATTATTCTCCCCATGGAGACATAGTCTCCCTACATTATTGAAAACAAGTAATTCATCATTACATAAGCTGAAGAAAATACATGAATGTAAATATCTACACTAGGAAAACGTGGCCATACTAAAAAGCTTTACAAAGTAGGAAAAAGACTAAGTGGTTTGGTACTGCATTGCCACTATCAAGCAATGGTATACACAGGGACACATATAATTTCCTAACATTATCCACAGAAATTTTCTTTCTTACAAGATTGTGTCTGTATAAAAATCAAGGATATGACAGGTTTTCTCTTCTGTATGTCCTGGAGAGATAGAATTAATTACTTTCTGTTCCGATGTCTCTTTAGACTCTGCTTATTGCCCTCAGCCACCAGTCAATGGCACACAGAAAAGGAAAGCAGCACCGTGAAAATGGCAAAGAGCTCATCTGCAGCTAAATATCATAGATAATGACTAATGTTGAAAGTCAAGGTTCATGTATAGCAGTGGGAAGCTGCACCCACAACCTGCAACCATGATGTCTTGTCAATGAAGTAGGTACAGCAGTAAGGCTCGGCTGCCTGACCGTTTGTAGTCATCCTGTTTGGGACACCATTGCACATGGAGGAGCTAGTGGAACAGTTATCCTGATCATGCCCAGGTCTATGCTAGGCTGTGCCACACAGTCCCTTGGCTGCAGGGCAAACCCAGCCAGCTTGTTCTAACAGAGGAACCTGCAGGCAGCTCCCACTTGGTACTTGCAATTATACCACCAGCCTGGCCTTGCCTTTATCTCGCTGCAGCAAGAAGATAATTTCTGCTTTGACTGTAGAAATGATGAATATAGCTGTTTCCTTGTAAGAAAATCTTATAGTTGCTTGAATGACTGAAAAGGGAGAATCCCTCTCATGGACAGGGTCTGCATGGCATGCTGCACGAGTCCTGCTCAACACTACACTGCCTGAGGCTTCCAGCATCCAAAATGAAGTAAAATTACCTATGCTATTCTCTTCTTAGTTGGCACTAAAGAATAGCATTTTGCATGATACCTTACAGAGTTGAAGTACCTTTCTTAGTGGGATCATAACAAACCAGCACCTCCCGGTGCAAAACACCATTGAAACCGGAAGAAGCAAGAAGGGGGGGAATGACTGAATAATCTACCAGAATGGCACTTTGGGTATTTCTAAAACCCACTGTGAATTTGATCCATGCTGAATGAGTATTTTCTGCCAAATAATTGCAAAACAACGAAAGAACAAAAGAAAACCAGATTTCAAATCTGAAGCAAAGGAAGGGGCAAAAGTGGTCACTATTGACCCTTTCTCTAAAAGGTGTCCAGTGATGAAGACAGTGCCAGACTTTGATACTCTGCTTTCATTTGGATCCGAGCAACCGTGCACCAAAGAAACAGGATGCTTCTATGCAATTCTTCCCTTTGATTTATACCATGTGATTGTCTGCACTAACAGGACAGCAACTTGATAAGCCCAGAACATCTGTTTCTGTAATGTATCCTTTGATTCCTAGACACAAAAAAAAGTATTGCCTTATTGCTTGGGATCTGTAGAATATTGCTTTCTTTGTGATTACAAATGCTAAGGTGTCTAAAATGAACAAAGGAGTATATTCTGGGGGCCTGTTGTAACAAACACTTATTCACTATATTTATACTTCCAGATGGATTTTAAATTATGTCATACAATGTAATAATTAAAAAAGATGTTATCAAACTTTAAGGATTAACTTATCTGGCATCAACACAGTTATAAATAAAAAGCAACTAGTACAGAGAACTCTCATGTGATTTACACAGACCAGAATTTGTAACAGACTAGAATTTTGTCCCTAGAGAAAGACCACTTCAGTCAAGACTCTAAATGAAATAAGAGAGCATATGAGTCAAAAGGCAAAAATCAGGAAATCACGGCAGGGTATGCATGACATCTAAGCTTTGAGGAAGGTTACAGGGAGCTATGTGGGATAAGTCAAATCACTGTATGGACTTCTTATTGCAGAGATCTAGCTTTCCTCACAAGCAGAAGACATCTTGCTTTAAACGTGTTGATATCTGCATGCATAGACACATACGAACATGTGTAAACACACACAGAAGGGAAAAAAGCAAATTTGGAAGGCTAAGATAAAACTTGGCAACTTTAAATTATAAGAAGTTAAATCAGTAATTGAATCAGCAAAATAAATATTTTAATAGAAATTTTTGGAGTAGAGCCATTACTCAAAATATTAACCTACTTATCATTTTAAGTAATACTGAGTAATTCAGAGCCTTTGGGATTAGTGGAGAAAGGTCTCACATGGGAAATAAGAATCTCTTCTACTTCCTGTTCAAAAGCACGATTTCTAAACACTGCCAGATATTGAATATAAATAAGATATCAGAGTGAGTGATTTTATGGTTTCTTAATGGTCACTTCTTCCAAAACACTATTAGCCTGTGGGACCTGCGTCTCCCAGTGTAGCACAACCCTGTCCACCCAGTGCACTCCATTTCTATCTCCACAAAAATGGTGAGCTTTGCATTCCTGGGCACTGAAAAGGAACAAAAGATTATGCTCAGGGAAATTTTCTGTGGAAATCAGAATTTTTTTGTGTAATGTTTGTAATTTAGTTTGAATCCTAAAGTAAGTTCTTATGGTATGGTTGTTCAGAGTCCTAGGAGAAAATTCCTGTCAGCCTGTCTAATGCTGATCGTTCCTACAGCTAAATTTACATGGAGTCTTTGAATATTTTATAGGTGGTTTAGATTTCTGTGCATAGATTGTAGCTAACTACATTCCTCAGTATTTTTACTATCTTTCACCAAATGAAAACCTAGAGAGTTAGTGTATACTAAACCTTAAAAAAAACCCAATTCATAGTTGTAATTTTTTTGAGGCATACAAGAACAACACTGAAATCTCATGTAAATTCCTATTCAGTGTGTAGAAAGATCAAACTTCCACAGGAGTAGAAGCCATTCATATTACATTAGGGTTTACAAACTTTGCTAGCGCTATACAAGGTGGGAGCCCTTTCTCCCAAAAGGTGGAGATTTGAGAAGACATTAGCAATTACAGGTGTTTTTTTGAGTAGTGTCAGCCAGAAGGAAAACTGAAAACCTTTAAAAGAGGTTTTAAAAGAGAATAAGTATTAATTTGGAAATAGCAAACCAATTTAAAATAAACTTTTCAACATTTCATTTTGAAGTTACATTTTTTCCATTTCATTCTTTACTCTTTTACTAACAGATTTTTCATACTTAATATGGCAACTTGAATAAAAATTTGAAATTGCTTGAAAAATGAGTGTTGTTATATTTTTCCATTTTGTGAAAAATGATACCAAAAATAGTTTGGTTTCATTTGAACTAAGTTCCTCCTAGCTTTGCAATCCACCCACCAAACTAGAAGAGAACTATTATTCTTTCAGCTTTATTTTGAATACCAGGAATAAGCTCAATGATTTTTAGTAGTTCAGCATTAAAAGCAGCAAAAATGTGTTATGAGTTAAATTTTTTTAAGGCATAAGTACTGAAGAGGTGTTGAATATTCATGGATAATAAAGGAGTAATAATATTACAGCATCTACATTAGTTCAAATGCTTTCATTATAACTAACAATGGGAGTTTTATACAAGTTAAAACTAAGTAAAAACTGCAGGAAGGATATTAGAAGAAATGCAGTCCCTTTCAGTGAACTTCAGAAGGATGGTCCAGTGGCTACCATCAGAAACACTAGCTTACTTTGTGTTTGAATGTCACGCACATATTTCAAGTGTTGAGATACAGAACCCTAATTTCTATAACTTCAACATCCTTTGAAGTGGCAATGATGAAATACTAAACTATTTACAAGGCAAAATGGGTTGCAAAACCGATTCAATAGCAGGTATGTGTCACTTTATATCAAAATTTTATATCAAATTAGACTTCGTGTCTAGAAAATCTGGTATAATATCATATAGTTGGGCAGAGTGGGAAGGTAATGGTGACTCCACATTTCAAACAGAACAAAAGATCTTCCTCCTTTACAAACTTGAGTCATCAGCTATCATATTCTTGTCAAAAATGCTAGAGCTATTATTTACTGCTATCTTAATCATACATGAAATTATGTATTCACTAATACAGGTCCAATTACATATTGTATTCCAGGGTCATATCAGCAAGATAATAAATTGAAAATCCCTGACAAAGGGCTAAGAAGACAGAAATGAGAGGGAAGAAACAAGACTGCCTTCTGGTAAGACTGTATGGTACCAGTAATAAAAATAATCACTGTTATTAGTACTGTTATTTATTAGGATACATATTTGCTTTTATTTGAAAAGGTAAAGCTTTATCTAGTCAAAAGATATGGCTTTATCCAGAAAAAAACCCAAACACTGAGGTATAAATCATCCTGATACATACTAGGAAAACAACATTTTTGCATCCTTTTTCTTTTTCTTTTCTTTATTTTTTTTCTTTTTCTTTCTTTCTTTTTTTAAAATGAAATGGACTGTAAGACATGTAAAAACCCAATTAGAAAAGTAGCATAATTGGCAAGTAAAGCCTCCTTCAGATTCACAACATTAATCTCTGAGTATCCATCAGACTTTTCTTTACAGTTTAATTCACAAATGGTGAAGTTAACATATACAGCGTGCAGTGTAAAGTCACAGTCAGACAACCAATACAGGTGCATATTCAAATGAAATACCAGTTATTTTTTAGCGTCTATGCGTGTGAGCAGCTCTCCCACAAATTCTCCAAACTACTGCTGTTCTTTTACTTATTACCATCCCCTGGTGCTTCTTAGTATTACCCTTCTCTCTTCTGTGAAGCCCCTTACGTGTGTTACAATGAAAACAAAAATGTTTATGAACATTATTACAAAAAAATATTTATGAAAAACCTACAGAAGTAACCCTACATCAGCCCAATGTAACAAGCAGGAAAAAATGGGATCCAGTTACCGAAAGTGCACAAGCAAAAGTTCGTGGAGTTCCCTGGAAGCATAATGGTCCACATTTATGATTTTTGGTGTATGACTGAGGTTCAAGAAATAATACACATTTTAAATTCTGTGTATAATCTTGATGGAAAAGTCTCATAATTTAAATGTCAGTAAGAGAGAAGTAATTATAGAGAAAAAAGAGGAAGAAAAGGAAGAAGTGGATGGTTGGTGCAGTATGTCAAAATATCTGGGAAAAAAGAAAGTCAGCAAGATGTAATTTGATAAAGAGTGCAGAGCGTCAGTTCTCTGGTAATGAGAAGAGAGGATAACTATTATGAAACATGATACCAACCTCCAAAATGGGGAGAAAGGTGAGAAAATATTTAGATTTTAAAGTGTTTTAAATCAATTAATAAAAGTCCAATTCACTTGTATTTTTAAAAATGCAACCCCACCCCAATTTTGATGCCAACAATTCATTTATAAGATCATATTTTCTAAATTTATTTTCAACTAATTTGCTAATCCTAACCTCCCTATTCTCAGTATACAACCTGATAACAGACAGAGGCTGCCACAGAGATCATAGTGAAACAATTTATTTTCTACCAGCAGGAACACAAAGGTCAAATAAATAGGTACCTAATTGCTCTGTGATACTGCCTTCACTGTCAAGCAAAGCCAACCTTCTAATGAATGCTGTGACTGAACCTAATTGCTGATAGTTTACAAGGCTGCATATTACAAAGTCAAAATAAAAATTCTCAGGTTTCTTTTCACCAAGATAGTTAAAAATATTCCAAGTGTGAAAGGTGCGTGTAGTCACAGCGCCTACATTTCATTTTAGGTAACAAAACCAACAACAACAAAAAGTCCTTTTGGAAGCCAAAGGTAAACTCAGGTTCAATGGGCATATAATTAGCAATTAAGAGGAATATAAATATTATACATGAATTCCCATATGGAGGAGTGCTTGTTAAACACAAGCCTGTTCTGTACTTGACCTTATTCTGGTTTACTTAAGGAAGCCAGGTCTAGAAGTTGGTTTTGCAATCCCTACATAAATAACCCAAACCACAAATTAATTTTAACCTTCAAAGAATCTGTTCTGTTTCAGGAACATACACCAAATATGGCATTTAAATAGTAAGAAACCCCCTATGAAGTCAGGTTTTCTATACCAGAGGTTTTATGGATTTTCTGGCTGAATGTTTTATACTGAGGACACTGAAAATTAATTAGCTCACTTTTTCCTTTTTTTCTTTCATCCCCAAATTACTAAGCACCTACAACCATAAAAACTGTAAAGGCAAAGGAAACTGTTCAAAGATCTTTTAAAAATACATGTTTGAAGAAATTTTACATGCCTCTACAGGCATTCCTGACCATTTTCAAGTTGTTTTTTTTTTTTTTATTAAGCATATTAATGTACGCTGAACAGCAGCTCTTGAGGCAAAAAGTTATCCTTTACAATCCTCTAATACATTTTCCTTAAACTCATTATACAGTTTTTCATGGTTACAATGAAGAAGAAAGAAAGAAAGAAAAGTATAAACGTAAAGCAGCTGGGTGCATACGCCATTCAGTTTATCTGTGTCCTCCTTCCTACTTGATGCAGGCAAAAACCACCTCTTCAAAGGTGAAAGGTAGCTTGATATTATCCATTAAACTACATTTATGTTTTTTGCTCTGTTGAATGAAATTTATGATAGTCATGAGTAGAATTAAATCTATTCCATTTAAAAGTTTAGTCTGATGATTTACAGTTTTAAAGATATAAAAATGGGAAATGGGAGGGTTTGCTTGGATGATTTAAAAATATTCTTTTTAGCAGATTTTATATTAACAACATCTCTGACATAAGCCAGAGGAAAATCCTTTCAATTAGCGATGATTTTGAATGGTTGATTGCACCTCTGAAGATCACTTCTTTTGAAACTTCATTACCGCTAATAGAAAGAGCTTTTGACATTTTGAAAATGTTTAAGTTCGGTAAAGAGCTTAAGAAGTGGCTGGCAATGACATGACTTCAGAATGTAAACATTCTAAATATAAAAAGTGCCAGAGATTTCAGCTGATATCATATTTTAGATTCCATAGTCACTAGAGAGTGTTTGGTTAATTACATGATTTCATCTCCAAAAACTGCAGCTAAAGAAAATTACGAACACTAATGGTCTGATGGGCTTTGATATTTCCACTGGCAGACTTGCACAAGCTCACTGAAGTTCCAGAAAGATTTCACATCCATGTGACCGAATACAGAATCAAACTGGTAAGTTTTTCTATTACAGTGCATTTAAATGCAAATTTCTCAATTTCCTCTTGAATAAAATCAACTTAAATGGACTACAGTTCTCCAGTGCTACTGTCTAAAATATTAACTATATTGGAAAAAGCTGTATTTGACATTCATTGTATTACACTGTCATTTGAAGGGACATTTTAAGTATTCATTGCATAAAATAAAATGTAATGAAACAGTACTTAGATACCAAAGATATGTAATGTCATTCTCCTGACCATCTCTGTCCTCAGTGAGAAGAGCTAAAAATCTGGTTTTATTGATATTAGCCATTAAAATGTACTCTATCTTCTATGGACGAACGAAAGCTTTAGTACTTCATAGAGCACAGTTAGATTCCCATGCATGCCCATACAATATGCTGAAGTTGACGGAAACTTGTAATTCCCTGGGATTTAGTCATTACTAGTATTTCTGTGCTCAAAGAAACAGGAAAATCTACTGATTTTCTCTGATGCCAGTCAGTCAATGAACAGATTTAAGGGCCTATGTTTAAAAGTTGGCATTTTAGTCATCTTAAGGTCTAAGGAGCAGAATAATAATACCTATCTTAAATCAAAAGAATGGTTATTCTCTTGACTAATGAGAAGTAGCACCATACAATAAAAATAGCAAATAAAAGTACTATCCCAACCATATAAAGCAAGAACACAGTTACATGAAAGAACCCCTGTGGATATAGGTCTCAGAAAGAAAAATGCAGATAATTTACTTGGCAGAAGTAGAAACCTTAAAATTAATTGGATTATGCCCAAGATTTTTTATTTTAATTAAGAATATTCCTGAAAAAGAAGACTAGCAGTCTATACCATGTAAACAGACATCCTGGAATAATGCCATTGGGATAAAAAAAAAAAAAAAAAAAAAAGAGATCATTACAATTTTTTTAACCAGGAAATGTAACCTGCCTTCTTTTCTTCTGCCCTCCCCATAACAGGTTGTGTAAATAAACCCCACATATTTTTCAATTACTTCTTTTTCCTTTTTTTTTAGATTATAATTATTCTTTGTTTGCTAGGTTTTGCACCCAAAACTTAGAAAATTTACCACATGAGTGTTATTTCACAGAGCCATAATCCCAATTGCAGAATCAGCAAATTTATTAGAAAATTTCTGCTAAGGAATCTGATCTGGCAGCTGAGCTCTGCCAATACATAAAAGGGCTGAGTACTCCATGCTATATTTCTGTGAATCATTGTAATTAGCTGAAAGAACAACTTGGCCTTCAGGTAAAATTATATCCTGTCATTTTAAAGAGAGAGTGAGGCAATGACAGTAAATAATAAGTAAGGAGAATGCCAAATCTTGCCACATTTATTCAGTTCTACGCATCACTGAGAAAAGTAAGAATTACAAATGAAAGTTTAGCAGGAGCTTCCTATTTAAACTAGAACAGTGAAGACACAGTCCACTTTCCCCTGTTCTTGGCTGACATATTTTCTTACCCTCCCTAATAAAGCCGTGGAGCACAGAAAATCACAGTGTGTATGAGATTGTTCTGTCATTATAGATGGCTGAGTTAAAAAACAAACCACTTGGTGCTGCATCATTTTATTTCAAAACGTCATTATAAAACAAAGAACAAAAAGTTCCTATTTGGCTCTACTATTCAGTTTTGAAATTTGCAAGCTAATATTTTCTGCATTTGAATTATTTGATTTTAAAGTTATGTTATAAAATAAGGTAATCATAAATAAATTAATTCCAATGTTGAAAGTACACAGAACATTTTTAAAAGAAAAATATCCTTTTGTGATTAACATAATACATTTTATTATCACTCTTATCTGGAACTATGAGGAATTTTGAAATCTCTTGTGAAAAAGACTCTTCATCCTGTGGAAAGTGGTTATTACCACACAGCCAGTGGGACACGGTGTAATTTTCAAACTTGTAGAGTTAGACATTTGACTATATTTCTCTTTCCTTTAAATATTTTCTGCTAGCTCCTGTGAATCACCAATGGGAGTTATTGATATAAACACTACCAGAGATTTTGTGAATGTGTCCTCATACGCATAAGTGGGAAATAACAGCAGGAAAAGATGGAAAATGACAAAAAATTTAGCTGCAGTTGTATTAACACCATCTTTGCATTTTAAGTTTTTCACTGGTCATCATGTTCTCCAGAAGCTTATCTCACCTCAGCAGCACAGCTCGTGTTAAGAAAGTAAAGAGGTAGCCTCAGAGAAAGTTCTGGCAAGCTGCTACAGTGTAGGAGAGTAGCAGCAGGTAATTTTCCTTCAAAGGTTAAGTAAACCCAGCTGCCTAAGATCCCTTCTGGGGTACAGCACCTACCATTGCTTCCCACCAAGGCAAAACGAGAGTTTACCCCATAGCTAGTCAATCAGGATAAATAATATCTACACCCCCAAGTAATAGATAAAAATATGTGCATCTTGTTTAGCAGCTCTAATTGAGTAGAGCCTTAACTTCCACTACACTTAATGATGCCTTTATTCCCCTTAGGCCTTTAGGGCTCTGATACACATCTTCTTTATGTAACTTCGCTGAACTAGCTTCATTAGAGAACAGATCCCTATTTCACCCAGGGCATTTACAGTCACTGCCTTTGCAGGGTCGCTTGGTGTCTACTGAATGTTGGTTGGGGAAGGCTGCCAAATTTTCTTTCTGTGAGGGCTGGTTTTGTTAAACCCTTCTCTGCAGCGCTAAAATTCCACTTATGGGTAATGTCACTGTTATCTACCACTTCTCGCTTTTCCCCATAATTCCTCCCCCACTTCCTCCCCCAGCAAGAATAACTTCAACACAAACTCAACCAATCCAGGTTTGTCTGTCCCTTCTCATTACAATTTGATCTGACAAAATATGTATGCATACATCTGAGGTGTCTGATGAGGTTATCCACTAAGACAATGAAAAAACACCCAGCAACCTAGAACTATTTAGACATGGTTCATCTCATAATAAACAGATAAAACAGGTCAGATGAACCTGCTACTAAAATGTCTATTTTTCTGCAGTGACCTAAACTTATTTGTAAATAATTGCTGGAAACCTAAAGTTAGTAAAGTGGAAATCCACCTTTCTATCTACATGTGTTTTTCTTTTTATTGTGAGCTGTGTTCCGTTAACTCCTACAGTGCGTTAGACATACCCATATAACCCCAAAAGATTACAGTGTAATATGGCTTGTAATTAAATCAGTTATGCTGCTATGCATAAATACATACTTATTTCCTCATGAAACTGTCATGCTCCTCTAAGTCAATGGGTGTGAGCGCTACAAAAAATAAAGCATCAAATGTCCAATATACTTAAATGGGTGTAATTCAATCCTCCCACACAAGGCATGGTTCAGCAAAGTTTTTCACTTTTCCTCATGAAAAAGGCTTAAATTGTAGGTTGTTTAAATAAAATGGTAATTCAGATCAATTCATTTTAAAATCTGGTTTTGTGATCCACCTTTTTTTCTCTGTTGCATCCAGGGCTTGAAAAATTAGTTTATGGATGCACACTGTAAAAGCACAAGCGCAATGTTGGTGTTGTGATCCCCACAGCCCCCACCCACCCCAATTTCTCTCTGAGTGAGAATCAGAGTTCCCTGGGAAGGGGCTTGGAGGTTAGTAGCCTAACTGGTTGATGGAGCTTTTGAGGCATGCTTAGTGTCAGGTCTCATCATCTTAGGTTGCACACATAACAAAGTGCTGGCTGCGTTACAGCAGGGCTTGGAGGGAGAGGAGAAGACAAAAGTTATAAATCAGAGCATGTTCACAGAGGAGGAGGATGCTAGAATAATTACTATAACTGTGTCTGGGAGTAGGAGGAAATCTGGGAAAGCAGAAACCAAGCCTATGCCTGTTCAAAATTGAGTGTAGATCATGCTAGAAGACCTAGAAATAATGGCATGGAGCTACACTGAAATAGAGGAATCCAATATGAATTGAATAAGTAAAGACTGCATAAGATAGAGACCATAAAAAAAGGTATTGTAATGCCAATACAGTAGAAAAACAACAATAATAATGTTGCCCTTTTTAGCCCATATTTTAACAACATTTATTTTGTAGCTTTTTATTGGGTTGGAACTTCAGCCTTCAGAGTTCACACCAATCCTGATTATATTTTCATTTATTACCCACTTCATTTTACCACTAGGCTGCATAAGAGAGTTATAACCTAATATACCTAGGTCTGTGACATCTAAATTAACTTCTGGTAAGCTAGCCACACCATTTCTGCAGACCAAAATGCTTACCTCAGGAAAAAGTTTGTATTTCTATTTCATAAGTAACTTTTCCAGAAGAAATAATACAGTAGATAAACTGTTCCCTAGGGTAAAAATTAGTCACAATGATCTTCTCTACATTCACGTCCTCTTTGTTCATACTACCATTAATTATACCTAGGAAGGAAGCTATCAATCACAATAAAAACCTAGTTAGTTCAGAAGTTCAGCCTGCCTACTCAGCAACAGAAGCTGCTGTGTTATTCAGAAACCATTTCAGTATTTCATACTGCTTTTTTAGTGAATACAAAATAAAATATCTTTTTTTTTAATCCTGTTGTGCATAACACAACACACATTGTAATCAATTGATCTGGGTTAATGGGGTATGCAGTGCTAACTGGGACAGGAAAAACCAGAGTACTGATCATTAGTTTGGTGAATTCTGATATAAGGGATATATCATAACAAGGAATCACCTCTTCAATGTTACTCAATTATGAACATGTTACAGGGAGAAATATTTTTAAAAAACAACAAACAGGTTTCTTTCTCTAACACAAATCAAGAAATCTGCTTGCAAATGGAGTATAATATGAGGAATGTATAAACTGATCTCAATTACTACATTATATTCACAATAACCCCATGGTAATATTTTTTCTATGGTCTGACAAGTCAGGTACTACTAGGAGTGCCTGACTAAAAATAAACATAACCCTGCACATTACATCAGGAATGCATAATTCTTTTCTAATTTATTTTAATTTTTAACAGTCATAAACTGTGATAATTCATTTAGGAGATCCTATTTTTATGATGGAATCTTTAGGTTTTCAAAAATCCTAAGAATCATATATCAATGCATATAACGAATAGCTCTGGAAGTTCAGTGTAACATTAAAGTGAGATTATTTGAATTTTATTCATATGCAGTGCCAACAGAAAAACTCAGCCCTTGTCAGTGGTGTAAAAAGATTACTAGACTAGAAGGTACAGTGCTTTTTAATTAAATATCTTTTTTTTTTCCTACATTTTTTCTATTCTGTTTTAACGTTGCAGAGGAGTTCTGTCTAGTATGTATTTCCATGGTGTTTGGTAAATGTCTATGTTGCTTCGTAACAGTTTTCAGCAAGAATTTTTTTTTGCAAAGGCTGCATTTAGCTCTAGTTTTATACATGACTGGTATATGGCTAACTTTTGAATATGGCAAGGAAAGCTGCCATATGACTGAGCTATAGTCACTGCAAGATAATAAATATTTGCATGCTTGCTTAGCTTGTTCCATTTATATCTGCAGGATAGAAGATGTCATATTCATTATTGCTGTGCTAAAGCACAAAATAATAAAGAGAAACTCCTTGTACTATACTCTTGTTAAGTGTCCATTTAGGTCTTGCAGTTAGGAAACAACATATAATTTAACAGTCTTTATTAATGCACTTCTTGAGTGTTGTACAAAACCATGGCTTCTCTTAAAGTTTGCATGCATCAGAAGTATACTTTTAATCAGTACTAATGAAAGTTTATTGCATTTTATAGTGTAATTTTGGTTGAATTCATTCTACAAATGATGTTTTGGGATTCCTGCGTCTCTAGGTACATTTATTTAGTATTCTTCTCCTCTGGTTCTGCTATTACTCTCCCTCTTTCCCACTCATTTTTCTTCCCTTTTCCTATCCAGAATAGCTCTAGTGGGTCCTATACTCATTAGTTTCACTCCTTCTCTAAATCTTTTAAACTGTATCCTCTACATTGGCAACTAGCAAATATTTGGATCAATTGTGACATGTAATTAGCATATCTAGTAGGAAGAGATAACTCATTTAAGATTTAAGAAGATATTGGGGAAAGAGAAAACCTTGCCTTACCAGTTTCCAATCCGGTTGTCCTCTGGATCTGTTCAAGCAGCTCAACCTCCAAGGAGGTGAGAGAAGTCCAGGAAGAGCAAGACATGAGGAAGAAAAGGAGGGCAGAATAAACTGTAATCTCTATTACAGGTGTGATTTATAACACAGAGATCCATACATCATATCAGAAGTCTATTATTATACTAAGTACACAGAATGAGAATCATCCTTAAAAGCCTGATACATCATCTCAAAAACATCTGATTGAAAGGAATTCAAAACAGAATCTGCAGAAAGGTTGAAGTTTCCAAACAACAAACATTTAGAACTGAAAGAGACAAACTAGAGATGTTTCATGTTCACTGAATGGGGAAGAGGTTTCCGACATCTTTAAGTTAAAATCAGGAAATTTAACCAGCATGCAACAAAGAAAAGGGGAAAGAATTATAGGTTGTTTAAATAAAATGGTAGTTCAGATCAATTAATTTTAAAATCTCATTTTGTGATCCACTTTTTTTCTCTGTTACAGCCAGTGCTTGAAAAAGTAGCTCACTGATGCACACTTCAAAAATATAAGCACAATGTTAATGCTATCTTTCCCCCCCTCCACCCACCCCACCCCCCCTACGCTCCCCAAATCTATCTCTGAATGAGTATCAGAGCTCCCTGGAAACATACTTGGAGGTTAGTAGCCTTACTAGTTGGTGATGGGGCTTTTGCGGCATGTTCAGTGTCAGAGCTCATCAATTTAGGTCTCAACTTGTAATGAGGAAAAGAGGAAGGAAGGGATTTGAATACCTAAGATGTATGAATCACAACCTCAGATGAAACAGAAAGCTTATACGAAACGGAGAAAGATACATTTTATAAATTAATGAACACTGGATTAAAATGAGAATTGCATCTATCAAAATAGAGGTTGAACTCCTAAGAATAAGTTTTTCCCTTTTTTATTTTTGCAGTACTTTTCACTATATAAACAGATATAAGACCTAGAGTTAAATTATTTTGTGAGACTGATGCACTAGAGATGAGAGATCTATACATATGGCCCCAGAATCAACAATTTGTCTCAGAATGACAGTATTTAATGCTGGAGCAAAGGTTAACTACTGGAAACTTGGGCATGTAAGTTTTCATATTCAAATTTGAATTAAAAAAATAAAATAAAGAATAGAAATTTAAAAAAAACCAACCCCAAAACAACACCCCCCCAAAAAAAAACCAAACCAAAAACAACAACAAACAAACACCACTGTTTAGCTTGGGAAAATAAAGGGAAGATAAAGAAATTAGGTCTAGGGAAAGACAATCTCCATCCTGAGCCCTGGGAAAACTAGCGCATGAAATGACAAATCCTTCAGCAAAAACTTTTTTTTTTTTAAGCAAATCTGTTCAATTGGGAATGATATCCTATTATCAAATACAGAAAAATAACATAGCAGAAAAAGAGAAAGGAAAATCTAGTCAATTAAAAGCCTCAAATTATTCTAGGTTTCACCTAAAAGTGTGTAGTGAAGGATAATTAAATACATGGGTAAGATTAGTTATAAATACACTCAAAAATATTTTAGTAAAGACAGAATATGCCAAATTAGTTTGATGTCTTTGCATTATTTCATTTTGATATGATAATAAATTTTGGAGTGAAAAATAAAACTATATATCTATTTTTGTTATCTTCAACAAGTCTTTGGGTATACTAATAAAAAAAAAGAAAAAAAAAAGCGCCCATTATTTGTGAAACCAGAATGAGATTGGATTATTTCACAAATAAGGCAATGACTACGAAATAATTACCACTTTAATATCACAGAAGAGGCATCTGAATAATTTTATTTCAGTCTTCCTATATTTTCTGGACAGTGTTCACTTTAGCAGGCTTCTAAACATAATTTTCTATCAAGGGAAAATCATTCAGTGCTCCATTTGAAGAAATCTTTTTTTTTTTTTTTTTTTTTTTTCCTTAGCATAGAAACACAAGACATTTACTGTATCACTGCTTCAAAGCTTCCTGGGGTTATGACTACAGAAAATATTGTTGTTTATTTTAAAAATATACATGTAGAAGACAAATGTAACAAAGTAAAAAGCCAAAGGGTAACAATGCCTCATACATCTTCTATTCAAAAAAATCATGTTACTTCTTGGTTCTTGCCATTATTATAGCCTACAGTGAAGAAATTGCCAGGAAGAAAACCTACACACACTGTGCTGTAGAATTTCATTTCAGCTTGTTTTCTCTTGCAAAGCTGCCTGCTGAGAGATACTTCTAAAACAAGACAAACCTGTATCAGAGCATATTTAGCCACCTTTAGTTCAGTCCCTTCATGCAATAAAACTGCTCCAATAATTTGCAGTCCAAAAGCAGATACAATACCCGTTTCTGACCAGAACTTTGCACCTCATGAATTTAAAGTCAAACTAGCTATAAAGCAAACAGAGCTCACAGAGTATTTATTTTGAAGTCACTGCACAAAGGACAAGAGACTGAAACCCACCAGAAACTATTGATGAGCTGTCCCATGTAATATTATTTCAGAATATTTTTTATTTTATTTTATATATATTGTTGCATTCTTTTTTCCTGCAGAAATCAAAATATCCTGTCTTTTTCTTTAAAAAGGGACCAAGTGAATATGAACAATAATGTTTGAATTAAGAGAGGTTTCATATTACTAGCCTTGAACAAGCAAAGCTCATACTCTTTATAAGTAGGATATTTCAAGGTCTTCTAAGAGCAACATCTTTAATAATGCAATCTCAGGGAATGTGTATAATTACCAACTTATGACAAGGTTTTTCAAAAAAACAAGCTGTTTTTCACTATATCAAGCATTTGTATAGTATTTATTCAAAAGATAAGAATATGCCCCTCTAATAGGGATGCACCTTATATATCACATGTACATACACACGCATTATACATGCATATAATAGGGTACATGTTATACATGCAATCCCATTATTAAAGTTCTAATACACAAGTCACTCTAGAAAGTTCCTGAATATTGGATCAACTTTTTTCATGGTTTACTTGTTTTGTTTTATAAAGACAAATAAACTTAAATATAAAACTGAGCTTTTAAATAATTAAGTAACCTTTACATTTTATTACTAGTACAGTAAAGCACATAATTGTCTAAAGCAATATTTAGTTGGAGAGATATCCTGTGGTGATTACTTTAAAGGGGAAGATGAGCATGTTTCAAGATGAAACAACACTAATGTAACAAAGTTAGCTTATACATATATTACAGAAATAGCAACAGTCAGATGTAGTAGTAAGTGCAGCTCCATACCAGTCAATAGTGCAGCTCTATACATGGTAATAATGTCATGTTCACATGCACTGAGACCAAATTCATCCCTGTATTTTTACCACAGCTATAATGAGCTATAAACACTGCACTATTATGGTTATCATGCACCAAAAATCTCTGCATATCATTCAACCAGCGGTAATAAACAAAATGAGTTATTTCAGAAGCACAGACTACTCTGGTTATGTGGTTTATAAGTTATATATAAAAAGTAACCCTGAACCTACATAGTTAAGAGCTAGGAATTTCTACAAACTGGGTTTTCTCTGCAACTTTGGTTCAGCCCTTTTATAGAGTCTCTAATACGTGACTGCTGTGACAGATGCATTCACTCTGTGTGAGTGAACAGCACTGTGGTTTGGGCATCGCTGACAAGTAGGCATGGCTGAGAGCAGCAGCCCTGCTGAGCACATCATGAGAATGGTGCTAGGCTGCATCTTCCCAGGAACTAAGGAATTTAGGCCACGTCTTATCAGGAGCTTACAGTACCAACCCAAGGTGGGACTAGACAAAACTAAAACCGCTGCAGTTACACTCCTGCACATAGACCTACGTGTGTGTGGGGGGGGGTGACTACAAGTAAATCACTTTATGCTGTAAGGTGGATGCCCCTCTAAGCCCATTGAGCTCTCCTGCCGTACAGCAGGCTGCATGGCGGTCATCTCCCCCTTGGGCAGGGACACCTCTCAAGGTTACTCCTCAAAGTTGAAAGGCCCCTTACCTGGGATCAGATATCTATAATGAGGCAAGTAACATTTTACATTAAGCCTAAAAGTATATTGTATTTTAGCAACACTTACATATACACCCAGTTATAGCTTAATTAGACATGTAGTAGGCAGCAGTTTGACCACTGTCTAAATCATTGTCTAAATCATCATCTAATCACCACCTAAAATATAATTTAGATAATTGTTAAATCACTGTTTAACTGACATTCACTTTTTTATATTTCTTAATCACCATTTGATTGCCATTTGACTTTCATTCAGTCATTGATTAATTACTATTTGATCATCATTTGATCATTAATAAAACCCTTTTAGCTGACTCCACAACTATGACTTCTCTTAATAATTCAGCTGTGACAACCACATAGAATTTTATGCTCAGAGTCCTTGCCTCAAGCTGGAACAGGAGGCAGAGTGGCCTGGGAAAAACTGAGGGAAATGTAGAGAATGAGACTGTTTTCCACAGGTCCCCTTTGTTAAATTTCTTAATGAAGTCAGTATGGTATAGCTAATAAGGATTACAAAGAGGGAAAGACAGCAGGATTGACACTGCCCTGGTATATCACATGCAAGCCTACTTCTTTGTGGCAATGTCACCACGTACACTGGCACTACTCTGCCATTAATAAAATAATCTGAGAGCCATGATGTATCATCTGTGCAATACTTCTGAAAAAAATATTTAACCTAATACTGCTTATTCCTTGTAATAAATGGCCTAATGTTTAGGAAGAAGGCAACATGTTATAACCAATTACATTTATCAGTGGATATAATGAAATCATATTGCTAATAAACCCTGCACTTTAAAGCAAACCAGCAAAATTTAGTTCCTTTTGAAGAACATGCATTTCTACAGCTATAAATCCTTATTCCATGTTATCTTAAAATTCCTGGTCAATATGAGGTGTCACTAATAACACTGATAATATTGGATAATACAGAGCCCATACCATGCACTTCTGACTGTAAATGATGAACATACAGAGAATTCAAATTGGTTGTTCAGCAAATGCCTAAATCCGTGAATACCTGCTTAAAAAGAACCCATTCCCTTCTGCTGAGTAACAGAGGGGCCTGATTGTAACTATACAATACACTGTATCACCTTGGGCTGATAATTGTGTCTTTCTTAGGCTTCAAGTCTCTGTCTATTCAGATACATTTTACTGCAGCTGACCTATTTCACCCTTTTCTGTATTCACCAGAAAAAACAACAACTTTGTTGTCCTACATCCAAACCTTTTTGCATGTAACCCTCTTCTCACAAGCAATTATATAAGTGCATACTGTTGGACAGGAGTATCCTCTGGCAGCCAGACAATCCTTGCTGTCATATACTGAGTCATACCTGTAGGGTTAGATCCCAGGCATCCCTCCTCCCATGTGCTGAACATAGGGCAGAGCAAACCCTCAGCTCTCAGCTTGTCTCCTCCCACCTTGAGACTGCAAGAAACTGTATCTTAATTCAGAAGAATGAGGGAGAGGAGACGTCACAGACATCTTTCCCTTTCTAGTGACTGTATGGTGCTGTCCTACCCAATGTAATGCTGAACACCACCTCCTTACCAGAACTAGGGTCCTTGGCAGCATTAAGTAAAGACTGCAGGAACAAGGACTTAAATGAACCTCACCTGATGCCACTCTGGGCCACAGTTACAGTTTCTTGGAGCTTCACTCAAAAAACAGAGATGGAGATGCAGCAGTGAGGAGCAGCAGAAGCAGCCTCAAGCAGGTTTAAAATCTCCCAGGCTGAGCATTTTGTTGCCAAGGTTAACTCCAATTGTCAAGTGGTATTCTTGACTGACAGTTGCAGAAAGTAGTTCGTGGACCTGAACTTAAAGGTCATGGAAAAGTTCTTGCAAATTTGCATCAAAGCTGACCAAGTAGTTTCAGCTAAAATTACAATGATAAAATAGTTCTGAAATGTCACTTCTACTAGTTCTGACACATCTTGTGAGGTAGCATTTATAATCAACAAAATAAATGAAAACTACATCAATGTTCTCTTGTTTCCTATGGGTGAATGTTAGTAATGCTGTCTGCAGAATACATCAGGGTATCACACCACACAGAAAAGTCTAAATAAAGAAGCGTTTTCACAAGGTAAATGAAAGACAACTAAACTAGCAGGAGAAATGGAGGAATTGTTTTCAGGGATGAATTTGTATCTCCAAATGAAACCAGGTTTTGATACACCATATGAATAAATCAGCATCATGCTATGCATATTAAAACATTGGAGGTTTAGATTTCTCTCTTGTGGTTTCTTCACAATGAACAGACTACTTAAATCTGCTGTAAGCTAGAGGGAACAACTCTTAAAAATGATTGTTTAGGCACATTGAGACAGAAATTTCTATTTATTTATTTATTTATTTATTTATTTATTTATTTATTTATTTATTTTCATGGATACTACATAAGCCTCTCCCTTGTTAGAAAAGTTTCCTAAATGTGAATTTATAGAGTAATTCTCTTTCTCTGGTACAATGAATATTTAAATAATCCATGGAAAATAGCTCATTCAAATTTGCAGTTTCTCCTCTACTTTATACAATGTTCTTGCTTTTCCATTTCTCCAGGAATCTTAGACTATACATACTTACACTGTAATGGTCTTGTTTTATTATTTTCCAGCTCCCCCTGGTTTGTTTATAACCTCCAGTAAATACATTTTGCATTTGAAGGATTTTCTGCATAGTCTGCAAAGCCAGCTTTTCACCATAGAAATGCACAACTAAGCTAATTGTAGCACAAGAGCACAGCTTTAATAGCAATGATAGCTATGCACTGCACATCAGTGAAGATTCCTCAAGATTAAAAGGGTAGAGGCTAAAAGAAATTTAGCTCTGAAAATCCCCAAACTATATGTATATGTGAATTCAAAATGTACCTAGGTGCAAAAGGATTCTTACTTTTGACCATTAGAAATCTATTTTGCTGTCAAATTCTTATTTGGAATCAAATATATACAACAGTTTTCTACTAAGCTGGCAATGACCACATAAAACTTCCAGATACTAAATGGTATCACAAACCTATACTCAAGCAGTTTTCTTCTGAGAAAAGAAAATCCAGTGACATCACTAGACAGCAGCATAATAGAAAAGTGAACTCCTATAAATGTTAATGGGAAGTGTGTAACATAAGTTAAAGGATCTGAATTTCCTCTCTAGAGAAATTTAGCTTTTCCCATTGACTCTGGAGGAATTCAAGGTGAATCAATCCCCAAAGTCACAAGACTAAAATTAGATGCTTAGAGTAATGGATGTGTATGCCTTTCCCCCTTTACTGTTAAGAATTGTCACAATCTGTACATAAAACTCTTATCCAAGACCTACAAGTCACTTTTTTTTTCTTATGGGCAATCTACACCTGTGTGTAAATGACCGAAAAACATAGCAAGTACTCTCCAAATCTAACCATTTCATAATAGAGTAACTGATGCACTGCTCTGTGAATTCACATTAGCAGCTGGTGAATTTGGAGAGGAATCAAATACAGGTGGACAGAGATTTCTTTAAGTGCTTGAGAAAGGAACACTGGAAAAATCATGTACAAGTGACATCGACAAAATCCTGTTTGTGCTACTGTGCCTTATTCAAATATCAAGGTCAATGTCAATTTGGCTTATTGTCAGTAGAAGCATTTGTCACATTACGTCAACACTAATTTGTGTATCCAAATTCTGTACAATTTCAGTGAGAACTGTTTATTTATACTGGGACATATGTTTCCTCACCTCTTCATGCCAGTTATCTTTTAACGTAGTTCTTTGTGAAAATAACATATAAGTAGAACAGGAGAAGGTTGAAAGAGGAAGTCAGTCAAAGACTGATATCAGGAAGTCAGTCAAAGACTGATATCAGAGTTCTCTTTCACCTTTCCTATTATAGCCAGTGTTGACTTTTATCTTATAGTTTTCCCACAATACTATCTTTTTTATATATATATATATATATATATATATATATATATATATATATATATATGGCTTCCTAAATCTGCATTCAGACACTATTAAAAAACAAACAAACAAACAAACAAAAAAACCCAGCAGCAGACCCAAACCAAACAAAAACAAAACAAAAAACCCCAGAAGATTGGATTCCCATAAACAGTGAATTTTCCCTGGAGTTCTTACTTACTTCATTCTCTGGGAGGTGCAGAAATATTGTAATTTTACAAGTAAAATGATTCTGTTTAGATTCATATGTATGTGTCTTAGGAAGATCTTTCTTCAGTCTCCAAAACTAACTTAATCTTATAATAACTAGGATTTCATGTTTATTTTTCAGCAAGAAGAGACCAACAAACATAAAACCTCACAACTGTTTCTGTTTGAAAAATGTATTGAACAATAAATAACGAAACTGAAACTGGGATCTTTTGCATGGGGTTGGGTATTCGAAGTTCTGTCTGCTGGACACATTTCGTCAAGGCAAATGGAAGCAGTCTACCATAAAAGATACAGATTCTGTTCCTACTACCCTTCAGGAGGGCAGGACAATGAAGTAAATTCTTTATCCTATCCACTAAGTGGTCCATCCATTAAATCCAAGTCTCTCCAGTGTATAGACAAGAATGTCATGGGGAACACTGTCAAATGCTGTGCACAAGTCCTGGTAGATAATGTCAGATGCTTTTCCCTTATCCACCAATGTTGTCAACCCCTTATAGAAGCCACCAAAAATTGCCTATGATAGGAATAAGATTAAATCTTTTCTGAAACTAAAGCATCCCACACACTTGGCTCAACTTTAGATTAAATCACATTACATTTTCCTCAAAGCAGCTGATTTGGGGCTCTCATTTTAGCCATTTTTTCCCCTTGGTTGTTTTTTTGGTTTTTTGGTTTTGTTTTTTTTCCTTTCTTTTCTTTCTCCTTTGGATACTTTATCAAAGGTGTTCACTTTCCTGAACTTTTGAAGCAGGTATCTTGATCTTTGTGAAAAGGAAAGTTTCACTTTTGTACTGCCAGGTCTTTGTAGACACTGTGGAGAGTGACTTTAGTATTTTTAATGATTAATATACTGAAATTCAGAAACCATTATAAAAGTGTCAAATAAAGGAGTAGGTAATCTGTATTAAGATCTGCCTTCAAGAGCTTGATGTAGAAACAAGGAAGACATACCAAGGAAATGAAGTGTTGTATACATTTTATAGACACAAATTGGAGGCTGAGTTTGCAGATAAAAATTGACTCCGTGGTCCCTTAGTGGTTTCTTTTATCCAGAAACATACAATGTGGAAGACAAAGAGAGGCATAATTCATGGATGTTGAGTCTTCAAAAATATCTGCTATACTTTGATTACTAAGCAGAGGCAACTTCTGACTAAAAACATGCTGTGTACTTTCTTTTGCTTTGTAGTTCATCAACTGAATAGAGCAGCGCTTTAAAACAAGGGAAGTTATTAGCTAATATGGTAAACAAACACCATTGCAAAATGTATTATCTTCTAAGAATTCTTCCAATCTGTTTTTTCTTCTGATCTTATACTTATTAATCACACAATATGAATTAAAAAGGGCTAGTTTGGGGTTTTTTATGTATTTGTTTAAACAGAACACAAACACCAAAATTGTTCACAAAAAATAAAGTTATATTTGGTTTTCAATACAAAACATTTATTAAATGAACCAGCACAATCCTTTTTTCCTTCCGTTACCTCCCATATTTAGAATTATTGAAAACTTTTTTGAGTGTTTGCTGAAGTTCCAAAAGAGCTTCACCAAAACCATCCGTCAAGAGATGTTTTTTTCTTTCCTGCCCCAAGAGTTTATAATAAAGGGCAACACATCCGGGCATTTCTTAGGAAAAAACTGAATGGGCAAACAGAATTAAAATACCAGGTAAGACATACCTGAAAAAGTTTAATTAAAAAAATGTGTCTGATAGAGAACTGTACTTACTAATTTTCTTTCCTGACATATATATTGATCATGCAAAACTGAAAAAGCAGTACTTTTTTTGGGCAGAATTTGTATGAGTCTGCATTGTAAATCAGAATTGCAACAAACTTTAAACTATAGCCAACACATTCCAGTTGAATGACGGTAGTCTGCAAGTTTTTGATGTAGCCACAATTCAAGTTCCTAAATATTTTTCTTTCCAAGTTTAACAAAGTAAGTCCTTAGGTAATGGTAGTAATAAATTGGTCTTGAAATATTACATGCTGTACCCATTTCAGGCAGTTCTTGTTGATAAACATCAGTACTAATAATTTTATAAACAAATAACCGGGGGTTTCTGATGTCTTGTTAACTCAAAGCACTGCTATAGACATGCTTAACAAAATGTAAATATTTTAAACATCTAAGGTCATATTTCTTCAGATTTTTTCTCAAAAAGAAAACTTTTCTTTCAAACACATCTGCAGAGGAGTCAGCAGCTTGTGGGCAGTAGGTCACAGGGACAGGTCCTGGAGCCCCCCCACCCCGGGGGTTTCCCAGTGCAACCAGGAGAGGTCCTGGCTGTGCTTGCAACCCTGACTTGGAGGACAGCTCTGCTTTGTGCAAGGTGCTGGAGCAGGTGACCTCCAGAGAGCTCTTCCAAACTAAGCTTCTCCATGCATCTACAACTAAGCATAGCACTGACAGGACTAGGAATCGACCTCACTGAAATTTTGGAAGCAACTTGTGCCCACTTGCCTTGACATAAGAAAGCCTATCAGAAGTGCTTGGTTTGTTCATTTAGAAACTTCAGAGGTATTGCTTCCTCAGGTTTTTCTTCATATGCTGGTATTAATAAAGGAACACATCTGCACTCATCTTAAAAACCCAAGAAGCAAACTACCGGTAAGCTGGTCAGTGCAATAATATGAACTTTGAATTAAGGGTGGAGACTGCTTGTGAGCTATGAGTAGTAATAAAGACCTAACTACCTTTTAAGTTTTAGAAAATCAATATTATTTTGAAGAAAACTGTCCCTCTCAGCTTAGTTCTAATCCAGACCACTGAAGAAGAAACTCTATTATCTTGTTGCCTTTTAATCATCTCACTGTAAATCAAATTGTCAAGTTGAAAATACATATAACACCTTTTCAGGGCACATGGAAAATCTTTAGAGAAACATTTTAACTATGTCTTATCTAGAAAACTTTCCAAAGGTACTTAAAATGTTAAGGCAGCTATAGCCTTCAATGGGCATCTATGATGACATTACTACCCTGATTTCTCACATTAGAATCTAGTCCAAAATATACATTAATACTTTTCATAGAAGTGATCAGCTGGAAAATCCCAGCTAAACTCATCAACAATTATGTTAGCTTACCTCTGAGTATCTGCTTTTCTGCTTCATTAGAGCAAAGCAAGTTTACATCAACTCTAGATCTGGTTCTTTATAATTCCATGTAATATGTTTTACGAACTGAAAAAGAACTCTGGGGAGGAGGCTTCTGCTATGGCTATAAAATAAATTGATTCTGAGATTCACATTTAGCTTCTAGTTAGTTATTTTAATTTAGAGATCTATCTTAGTTAATGAGGGAAATAGAAGGAGAAAAAAATAGGGGAAAAAAAAAAAAAAAAGTTTTGTTCTTTCAGATTGGATCTATGAAGACTCCCTCTGATTCTGTCTAAGCTATTGAAAAAGGTTAGCTCCCTACCTGAGATGTGAACTTTATGGAAGGCAAAGCAATCAATTGCTTCATATGCAGAGTCCAAGAATCTTCATCACCTCAGCTTAGACTTCCTTATCTAACCAGAAACAGGTATAAAGAAGTCAACTAATTGATACAACCCTATCAGTCAGATTCAGAATTGAGCTGTCCTTTGTTCCTGCAAGGACACAGAAACCTTTGCTTACATGCAGAGAAATGTTGCAGCATTCAGTTCAGACCATGGCCAATGTATAAAATAGGCTATATTACAACAGATCAGAAACACTTTGTGAAGATTAGGGGATTTTTAGGTGTACTAAAACAAATGATGAGTGTAGGAAATAACATACAGAAATAAAAAAGTCATAAAAAAAAAAAGTCATTAGGAAATCTAAGAACCTTGCAATATTGCAATAATAATGAGGTTTACAAACTCACTCCTTTCCCACAAAAATGCATGCAACTTATGGAATTATCAATAAGCAAGCGTTTATATGCTTGTGCACTAGATTAATTTTCTTTTAAAGTAAAGTAGCCACAGTGCCTATTATTCCCCTCATTCTTCCTTTAGGTCTCTTTCCCCACAATGTCTTATTCCACAACTTGTTTTTTTGGTAACTGATTTTCCACCTCCTTCCTCCTAATTAACAGGTTTCCTTGTCTTATTTTAATCTGTTCATGTTGCAGTCACCATGTTTTCTCTTTCCTTGGGGCTGTGTGATACATCAAGGAAAACCTGCTGGAAAATACACTGGTCTTTGGATTTGAAAAATTTGGATTTAGGTGAGTTATCCAGGAGGCAGCCAAGGGGGCTAGACACATGGAAAGTGTCTTGTGTTATGCGAGATACTCATACCTTGTGCCTCCCTGAGATGTTTAGTGTCCCCACAAGCGGTGAGAAGGGAGGCTTCTTCCAGACAACAATGGAGATTGAGGATTGCCCTCTGGAAGTGCTCAACTTTTCAGTAATCAGAAGTTGTCACTTATCTTTCAGATGTAGGGTGACTAAAAGCTGATGATGTGAGTAACTGCAAGCTGTATCATACTGAAGGTGCTCAAGATCTAGTGGATTTGGACTATAATGTTCTTTCTATCTGATAAGGGTTTCTCAGTAACTGAAACAAGATCATAAGTGAAACAATTTGGAGAATGTGTATACCTTTTAGGTATTTTAGCTATATCATTGTGCCTTTTTTGTCAGTATTTCACTGCTGATCAAAAATTACTTATCAAGCTGTCTTTTTAAGTGGCTTAGAACCATGGTAGCTCATCCATGTCCCCTTGTTTACATGTGATATATGGAGATCTGAGCAATGACAAACTCATGGGCATGCACTAAGCATATACATTTTCATGATCGCAGGCTGTACTTGGTAACTGCAAAGTGTTCCAGTTGAAGACAGGTAAGCAGTAGGGCCCTGCGGAGACAGAGCTGTGGGAGATGTGACCACAAAGCTTTTTTCTCAGTTTCAAAATGCAACCTCATAATCTTCCACAACCCCTATTATGGTATTGCAACATCTTTTATGTTGTTTTTTATTGTTTGTGTACTGGCAAAGAGAAACTGTTTTAAAATCTTATGTCAACAGAATAGCTAGCATTAGAGAACCATTATGTAGCCTTTTCAAGGTCAAGGATGCTTAAGAAACAGTAGGAATATTTCTTAATATAAAGCTAGAATTTACATTTTTGGTCCATGCAGATTTGGTTTTACATAAATACACAGATACATACACAAATGTAGTGGTCCCCACTATTGCATGCTGCTGGAAAAGAAAGAGATTTCATGTTTAAACACACCAGGCATGCATATACACAGTGATACAGTATGTTTATCTTCTTGCATGGCAAGGTCAGCAACAACAAAATCAAAGTCAAACTACTAATGACCATGATTATTTTAGTTCAGATATCTCTATGCCTGACATTCAGTAACTAAATTACTTCAGAGGGCTGTATCTGTTAACCTAAATTACTTCAAGAGAAACTGCCAAATTATGGCTAGCAAAACATAAATTTTAAATGTATTTCTCTTAAACTTTATTATTGCACAGCCAAATGCTCAGATTTTATTTTATCAGTAAAATTATGTTTCTTATACTTTTTAATTAGAAAACTAAAGCAATCTGGGAGATGTATAATTTATTCTTTCTCGCAATAAATCATTATTTTTGCACTTGTACAGGTAATTTATATAATACAATAATGAAGTGATTTTATATTGAAGCAAATTATACTCCTCTAACTAGTACAAAAAGCAAAGCTACTTGTAATTTTCTACATGAATGTATACACTGTACTTGAAATCAAGACCAGACTTTGATTTAACCACATATATTGGGCTTTAACATCCTGTTTAAATTATGCTAACCGATTGTGGCTTCAAGGTCTCAAAACAAGAAGAACTAATAGGTAAGGCTATCAATCAAACCCCATCACCATTGAAAAAATCAATGAGAACACAGTAGCTCTCTCACCTGTTAATTGGAAAGTCAGAAAGAATGACCGAGTACCTCACTGTAATGTAGAAAGTGAGCAGAACTGAAAATAAAAAAAAAATAATAAAAAAAGGCTGAAATTAACTTGGTTTTTGTTGGGATATTACCTTTGTTAGTATTTGCTACAGATACAATTCGTGATAGTGAGAAAACCCTCTTGTGATTGCCTGGCTAGTATTCTCAAGGATAAGCAAAGAAAGTAGGGTTTATTTACCTATTTATTTTCCTTGTGTTGGAGTGACCACCCTAAAAGTGATAGTTGGGTTGAGAAATTTACTTGCAGAGCCATAAATGTTTTTCAATTGAGAGATAAAATTCTTAACTGCAGAATTAATCCATTTGCTAGTACAGTCACTTGACACTGTCACAACAAAAGAAGCTCAGTCCAGCTGGGGATGCTAAAACTTACTCTGAATCTCTACGTTTCTCCCATTATCATCTCATTGTTACCCAAACTTTTCAGCAGCATTACCAGAGGAAGTAGGACAACAATGGAAACTCCATTACCTTCAGCAAGGAATTTAAATCATCTCCTTAACTACAGCTTATGTTCAGATTTCCTAAATAGCCAAAAACATGCTCTAAGAAATTAAATCAGCTCTGTTTTAAATCCACCCTGCCACTTATAATGACTTGATTTTACTAAAGAAGTTGGGAACTGAAAGTGTAACTTAAAAATCAAATATTTCTCTCTTATTAAAGTCTACATTTAAACAACCTGCCCCACTATCTGATCTTCAGAGGCTTAACTCATTCTGAAATATTTGAAAATGCTGTCCACAGACCTAACAGTGATTTTGAGAAACAGAGTAATGATTTTGAAACACAATATGTGGGCTGAAGTACATCTTACATAAAATTCACCCACTATTTAGTAAATACTACAAAAAATATTTAGTAAATCAAAGTTATTATAATTACTTAACAGCTGGATGAACAAAGCAATTTGAGGACCAGTTTATATTGAATATAACTTCTAATTCTGTTACTGATGCAGAAAAGTCAACTAACACCTGTTCCCTTTAACCTACTCTTCAAAATTTGCGATTGTTAGAACAGTCTCCTAAAAATTTGAAAAAATAAAATTTCATCCAAGTACCTGAATCTAATTAAGTTAGAACAACTATTTTTATTTGTCTTTATCATATAGTGTCTACGTATAAACATCACCAGGTATCATGAAAGTGCTGCTACCCTTTGTCTACTCAGTCTAGACCAATACCGGAAGCTGAAATCAGAGCACTGTCCCTATGTCCATAAAGACCTCATAAGCTTCCAGCCCCCCACCCCCCACCAAAAATTTAAGGATGGAAAGGGATGCTACGGAATTTCTGACAAAAACTGACTTCACCTTCAGCTAAGTGGTTTTTACTGTCCTTGTGTGAGTTGTGTGAGTTCTTCAGATTGTAATCTCTTTAAAAGGTTTCGTATATCTGTATATATAAAAATATGTGATGTTCCATAACACTCATGACAACATATCTCAGTGATATTTACACTAAGAAGTATACTATTTGACCCCTTGTAATTAAGACATTCCCTCCATAACCGGCACCTCAACCTTATGGCTTAAGTAATCCTCTAAAGCAAATGACTGCTCACTCAAGGTTTAGAAGTTAGATTTCCTTCTCAGTTTCTTTGATTTGATGAGATATTTTTTATAGATCTCAGTGTAAAAACAGGGTTAGCAAAAGCAATTACCAATACTTTTTCACCAAAATCCCCTGCATGTGTATTCATATTTGTATGTAGCTTTTTTCTTTCCACCAACATTCACATACAAATAACACCTCACACAGATCTGAGGAATCAAAGAAAGAAGAAAGAGCAGCATTTAATGCTTGAGGTCATATTCCCATTACCAGAAAAACATAGGCTTTTTTTGAAGAGTTGTATGTACAATCAAAGCATTTTTTGCTTCTTTATTTTACTTTTTTCTTTCTTTACATAACATAACATTCCTTTATGCAACCACTTCCCCAACCTGAGTCTTTATAACTTTCTCACAAAACCCAAACAGCTTCACGGTCTGGTGTAGTCAGTAAAAGAATCAATACATAATAAGTATTATTTGCTTTATACCTAATTACACTTAGTCCTTTTACACAATGGGGTATAGTTAAATAGTTTGGGATCAACAGATATTTCACTAGCTTAATGCTACTTAGTTCACTTTAAGATAATCAATACAAGACCTTGCAAAATGATCAGAAATTCATGCTTTTTTCCCAGTCCTATAAAATCAAACACATAAGAAGAATGTGGAAAAGACAATAATCTTCTTCAGACGTATTTTTTTCAGTATCAACAAGTTGTCTGATTTTCGGAAAGTTTTTTGACTTATTTGATTCTGTTTATGCTCATCGCATAGTTGACATTGATATGTTAACACCTGTCTTCAGGCTGTATTAGTGGGTCTTTAGATTTCAAAAGAAAGTACACTTAAATTTTTCCTATGCTACCCTTAAAACAGGCATTTGTTCCTCTCAACCTTTCAAATAGTAGGTTTTGCTAAGCAAGTTTTGTGAATGACTTATCTCACACCAGATGTACCATGACACTTGAACTTAACATGGCTTTTGCAGCAGAGTAAATCAGAGTCAGTGTTTGAACAGACAAGGTGCAGTTACTACAAATAGAAAGATGGAATCTGCTTCGCATTTCTGTGGGTTCCCAGGCAGATTCAGAGCTGGGTTAGTACAGGGTTTGATGCTGTATTCACTTTCTTCCTTGTTTTCTCCTAGGTTTAAATAGGCACTTTCAGTTTGTTGCTCATCATTCTTATTTAAGTAAATTTCAGTTTTCTTTTAGTTGTATTTCCACTTCATCCCGCGCTAACTTGATATGTTAACTAACACATTAATCTTTCTATCTTGATTTCAGTACTGTTATCTTTCTGCATGCATTATGTCACAACAGTGCCCTACACTCTAGCAAAACCAGGGACTCACTGTACTTTAACTGCAATTCATTCTTGAAGTGCTGGATTATCAGACAACCTCAACAATAAGCAACAAAAGCCAGAGGTAAGTCATTCTTTGCTGTGTTCAATACAACTGATTTTCAAAACATTTCCTCTCTGCTGATCAATGACTTGGCAAGACTTTATAAGGCCTCTGATTTCCTCCTAGAATTCTCTGGGAGGTTCTTTGTTGCTCTGCTCTATGCCCTGCTCGCCCACCTCTGCCTTTGGCAGCCAGAGCTCGTAGGATTTAGGTAGTCTTGTGTGCAGTCTTCACAACAATCATGCAAGGTTTCAAGGTTACATTGCGTTTGGCCCAGTCTGTTACTATGCAAAACTAGTAACGCTGACCCCTATCTGGCTACATTTAATATCACCCTGGATGAACCTCTTTGGATTTTTTTTTTCTTTATGTATAAACTGACAGCTAAGAAGAACCATCTGTAGGTATAATCCTAGCAAGAGCTCCCTTTTATTATTCCATTGAGTTACACTCAAGCATGTAATTCCTCCTCCATAAAGTGTCTGAAGATACTTTGGTCTTGTATTCACCCATTACTAATAGCTATACAATCTTACTTTGTTTATAACAGAATATGGTCTTTGGTTTTGATGCTTCTGTATTATGCAAATAAATACATATAGTCCCTCTAGCTCATAGACTGAATACAAATTTTTTCTCTGTCCTTGAATTCAATAAATGTCTTAAACAGCTTTTATAAAGACATATCACACAGAACACAGATATTAGCGGCAAAGAAAAATATTTAATATCTAATGTCTTGAGAATGGAAACATATATCCTTTTCTCAAAACATCTCCTATCTCAAAGATTTTTATTTTAAATATCTGATGAAATAGACTATTTGAGTTTGGAAGGAAATAAGCTGTCTCTTCTATGTTTTATTTATAAGTGTATTTTCTTTTTTCTGGTGGACTTGTTTCTAAGTAATATTGTGTCTTCATTCAGGAATACTCAAACGCATCAAGAGCATGAGAACATTTGCATTTTGAATTGCACATTTTCTTGCACAACAGTTCAGATAATAAAGCCTCCAAGAAGAATCATGGCAATTGGACTAACTGCTTAATTCTTAATGACCATTGTCAAATTAAGCATGCAGTATCAAAAAATGGTTGCAGTCTTTGAACCAGTTATCCTGTTTATATGCCTCATTCCAATAAAGGTACTGGGAAGCTGAAAGTAGCTATCATACCCTTTCTTCCAATTGTTCTTCAGGAGCTAACTCTGCAGCTCCTGTGCTCCATCCCCCTTATGTTTCACCCTGGTGCTTACACTGAGCTATGGCTAAATCATTGCCACTGACAATTCATCCAGATAATTTCAATTTGCAGCTAATCAAATAACGATTAGTGTGAAGTGACATGCACTTTGATGATGGATGCAGTGATTTAAATGTGGGAAGTAGGGAATGTGACAACATAAGTAACTGTAAGTATTTGCTTGTGCAGCTTCAAGGTCACTACAAGTAGACAGATCAGTAATTGGATGACAGTAACAAAGAGCAGAAACTTAAGCCAAAATAATTAAAATAAGAAAGTTTAGAGAGTACTATGTTTATTTTCTTTTATCACTGTCAGGAAACAGCAAGCACAGGTTGCCTTGTAAATGAAGGCAGGCAGGGCACCGAGCATCACAAGGCAGACAGGGCCAGCAGCCTCCCTGACAAGGAGCCAGGAAACTGAGTTAGTAAGTCAGGGTCAGACCCAATGTTGGTAACCAGGGTCAGCCAAGAGCCCAGCAAGCACCCAGCAAGTTCATATCGATGAGGCAGGCCCAAGGTCAAACTAGAAAGCCAAATCAGGAAGGTGGTATGTAGATCACAGTCAGGGAGGTGCAATGGGGTACATCATTGTAGCCACACTCTATCTCAGATGGGGACCAAACACAGGACCTTCAGATCTTGGTCACTGCCCCAAGCAAAGGTGGAAGGAGCTACTGCTTGGGCTTCTTCTAACTGCTCCCTCACAATAGCCCTTTTCAGCAAGATGACCTACAAAAACCAGCTAAACTCCTACAAGGGAGAAGGGAAATGTATTCCTCAGATGCACTTCAACATTCACAGAAATGCTTGGAATACAAGACTAGGTGTTCAGAACTTCTTTTAGAGAAAGAATACCCATTTTCAGTTCTCTTTTCAGGTTTGGTAGGCAGCAAGAACCTTAATTAAAAAATGAAGGCCAAGCAGACTTTTCTACAAATGGAGCCTTACTGTAGCAATTCATTATTTTTGTGCAATGCACTCATGTACATGATACACTAGATTGGCATCTCCGTATTTATCTGTTTTAAATAAGGCAGCAGCATTTGTCTGTTTTTGTAAACCTGTTAGATTTAGGTTAATGTATAAATAAAATAAACAGTGACAATGCATCAGTAAAAGTTCTTCTCAAAATAAACTATGCTTGGTAAGTGACACTAGGCAGTTACTTATCATATCACCAGAAGGTTTAAACTTAATATTGAAAGAAAAGTCTGTACTTGAAGAAATAACAGGTCTCATACTGAACATATTTTAAAAAAAACAGTTAAATTTTTCAAACCAGATATTTAAATAGGAGGTTTCTAAACAAAAGCACTGGAATAGTTAAAAGCAAGATCTGCCCCTAAATTATTCACAGCCAAAGTATTGAGGTTTCACTAAAAAACTATTTCTCTATATAAAACCAAATTTTCAAGGAGACATAACCATTATAGGAATTTTGCAAACTAAGGGAACTGGCATTTTTGTGGAAGGAGACAACACTTGAAAGAAACCCATAACCCTACCTAAATTTACCTGGAACAAAAGCCAAGCCACTGATGCACTGAAGTGCTATTTTGTGATTCTCCGGGGCAGTGAAGAACTCTTCATCAAAAGATAGAGAATAAAAGTACACAGTGTTTCTAGTCTAATTCCCTGACCATGGAAATGCAGGAAGCATCAGGAGCATGCCCCGTTTTCAAATGTGTAGAAGAGCTGAATTTCACATTTCACTAGGGTTTAAGCAACAAGTCAGTTTAGACTTAAATCTATCAGCAAGTTGTGGTAATTTAAAAATATATATATTGTATTCATTGTGACATTTCTTATTCAGTAACTACATATATCAAGTGATCTGTACTTCCAAACGTGGTGCTTTAAAAACCTCTTTCAATTTTCCATGCACTATTAGGAACAAAAACGTCCATAGCAGAGAATGAATCATAAGAGCAACTTCCTCCCACCTTGCACAAAAGATTCATAAGGAGGGTAACTGTGAAAATTTTAAGCTTTAATAACATTATTTTTGGTGACACTGTAAACAATTTGTGTGGGGTTTGTAAAAATATTTTGAGGCAAAAGATAGAAACCATATCTCAACCTCTCAACTAAGAGTGGCAATAAGTTAAAAAAAAATAATAATACAGCACACAATTTGCTGTTTTCCCACTGCAGCATACTGCAATTTTATTACTCTGGAAGAAAGTGGATTTCCCCTTTTATATAGCAAGGTTCCATTATGTGTCCTCTTTGATCTATGCACATTTACGACACATCCTTTGTCTTTTAATCTAAAACTTCTTCACTGAGAGCACAAACGATTTGGAAGTTCTTTATTCTCAGTCATATCTTAGGCCTGCTTTAGTAGTGGTGCTCAACCATTTGTGGCAGATATACTGCAGAATCTTTATTAAGCCCATCTGTTCAAATGCCTGTTTTCTCTTCCCCTTTATGAGAAGTCACTGTTTTAATAAAGTCATTGTTGGGATGAAGATGAACAGAAACTGAATGAAAGCAAGTTTTTGTAACTGCATGCTATTTTTTGTTACGATAATGCATTTTTCTGTTAACGTTTATAAAGAATAATTATTTTTTAAACAAAATGAGCTGTGTACAAATGAGATATGTAAGTTACTAATATTTATCAACAGACTGGATAGGGAAAATATTAATTTACTTAATATTTTTTTGTTAACTTTGAGGGGGGTGATTCTTCACCTCTACTCCACTCTTGTAAGACCCACCTGGAGTACTGATTTTAGTTCTGGTTTCCCCAACATAAGAAAGCCATGGACCTTTTGGATCAAGTCCAGAGTAAGGCCACAAAGATGATCAGAGGGCTGGAGCACCTCTCCTATGAAGACAGGCTGAGAGAGCTGGGGTTGTTCAGCCTGGAGAAGAGAAGGCTCCAGGGAGACCTTACAGCTGCCTTCCAGTACCTCAAGGGGGCCTACAAGAAAGCTGGAGAGGGACTTTTCACAAGAACATGTAAAGACAGGGCAAGGGGGAATGGCTTTAAACTGAAACAGGGGAGATTTAGATTAGATACTAGGAAGAAATTCTTTACCTTGAGGGTGGTGAGACACTGGAAAAGGTTTCTCAGAGAAATTATGGATGCCCCATACATGAAATGTTCAAGACCAGGCTGGATATGAGCAACCTGTTCTAGCGGAAGGTGTACCTGCCCATGGCAGGGGGGTTGGAACTAGATGATCTTTAAGGTCCCTTCCAACCCAACCCATTCTGTGATTCTATGATGATATGATTCTAATCCAATTAACATATCTCATGCAGTCTTGGAAACAATAGTTATAAAAACAGTTATCAAAATGAGGTATTATTAGTGAACTAAGAAACATGCATGTTCTATCGATACCCATGGAAATTTCTAACTTCCTAAAAATTAGATAAATGAGAAAATGCTCCCTTCATGACTGTAAAACATGTTGCAGCTGTAGGACCAAACTTATTATTATTCATGATTTTTCAGTTGACAAGCAAAGAAAATGCATTGGGGCCTACACAAATTAGGCGCATCAAGGATTAGAAGGAGGTTTGTGATTCAAGGTATGCACCCCACATTTATTCTGTGCACCTGAAATGACTCAATTCTGGAAAATAATGTTCATTCTAACTCTTATTAATATATATAAAGTTCACAATAGGATTAAATTATTCATTAAAGTAATAAATTTATAGGGTCAGATAAATCCTTTTAACCAAGAACACTGTAGAATACAAAACATCTGAAGAAAGAAAAACAAAGGGCAAATAACAAACACAGAAACTTACTCAAAAAAAATAACAAAAATTACAGTTGGTGAACAACAAGCAGCGTAAGGATAGTTTTAGAAATGCAGCATTTTTTGCCAAAATCCAAAAATGTACACAGGGAAAATTACCCTAAAAATATCAAATCCCTGAATGCATAATGCCCACTCTCAGGAAACTGAAAAATAACACTGTGGGAGGAAAGTGTTCGCTGAGAAACCTTCCACAGTCTTTACCTGTGAAGCCTGGAGAGTAATACAAAGCAGTGCACTTGAGCGAACATCAAAACCTGATGCTGCAAGAGATTATGAGGAGCACAGAGTGTTAATGAGAGAATATCAACAAACAGATATAATTCAAATAAAATCTTGGCAGCAACAGCAAAGAAAGGTACAAAAAAAGTAACACACAAATCTGCACATTTAATAAATGTTTTGGATGTAAAATTTCCTTTGTAATTGATGTTTTTGACAGCACATGGTGGCACTTACAGTGTGGTACTGTGGCACACACCACCAGTAATTCATGGTATAGCAAAATGAAGACAGTTTGTGAGCTGATCAAAAATACCTAGTAGATTGGAAGAAAAGTTATTTGTGAAGGCAGAAATACAACAGGATGCTTCCCGGGACAAGCAGAATCTCTGCAGTCTTCTGTCCCTTGAAGGAGTGTAGAATAGCAACAGAAGAGCGGATGGAGAGAAACTGTTAACAGAGGCACACAGTAAACATGAGGTTTGTGAACACAGCTCCTTTGCAAAATTTAAGACAGCATGCTGCCCTGACAAGATGGAAGAGTGTCCCAAAAACTGCAATAGGCCCTGTTTTGCCACAGATTAAATAACTATTTCCTTGTCTGAGTGAAAAAAAATCACCAAAATTCAAGAAACATCTTTAAGGAGGTCTAAAAATCCTGAAAGCCAGAAATGAAGCAATGTGAGACACACACAAAAAAGTTACTCAGTACTTCAAATTTTGGTCTGCTGTAATGCCAGTTTTCACCAAAGCTGTCTACTCATGTGTTTCAGTTTATAGATACGTTTTGCATTATCTGGTGAAATAAATAGATGTTTTGTTTCTAAACCTAGAAGTAATACCCTTAGTAGTATTTAGCATTACAGTCTGTAATGGTGAGAAAGACAGACTGTGAAAACTAGAGTATGACCTTCCCTTAGGAACATCTCAGACTTTCCACATTATGAGATTTAATCTCAGTCTATTTCTAATATTGAAATCACTGTTAATTCAAACTTCAGAAGAAAAACCAGATTTTTCTCCTTTGTTAACCATATTTAAGCCACTTTTTTATATAAATGCCTAGAGGCAAACGTATTCATGGCATTCTGAGCCTTTAAGATGAGTTGCAGCTCCAAGCAAAGGCTGTGTGATCCAGTCTCTGCCCAGATCAGACCCTACTATGAAGTTCACTAACAGTATTTATAATTAAACATTCGCATTTTCATCACATGCCCCAAAATCAATTGATTTGTCATGTCTGAAGGTCCAGCTGATAGTGAAACTAAACGCCCTTTCAGCATTTGAGTGAGTTCAGTGTGGGATTAGTCAAACAGTAAATTGATGCTGAAAAGGCATGCCATGAGAGCCAGCAGCAGCAGCAGCAAGCTCATCACGAGGCAGAGGCGCACTTTCTGGGGGTGTGGAAGAGCCAAGGTCAAGAGAAAAAGAGAGAAATTCATGCAATAAGAGATTAGTTCTCGGGGCTGTTCCTTTCTTTGCCGATTACAAAAGTTCTTTATAGGTGTAACTGGGGATTTATATAGAGAAGACTTCATTTTCTTTCTTTTTTTTTTGCTTCTGCCTGAATCTTTGTGAGCTCCACAGTCATATAAAAAAATGTAGCAGTACAGAATGGTTTAATACAGGATTACAAGAAGAAGATTATATTTCTGGATCCTCTCATCTCTTTTTTAAGAATGTATATCCCAATATTACATTGCATGTATTCAACATGATTCCTTTATGCAGAGCCATATGTTAATATAGCTGTCAAAAGAAAGTAATCTTTTAAAGGTAGCTGAGATTTGTGAAGAATTCTAAGAAGATTTACTTAGCTTACAAAGAATGTTAACAGGACTATTCATTAAAACTCTAGAATAATTTAGGATTTAAATGTGTCCTTATATTGTACAGACTTTGTATTAGGCTTTGTATTTGGCTTTTTAGATCCAGTATTACCTGACATTATATTTCTTCCTTTTCCTCTTTCAAATACTTCACACCCTCTGACATTCTTGTGTAGTAGAAATTCTAGCACAAAATACCACGGACTCTTCCTGCTCCTTTCAACCTAAGAACAATATTTCTCTGAGCTTTTCCAGCCACCACTTGGTGATCTAGAAGGACTGATCCTGCTCCTACTGAAGTCAGTTGAAAATTTTCAAATAACAATCGAACAGGCTCCCCAACTCTCTGTATGCCCTTTAATTGAGAATATTTGAAAAAAGAAAAAAAAAAATCCAGTGTTCTTAAAAAAGTAGTCGTGGTAACTTCCTTAGAGTTAAGGTTCCCAGAAAATATTACAAAATGTGAAATAATTCCAGTGTATCTGCATGTTTTAATTCATGTGAACATAACAAATTTTGAGTTCTGGTTCTCACCTGAGACATGCAGTAAGCTACACAGCAGGAATGGGTAGTTCTGCAGTTTGGTTAGATTACTTTCTGTCTACAAGCAACTAAGCTGAGACCCTTGCCCTTACTCCCCTGTCCTGTAGTGCCATTCTGAACACTGGCATCCAAAATTGAAAGGCTATTTCCTTGAAATACTGCTTTGCAATGTACAAATCCTTATCTTACCTGATGAATTACTAGATATAAAAATCAAACATGCTGTTTCTCATTTGATCCTCCAGAAAGAGATAAACCTAAGAATCCCCAAATACCAACAAAAATAAAATTCTAACAGAAGATTTTAAAGGGTAAAATAACCTTCTCTACTTCTATAATTACACAGAACAGACATTTGGTAGATCTTGGCATGGGTTAGACCTAATTTGTCTCTCTCATTTCTAGGCAGAAGAGCTAGTAAGTTAGGTATGTTCTGTGGGAACAGGATCAGTCATTTGTAAAGGGAACAATAAATAATTGGTCACAGAAATAAAGGTTTTATGGAAAGTTTCTGACACTCTTTTTTTTCAATTTGTACCATGCAACAGGTGTGCAAAGCTGAAGGTCAGCAGTAAAAAAGTGTGGAGAGATACACGGGTTCATGTAGGTAGTCCACAACATACATGTCCGCAACAGATTGCAGAGCATCATGCAAGCTGGCTCATCCTTTTTTTTTTTTTTTAATAGTTATTAGGATAAAAGATATTTCTTTTTTGTGATAAAGAAATTCATGGAAAACAGGAAACAATTCTATAGCTTTTCTCTGAAATCAGCTCTTGCAAAGTTCCTCTTAGCCCCTACCTTAATTCTTCCAGTTTGTACTCAGACCTCAAACTTGAGCTCATCAGCCAGGAATGATGTCAAAGCTATTGTGTGAGAGGGGAGTTGTTCCCTTCTTACACAAACTCCTCCATGTACAAAAATAGAGAAAAAAATCTTCAAAGACCTCCCAGCATTAGTGAGGAATATTAGGGATTATGAGAACCTCTTTCAAATTGTACCTGTGTTCCTCTAACTCCAGTTTGCTGCACCGCTGCAGAGAAGGATAGGAGGAACTATATGACCCGTACACCTCACCTTTTCAGAGAGCAAGAGCAAAGTTAGCAGAAATAAGAAGCCCTTCTAGGCTATGCTCCTTCTTTTCTGAAATTAACTATATTTTAAAACCACTTAGAAGGAATAATAAATGAATTATTTTAGCAAGTAAGCAGCATTAACTTGCCAATAATTCAATTAATCAGCTGCAATAAACATTCAAAAATACTAATATTATATGCAGATACTGAAATGCTCAAGGTCAGCAGCAGAGTGATATGTCACCTACCTTAGAAAGATTTGAACCCTAGCTGTTACATTTCACACTGCACTCTGTATTACTCTAAGCATAAAGAATGTGATATACAAGAGCCCTATGCATCATTCAAAATGTAAGACAGTAGGCCCACTGCATGCAGGTTCCAATGCATTCATTGCCATATTTCTCCTCTTCCCCTAGCACCAAGAATGTTGCTTGCTCTGCAGCTGTATCCTCAGGTTGTTGAATGATCAGTTGTTTATTTGCATTCACTGACCTAAATGATTCTTTCAATAAACATGAGTATCTGCCTTCTCCGGGATCTTAAATCTAGGCAGCTGGCTGGGAGAACTGTAAAACATTTCTTCCTACTGGGCTAACTCTTTCTGCAAGCAGGCTTTTAGTTTTTGAGGTTCCTAAGCAGGTAGAACCCATCTTTTATAATCTGTACAAGTTTAGCCATTTACTGACCTCTCTGTCACCTGTGTTTGCAGAGATTAGACCTGGGTTTGTTTTAATTGAGGCTCTGAAAATTCAAGCAGAAGCTTCGCTATACTTACCTAATCTTAACTCCCACTTTTATCTTCACAAAACATTCCCTTCAGACAGAGTCAGTTCCAGCAATCTGGGATAATTCTGTCCCTCAAAGTTTTTTGCAATTAATAAGGAACAGTATGTGAAATGAAGAATTCTTAGATACAATGAAGTCTTCACGTATTGCTCTTTTCAGTGTGGATTATTATTACTGGATAGACAGAAAAAGCCTCATGGGTGATAGATGTGAGAGAAGAGATTGTCAGGATTTAAAGTTAAAATTTCCAGGTTTTTCAAGACTGCCGAATGAATCTGACCTGTAGCTCAAAAACACGAGTAACATAAAAGTTCAGGTTCTAGCTGTAGCAGTTTTATTTATCCTGCAAACATCAGGCTTGGAAATAGGTCAAACCATTTTATTTTGCTTTGTTGCACCACTGTTCCTCAGTTCTGAGGCAAGAAAGATTCTTCTAGGAATAAGAATAATCCTACCTTTTTACCTTTCAATCCATCCCATCCGTACAGATTTAATAATGGATAACAGTGACTGATCATTATAATGATGGACAGCTGAGTCTGCTAGGAGCTGAACTAAGAGAAACAACTAATTTTGAAAACACTGGATAGAAAAATTTAACACCTGTACTCTAAGTTGTATGTCCTATATTATGATCCAAAAAAGCAGCAAAAGAAAATAACAACAAATTAGTGACAATACACATTTTATTAATGATTACACCAGAAAGAGTCTTATGTGAATCATACTCAATACAGGCTGGAAGTAGAAAAACACCTACACCTGAGTTGATGATATGGTCCATGCCTGGATATTTAAACCAGAGAAATAAAAATGTTTATCTCCTTTTACTTAAATCCTGACCAAAGTCATCTAGCTGGGTGTTTAAGTCTTTATAAAAAAAAAAAATAATCAAAAAAATATATCTGACTCCAGAGAGCTAGGAGATTTTACTGCAGCAACAATGCTCTGCCTCAAGGAGCAGTGGACTCAGTGAAGACAGTATATAGCTTACAGTATTTATTTTCATGGTAATGATCAGTCCCTTCAATAATCATCTCTTGTCCTCTGCTAATCATTATTGATAGCATTTGAAGGACATGTGCTTGTCAAAGAACAAAATTAAAGTCATCTAATAGATTTAACATATACTCCAGATACCGTATTTTCCATCAAAAAAATATTGCAGGCATTTTTACTTAGAAAATGTACTTTTTAATATCTTATGATCGTTCCGTCATATATGCATAATATCTTACTCCATATGTAAATGCAGTGAAACCAGTGGGATCAGCCACACCCAAGAAACTGAGCAGGGCTGGCCAAATTTGGTCCTTGGCTGACCCATACACAGTGTCGAAATATTGGTTTTACTGAAATCAGGAAGACCACAGCCTCTACCTTCAGTTTGGTCAGCCTTAAAGCTTAGTGAAGGCCATCTGGATTCTTCCAGCCTATTTCTATTTTCTTTCCTTTTTCGACATCTTATTCCATTTTCACTCCTTTTTTCTGTTTATGAATGTTTTAAAGACAACAATGTATATAAAACAACACTTTAAAAACCTGACTGCCCCTAAGATGTCATTTTATGCCTTTTGTTTTCCTTCCATAAGGCTAATTTCTTCTTCCATCTCTCCCAGAAACTCCCTGTTTTCTGGTCTTCACCTCTTGCAGTTTTTTCCTCTTGTGGTAATAATTTTCCTCCTTTTCAAATACTCCCCACCCCCACCCCACCCCCCATATCCTCAAATTATTCAGACAATAATTCTTTCCTTCCTTTTTCCAGTGTTACATAGCATAATGCCACCACAATTGCTGTGCACAGATTCTTTGCCAAATAATGACCATTCCCAGAGGTATTTGCGAATCCCAAGAGACCGAATTATAGCACCAGTGTTGATAAGAATACCAAGACTGTTCTAAATTAAAGGGAGCAATGTTTGAGGCCTGCACCTGCAGGATTGAAAACAGAATCAAAAAGTATATGCAGAAAAAGGAAAGATTGATCTTCTATGGTAAATCTAACCACTTCAGAGCAAGATAATTACCTTGTAGTTTGGCTGATTGCCCACTTTTCAGAAATCTCTTCAGGTAATCTGTCGACAGTCATGACAGTATTTTCAAACAGAAGATTTAATCTTGGGGTTCAGCTGTTTAGTCTCACCTCTGTGGGAACCAGCTGTTTAGTCTGATCAAGCAGCCATGACTGTGATGCATCCTTATCCCCATACCTAACCCAGTCTGGGCTAGACCAGTGGTTTTGTTTAGTGATTTGAGGAGGTAGACAGTTGCTTATGGAATTAACTCTTCTTCCTAAAACTTCCCACTGCTCTAGAGTTTGCCTCTGTACGTTTAAACTAGTTAACTGTAAATATAAGAAGCACTTTCGTGTTTTCAGTTATGCACGGAAGAGTGGTACTCATTCTTTCAGCTCAGGCTCTAAGCAGTAGTGTGAAAATTGTAGGAATACATGATCGACTATTTCCATGTCTTTACTCTGCTTAGGAGTAGGATCCTTTTAAGACAAGTGTTGACTTTAAAAAGGTAGCCAAGCAAACGAGTTAGAAATCATTCTAAGCTTCATTAACAGATCATGAAAGACTTGTATTATGCTCCTTGCTTGAGCAAGTGCTCCTTATAGATGGTTACAACCCTCTATTTGCCAGCCTTGTACAGCAGATATTGGAAGCACAGCATGCCTGATGCACGGAATTATAGACCTACCTTCTCTATCACTACTTAAATACCAAACCCCTTATTTAGACACAGATTCTCAGCATAGCTGTGCAAAAGAAATTAAGAGATGTTTCTAACTTAGAAATACATTTAGAGGCTCCACAGCAGTGGAACTGTGCAGATCCACGTGCTGGTTAGGAGCTTGTGGTGTATGTGAAAGCTTCAGTGCTCACTCTAGTACATCCCCATACACTTCTGCTTCCTGCTTAAAGCTCACATCCTGACTCAAACAAATTCTCATAACCCAAAAGAAGTATTCTGTCCTGTCTTCCTTTCTAATTTGGGTCGTTGGGACTCAAAATGTAATTAGCTCTAGTTTTCATTTGCAGTGGCCATTGCAAAGTCTTTTATGCTGCAGAAGCAGTCAAAGAACAGGTTTAGGAGGGAACAGTGATAAAAAGTATCACTTGGAATGTACCTCTGGTCAAGACCTTCCCAAAACACTCATGAGAATTTTTTTTAATTTTAAATGATATAGCCTATCCAACAGAGGGCTAAGCTAATGTATATATCCTAAAGCTTGCTGTTTCTCTTCCCTCGCTCGGGTGATACAGATAACTAGGAAAGTGATAAGGGCACATTTGCAGCAGACAATATTTTTAGTCTCAGGTTTTAGATATTGCTACTTCACCCAGACAGCTTTATATTTATTGGAATTTAGACCTAGCATCAAAAATTGAATGGATATGTAAGTTTTCAGAATGAACCATTTCAAGATTATTTTCCAAGATATTCATATGCTTTACTCTGGGTGAAAAAATAGTTTGTAAAAAGTGTTCTTCCACTATTTAGGTTGTGTTTGGTTTACTTTTTCTTTTTTCTTCTATCCAATACAAATAGCAGAACCATTTTGAAGGTAACAATTTTAAAGTTGCCATAATAAAGAACTTTCTAAAACGAAGTTCTGGAAACACCTTGTCATTGCCATAGAAACACAGTACCACCTGTGAAAAATCAGTGTACCGGTTTGTCAATGTAATGTATTAGTTCAGAAAACACAAAACAAATATTCAAGGATAAAGTGACTTGTTACAAATAACGTGATTAATCACATCTTTAATCTTAGAGATCATACTCTAATATTTTAGTCTGTGTCGCTTCAGGACCCCATTTTGTGGGACACCTTACTTACCGCTGACAATGTACTTGTGTTTTAGCAATTGCTGATAGGAAGGAAAGGGAAGCTGGGAAAGTAGAGAGGTAAATTACCTCTGCACTGCAAACAAATTAGATGCCATAAGGCATGGTTGTCTATGGCACACTCTTGTTCTTCCCTGTCACTTTATGAAGTATGTCCCATGACACCACAAGTGAAGGAGCAGTAAGTGATTCCTCATGTACAAGCACTGTAACTGTCCTGGCACGCAAAGGGGACAGGGTGAAGGAGGAAAGAAAGTCATCATCCTTACCCCTGGTCTCTCTTTGTTGTCTCTTTCATTGATAATTATGGGCACACTTCAGCTCAAAGAGAATGGAAGTAAAAATCCACTTCTTGGCCTCCTAAGGACAGCATTCCTTTCCAAAGTCCCATAGTTTTTATTTAACATTTGGCTTGACAGAACTCAAATATTATCTGTGCAAATTCTGACTGACAATCTCAGTTCTTTTTGTACTAGTACTGGTTATAGTAGCAATCTAATGAAAGGATAAATAAGATAAAACCACATACAGCCCTAAATTATTAGATAACTGAACAGAAAAATTGCTAGAATCTTTAAAGCAACTCAGTCTAGTAAAGTAGATGGAAACTTCTGAGAACCAGACAGTCCTGGACACATGAAGTAAAAATATCACATCCTCTGAAGCTTATAAAAGTCAACATTCAATAGCTCAGTGAGGGTACTCTACACTAAACACAGAAAAAAACCCCAAAAACCAACAAACCAAAACCAACAAACTGGACTTTTTGAACTGCTGTAAGTATTCTGTAAGACAACATAGCTGCATAACAAAAGAATTCAAAGCATTTGCCTGAGTCTAAATTTTTCTTCATGAAAAGCAAACAATATAAACTGATAAAAACATACCTAGCTTTCAAGTAGGTGACAGAAAACTGTGGGGAAAATATTATGAAAGCTGCATTTATTGAATCAAGAGAGTAACAGAGAAGTGCAGTTGTGAACTCAGTCTTTTCTGGGTAAAAGGGATGCTTCATCATATCAGACCCATCATCATTTAGTGGCACAAGCCTTTGGCAGCCCTGATTTTAGCCAGACAGGCTACCACAACCAGAAACAAATGGAGCCATTCTAAATCCACTTTTCTAAAAACTTGCTCTGAATTATAATTATTTTGACTTTGGACGAGACCACCAGTAAACTATATCCCCAGGTCAAAGCAGAGGACTAATTCATTGTAGAAAAAACACACGTAAATACCATTTCAAATACAATTTCCACTTGTAACAATTATTTTTATGTGTGAGTTAAGTCACTTACCTGGATCTTTGGACAAAAATATTTATAGAAACCAGGCTTTCTTCACTCAGCATGCAGCTTGCAGTGAGCATGATCCACTTTGCAAAAAAACAGTTAAAATAATGGTATTCTATACACTGGTCTAAGTTCAGGGTAGCCTGAACACAAGGCTGTACTCCCTGCTTAGGGGTTTGAAGATGATGATTTATCTCAGATACCTCTTGGAGGCATTATTACTCTGAAGCAAAATTTATCTTCCACCCAGTGTCATCCCATTTCTGCATAAATAGCATTATCTTTCCCAAAGACAGTACTGATGTTCAATCCTCAATCTCCCCACATCCATGTGTCTGAAAGTAAGTGGTCAGGGAAGTCATCCTCAACACAGACTTTTCTCTCTTCTGTTATCTTTGAGCTACATTCTAGACAGATTGTGTAAAGCTAGATGCATAGAAGAAAAATGTACTTATTTTGAAAACACTGAGAATCTGGGTCTTTACTATTATGCACAGGGTAATGAGACAGAGAGGACTGAACAAAAATATTCTAATTAAAATAAAAAGGTTCTGCTGGTAGTGATAAATGAGCCAGCAAAACTAAAAAACAGCAGGTGATCTGAGTATCTCAGTGGGACTTCCTTTATTCATTTTAGGAGTCTATCTAAGTCAGTAAACTATCATGAACTTTCAAATGAATAGCTTGTAGTTTGCTAAATTTGGTAAGCAGTCTGTTTCTTGATATGCCATTGCTATTTCAGATGTTTTGACCTGCAATGACATGAGAAAATGTCTGGTATTTTTTTCCATGCAACTTAATGTCTCCAAATTAATGGGTTCTTAATAAAACAGGGAAAAGTGGAAGTTAATATTTCCTTAAACACTAAGTAAAATGGCAGATACTAAGTTCTCATCAGAATATGAAATTCGATCACAGTTTGATTCATTAAACATAGTATTACTTATTAAATTGTGTCAAGTGTCAAGGTATATAGGGAAAACAGCGTTAAAACTTGCTGCTTAACTCATATAGAGTCATTAATGCTTCATTTCAATAATTACTTGAATGTAGCCTGTTATTCACTGTACAATCATTTTTGTTTATTGTGTAGTCTTCTCAAAGACACATTAGCCTGTAACTGCACAGTATGCTCAATCTTTCACTGCACATTTACACACAAGTGGATAAGTCCAGAACAATTTGAGTTGCATGCTATCTCAAAGTACAAGATCAAGCTTCCCAGCTCTATTGGGTGCATGCACCACAGTGGCAAAGCCTGGTACTTTAACCCCAGTGAGTATCCTACAGTACCAGCAGCAATCTCACAGGACAACTGAGCTGATGAATCTTGCTTGAATTTCATCCCAGAGGTCATACACTTAGTCCTTGCCATCCTCCAGGAGTGCATTCTATGTAATAACTGTGACTGTCTTAACAAGTAGCAGAAAAGCTGTTTGATCTCAATCTGTAACTCCATCCTTCTCTCTTCCAAAGTAAGTAGATATTAGCAACAAAACACCAGAATGTAAAGCTTCCAACTTGCAGAACAGAACATCTGCATTTGAAACCATTGGGCATTAGCAGAATACATTCATACAACTTTTCTTTTCAGGGACATAACACTGAAATCCACTTTCTTTCAATTCTTCAGTTAGGATGCTGTCCCAGGGTTATGCAGTCAATAGCTTAAGAGCAGCTAACAGATTGAGGCCAAAAGTAGAGTCACACTGCAAACAGTAGCAACTGGAAAGAATTAAAGTACAATACGTATTGTTTAGGTCAGAATTTGTGGTCCGTTGCACTCAGCTACTAGAAAACGTTGAGTATGTATTAAAATTGTCTGAATTCAGAGAACACAAGACTCTTCATGCACCCAGAAGTCACCAGATATGCTTAGTGTATGCAAAAGCAGGACTTACTCACTAACTTAAATTTTATTTGAGATCTAAAATTATTCAAAACTTAATAACTTTATTGGTTGGCTAGGTTTTTGTGGCAGGCAGGTAGGCCAAGATGGCTTGATGTCAGCTGTATAGATTTGGCAGAGGTTATCAAGTAGACTATACAAATATTTTATTGCCTAATAGCTAATAAAAATTTTGAATAAGAACTGAGTGAACAGCTCGATACAAATATAATCATTCTTTTGCTACATAGGAAACTTGTGTAATGATACCTTCAATACAACGTTTGTGCAATAAAGCATGATCAAGTAAAATAAAGATATGAGGAAATCTTCGGTCTATATAGCAAAATTAGTGGTTGAATCACAGGGACTAGAAGAGGATTTAACTGTATTAATAGATTATATGTGGTCTGCACACACAAAAAAACATCAATAGGGCAATACATTATATTTTTTTTATGGCTTGATACCATTTCTTTCAGACACAAAACTATTCATTTGTAATTACCCAGTACATTAGGGACAAAAATGTAACAATAAAACCTATACAAAGCTTGATATTTGCATGATATATAAACATATATACTAAGCTGACATTTGTTTCTTAAATATTTGCTTTAAAGTAAGTAAAAGAAATGTTGCTTAAGCTCATGAATCTAAAATTAAATCAGATCACACAAATTCTTTGGTAATTGTGCCTTGATTTAGGAAATATTTACAGTAAGGATCAGTTTCACAGGGCAGATAAATTAATTCCTGTCCCTTGGATAAGAGGATTAAGATCAAATCTGCTTTCCTAGTATCAATATATTGATTTATGCTATTGAAGAACAATATAGAAAGCTTCTCATCAACTCACACTCTACTGATAACAGCAGACTATATGAAGACCAACTGAAACATTGCAAGCAGAAAGCTCACTTGAAACTGCAAAAGCACCACAGTCAAAATTTTGAGCTAAATGTCACGTAGCATTTTGGTCTTACAGAAATGCCAGTTGTGAAAAATAAGTAGCATACTGCACAAATAAAAATCTGCTGTTTGGTTTGTTGGGGTGTTTTTGCAAAGGCAGAGATTTCCATAGAGACACTATTGATGTGATTCTGCATCACAAGTACCTAAGAAGGTCAAGTTCTTATGTTACAAGGAAGTTAATACCAGCTGCATTGATTCAAATGAACAAGCAGGGGAACAAGGCTGCTTTGCTTAGGGTTACAATTTTTTCTTCCTAGTAGAAAACTCCTTTCTATATAGCCCCTTGTGAAAAAAGACAATGCAGAGAGTGGGTATATTAGTCGCACACTATAAGGACGGATTCTACACTGTACCTACTGACACAATGATAAAGTTACAGCTATAGCAACTTATTCAAAAATCAATTCCTTGTTACAGGCTTTTTACAATTGTGCTAGAAACATGTTGAAAAGACCTGCTGTTCTCACTGCAGTTGTAAAAAGTACTGGCAACTATTCATGTACATTAGAAATGAACACTAATTAATCACTTATTGCAGCAGCAATAATATTCTTTGCTATACCAAGACATGATCGTAGTACTTATCTAATAAAGTAGAGGAACTATGATCACTATAGGAATATAGGGTTTAGTATTTATTTTAACATATTTTCAAATCTTTAAAAAATCAACTCTGTTATATTGAAGCCAAGTAAGAAATTAAGAAAAGCAGCACAGTAGAGGTTAAGTATTAACAACAACCTGTTTTAATTTTTTTAAAAAAATAGTATTATGAATATATATATACTATTTTGTGAAACTCTTAAGCTTAGTACATTTATGTCTTCAAAGAAAGAAGGACTTTTAACTGGTAAGGAAATTTTCTGTGAAAATAGAACTACAAATGAAAATTCTATTTTTTCATATTTCATATTTACACAATTGTTTTTATGTTTCCAAGGAAGATGTATTTGCAGTAAAATTGTGATTGGGTGGGGTCATTTTATTTTATTTTATTTTAGCCCCCACTTTTTCTTAAAAGCCTGATGTTGGTAAGTAACACCGTGGTAAAAGTAATAAGAAAGAAGTTCATAAGTACATAAGAGATAATAAAATTTTAAATACATTAACCTGAAGTGAATAGTGTAAGCTATTGATAAACTACTACTTGATAAACTTCGTAAAAGAGATCACTGAAGAACCAAAGTCGCAGCTGAAGACTATGCTGCTTCTCAGGTAAAATGTTGGGAATGGACTGGGAGACAGAAGCCAAATGCAGTCTGAATGCCAAATGAATGTAAAAGAAACCACAGCTGCAGCTGGGGGCAGGAGAAGATTTTGAAGACTAATAAAATTTCAGAGATACACAGCAAAAGAGAAAGCCCTTGAAAAACAATGTGGCAATGGAGAAAGAAAAACTAAGAGAAAGGATAGGCTTCTTGTTTTTATGATCATAAGTCTGTAAGAAATTTCAGCCAGTAAATTAACTGTACCTGCAGCTGAAAGTAAAGATGAGGCCAAAATGAAACAACTTGAACGGCTGTTGACTAATACAATTAGTTAGGCACTGGCAAACAACTGCTTTCAGAAATTGTGAAAGATCTGAAAGCATTCATTATAGGAGTAATAGAAGTGCAAAACAAGACCATTTGTAAGTGGGATACACCTGTTTAGAAAGGATGGAATTAAGATTAAAGATGGTGGTACAGTATTGCATACTCGTAAAAAAGACTGATTAAATAAAGATAACATTCCCCACAGGGGAAAGAAAAAAACCAACAACCAAAACCCAACAAACAAAACCAACAAACTTTCCTCGGAAAACTTCATAGGGATATGTTAATACTCCTACATCAGGTCTAGAGAGTGGTTAAGTTGTTTTGTGAGATTCTGTGAAATATATAAAGTAGTGTTACTTTTATAATTCCTACTGACTTCTTAGCATTTATTTTCTCATCTGTATCAATCCACAATGGTAAGTCTCAGGCATGCCTGAATATGAATATGTAGTAAATTCAGTTAATCCCTCGTGCAGTTCTGGTAAAAACTGAAGATGCTGTGAAAAAACATACAATATTTGGTTGAGGAATCCCGAAATTATTAATTTCATTTAAAATTAGGACCCAAGATAGAAACAGATCCTAAGGATCTAAGGTTTTAGTACAGCAGACAGAAAAATAAGGAAGATGGTTAATAAAGTTGACAGAAGAATCCATAGAGTTGAATGTGGTGGAGGAGGCACTAAATTAAATTGCAAGTGCAGTATCGGGAGCTCTCAAAAAGAAAAGAGAAAATCAGAAGGCTGACAGTCTGCTTGGATAAGTAAGTAGAAAAGACAGAATTTTAAAAGTGAGTGAAAATATCTATAAACATATGGGTAAAGGATCAATGAGTTATATAAATCAAAGTCAGAAATACAAAAGTCTAAGTATATTTGAACTTCACTTTTCTAAGAATTTAAAAAAGCAAAAAATTAGTTATCTAAGGATAGGGTAACGGAAATGACTGCACCAAATATAAAAGCAAGATATTTTGATAAAATTGAAGGGCAATAAAATAAAAAAGCCTGGGATATTTATAGAATTCTTGTAAGAGATTCTCTATTAATCATTCAATGCAGAGTTTGTAATCTGGGATTAATGAACAGAAAGCTTACTAGTATTCTTACTGTCAGAAGTATGTATGGAGGAAAAAAAAGGAAAGCAAAATGCCTCAGCTACTACAGGTCCGTTAGTTTGACCCCTGTTCAGAAAAAAACTCAGAAATGAAATGGCAAAGAAAAGTTAGTTGTACATGAAGGGAAGTGGATAAAAGCAACATGGTTTTATCAAACATGAGTCTGTGCCTTTGTTGCCTTATCACGCTTCTCAGACAAATGCAATGCATCCATGCTAATTCGTCTTAATTTAAGCAGAACCTCCTGGGAAATTATTATTTAACGTAGAAAAGATCAAGGTTTAGACATGGGATGTAAACTGAATAAAGAATTGACTAACAGCAAAAAACCAGACACACAAACAGAAAACCAACAAGAAATCCCAGAAAACAAACCACCAAAAAAGATTTATGCTGAAAGGTTATCAGGAAAGAGGTACCAAAGAAGTTCTTTAATAACTGATCTTGAGACTGATGTCATTATTATTTTCACTGGTGACTTTGGTAAAAGGAATTTTAGCAATGACAAATTTCAGAGGCAGTATCTCTACTGAAGAATGTATTCTTTTCCTTCAGGAGTAATTAAATGACTTCATAGCTTAAAAAACCAAATCAACAAAAAAACCCAAAACCTGAAAATAGGTGAAATGTAAATGTGCATGCTGTATTTTCATGCACTTAGAAAATAACAAGAAGAATGTCCTAAGATGGGAGAGGTTATATTGGTTGATTGTATTACTGCAGATGATCAGTGTGACTGGACTGAAAAAAACCCCAAAAAAATTTAGTTTCTAATAACTGGTAAGTTTTCAGAGCTGGGGAACTAGGTGTACTTATCTACAGAGCACTGAAAATTCCTCATGAAGAAATTTGTAGATGTCTGACATATTCTAAAAATCCCCAAGATTTATTTAAAACAGGCTGGTGTGGAGATGTGCTTCTAGGCTTATTAGAGGAAAAATATGACATTTAAACAATCTACTTTCATGCTAATAAAACAAAAGCTGAAATATATTTCATATATATTGTGGTATATGTATATACAGTATACTTACTCCCCAGGATACGAGATCGATTTATGTTACATAGGTATATTAAGCTTTTCTGTGTTCAGTAAAAGCCAGCTTCCACTACTTCCTCTAACTGTAATTATTCTATGTTTCAGTGGGTTGTACTGAGAATCTTCTTGGGTGATAATGAAGCATACTGTGGTTAGTGTGCTTAGATGGGGTATTAGCAGTTTTCTAACCATCAGAGGGTGAATGTTCTTGAAGAGCTCAACAACTCAGAGGCAAAGCATTTTGACATTGCCTTGTGTAAGTTCATGAACAGTAAAGAAGAGTAAGGGAGATTATAAAGCTAAATAAGTAATCTTCTGACATGTAAATTTGAGAAAATCAATTGTTGGCATATTTAAGATGTGGCAGTGAATTGTGATGCATTGTGGTTCTGTATTTAGTAGGCTCTAAGCTTCTGTGGTCACTGACTAGTACTAAGGAATTCTTCAAGTGACATGCTAGTGTATAGAAAAGAAGGAGCCATGCAGAGATAAAGGTTGGGAAGGATCCCAAACCCTTACCTCCCATTTCACACCAGCAGCAGCATTGCAAGGTAGGAAGAAAAGTGCACATGTATGTGGCTGGTCAGCCTTCATGAGAGCTGACCCATGTCCGAATGGTTCATAGGGTAGAGGGAGGAGCCTGCGTCTGCATGCAGCTGCCTACGTACACACAGAAAAGAAAACCGTCCCAGTAGAAGTAAAGATATGTGCATGTTTGGAAGACATGGAGAAAAATTGTAGATCCTGTATCAATGCAATAATATCAATCATTTGATACAAGGCAGAAAATCCATATCAAACTCAGGGCTGCTGACTGATACTTTCCAAAAGATTATCTGTAAAAAGTAGCCGATGAAATAGAAACCTTACACACAAATGCCTTCAGTATTTCCTGTCATGCATTTCCTTCTATCACTTGCGTAAGATACACTTACATATATAATACAGTTCATGTCAGTACCAAAGAAGGAGGAAGAACATTCTAAATTCTTCACTTACTGTCATTACACAATTCGGAATCTGATTCACACCAGCACAATATTTCAGCTCTATAATTTTAGGATGACTCTTCATGGTTTTCCTAGAAACTCAGACTATGGAGTGATGAGGTAATTATCATGAAGAAAATATGTCTATGAAGGATAAAACATCATTAACTTTTAATTGTGAATCTGAGCACCTGTGAATTATCACTTATGCTGGTTGGTCACCTTATCCCCATCAATACAAGCATGAAAATATATATTGACCTGCTTTCTATAACAAGATTAAAAAAATAATAAAATAATAAAAGCCTATTCAGTTTATCCTTTACACAGTTCCACTCACTTGTTCAGGTTGACAAAAAGTAAATGAAAAAAGAAAAAAAAAAAGAGAGAGAGAAACTTTCTGGTCAATTTCAAAATAACACTGAAACACTCAGGTAACCTTAATTCTGCCCTGCTTTTTCCCTACAGTCACTACTGAATGGCAATCCAAGCAAAGATCTTTATATGGGAAAAGTGTAGTGTACAACAACATTTCAAAAACACACAGACTGCAGCATACATACAAATCATGTTTTTGAAGCTCAAATTATAACCCTCAAAATATAGAAAGCTATGATTTTCTCACATAGTTACATATGACCTATATGCCACTAACTGTTGAACTTACAAGGGACCTTAAATTCTACCAGCATTATAGAAAGTATTTTTATGTAGAACACGGGGAATAATTTGCTATGTTGAAGTATAATTCTTTTTCTCTTATGCTCCAACTTTACACTTAGCAAAGGCAGGGGGTACAAAGTCTCAAAGTAATTTTAATTGTGTAATTATTTTAAAATGTTTGGTTCATCAAGACATCTACTGGTGCTCTAAAGAAATATAACAATGAATTTCATAACACCAAAGTATTTTGACAGTGAGTAGTCTAGCTAGTTTTACACCTTCTCTGCTTTTTTTTGCTCCAACATTAAAAAGAGCTATAAAGACCCCAAACACCCCATGCCTCCCAAAATAAGATATTGATACAATCAACACAAAAGCAGATTAAAAAATAAGCCAACCTTTAGAAACTGACTAGCACAGAACTCACAAATCATCATGTTTCATGTGGCGTTATGCTCTGAAACTGTGTGTCACAAAACAATAATTTCACCATACAGTATCTCAAAGAAGTTTAGTTCAGCCTTTCCCTACACCTAATTTATGATTTACACTTTATGGTCTACACCTTTTCACCATGATCGGAGATGATATAATGATGATGATAAACATTTTCAGATGCTTATCTGCCTAGACATTTTTCTTTTTGAACAGATTTTTGTAACACCTCTCTTTCTTCTTCAACCATTTGAAAATCAGAGCTAGGTCAAAGTGTAGGTCTCATTTTCCTCCTTTGGGTTCTTAATAGAACGTGATATGTAATTCCCATTTGAGTTAAGGACTGTGGAGTAAAGGAAAACTCAGAGGAGAGGAGCCTGTAGCCCCTTATTTTCCCTTCCCCCCACTCTTTCCTGTGACTTTTTTTTATTCATGAATTAATTCAGACTATGAAAAAAAGAAAATATCCTGGTTAACATTTGTCAAAAAAATGACTGAAAATGGATGAAGTCACTAGTGTCTATACATTATTCTAAAGACACACAAAAGAACATATTATGTCAATAAATATGAAGCAGATTGCCTGATGTAAAGTGATGATTTATTAGATTAACATTAAAAATAACCAAAATTAATTTCCACAAGGTGCCGTTATTTGGAGTGCATAAGGACTGTGTTCCAACTTAACTATCCCAAGTAATTTAAAGGCCACTGTGTCTGGAATCAGAATGCCAGACTATCTTCTTTTTTTTCTTACCTGGGTATGATGTTGAATATACAGCCACTAGTATTTGGGAGAAGTCTATTGACAAGCCTTAAAAAAAAAAAAAAAAAAAAAAAACAACAGTAAAAAATTGATGCCAAAACACATCGTTATTCTTGAGCCCTCAATATTTATGGAATCCTGGTTATCTATTTAGGTGTCTGTCAATTTATTAGACACTTATGAGCTTATGGGGATTCTTTCAAGCATTGTTTTTTACACCATTTGTGACATTAGCTCAGAAATGAAAGGAACTGTCTATCTTTGTGGTTAAATTAATTACCAATATGAAGATCTAAAAATTTCACAACTGTCCATTTTTTGTTAATTTTGGACAATAATGTTACTGTTGGACATCAATTACTGAAAACTCCTGAAGTCATCTTCAAACCATTTTTATCAGGAAAGCAGAAACTCCCACTTTTCTACACCCCATTATGTATTTAATGTGTTGTTTTGGTGTTTCGGGGTTCCCCCCCCTCCCCCAAGTAATTCTGTTTTTATCATAATTTCTTCTGAATTTGTGCTTTAAGAATCACGTTTCATTTGTCAAATAGGTAAACAGGAAAAAAAGTTCTGAAATAAAACTTTCCTTGTGTGGCAGGTAGCAATAAAAGAACAGTATGTGCCTTGTTATAGCTAACTGTTCATCTTTCTGGAAAAAATTAACCTGTGTTTCCTTGTGTGACAGCAGCAGTTAGGGCTGTCTTTCACTAGGCAATAACACAGAATACTGAAAACCGTTCCCTTATGTTGGTTTTCTGTACACACACATATAAAGATGTTCTCCACAAGGTCAGATTCTCCATGTAATTGCAGAGGCCAGCCTCCCATAACATCGTATAATAGAGGTGCTCTCTCAGATATTGCTGTTTGATGGTTCAGTGCAGCATTTTCATAGCATAAGCCTTAATGTAGCATGTAAAGGTGTAATAGACCATTACTATATTCAGGCAACTCTCCAGATCAGCGATCAGGGTAAAGCCTTAAATGGAAGGAAAGGCTGCTCAAATGTCTATAACCCACTTGACTCTCGGCAGCCACAAAAATATGAGACTTCAGCATACAGTTTCTCAGTTCTTTCCCTTTCAGGGGTATATCTGTCACCAGGGGAAAGCAAATCAAAAAACACTGTTCCTATCTTTATTTGCACTCTGTCAGATATGACAGCTGGGAAGGATTTTGAAGTGTTGGCTTTTTGGGGGTTTTGTTTGTTTTAAATTATAGTGCATGCATATATGCTGTTTTCAAAAAATTTTACATCTCCAGGTTTCCTTCACCTCATCAAATGGGAGTATTAATGATGGTTAGAAAGTTGCTTTTAAATAACATGTGAGAGAAAGCATTTTTATTTTTATCATGGGGCTTATGCACACAGTCAGAGATACCTGCAAGGTAAATATGTTCTTTTAAGTGCAGTGGACTTGCATAATCTTGGGAATCATAGCTATTAACACTTTTCCCTCAGTTCACAAGTCATGGTCATGTAAAATAAGATTAAATATTTAAATAAAAATAATGAAATGAAACAAAAAAACCCAAACCATAAATCATTCACAGTCTAAATGCTACACAAAACAACACTGAAAGAAATAAAGTTCTTTTCTACCAACTCTGTTAAGTTGGTAGGAAATTGGATTTCTCAATTCAAGGGATACCTTTCGATACTTTTTAAAACCATACTATGTCTACATATCATTATATTGACACTATATATCTTGAAATACTGTAAAACAACATACATATAAAATAGATCCTAAAAGTAAAATATTAGGTTGAAATATTTTGGAGTTTCCAGCTGTAAACATGAAATCCTGAAAATAATCTCAGCTATATATTTCACCTACCCTAACAAACATATATGCACATATTTTTTAATTATTATTTGTAAAATATGTGAAGGGAGCACAGATATATAATTTAAAATATACTCTAGCATGCTTCCTCTAGTTGCGGTATATTTCTAGTGGCATTCAGAAGGCATAATCTAATTCTTTTTTGTGTAAAAAGCAAATGGAAAAAAAAGATTAAAGAATGACTTTAGGTGTGAAAAGAAGGAATAGGTACAACGTAATTCATTCTAAGATTATGCATTTCATCATTCAAAACCATGAGTCCTCTATGCCATACATGAACATGACTTATGGTAATCAAGACAATGTACATAATTAAAAAAAAATCATAGGGGGAAAAATCAGTTCAAATATATATATATATGCATATTATTATTATTATTTTTTTTTTTTTTTTTTAACAAGAAAATCCAGTACCATTTTTCTTTCTGAAAAATTATTTCACGCCAGGGCAGTTGTAAGAAAACTAAACACACTCAAAAGGGATAAATCAAGACAGGTAACTTAAATATATGTGTCATTTCCTAAGTATGATTCCCACAGTATGCAATAACATAACCCCCAAAGTTCTTTGTAAGTTCTGCAAAGGACTAATATGTCTCTGACAAATGGCTGTAAACTAAACAATAGTCTAAACCTATCCTGGATTATTTGTAACTATGAAAAGCATGAAAGGTTGATTAAGACACTCTCACACGTTCTTAAGAAATGAAATCCGCAGAATGTGTAGCTGTAATAACACTCAAGCCATGTTGAACATTGTAGTCAGCACAGAAACTGAAAGATAAGGTAGTAGAGAACACTATATTCAGCATTCGCCTGATCTGCATGGGCAAGCAAATGCTCAAATAGATAATATCCAAGAGTAATTTTAGGAGTATATAAACTAGCTAGATAACTAAGACAATAAAATATTTCAACCATATTGGCAACTGGAAGCCATTAAATGTATTTAATAATAGTTTAATTACCTTGTGAGATAGTTGAAAGCAAAATTTTTCTCACTCCCAGATTTTCAGTAAAATCAATGAAGACACAGGTGACATTTTTAGCAGTGATGTACTTTCATTGTAAATCTGAAAGAGGGACAATGCCCGAACTTGTGTCCTGGGACTGGTCATTTTCTGATTATTTCAAAATACCACTCTTTCTCTCTCTGTGTCTTTCCGCAGTTACCTCAGGAGACTGAGGTCTAATCTTCCTACCTCTGTTTTGTTTCATCTTTACTTTCCCCCCACTTCATCTGCAAGGAAGCTTTACATGGATTTGGGATAGGGTTCAAAGTTCATCTCACAACAACACATATACATATTTAGAAGTAAGAAGAGTTGGCAGAAATGACCCCAAGGCAGAAGTGTTGTCTTAAATATTCATAGCCAACATGAATGTATGAAAGTGCTTCTAGTTTCTCAAGTAATGAACAAGAAACATTTTTTGTTTTGTTTCATACATGCTTTTTCTAATCAGGTTTTTAAGACTTTCACATAACTCCTAAATCACCCACTGGGCCTCTCCTGAAGGTGGCATGAGGAAAGTATACGAGTTAAAGTGAGACGCTCAAGAAAAACTGCATTGAATCTTCTGGGAAAATGTATCTTGAAATACTCTTTTTTTTTTTACTTAATGAGGAATTAAGATTCAGAGCATTCTTCTAGCTCAGTTTACTTGGTAAGGTACTAGCATAGTTAAAACAGAAAATCTCTGATCATTATGAAAGAGGCTACCTTCAACCAACAGTAACAGCTAAAATTTAGGTTATGTCAAACAGGGAAAGGAAAGTAATATGAAAACAATTGTATTCAGATTATAAACTGAAGGGAAAAGCCCCAAACACTGAAATTGATATACATGGGAGACTACTATATCAAATCTTAGAGAACAGAGTTCAAGCGCAGCTACACAGATTTAAGCTATTCTAGCACCTTTTACAAATCTCAGTATATATTAGGCTTTTACATACCTATACAGACCTTGGCTAGGATTCCCAAAAGAGTTATTGATGACTGACTAAAAATAAACATTATGTATGTTTTCAAGAAATCACACAATCACAAGAATCTACATCAGGGGTCCTCAAACTTTTTAAACAGGGGGCTAGTGCACGGATGAAGGGTCAGGCAGTCATCTGCGGCTGCTTGGTTTCCCCCCCCAACCCCCGGCAGGGAGGGGGTGAGGGGGTTCTGTAAATACCAGGAGCTGGATTGAGGACCCTGGGGGGTTTGAGGACCCCTGATCGACATCATTGAAAGTTTTAAAGATGTGGCCCCTGGCTGAAACTCACCTATACATAAGATACTGTCATCAACTGCATTAGCTTAAACCAAGAACTAAACACATCACTGCACTATGAACAAGACTTATGCAACCCCCGAATCCATGTGCAAACCCCAAATTTGAGATGTGAATTGTATTAACAAATACTCAAGGTGAAAAACGGCAGATGTTCAGCATGTTACAAAGCAGCTGACTCTTTCTTTTGACTAAGAACTTCTAAACAAGATTTAAAAACGAGAAAACAGGAGAGTGATATTTTAGGAAAAATATCTTCAATGCCAATGCCAGAGGCCAGATTAATTCAAGCTTTAGATCACTTAGCAGCTAACACTCTTTTTCTTTTTGATGAGTACAAGAGTTCCCAGGACACAAAGGCATTATCTAAGTTAAAGTAATGACTGTGCCATCAGATACACTCATGATTTGTGACCTTGGGGTCTGATTCACATTCAAACTAGATCAGTTTTTATTATGCCTTGCAAATGCTGTAGGTCAAATCAGAAATACTGGAAACAAAGAGTCTTACTAGATATGGCATGTGATTATTCCTCAAATGAAACCAAGTAATGATAGTCTCAGTAAGAAAAAAGAAAAAAAACAAAAACACAACCCAAGAAACAAAAAACCAACATGGCAGAGGTTACTGTAAACTAGTTAAAAAAACCCCAAACAAACCAACAAGCATAACATTTCCTACAGTCACTCATGATCCTAATGCATCTCAGCCTGTAAACAATTCAGTAGTGCAGAACATTAAGCAACAGCTGATTATACTAAATTATGGTGAATGTTCTTAAGACACTCTTCCCACCATTTCTGCACCAAAAATTTCCTGTAATGACTGCATTATACAATTGTTAACATGGCTGGGAATTTTAGCCACATGGTTGTTTTCACCAAAAATTCAGGGTCATAGATCTAGGTTTTGTACCCTTAATGTATTATCAGGAATCTGGAATGACTGGAAACCTTTGGATTCATGTTCCCCTGAATGAAAAATATATTATGAAACCTAACTTGACTTATTTATGGGTAAATCCTGCTTTTCCTACCAACTGCATATTTCTCTCTTTTCTTCTTTATTTTTTTTCCAAGATAATTATTTACTTTTGTAATGTCACTTTGTTGTTAAAGAGAAATTCAGTGGATCTTCAAAAACACTAGAAGAAAAAAAGAAATTTAGCCTGAGTGAGAAACTTTAACATTGTGAGAGTCTCATGATGAACAACCATGACGCTACATAGACAGGATTCAACTGCCTAGGTACAGGAGGCATCTAGTTTCATTTGAGAAATCCTAGAACATCCCACCTGAGCTCCCAATGCTGTTCCCCAAGGACTCTTGGACTCCAGGATTTGTTGTGTCAGCCTGAAAGTGCCATGGAAAGTATACCTGGTACTCAGAGAGACTAACTGGAATAGAGTGTTACAGCTCAAACCTCGTGGTCCATAGCATTAACACATTATCTACAGCATAAAAGGGAGAGGAAGATCTTTCAAATGAAAATTGAGTCTGAAATAGTCTGTAACTAAGTTCTTCAGACAAGCCTTTTAAACAACCTGTCACTTGCTTCCAGCTGAAAATGTGGGCACACAGGGAGAAGCAAATATATGAGGGTTAATACTAATACACACACCCCCCTATAGATACTAATGTAGTATTTCCACTGCTCCGAACTCAGAGGACTTTCTCAATGATTAGAGAAAATCAGAATAGAAAGTTTCCCGTGGAAAATCTGGGTTGAGAAAGGAGTTGTTCAGGCAAATCAGGAAGTAGCATTACTGTCTAAGACTGTTAATTCTATTTGACTGTTCCAATAGTACTTTTCTATGCTTGCCTACTGTCTCTCAGAAAGCAACATTTTACCTCACCTGCTGAAATTTCTGGGCTGTCTTTAGCTGGAACAGGGGGGTGGAAGCAAAGACATGGTCCATCATTACCTCTACATATTAATAATGATTGCCTGATGTAGCTAAGCTGCAGTTACCGTTGGAAGCTGTCATACGAAACTAAACCAAAGTACTTAAGTACTAAGCCATTAAAAGGAAAACAAATAAAAAGGTCTACAATTATCAGTGAGGAGATTTGGAGATCATACTCGTCACAACTGAGCTGTGTCAAATGTTGGTATCTGCATTTTCAGAGCATGTCATTTCATGTATATTATCAAGCATAACAATTTTGCAGCTACAAAATATTTGTATATATTTGTTGTTAGAGAATGTATAGCAGTTTAAGATTTTTAAAATGATATTTTATTGTTGCTGAATTCTATCAAATTAATTTCTAATCTCTGTAAGCCCTGACATGCTATAAGCAGGAAAGTCATCCAGAATGTGGGATATGAGGTGTTCATTAGAAATCAAACAGTTTAATACTACAAACAATATTGTAATGTTTATTCAGTTTATAGCAGCCCCTAGTTTGAGGTGACTACAGCTGCACATACCTATTTTGAGATCTGCTAATGAAACACAGTTAAACTGATACAATTAATTTAAAAATAAACCCACACTGTCTCTTTTCCATTTGCATTAAAAATGAGTAAGATACAAGTTAAGACACAAGGTAAACACGTCTTCATCCACTTCATCTATAGCTTTCCACTTTCTTCTAAAAAAACACGATAAATTTATAGTTTCACACAAAAATACATTTTTCTAAAAAACATACAATTCTGTATAACCCACATTCACACCAGCACCTGAGCATATTTGATCAGCAGTCTTTTAAATCAGCTTTTTATAAAGGTTTTTCTAGAAGGAAATATTATACTACTGGTAACTCTGGAACATTGTAACTGGAAGTTATCTTCCTTGGCTGAATTCTCCATAATGAATTCTGAGCCATGAGGTATCATGTGTTATAAAAAAAAAACAAAACAAACCGGCAACAACAATAAAACAAACAAAAACCAGAAGAAAACAAAACAACAAAACCACCATTTTTTTTTTTTTTTAAGTGTCTATGTTCTCTTAATGATGCTTTTTCCTTGGAGAGTGCTGCTTGCCTTTCAGGAAGGACTGTTAGAACAGGAGCCCTCAGTAGTCTAGGATTAACTAAAATACACTCCCTCCTGATGTTTCAACCTTAAGTGAAAAGAATTTGATGGTCAGAAATGAGACCAGATATTAGGTGGAATATGTATAAGTCCTTCTATACCATGACAAATTTCAAAGTATATAAATGTATATCAGGTAGCTAAAAGCTGTCATGTTTTAGAGGCACATCACCTGAAGTCAGACCATCATTCTAACTCCACTGATGATTCAGTATACTCAACATTAAACTATCCTATTAGACATTTTTGCATTGCACAGTGGAACAGATTAAACCCAATGATAAGATCAACTCAATCTGGTGAAGCCTACATGGTACAGTGAACTGGGAAAATACTGTCTCTGATTCCTATAGCAACATAACTCCATTGTTATGGCACCAATCTTGGACTAGTTATACCTGCCACGCATAGTTAATGAAACAAGGCACAGCAAAATGCTGCTGTTGACTTCCAATTACAGACACAGTTTATGTCAAGAGAACATGTAGGTATGTATGCAAAGAGAACAATAATGTCAAAAGAACATGTTTCATTGTATGGCAAAGTGCAGACGTGCTCCAATATGGTAGTAGAAACCCACAGTGATAGGAGATGCAAGAAATCGCCGCTCTGTAAGTATATAGAGTATGTACTATATGTGAAAGGTATCTTTCACAACCCCAAGAAAAACTCACGCAAAAGCAAATTCTTTTTTAAACTCTGAATTGTCATTAATGATTTCCTTAAAAACTGAATGAAAATTAGTAATTTTAACTTAAAAATGTTGGACCTGAGGGGAAAAAAGAAATAACCCACACCAAAATTATTTTCAGAAGTTAAAATATTTTGATGAGTAGGCCCTCATTCAAATTTTAGAAAAACTACATATACTACTTCCTTTTTATTGAAATAACTTGCTCTACTAAAAGATTCTAATCAATCCCAAACGTTTTTATAATGTTTAACCAAATTTATTTTGTTTTTCAGATTATTCTCTTTAATTAAACTGCACATTGCAAAAGAAAATACAGAGTACTTTCTGAATATTTAATTATAATTCCCTTGAAGTCTCCTAGGTCATTAAAATATGATTAGCTAAAGGCTTGTCTTAGGCGGAATGAATGTACACATCAAATACACAGATCCATTTCAAAAGTCTACAACGATTACCTTACTGGGATTCAGTTAATGAGAAAAATCCATCTCTGTTGGTCCAGTCACATGGGCGAAATATTTCAGTTCCCAGAGATGCACAGCATGACAAACACAATTCACAACACCTGGACTATCAAGTGAGCCACCTCATACTGAAGGGTCTGCAAACAACTAAGAAGCACACAGGTATTCCTGCTGAGTATATTATCTAGAGTCTCTTCTCCCCTAATTATTTTTATCAGATTACTTTAAATTATCTCTGTGCTGTGGCTTAGGTAATCTTGTTTCCATGGCAATAAATTTGTTTTACCAATTTACAATAAATGGATATACTAAAAAGTTTGCAAAAATGGATTTCCATTTCAGTTAGGATGTAAGCAATCATCAGATAAATTTGTCCATGAAGAAATGTGATATGCAACATTACATCACCTATTTAGTATTGCCAAATTCTCCTTTTAGGGGTTAGTCATGGTGTCAATTAGAAAGAAATGTTGTAATTGTCATTATCAACCTGTATGTGGTTTTAAGGGACATACTTTTATAGTTATACTCAATTAATACCATCAGAAGATAGGGAAATATTATATTACCTACTATTCGGGGAAATCTTCCATTCAGAAATGGTCTGAAACCACCTCACCATCATGGAAATCACACCTCCAACAGGTCAATTTACGTGATGGCATATTCTGAACTATTTTGTAAAATCCTGGTGCTGTCTCTGTATCAAATGGTAAGAGGAGAAAAAAAACCTGGGTGTTGCAGCCCCTCCTAATCAATCTCTTTCAGCCCAGCAAGTTGCAATGAAAAACATTTTCCAGGTCATGTATGTGTCCCAAGAGCTCTAAAAGTAATCACAGCAGCTGTAGGATAAGATGGTACATCCCTGACTGTCAAGGTTAAAATTCAGGTATCAACACCAGCAACAACTGTGGTATCTGCACTGTGCTGACCACAAGACACTGGGTAAGTAACTGCCACAGCTGGGTCTTGTGTTTACTCTTTCTATATACCACTTATGGACTGATTAACTGGATCTGGACTATGCCTCAACAAAAGCAGTATCCTGAATAATATTTTATTATGTTCCTGCTCTATATGTTGACAATTAAAAATCCTCCTCTACTTAGAATAGAATTCAATATTTCAGTTAGAAGGGACCTACAATGATCTAGTCCAACTGCCTGACCAATTCAGGACTGATCAAATTAAAACATGTTGTTAAGGGCATTGGACAAATGCCTTTTCAATACTGACAGGCCTGGGGCATCAACTGCTGCTCTAGGAAGCCTGTTCCCGTGTTTGAACACACTCTTGGTAAAGAAAGGCTTCCTAATGTCCAGTTTAATTTTCCCCTGGTGCAGCTACAAACCGTTCCCATGCATCCTATCACTGGATACCAGGGAGAAGAGCTCAGCACCTCCTTCTCCTCTTCCCCTCCTCAGGAAGCTGTGGAGAGCAATGAGGTCACCCTCAGCCTCCTTTTCTCCAAACTAGACAAGCCCAAAGATCTGTAGCCAGTCCTCATAGGACATTCCTTCCAGCCCTTTTCACCAGCTTTGTTGCCCTCCTCTGGATGCATTCAAGGATGTTAGCATTACAATACTTCACACACCTACACACACACATACACCTTGGCAGGTCCTGAAGCTCTCCATGCAATGCAGGGAGAATGATCCTGATCTGCCCTGTAAAGCCCAGTGGGTGGGCACCACCTAAGGAACTAGGTAAAAATGTAAGAAAACCTCCAAAATTTACTTCATAGACTGGCAACTCAGTGAATTACACTATGCATTACAACAGTGTGAAAGACTAAATAACCAGGAAGTTTTCAAAAACAGCCCCTTTGAACTCCCTTTTTTCCAGATTAACACTGTATGCAAGATGAGAGCCTGCCCAAGAGTCCAGATAGATAAAGCATGGATAATCCTCTAGGCTGCCACAGGTATTCCTGATGGTAGTAGTGTGGGTAGATCGGAGACGTGCATCTCAATTTTAAAGACAGCATTAAAGCAGACTGTACGATAAGTGCATATACAGGCAGTGAGCTCCACTGAACTGACAAAAAAAATAAACAATTAAAAAAAATAATAAAAAAAAGGACTTGAAAATACTTATCTGCAGATAATTATTCCTCAGGTAAATGGACATGAATAAGGAACTCCTGCCTAAGATCAGGCATGGAAAGGAAGTGTACAAGAGATGGAAGCAGGGTTCAGTAACCCAAGAGAACTATGGAGAGGCTATCTGAGCATGCAGGCACGGGTTTAGGAAAGCCAAAGCCCACATGAAGCTGAATTGGACTAGAGGCATGAAGAGCAGCAAGAAGGGCATTTATGGATACATCAGCAGCAAAAGGAAGGTCAGAGAAAACACAGGCCCACTGCTAAATGAAGCAGGGCACCTGGTGACAAAGGACATGGAAAAGACTGAGGTGCTCAGTGAGGTGCTTCACCTCAGCCTTTATCAGTAAGATCGACCTTCAGGAATCCCAGGTCCCTGGGACCTGTGGGAAAGTCTGGAACAAGGAAGATTTATCCTCAGGGATACAGTATCCAGCTAAGGTACACTTAAAAAACCTGAACATAAACAGGGCAGTGGGAACTGATGGGATACACCCACTAGTGCAGAGCTGCCTGATGTCATTGTAAGGCCACTCTCAATTATCTTGTAAATGTCATGCCAACTGGAGGAGATAGCCAGGGACTGGAACAAAGCAAATGTCACTGCTACCACCAAGAAGGGCAAAGCCAGAATCCAGGGAATCACCAGCCAGTCAGCCTCACCTCCATCCCTGTAAAAGTGATGGAGCAAGTCGCATCTCTGGAAATCCAGTATTAAGTACAGGAAAATGATTGTGAGTAGCCAGCATGGATTTATGAAGGGGAAATCATGCCTAAACAATCTGATAACCTTTGATGACAGAACTGGATCAGTGGAGTAAGGGAGAGCAGTAGATATTGTTTACCTTGATTTTAGCAAAACTTTCAGCTCAACCTTCCATAGCATCCTTATACACAAACTGATAAAGTACAAAGCAGATAAATGGACAGTGAGTGAGGAGAATTAAAAGCTGTCTGAACTACCGGGCTCAGAGATCGATGGCATATGGTCCAGCTGGAAGCCAGCCACTAGTGGTGTAACTAGGCAGCAATATGGCATCCACTACTGTTCAACTTCTTTATAATGACCTAGATGATTGGCAGAGGGCACCCACAGCAAGTTTGCAGATGATACGAAATTGGGAAAAAGAGTTGATGCACCAGATGGGTGTGCTGCCATTCAGAGGTACCTTGACACATTGGAGAAATGGGCTGAGAGGAACCTCACATAGTGCAACAAAGAGAAGTGCAAAGTCCTGGTGGGGAAAAACTCCACACTCCCCTACAGGCTGGGACTGACTGCCTAAAAAGCAACCTTGCAGAAATGGATGCGGGGGTCCTGGTTGACACTGAGCTAAACATAAGCCACAAATATGCCCTTGCAGAAAAGACAGTCAACATCATCCATCCATTGCTGCATTAGCAGGAGTATTGCCAGCAAGCTGGGGGAGGTGAACCTTTTTCTCTGCTCAGCCCTTGGGAGACAGATCTTAAATGCTCTGTCCAGGTCTGGGTTCCCCAGTACAAGAGAGACATGGACTTACTGGTGTAAGCGCAGCAAAAGGCCAACAGCTAATTAAGGCACTTGTGCATCTTTTAATTGAGGAAAGGCTGAGAGAGCTGGAACTCTTCAGCCTGGAGAAATACCTGATGGAAGGAATAAAGATGACAGAGACAGAGCCTTATTGGTGCCTGGCAGAAGAAGCAGCAATGGCTCCAAATTGAGGTTCAGGACATTCCAAATAGAAGTTGAAAAAAAGTAAAATCAAATAATTCTTTTTTTTTTTTTTTTTTTTTTTTTTTTTTTAAGCTGTGAGGTAGTCAAGCATAAAAAGGCAGATATGCAGACTTTTTCCTTTTAAGATACTCAAAACCTGAAAAGAAAGTCTTAAGTAACTGCAGTAACTAGATGAGCTCTGCATGTTCCTTCCAATCTCAATGACTGCTTGATGGAATTAATCTAACCACTTCATAAACAGAGACAGCTGTCTCACTACAAGCCATCAGATGCTTAATTATTTTCTTTTTCCCACATAAAAGTGGGAACAATTCTGACAAAATGTTTGGATTTTGTCATAGAAAAAGATATTACAATGGGCACATATTTGTATATCTATTTAAGCAGTTATGTCATGATTATTTTCTGTGGCAAATTAGACAATTCTGTTAGTGAAAATTTAAGAAAATCAACATTTTTATAGATGTAGCTGAATAATAGATGTTTGTGTGTAAAGCAGATATTTGCAGTCAAGGGAGTAAATTGTAATTCATCTCACACTTACACAATAGCTATTTTGAACAGCTACTGAGCTAGATAAAGATCACATCTAGTTGCTAATCATTATGTCACTCTAGGTTGAAACCCCGTGCATGCGTGCACACATATGCACAAACACTGCAATGTGATTTAAGTTTCAAGTAACTACAGTCTGAAACAGTTTGAGAAACAACAACTACATACAGATAATTAAGTCTTGAACAGAGTATCATTATAAGTTATCAGACGTCTGCAAAGTGCAGGCGGTTAGTGCAGGTGTTCTGGGCTGCAGAAAGCAGAATGCAAACAAAGCAGCCAGGGCAACCGATATGCAGGTACAGACATATAGCACACACATTTATACTACAAGAAATAAACATATTGTCTGTCTCTTCAGATTGAAAACATAAAGCATGAGAAATCCACCTATATACAAAATAACTCAGAACCACTGCTTACAATTTATTTGTTTTTTACCTTCTTTTTGTACTTTCTTATGCCTTTAATAATTCTAATAACTGCAAAGGACATCTAATTAAGTCCAGTGATATAATTTACCCTTTCCAATGCTAAAGAGAAGGAATAGTAAATAAGCAATAATAAAGAAGCACTAAAGTTCTGGTGTCATTTTGCATAGAAGGGCTGATAGCATAATCTTTTTTTATTATTTATTTATTTTAAAATTTTATAGTACTTCAGGAAGTTGGAAGCAAACAATATAAAAAAGAAAATCCTTGGCCAGAATCATGTAAGAATCTTAGGGAAACATATCTCCAAAGTGATGCATCGTGACATACATCAGGAAATATAATAAAATACTACAGGATATTGAGAAACTGTACTTTTACTTATAACTGCAAATGAAAGATTTGTTTTTCTTAAGTGTAAACAGTAATTACAGACCAGACTCACACTCCCATCTCCACTCTTGCTTATTCTGAGTAGCATTTTATTCCAGAAACTAAATTTCATTGAAATAAGTAGGTTCTCTATGAAAAAAAACCCAATAATCTTATCAAACTAGGAAAGTCAATTAGTAATCAAGAATATATTTATCCTTTTCTAAAGAAGTTCAATGTCTTATTTCATCTTACTATGAAAACCTCTTCATCTTACTCAAAAAACTCTGTCTATAAAAAGGAGAAACTCTGCTTCCCCAAGACCACTTAACAAGGCACATCTTTTAGGAGCTTGCAAAGCATGCAGAAAAGGCTGCAATACCTTGTGTTGATAAAGTGTGATAACTTTTTTTTTTCAAACTATGTTCATATAATAGCTTTATCTTTCTCAGTAGCTGTCTAAAATACCAAGCACCATAATGGAAAATATATATACTTACAATTGAGTCTTGATTTCATAGCAAGAAAAAACAATTAGCAAATGAATTTTGCCAGGTGGGCTCTGCAAGCATTTGTGTTGCTGTTGCCCAGCATCATTCAAGCCTTGGTTAACACAAAAATGAGTCATCTGTGCTGATTTCTCTTTCTGGAAAGGACTGCAATTTGTCTTGACTTCAGTCGTATGATAAAATTTGATCCAACTGCTATGCAAGTTTTTACAGAATCAGATAGCAAATGGTAGACAATAAATGTTCCACTTTAAATTCCTGACACAATGTAAGGATGCTGTGTGTCAAATCAAGGGACACAAGTATACAGAACTGGTAGGAAGAAATTCTGTGTTTACAGAAGTTGATGTACTTTGCCACTGATTTCCCTGGGGTCAGGATTTCTTTCTCAGACAGGGAACAGCAGAACGGAATAGTACAGTGATTTACACAGACAGTGCTAGGAGGAGTGGTAAATGAAGAAGAGGTATGAAAAGAGTACTCAGGATTAACAAAGAAATTTAAATTACAAACAATGGGTGGCTAACATGAACAAATGTGAAAAGGAAGGAGGCTAGTGCTTATGATTTTAGACGTGTAATCAAAGCCCTACTATAAAAGGGTTAAGACAGCAGGAGGAAGCAAATACAGAAGATACATTGTCAGTGTTGAAGCTTAACACTGAACCTCAGTTTCTTTATTATAAATGCTGTAGTTAAGTTTAAGCCATTTAAGCAAGAACAAGAAAAATGCTATCTTTATCTTACTGGCAACTTGATAAAATGGGTTTATTTAAAGAAATGTCTGACACTAACAGTAACCTCTAACAATGCCCATGGGAACTGCAGCTGGACAACAATAAGTCCGTGTAAAAATATATATGTCTGTGTATGTGAGCTTGCATGTTTATAAAACACATACCTACCACTTGAGGTGTTTATATAGCCTGTTGTTTAAACACTTACAAAATATACTTTTTAAAATAGGTATAGAGGAAAACATATAAACTTGTCAAAAAAGTATAAGGCTGTTATTTCAAAACTGTGCTACTTAACATGGAAGCGGTCTCGTTATAGAGGCAGATAAAGAGCCATCTGATATGTAGGTCTCAAGCAAAAGTTAGCAATGTCCATGTAAACACAAGTATATTTAAGTGATAAGATAGGTGCATTTCTTCACTTCCAAAAAACCCCAAACACTAACAACAGTGCCAACAGATTCTTCACAGAGCAAGGAAGCCAAAACACACAGGAAAATGTATTACATATGCTATTCCTAAACACAGTTCAAAATCCCTGACAAAACTGCAGAGACTAAGCTGTATACCAGAAACAGTGAGTTACTGGTAATGACATTGGTGCTCACAGCAGACAATCAACGTAAAATCTGACTGCCAATGCACCTGCAAGTGTGAAATATTCTCAGAGACTGCTAAAATGTTTCCCTTAAAAAATCTTTACAAGTCTGCGCACCATGTCCTCCTCAGTTTACAGTCTCTGCTGCATCCTAACGTTCTGTTAGTGTTTCCTAAATGTGTTTCCATCTATATAAATCTGACTTCTCATGAAAGTAGATGTAAAAAAGTCTACAAAGTTTTCTAAAACCAAATCTAAACAGAAACATTTTTTGGGGTGGGTTTTGGGTTGTGTTTTTTTTTTGTTTTTTTGGTTGTTGGTTTTGTTTTTTTTTTTTCAGATTGCTTACATGGTAGCGAACCCAACCCCATGAACTCTTTGGAACCCAATGATCCCAGAACCCAGGATTTGACACAGCTGGCCGTTTAGAAGATAGCAACATCACAGCTTTAAAAGCAAGGAGTCGGTTATGGTCTGGCTCCCTCAGACAGGAAAGTGGGGAGCTGGAAATCTTTGTGTTCTGGATGCCTGACTGAAGGGAGGGTGAAGGGACAGGCAATGCTTCCCAAATTCTCCACACTAGCTAGTTGGTGGGGTGGGAGAAAATTCTTTGTCGTTTGAGTCAAACTTGCCAAGAAATGTTAAATTGTTTAACAGATTAAACTTGTCAACAAATCTGGTTAGTCTGGCATTGCTCATACACAACATGCAGTCTGATAGGAGCAAAAATTGTGCCTACTTCAGAGAACAGCTGTACATCTTCCTTGTTTTCAGTGCTACTGCAGCATGCCAGATTAACCCAAACCTTACTTTCTGAATCTTTAACTTCACAAGAAAACTCCTGGGTAGACAGGTATTTATGCGCCTGATTTGCAGGCTCCTACAACACACATATAATCCTTTTCGTCTACAGAGGTTTCAGCAAGATTTATGTCAGTAGCAACTGTACAGATTTAGGAGTCTGCCTGCATACATTGCACAGTATAATCAATGCGTCACAAATATTTAGACACCATATTGGTCATACAGATAAGTGTGGAAAAAAAGTTCATTATTTCAGAGAGTTTGATCCTGAATGTCAACATTTAAAGCAGCTGTATCACAGAACACTCACGCAGCTGCAGTGCTTTCAATATTATTAAAAAGTACATCTCCATGATTATGATGATTATTATTATTAAATATTCATACAACCCATTAACTTTGCATGATCCTTGAAAGAGATCATAAAAGGACAAAGTCCTTTTCTGGAAGATTTTAAAATCCAAATTAGGCAAAGATGAGTTAGAATATGCATAAAATAGACTGGGGGGGGGGGGAAAAAAAGAGGTATTTTGAAAAGATGCTTAATACAAACTGCATATTTTAAGGGAAAAAAAAACACCTTAATATATTTCACTGCACACTGACATAAGGTAAGACATGAGAGATGGCACAGGAGGGGAAAATCATGACTGTAACTAAGCAGGAAGAAGTCAATTGGTAACAAAGAAAGGACTCTCAGGGAACATGATTTCAAAATGGAGTAGCACAAATACCAAGAGTAAAAGATAAGCTCTGAAGAAACAAATAACATTCAGAGCAATAGAAAAGGCAAGACAGCCTGAAAAGTCCGAATAAAAATTAAAAGCAATTAAAGCACTCAGAATTTCCAGTGCCTCTAGTCTTTCTACAATAAGCTGTAGTTAGAAGGCTGATTTTTTTTTCCCCATAGCCATCTAAATTTACTTTTCCCCAAAGGAGGAAACAGCACCGTGTTGATTGCATGATGTTGTAAAGACACTTGTTTTGCTCAAAAAACACCTCCTCAGACAGTGCCTGCACCACATAGATTGCTTTTTGCTGACCTCAGTTTCAGTGGAAATATCATTCCGTGCTTACTTTATGATTTTCCCTAGTCTGACTCAAGCCAGATACCTGGGGAAAGAGAAGACTGGAAGAAACTTCACTTGGACTGTACAGAGACTTTCGTGCATCAAGTCTGGAATGGAAATCACTGTAGTGATCCAGTGTGATTGCTTCAAGGGGGTATTTTGAACAATATTTGTGGTGCTTCCTTCACTCCAGAAGAATATAGGAGACATTAGATTTACTTCTCTAGCCTGCTGCAATAAAACAAAATGTTACTCAAATCTCAGGACCAGAGTCAGCAGGAATGTCTTCTAGTGGTTGCTGGTGACAGCTCAGCCGGGCTTTCTGGTTTTGGCAAGACACAGGGAAATATGTTTAAACCCTGCAGCTGTAGAGAGCTTAAAAGAGTCACAGGGCATTGGTGGATGTAAGAAATGGGTTTTTCTCTGTGTGTCTAGGGTTTTAAAGACACATATATAAACAACTGTAAGGCACACACATTTTAAAGCGGGAAGAACAGTTAAGTACTGTGGAATATGTGTTCCAGCTGAAGATCCACCAGGGATATATACTGCAGCATGGTGTAAATATTCAGGATTATTTTTCATTTGACTATTTTATACAATAAACATACTTTGAAATAAATTTACTGACATAGATTAATATGTTGATGACTGCTAGAGATTGTTGACTTGCTGGCAATACGTTACTACTTTAAAAGAAAAATATTAATTTACGTTTTTTCCACACTGAAATGTCATGCAGTGCAGGTTATATAAAGGAAAGGCTAAACGTAGAACTTTAAATTTAGATCTCCTGTGCATGTATTACGAGCAAATCACATTCATAGAATCACAGAATGGTTTGTGTTGGAAGGGACCTTAGAGATCATCTAGTTCTAAGCCTTCTGCCATGAGCAGGGACACCCTCCACTAGAACAGTTTGCTCAAAGACCTGTTCAGCCAGGTCCATCTAACAGTTACAGGGATGGAGTATCCCCAGTTTCTCTAAGCAACCTGTTCCAGTGCTTCATCACTCTAACAGGAAAGAATTCCTTGCTAGTATCTAATCTAAATCTACCCTCTATCAATTCAAAGCCATTACCTTTTGTCCTGTCACTACTTACCCTTGTAAAATGTCCTTCTCCAAGTTTCTTGTAGGCCCCCTTGAGGTACTGGGAGGCAGCTGTAAAGTCTCCCCGGAGCCTTCTCTTCTCCAGGCTGAACAACCCCAGCTCTCTCAGCCTGACTTTGTAGGAGAGGTGCTCCAGCCTTCTGATCATCTTTGTGGCCTTACTCTGGTCTCGATCCAACAGGTCCATGTCCTTCTTATGGTGGTGGCTCCAGAGCTGTACCCATTATTCCAGGTTGGGTCTCATGACAGCAGGCTAGAGGGGGAGAATCACCTCCCTTGACCTGCTGGCCACATTTCTTCTGATGCACTCCAGGATACAGTTGGCTTTCTGGGCTGCAAGCATAGATTGCCAGTCCATGTTGAGTTTCTCATCCACCAACACCCCCAAGTCTTTCTCCTCAGGGCTGCTCTCCATGCATTCTCTTCCCAGCCTGTATTTATGCTTGGGATTGCCCTGATCCACGTGCAGGACCTTGTACTTGGCCTTGTTGAACTTCATGAGGCCCACCTCTACAGCCTGTCAAGGTCCCTCTGGATGTCATACCTTCCCTCCAGCATGTCAACCACACCACGCAGCTTAGTGTTGTCAGCAAACTTGCTGAGGGTGCACTCAATCCCACTGTCCATGTTGCTGACAAAGATGTTAAACAGCATCAGTCCCAATACGGATCCCTGAGGAATGCCACTCGTCACTGGTCTCCTCTTGGACGCTGTGCCTGGAACAGTGTCAAATGCTGTGCACAAGTTCAGGCAGATGAAATCAGTTGCTTTTACCTTATTCACCAACACTGTAACCCACTCATAGAAGGCCACCAATTTTTTCAGGCACAGTATGTTCCTAGTGAAGCCATGTTGGCTGTCACCAATCACCTCCTTATTTTCCATGTGCCTTAACATAGTTTCCAGGAGGATCTTCTCCACGATCATGCTGGGAATTAAATACTTCCACAAGTCTTCCTTATTTCCCTTTTTAAAAATGGGGGTTGTGTTTCCCCTTTTCCAATCAGTGGGAACTTCACCAGACTGCCATGGCTTCCCAAATTCCATGATGCATAGTGTCTTATTCCCTTCATCTGCCAGATCCCTCAGGACCCACGGATGCATCTCTTCACATCCCATGGACTTGTGCACCTTCAGCTTCCTTAGATGGTCTCAAACCTGACCTTCTTCTACAGCAGGTGGTTTTTCATTCTCCCAATCTCCCTGCCTTCACTTTCTGCAACTAGGGCAGTGTGGCTGGAGCGCTTGCCGGTGAAGACTGAGGCAAAAATGTTGTTGAGTACCTTAGCCTTCTCCATATCTCAGGTAGCCAGGTCTCCTGTGTCCTTCTGGAGATGGCCCACAATTTCTCTAGTCTTCCTTTTATCACTTACATACCTATAGAAAGTTTTCTTGTTGCCCTTGATATCCCTGGCTGCTCAGACAGTTTCTGTATATTTCTCCCAGGCTACCTGTCCTTGCTTCCACCCTGTGTAGGCTTCCTTTTTGTGTTCCATTTTTCCAGGAGCTCCTCTTTCATCCACACAGGCCTCCTGGATTTTTTGCCCAACTTCCTATTTGTTGGGACACATTACTCCTGAGCTTGGAGGAGGTGATCCTTGAATATTAACCAGCTTTCTTAAACCCTTTTTCCCTCAGGGGCTTTATCCCTTGATAGTCTACCAAGCAGATCCCTGAAGAAGCCAGCATCTGCTCCCCTGAAATTCAGGGTAGTGATCTTGCTGTATGCCCTTCTCACTGCCTTGAGGATCTTGAACTCCACCGTTTCATAGTCACTGCAGCCAAGACTGCCCTTGAGCTTCACATTCCCTACCAGCTTTTCCTTGTTGGCAAGGAAAAGGTCCAGCATGGCACCTCTGCTTGTTGCCTCCTCTATCACTTGGAGAGGGAAGTTATCATTAATGCATTCCAGAAACCTCCTGGGTTGCGTATGTCCTTCTATGTTGTCCTTCCAACAGATAGTGGTTGAAGCCCACCATGAGGACCAGGACTTGTAAATGTGAGGCTGCTCCTATCTGTCTACAGAGGGACTTATCTGCTCAGTCTTGCTGCTTGGATGGCCTGTAACAGACCCCCACTATAATGTCACCCTTCCCTGCACTCTCTTTGATCCCTATCCGTAAGCTCTCAGTCAGCTTCTCATCTATCCTTAGACAGATTTCCATGAACTCCAGCTAGTCACTGACATAAAGTGTGACACCTCCTTTTCTCCCCTGCCTGTCCTTGCTAAAGAGCCTGTATCCTTCCATTCCCACACTCCGGTCATAGCAGCCATCCCACCATGTCTCTGAGATGCCAATAAGATGATAGCCCTGCAGGCATGTGCACATCTCTAAGTCCTCTTGTTTATTTCCCAAGCTATATATGTTTTCATAGAGGCATTTAAGCTGGGCCCCTGATGAAGCTGACTTCCTGGGTGAAGTGGCTGGATTTCCTTTGTGCTGCTATTCAGGTGCTCTCCTGCTGCCCTGTGATCCTTCTCCAAGTACTGGGCACCTCTTGCTGGCACTGGTATCAAACTGGTAGGAGTGGGATGGACTGAGGTTCCCCTTTCCCAGAAACTTTAGTTTTAAGCCCTCTTCACCAGCTTGACAAGCTACCAGACAGATAGCACCAGAAGGATAAAAAAGAGCTTAATTCGTACAAATGCAGGTTTTCTTGACCATATGAAATATCCCATTGGTCACTTTGGGTCAGCTGTTCTGGCTCTGTCCCCTCCCAACGGTCTTGCCCACCTCCAGACTAAAGGTGAGAGGAGGGGCATGGGGCAGTGTTGGAAAGACAGCTATGATGCTTGTGACCTCTGCTTAGCAGTAGCCAGAACACTGGTGTGTTATCACCACCTTTCTAGCTACCAATACAAAGCACAGCACTGTGAGGGCTGCTATGAGGCAATGCTCTGTAAAGGGAAAGTGCCCCAAGTTGATCATTCTTGTCTCTCAGTCATCTCAATTTTTAAACCTTACATTTGCTATATATTGTCAGCAAGGGACCATTCCCACAGCAGTGCTTTCATGGGCACAGAGAGTTCAGAAGACTGGCAAAGAGAAGAGTGCTATGGACCTCGGGTGCTAAGACACCATTCTGAATTCAACTCTGGGCACGAGTGATAGGGTAAAAATGAGAAAGGCTGTTATAAGCAGCACATCTAATGCACTAATCAAGAAAGGAAACAAACAATATGCATGTGTTTTTTTCTGGTACGTTGCAAAGGTACTTGATGACTTGACTCCTGTTCAGTCATAATGGAAGGAGTACAGATGACTGATTTGAGATACTGAAAAAGATTACAGCAAAGTTTATTGGTTCTCCTTTCAAAAGATAAGCTGCCTTTTCAACAAAGATAATAAATATTTTTGCTATGATTTTTCCTAGATTCCCAGAACATATAATTCCCCAAATTTGGACCTCAAACAAATCAGCTGCGTATGTAGCCTCTTAAATCACTGTGCTCTATGTTTACAAAGGCTTATACATACAAAAATCCACCAAAATATAAATACTTCTAAACCTTTACTCTTTAAAACATTTTGCTAGCCATTGAGTTTGCATAGAGTCCACGCATCATGATCAAACACCAGAAATCTGTGATTTCTAGGTGGATTTCTCTGACTATGGATTTGTCCCCATCCCTTGCTAGAATAAAAGAAACCCTGCCACACAAGGCTTTCCAAAACGTACTTGTCATTTCATTGGACTAAGCATGAACAAGGTGATAAATCAGGGCATGGGACAACTGCATTTGCACTTAATTGCCCTGCAGAATACTGAAGAATTAGAGCAACTATTGTCTAGTCACCATCTGGATTAGATCTTTGAGGAAGTGGTTGATTGAACATATTCTAATATATGTGTATTACATCTTGACATGCAGCCAAAATGTTGCATTTTAATTTTTACATTGAAAATAATTAATATGCAAACAATCTATTTCAAATTAAGCAAGACAGTATGTACATTACTGTAGAGCAGTTAGATTTTTCTCCTACCAATGACTCATAAATCACAGTGCTTTTTTCCTTTCTCTGAATATATACTTTATAGCACCACATGTAGGTAGAACATTATGCCAAGAAGTCTACAGCTGCAGAGAAGCATATTAAATGATACAATAACTTCTTACAACTGAACATGCGTTCAGTATATTTTTTAGCATATTAATATTCTTAATTACACAGAAGATATTTTATACAGGTAGGCCAGACGTCTGAGCTGCAAAAATCCAAAACTAACTGGGGAGGTGGGGTGTGGTAGAATATTAATTAAGTCAAGAAAATAGTTTAGACACTACACTATTTCAGTTAGATACACTAAACAGTATAAAGAATATTTTTAGAATTAAGATTTTCAATGTTCTTTTACTAAGTTGTTCATAATTATTAACATAATCAAAAGGGCGATGTGCATAAAACAGGGGGCAATTTGGTTAGCATATATTGCACAGCCCTCGAAGTCCAGAATACTGTAGGCGTGTAACACAGAGCTCTATCCTATTTGTCACAGGTATTATAGCTCCTAACAACAAAAAGGACTTTGAGATTAACACTGACTGACCTTCTGCAAGGGATCAAAGAATCTCAAACCAAAATTTTTGCACTTACTATCTGGTCTCTAAACAGTACTTCTCCAAGACCTTTCATAAAACTTTCATAAAATGTGGAACTTTTTTTTTTTTTTTTAAGCTCACCCACAGGAAAAAAGTCTCCTGGAGCACTCCTGTTAGAGGACACCTCCAGTACTACTCATCTCATCCAACTGTCTCATCGTGAAGAGTGTTAGTTCTTGTGGCAAATATTCCCTTTGTGACTTTTTTTCTTTGAGACAGTCCTTACAGACTTCATATTTTGTTCCAAGGTTTTTTCAGCCTCATACTTATTTGAGGAGAGCCTGGCTAATCCTTTACTTATAATAAAGACTGCTCCCCTTATTTAGGAAAGGGTGTTGGCTGAAGACGGGAATGCAAGAAAATTCTACCACATCTCCCCTCCTTTCCAAGAAGCCTGGAGCAGTGAATGCTGAGAAGCGAAGGGGCCTACTTAATGACAATTAAGCAAGCAAAGGGAAGGCAAAGGGGGAGGATCAATAAGCCACGTAAGGCACTATTGCTTTGCATGTGTTTTGTAATGTTTGAGAGGAATTTCTATTAGAAGAAGAGTAAGAAAGATTTGTGTTTACATTAATACACAGTTCTAATGCCTGTCTAAACATATCTGGGATAAACGATAACAGCGATCTTTTTTATTAGTTTCCAGTGTCACAATAAAAATGCTAGAGAAAGAACAAGAAGATATTCTGGAAAAAGAAAAGCTCTGGCTTTAACAGAACAATTTCTTGTGAAGCAGGAGATACAGTATTAAGCCATATGGTGCTGTGCTTTACACTTGTGATCAGAACAGTGTTGGTAACACTAAATGCTTTAGCTATTACCAAACGGTGCTTGCACAACATCAAGGCCTTCTGGTTCTTACTCTGCCCCCCACCCCATCCAAATGGGCTGTGGACAGGCAAGAGGCTGGGAGGGGAGGCAGGTGGGACAGTTGACTGAATTGGCCAAAGAGATTTGCTTCACACAATATAACATCACGCTCAGCAATAACTGGGAGGGAGTTTTTCCAAAGTAGATGTTGCTCAGAGACTAGCTGGGTATCTGTGTGCTGGTCCTGAGTGATTACTTTTGCATCATTTGAGGTTTTGGGGGGTTTTTGGTTTCATTCTTTCTTCCTCCCCCACACACCCCTTTTGTTTTCTTCTCTGTACCCCTCTCTCCCCTTCACTTATTAAACTGCCTTTATCTTGACTTATGAGTCTTTCTTGTTGCTCTTCCAATTCTCTCCCCGATCCCCCACTGGGGGAGTGAGCAACTGGCTGGTGGGTGCTAAGTTGCTGGCTTAGGTCAATCCGGTACACCAGAAAAGCTGCTGAACGTGGCTAGAAATGGCACAGTGAAGAAAATTAGGTGAGAAAACAGGAAGAAAAGCACTAGGAAGCACAGCTAGTAAGAGGAGAGGTATGAGGCAGAGGTAGTGGGAGCAGTGAGTGGGTGGGAAAGTTGTGTGAAGCATGGCTAAAGGGCTAAACAGAGCAATGGGTAGTGCACAACAGCAAGCAGTGGGGCTGGTAGCGTGAAAAGCAGCAAAATCAGAACCAGCTGAGATCAATATACCAGCTCAGTTTAAATGCAGCCTTATCCCCCATCAAGACTTCAAAAGCCTTGAACAACGAATGTCAATTATTACAAGAAGGAAAACACAACTAGGTGACATAGTAGTTGCTTCCTCTAAACACAATAAATATTATTGGTATAGTTATACTTTAAGAATTGAGTACCAGTACTGTGTTTAATTACCTTGTTTGACTTTTCTTGTTTCCACTTAATAAAAATGTGTTTGGTAGCCATTTGATTTACATTTCATAGCTGCTTGTTATCCTTCACTGCAGAATGCATTTTTCATTGCAATTTACATCTTGTATTAATCTTTGTATTAAAAATACGCATGACTCAAATACCTAGATGAGTTCATTTTAACGTTGAAGACGTTGAAGACGTTGAAGACGTTATACTACAGCAATTAGCAATTTGAAAAAGTTTTTTGGTGACTGATCTCCAACCTCTTCCATTTTGTTATACCATGAAAGTGACCTTTCTACAAGAGTTGCCTTTCTATTAACATTCTCCCACTTCCCTGTAAAATTGTTAAATTTAAAGTCAGTCACTAATACATAAGTGTATTTCATGTTATGACTTAAATGTGGTGTTGTTTTACACCAGTGACATGTCCACCTAATACAAAGAAACTGCATTTTCTTACACAATGCTAAAATCAGGAAATTTCACAGTACACTAAAAGAATATTGCCATTCATAGCTTAAGGAAATGCAGCAAAGCAGCAAAAATCGGAAAACTTCAGGAAAAGATATCTGATGATTTTCTCCTAGATCTGTGGCAAGACAGACAAATTCAAGAGGGTTTGGTCTGGTAACATTCAAGCATCTTATGCAAGGCATCTATTTATGTGGATGAATACAGAAGTACTGCTATCTGAAATTACTACCATTCCAAATAGGAAAAAAGGCATTCACTTCTGATCCAAGCTTCAGTGGCACCTTAATATAAAACCCCAAAGTATCATTTATTTTTGGCCAGGAAGAACAGACATCAGCCAGAATTTTACAACATCCTTAAGAGCTAAAATAGGATTTTTCTATCTAAGCTCCACAGAAAAGAGAAACCCTGTATATGTTACTTGATCAGAAAGTCATTCAGCTCAAGGTTTGTTCACAATGTAGGCAAAAAAAAGGGCTAAATTAACAGGCCATGCCTATTTAATTACCCCAGCAATCTGGTGCTCAAGGAAATTGCCTACTTTGCTTATGTCAGTCCTGGAAACTGTGATACAGTTATTGAAAAGACAAAAAAATCCGTGGATATATCTAGCAAAGCTTTTCTAGCAGACCTACATCTGCCAAGACCATATGACTGCTAGATGGAAAATCCTGTTTAGAATGCTGACTGTAATTCTGTCACACATGTTAATCTTTCTCGAAATTATATTGACGTAGATGAATTAAAGAAACTTGGCTTGATTAACCACACCAAAGGCCAAGAGAGAACAGAATCATTCGCTGCAAGTAAATCAGGATGCACATACCAGGGAGATAGAAATAATTCAGCTAATAATTCAGCAAAGAGGCTGGCAGAAGAACAAGGTCTGAACGAATCAAGCTGGTGACTAGAAGAAAGCTCCCAATCATTGACAGTGTGAGAGTCTGAAAGAGCTTCTCAATGGGCCCAGTGGGACACAGGCCAAGTAGTGCTGACAAGCTTGGTCATCTATTGAATTACAGGACATGGCTCCCTATGCAATGTGTCTGTGTACTTGACAGGCCAGGCCCACCTTATTTCCTGGTGATACAAAATGCATAAAATCTTTCTCTGAGTTTATCCAGCCTTTCTTCTTATCTGGGGTACTGTATTTGCCTGGGATAGAGCTAACAGCATTTATAGTGTCTGCTATGGTGCTATACTTTGGATTTGTGACCAAAACAGTGTTGATAACACAGGGATGTTTTAGCCATTGCTGAGCAGTAGTTACAGAACATCAAGGCCTTTTCTGCTTCTCCACCCCACAAGCAAGTAGGCTGGAGGTGCAAAAGAAACTGGGAGGGGACAGAGCTGGGACAGCTGACCCCAACTGACCAAGGCATATCCCACTCCATATGGACATTGTGCTCAGCAATAAAAGCTGGGGGAAGAAGGAATAAGGGAGGGATGTTTGGAGTGATGGTGTTTGTCTTTCCAAGAAACCATTACACATGATAAAGGTTTCCTGGAAGTGGCTGAACACCTGCCTGCTGATGGGAAGTACTGGATGAATTCCTTACTTTGTTCTGCTTGAGCACACAGCTTTTGCTTTCCCTACTAAAGTGACTTTATCAATGTACTTTACCCTTCTGATTCTCTCCCTCATCCCACTGGGCAAGGAGAGAGCAAGTGGCTATGCAGTGCTTAGCTGCTTGCTGGTATTAACCCAGAACATCTGGTCAGTGACTGAATCTGTATTATTTATTCCTGAGTACTGCACTATAGGCCTGGCTTGGGAAGGAATATGAAAAAAAACCAACAAACAAACCCAACAAGAAAACAATTAAGCATTCCTCCCACTTGCTGTTCCACAATGCTTTAGCTTCCACCACCATCATAAAGAAATTTTTGAGAACTAGCTTGGCACTACACAGGGTCCCATTCCACTCAGTTAAAGCTCCTCTTATTTGCTGTGTGGAATGATGCCCTGGACTACTTGCACCTTCAAGGAAGCTACCAGGAAGCTATACGGAATCCAGCAGCAGAGTCTCATTGGTCAAGAGAAACTTCCAAAGTTCATCAACAAGCTTAAAAAATAGCAGCACCTAGCAGATTCCCCTTTGGAGACTCCAGCAGGGGAAGCATCCAGAAAAGGCCAAGGTTTTCTTTCCTATTGCAGATATTTTAGCTGTGTGGATTTACCTTTTGCGGTTATTTACTGAACAAAAGAACACCTCCCCAGTGCCCCAGGTAAAACCCACCTATGCATTCTCCTTCCATTTTGTAGCTGTTGCTCTAGCTGGCCTATCACATGTGGTCTACAGAACATGATAAAACAAGTTTTTAACTCAGAAGACCAACAGAAAGAGGAAACATAATTTTTCATTGAAATTACAAACCTCAAACAGAAAGTAACAGCTGAAACTACCTACTTTCAGTGGTTTAGTCTGTATTTCTTCTGAGCACAACTTGAAAAATGGTTCTGTTTATTTTATCTTCTCACATTAGCCTGGTATTACTTTATGCTCATAACCATTCAGACATGTTTGGCATTTAACATATGCTATTTTAGAAAAGATTCTAATCTGTTAAATAAGTTTTAGGCTTATCTGACAAGGCATTTTTCTTGCATACTACTATCTGCAGATGGTGTGATGAAAGATTAAAAAAGTCAGCAGGTCTTCCTTCCCTACAAGCAGCTCCCACTCCACTAATCTTAGCAGTTACAAGGAAGGATGTCAGAGACCTGGCATAAAAGCTTTTGGAGTCTAAATTGCCAATTTTCTATTAACACTTTTAGGTAATTTTTTTTTTTTAAATTTATATTATAAGTATGCTGATATATGAGCAGCTGAACTGTAAATTACAGTTCCAATTACTTTTTTAGAAGAGGGAGGGTCTTCCTTTAAAAAGGGCAGAGGGGAAGAGAAAAGGAAAAGAGCCTAGAGATATTGTGACCATCATAGGCAGCAGGCAGCCCCAACACTTCTAGCAATTAGGCTTGTCAAAATCCCCTCTCACAAACTCCTGCTGCTCTAGCAATAGCAAGTGCCAGCAGGCAGCTGTGTTCACAGAGACTGTGAACATAAACCCAGCAGAAGACAACTTGGTAATTCTTTGTGGGAGATAAGGGAAGCCAGACAGACGTACTCCCTAATAAACTACTTCTCTGAACTGAGAGCTGCAGGGAGCTTAAAATTTTATGTTTTTATTTGCATAATGACCAGCATAAATTCTCATTTCACAAAAGGAAATGGACTTTCCTGCCTGGAGCCACTACAGTCTGCATCAATCACCCCATCACTTAAGCAGCTCAGTCTGCTGAATATCATCACCCCTCCAGAAAAGAAGTGCCTTGTCAAGTGCTTGGGAGAACTCAGTGGTAAAGCAGATGGACTTTCTATAGGTTAGCTAGAGATTTGCTGAGATGTGAATCAAACCGGTGAGGTTCTTTAGGAATTAGATGTTAAAATATTAAAAACCCACCTGAGTTATATTAATCCAGCACCTTATTTAACTGTCCTAAAGCACAACTGACTTAAGGCAAGCATCTCCAACTAAATTAAGAATATGGACACAGAAATAGATGTAGCCAGAGTATTAACCTAGAACATCAGCTATTTCCCAACAGTTGCTTGTAACCCTACTCTGAACTCAGTACAAATACAAGATAATGTTTTCATGGAGAGGTTGATATTGGTTTTTGTTTTGATTTGGTTGACTTTGAAATGCTGTTCTCTGTGTTCACCAAGAGGCAAGAGCAAGAACATACCTATGTAATTTAGCCTCACCTGTATGTGCACTTAGACACAACTTACACACAGTCTAATTATTTTTCATCCCCAGTCCCAGTCTGAGTCACTGCTTCCTTCAGTGCGGAGAGTGAAGCAACTTTGTGCATAGGCCACAGTTGCTGCAAAACCAGTCCTTTTTCCTCTCCCCCCCCCCCCCCCCCCCAAAATGAAGCTGTAAGTGTCCTTCATTCTTAAGGATTCATAAGAATTTTTTCATTCTTATTCTATAGAGCAAGTGAAATTTCTTTGCCAGTTTTTGCTTTGGAATCAGAAATATATCATGGCAAAATCGCTACTTCAGTACAGTCCTTTCTTTATAGAGCTCTATGGTCAAGTATGATAGATCACTCAAATTTCTGTTTCTTATGTTAATGCCACTGATGTTCAGTACTTCATGACAATAATTATGTGAACTACCCCATGATTCCAAGAAGCTGATGGAAGACAGGAATATATTCTAAGAAAATACATGACACTATTTGGACACATGGTGAACAGTGCACCCAATATATTGATAAGGAAATTTATTTTCAAATATTAATTTACAGACTTAACACACACACACACACACCCACCCATCATTAATGAATTGGTTTAGATTGCATTTTGGATGAGTGTTCATAGATTTGTTCGGTGGAAATATGCTTCAGGTAGATCCCTGAACTCTGTAGGAAGTAGTACTTCATATTACAGGAAAATGCTGCTAAAACTATATCCTAAGCTGCATTCAAGGCTTATCCTTGACAGCTGTAAAAGAGTACCCAGAAGTCATCCTCAGGTAGGAGTGTAGCTGTTTTAATTTGTTGCATCAATTCTAATATAAATGGTTCAAACATGGGTGTCATTTTCCCCTTCCAAGCCCTCCAACTTACTCCTCCCAAACAGGCAGGAAACACAGATTAGAACAGAAAAATCTATCCACTAACAATTCTGAAAGTAGCCCTAGAGCTATGCTGCAGTTGGAAATGTTTCCCCTTGGTATAAGTGGGTGATGAAACTCCCAGCCAGACCTTAGGAGATGTCACAGAGCCTCCAGGCTCATTCTGAGAGACAGAGAAAAGAGGAGAAAGAAAAGACTCCAGCCCCACTAGGTCCAGGCTTACAGGATGGAACAGTCACCAGGCTTTCAGAGTTTCAGAAAAGATAACAGAATGCCTGGATCCTGATCTGAGTCTTAAAAGTGTATCACAATTATGAACGGTTCTGAACAATTGTGTGAACAATAAATAAGAGGTAAACCCAGACAGTTTTGTACTTATTCTTCATTCTGTCGCCAAAAAGGCTCATTTTACTGCAATTTGCAAATGAGGGCTGTCACGAATATAGTCACAAATTCTACTGGCTGAGACAACAGTCGCAGCACATAAGCTTGTCATGTTCCAGGTGTCTGCTGGCAGAGACAGAAAAAAGCCTGAGGTTTTGAAGACTTATTTTCTGTCCATCATGTTCTCTGTCCTCTGTGTATACTGTACCAAAATGGACTATTCCTCCTCACCTTTCCATTCCTTAGGCTTCTTCAACCTGCTTTCTGGAATTAGAATTTGACAGACAGAATTAAAACAGAAGCAGTATAGTGGACTCTCAAAACAAGTGTTAGGGGTGCCTATCTCATAACCATCATCCTTCTTGCATGTGGCATTTTCCCATGTATGTCTGATAAAGGTATAAGTTTAATCTTTTGGCAGTTTAAGCAGTATGATTTTCAATGTACTAAGCATGATTTAAATCCCTAGTTTTTTCAGAGGGATGGATGGCACATTGATTTCTTTTCTTTTAAATCTACCATCTGATATGGCTCTACTAAACCTGGGGGGCGGGGAGGGGGGAGTATCAATTGTTCCCCCTGGCATTTGGATCAACTGTTGCTAAGCTTTCTATTTGGCATCAAGAAGTCATCTCAATTTATTTCTCATGAATCATGTTAGTGAAAGCTAGTGAATGCCTTCTTATATGTATCCTTGGGCCAGAGGGGAAGAACCGGCCTTGACAACATGGAGTGTACTACAGAATGCATCAGCTCTGAGGTATGGCATAAATAGATGAGATGGCAATGAAACACTGCAACCTAAGGGGTCCTTTAGATTGCATGGAGAGTGTAAAGGCTGTGGCCAAACAAAACAAATCACTTACAGTAAAGACTAGGTATTCCTTTAAGGATGGGAAAGGAGCTTACAGTCACTTCAAGACAGAGGGCTCGCAGCCAAGTCTGATTGATGTTCAGTCAGCGAACACAAATCAGAAATTCTGAACTGTCAGAGTAGGCCAAGTATGTACAGCAATGTACTATCCTTGGCAAAACACCCTGTGCTCAAGCTGAAAGAAGAAAATTAATGTTTTTTCTTCTGGAAACTGCAGATAATTAACCAGTCATTCCACCTTGCACTAGTTGTGACACTTACACAGAAGATCAGCCTGCAAAAAGTAAATCTCAGCTAAAGCAGATTTAAGTGTCTAAAGAATCTTCCTGGATATTCAAGAGTGAGTCCTATGCCTCTTCTTTGATTTCAGAATGGTTTTTTTTCAGATTGATGTCACAAAATGAAATTTGGGTGCACATCCTCTCAGAAGTCAGTGAGGAAGTACATTATTTTCTGTTCATAAGCTGGAAGTAATTTCACTGAGGTGGAGGCAGGGGGGCAGTTGCTTATACGGAGACTGTCACTTAATTGGAGAGTAAATACACTAGTTCTTAGGAAAAAAAATCACTATCGTTGCAATCCATGCTCCAATGCAGTATCTAAACATGACAAAGGATAATAATATAGGATCATGCTTTAGAACAACTACAATCACCAGTTTCAAGTACATCAGATTTGCCCACTGGAAAGCATCCATCAAAGCAGCTTTAATGTTCTAAACGTCAATGTAGAGCAAAGAAACTCCAGGAACATTCTTGTATTATGCCTGGAATAGTAGCATCTCTAGCTGCAATATTTAGAAAATAATATGAAGAGGGGATGGGTTCAGCCAAACAGAAAGCAAGCAGTGCTTTATATCAAAACTGAGTATTATTTGCTCAGCAGGTTCCAGGGTTTAGTGGTTGGGGGGGGGGGGGGGGGGGGGCTTTTTTTTTTCTTTTTCTTTTTTTTTTTTTAAAAAAAAAGAAGATGTACTTGCTGCTGAATATACAACAAATTTGCACAGTAAGTCCTGAATGCTGAATGTCTTTCCTCTTTGTGAGGAACTATGCGTAGTGCATGTCACCATGTACTACCAACACTGCGTATTTCAGGTAAAATGATTTTATCTCATTTTAGACCCTAAGATCCATTATTAGGAATGGACATAACAAGTGGATTATTTAACACTGAATTGCTGTTAGAAGTAGTAGAAACATGCTCACTATAAAAAGTTGGTAATCAGAAGTAAAATGTATGTAGAAATTAAGAACAAGGAAGTTCTGTAACTATAATAATATATAGTGAATAATAGTATATAACATATTTTATTATATAATATACAACATGTATTCACATATACTGTTGTGTAGTACCTATAATAATAAATAATACATTATTAATATGCACCATTTATTTTAAATTGTGAAGATTAACTGGATCATTGTCCATTATTTGATATGTAGATCTTGCCATACATTCCTAACAGTATTGCTTTTCCACACAGCCACCCCAGATCTTTGAAATTATATCTGCTTAGCATTACAAATGAGTCCCCCCAAACTCACTACCTTAAAAATTCAATTTACTTCATTTGCTTTATAGCTAGGTATTAGTATGGACAAAACAGTAAATTTATTTTCATCTTTTAAAAATACTATAAATTACAGACATTCAGATACTAGTGGTGAATATGTAACCTTTTCCCCTATAAGTTTGTTCTGCAATAGTTTGCTGAAGCCAGAGGAAACCAAGAATAATATTCCAAAGTCCACAATTAAAAAGACAATAAAGAATTTAAAACAGGTAAGCAGAAACCATTATGTTGTAATCCATGAAAGAATTTTCTCTTTTTCTTAAATTTAACATGAAGTAAAGACCAAAAATTTGAGTTCACTTAAATTTTCAGTTAAAATAATTCAGGTTTATTTATCTAAATATTCTTAAGATTAATTCAGTAGAAAAATATATGCATATAACAACCAGCTATGAAAATAGTCATCCTATAGTTCAAATACGGGTTTTGAGCTTGTAATCTGTGCAGCTATACAGAACAAGTTTTGTGATTGTCAAAATTCCAAGATTAAACTGATGCCACATAAGTTTTTTAAATCTTGCATTTTTCCCGATCAAGAACATTTTTCCTAATGAAAGCTCAAAAAATAAGAAAATTGTCATGATTTCAAAGAAATGTAAAGGTAATTTTTCTTGCTGATTACAGTTCTGCATTGATTTATAAATAATATGCATGAAAAGCAAAAATTTAGACAGTGTTCCAAGTCTTAATGGAACTATGACAAAGGTAGCGAGGAAATTAGAATGATCATTGTTTTACTAAAAAGGCTAAGTTTATTAAGCTTAAATTTTCATACACCTCTAAACCCATTATCCTATTATGAAACATGGAATACCTTTATATTTTATATCATGTCAAAGTGCTAGATAGTTCCAGTAAGTTCCTCTACCATTTGTAATTCACACTGAAATTTAAGAACAGGAGATTATTAGAACTATGTTAATTTCTAAGATAGATATAGATTGATATTTCTGATGTTCTGCAGGTTGTTGGGTTCTTTTGGGAGGGTGGGGAAGGGGCAACTTGTCCAAGAAATTCTACGTAAGTCATGACTGACATGGGCTAATACTGGACAACAGTTGTTTATGTTGTCTTTTTTTCTCTCTTACTTTATTCTAAGGCAACTCCCAATTTAGCTGGTTTCTTACAGGAAAAAAAAAAAAAAGTGTGAAAGAAACAATTATAAGACCAGAAAACATTAAAATTACATTAATTTCCCTACATTTCTCCTTTCCAACCTAAATGATTCTATGATTTGTTCTCAATAGTTGAAAACAATACACACCAGAAAATTGCATCAATTTAACTCTCTTAAATCAGTATAAATGAATTATATTGATCTAGCTTAATTCTCTAACAAGCTAAATTAAGGCACTCTAATTCAGGAGAACCAGGGTTGTATCAATTCAGTAAAGTCAATTTCAAAGGAGATTTATTTAAAGTCAATGTAAATTGTTTATGCGTGTAGAAAACGTATATGAGAAACATATGCTGGGTAGCATTAGTAAATTGTATCACATATTTCCAGCATGGAATGCAGCACCCATTCCACGAGTTCAAAAGTTCAAATAGGAAGTTCTACAAAGTAATCACTTTGAATTAGTCTTTTAATATATTATTACAATTCATAAAATGCAAGCATGTGTGTGAGGGGGAATCATCTGGTGCATTAACAAAAGAAATAAATGCTTTTGACTGTGAAATACAGATTGTTAATATCACTAAGGTTTGAATACTGTGTATCAAAATATCATGTTTAGCATGAAAAAACTTAGAAAAACTAAGTGCCATTTGTATAATGAAGCATCAAAATGCGTAAGAAATCAGCATTAGAAACTACAGAAATCAGGTTTTGAATTATTCCCCCCCCCCTTTAATCTTTCTCACAAGAAACAGGTTTTGTTCTTACTTGTTCTAGTAAAAGTAAATAACTGAATACAGAACTTTTAGAGAAATTAACTCATTTCTAGTATGTAAAGTATTGCTTAAATGTTGCTTTACGCTTCTTTCCATCATTTTTCATTAAACACTTGCAGGGTGAGGTGCTTATTTCTGAAGTCACGGCAGCAGGATCCACCTTGATTTGTTTAAAGAGGAAATTAAAATGTGTATTTCTACTATTCTAATTAATTGATCCATCAGGACTTCATTTTTTCCAACAATTATGAAAAAGAAATAAAAACTATACAGCTCTGGTCTGTCCCTGCCCCATAAAAATCTGAATGCACACGATCACAGAGGAAATTAGTTCCACTAATTTTGCTATTTCTCAGATTATCTAAAAAGAAAACAAAGAAAATATGTGTTAATTTCTATGTGATTCTAAGAAAATATGTGTTAATTTCTATGTGATTTTACTTTAAATGCCCCAAATGCCCATCTTTTTTTTCTCTTTTTTTGCTTTGGTCACAGAAAGAACTGTCCAGTTTCCATTTGTATCATTGGACAAACATGTTTGAGTAAGTGCTTATTAGCCTATAAATTTTCCATCCTTCAAAATATGCTTTAGAAATTTGGAGGAAAGATCTGATGGTTTGTATTTTTCCCAATAAGTTTTTCTATTGTTTTCTATGAAATGCATTCACACAATCATATCCTCCTCACTGGAAAAAAAAAAAAAAAAAAAAAAAAAAAAGAGAATCTACCTTTCCAGAAAACCTTCATACAGAATTTAAGTCCAGATCTTCAGTGTTTTAATATAGATTTTTTTTTTTTTTTTGCCTACTACAATCATAAAGAAAATGGAGTTTGAACATAATGAAAAAAATCATAAGCTTTCAGAACAACTTTGCTGATACTGTAATTCACAAGAACAGGTTATGCATCTACAGACTTGCAGTGAAGTGCCACATTTCAGGTATGTACCCAAATGTCCTGGTTTCAGCTGGGATAGAGTTAATTTTTTTCCTGGTAGCTGGTAGTGTGCTGTGTTTTCAGTTTGGTATGACAATAATATTGATAAGACAACTGATGATTTAGTTGTTGCTGGGTAATGTTTATACTAAGTCAAGGACTTTTCAGCTTCTAACGCCCTGCCACTGAGAAGGGTGGAGGGGCACAAGACGTCAGGAGGGGACACAGCCAGGAGAGCTGACCCAGACTGGCCAAAAGGATATTCCATGCCATATGATGTCATAATCAATATAGAAACTGGAGGAGATTGCTGCTTTGGGACTGCTGGGAAATGCTCAGTCAACGGATGGTGAGCAATTGTATTGTGCATCACGTTGTGTGTTTGGTTGTTTTTTTCCTTGAGTTTTATTTCTCTTCCTCATTTTGTTGTCTCCTTTTTCATTGCAATTATTAATACTAGTAGTACTATATTTTACTTTCTTTCAATTATTAAACTGTTCTTACCTCAGCCCACCAGTTTTACTTTTTCCTGATTCTCCTTCCCCTTCCTACTGGGGATGGAGGAGTGAATAAGCGGCTACATGGTACTTAGTTGCTGGCTGGGGTTAAACCATAACAGCAAACAATTGTGACTTTTGATTCGCAAAATATTTCTGCAGTTTCAGATTTTTCAAAACTTTACTGAAGTGTTTAGGAATAGGCATGCATCTGCACATTTCCAGCATCTTCTAAGAAAGTTCTGATTGTGTGATTCATACCAGAGATATATAAATTAAGAGAAGTGAGGACATCCTCTTTTAAAGCCCTAAAATTTTATTAGCATTTACAGAGATGCTTGGCATGCATTAAAGCAGAATTTGGCTGTAAAATAATTAAAGAAACCTGGTTACAGAAATGTGCTTATCACTATGCTCACTAGCAATTCATTTAAATTCAATGATGCTGTTTAAATTCTGAAAATTTAAAAGCTCCAAGTCCTCATATTCATATCCATCCCTGTGGTATCCAACTTCCTACCAAGACAAAGGACAAAATTCTTCATCACATAAAACTGACACTGCATTACAGATCATATGCCACAAATAGAAGCGGGACTTCTTTGAAATTACTGACTTACTGAATACTTAGAATATGCTTAAACATTTTGCTGGCCTGGGTTATGAAGACAATTGCATTAACTGTATTAAGCTTACATAAAGCCCCCAGAAATACAGGATTTATCTTGACACTTTTGTAATTAACAGTCTTACACAGAAGAAATAACTCAGATGTCCCCACATATTGCCACATTTCAAAGACCGTATCCCTCAATGTAAATAATTTATAAAATGCTCTCTGACCATAAAATTGCTTTTGGTTTTGACAGAGTCAAATGATTTACCTTCTTGGTTTGTTTGGGAGAGGGATGGGAGGATGTTATTGCAAGCAGTGCGCTTCTGCCAGGGATATATTTGCTTTCCTTTATTACTGCATACAGATGAGAAGCCTTCTACAGTCCTGCTTATAGTTGTACATGACTGGATGTCCAATCCTCCAAGCTCTTGCTTGTGAAAGTAACTCAGTACTGTTGTATATATTACAGGATAAGGCCTATGTTTGGTGAACAACTGTATACCAAGCATTCCCAAATTGTATGCAGGGGGAGGAATCTCCAAACCAGTTCAGAGCATAATTACCTGAAGTAAGTGTAACTACCATGTTACATGTAATTTTCCTATCTCCATTTTTAGGGTTTTTAGCTTTAAGTAACTGACAGAAAAAAAAAACCAAATGCTGGTAGCATTTTGGCTGAGTAAAACACCTTCACCACTCATTTTTCCAGTCTGAGGTTTATCAGATTTGTTCAGCATTATGTAACTGAAACTTTCACAGGAAAAGCCTTTATTTTTTATTCTTCTGTGGCAATGTTTTCTGGTTTTTTGCTGTTACAAATTTGCTGTTACAAATTTTCATTATAGCAGCACATGCTACACTTACTGCTATCATTATTACATACATTAAAAAGGAGGAACAGCAGAGGGTCAGATTTTAAAAGCATTTAAGCACTTGATGCAATAGGTTTTCAGTAAGCTTTTGAGAAAAGCCTACAAGTTTAACCTACCACTGACTTCAAAAAAAAAAGCCAAGCTCTGATGTATTTTCAAAAAGTTTAGGTATTTAGTTAAATTATCACAGGCTTGAATATCTCTAAAAATCTTGCCCTTAATAATTTTTATTTTCCTTTCCACAACAAGAGTTGGCATAGTCAGGGATTTTAAGATTTAACCTACCAAGTCATGAAGTAATAGGGCAGACATCTACTTCAGGTATTTGAATTTAACAGTATTCATATCGGCATTTCTCAATGCCTTTATCTTTCTTATCCCATACCCTGTGTGCTTTCTTTGGGCAGGTAGATGTATGCTTTGGACAGTAAGTTTATTTATTAGTCTATTAACTATCTTCTCAGTTAACCTCAGAGTTTGAAGTTCCTTGTTCTAAGAAAGGAGGAAGCCTGCATTTAAAACACAAGAAAAGAATGATATAATGTATCTTGTCATAAAATGGACTTGCTACAGTCATGTCTGCATTCTGCAGTTCTCTAAAGTATTTATTCTTTTCTCTATATATTAACCCAACAAACTGGCATCATAACTGCAGAAGTGTCTCAACAAGCACAAAACACACTTTTGAAAAAGAGACATTTGTACAGCGATACTCTTCTGTGCAGTATCCTGATCACTGAAAAGCCACCTAACCAGTATCCAGAGAACAGTAAGAAGCTGCCATCATTCACTTTGATTTTTCAACCCCTCTCCCCCAAAACCCCCAAAATCAATGCCCTCTTCCAACAACAAAAATCCAAATGCCCACATCCAAACCCCCCAAACCAAAACAAAAATATTAAAACTCAAGTGTATTATCCAATTTATCCACTTTAATTTCTGCAATTTATTTTATGTACTGGAAATCAGCAGATGAAAGGACATCAAATAAAGCACAAATGCTTTCTTTAATGCTTTCTGCCACTTAAGTGATACTTAACATGATTTTTTAAAGTGTGTTTGAAAAGGCTATCCTTTTCTTGACCTGCTTTTTTTTTTTTTAATGGGTTTTTAAAAATATTTTTTTTATTATTTCTAGAAAGGATCTTTCTTCTTAAAAAGCAATTGTGATTTGCAAGAAGCGCTTTGTACATAATGTGTTTTGCTCAGCTTCAACAGTGTGGAGAGCACTGTAAAAGATATATTGGCAGCATCTTCCAGGTCACCCTGACTCTGAGATAACGTGTAAATCTAGAAATTGTATGTGCTTCCACTGTGGACATCAGAATCCAGAAATGTCCAGAAGAATATGGCAGCCATTAATATAAACTGGTAATTACACACACAGTTATCTAATATCCTTGCGCAAACATAGGACTTAGCATGTGCGAACTTATTTTGTCCAGCACACTTGGCTTTATCACTGTTTGAAACAATTTTATTTTCCTTATCATGTTCTCTCCTTTCAGCAAGCAACAGACAGAGGGTCCAGCTTAAGGCACAGGTGGGCAATAAAAGAAAGTATTTGTCATAAAACCAGTAAACATGCTTTTCCATTCAGCATTTACTCATCGTTTTAGTTTGAAAGAAGACAGCAGCTTTGGAGTTTCTAAAGAGTCCGTATTAAATTATTTTCAGTCTACAAGAACTTTACAACTGAAGAATACTGTGATGGTAGGAATAAGGTCAAATCAAAACTTCATGTTATTCTGTGTCAATACTTCCTTGGTGATCTTGCCAATGCTTGCCAAAAGTAAGACTTAATTTAAAAAGATAATTATATCTGGTAACCCCTTGGGCACAAAAGTTTGTAACACATTCTGTATATAACCTTACATTGCCTTGATTTTCTCAGCCTACAGTTAGGTACTTTGAACCTAGAGAAGATACAGAATTCCTTTAGCTCAGAAAGTTGCCAACATTTTGGTATCAACGGTTGGCCTGTTATTTTGGAACACATCGGCTTACATCTTCTACCTTTCCCTTTTAGACACGAGCCTCCCATACTTCAGAAGCAACCTCATTGTTTTCATAGTGGGAGGAAACACATCAACAATACAGACTGAAACCAAAAGTGAAAGAAATGAGTGGTTATATTCTAAAAAATCTTTAGGAGACTATTCAGGATTAACCTGAGAGATGAAAGAATACACATAGCCAAGGGAGTTTTGATTGGTTTCATAACACATGACACTGGCAGGCAAGTCTGCTGATACGGAGGCCTTTTCAGTGGGTTGGTTTTTGGGTTGGTTTTTGTTTGTTTGTTTGTTTTTGGATTTGGGTTTTGGAGTTTTTTTGAGGGGGATGTGTGTGTTTGGGTATTTTTTTTACACCTCCTGCATCATTTCATACCTGTAGATTAAAAAAAACAACAAACCAACCCCACAAGAAAACAAACTATATTAAAGATGCTTTTTTAGAAGACAACTATGTAATATCACTAATAAAAAATAATAATGTTTGTCTTATAAAGTATCTCAAGTCTGATTACTTAGCTTAAGTATTAAGAAGTATCAAACAAAGTTATTACAAAGGAATCTTGGAGTATAATGGGATACTTTTTGCAAAAATTTTGTTGATAAACTACAGTAAGATCACAGTAAAAAGAAGGACCAAAGAACATGCTTTACAGTATTTCAGGAGCTCAATCTATTTGACACGTCAGAAAGATTATAAAGATTATTTGTTTACAAGTAGGAAGTACCTCCAATGGAATAGAAGTTTAATAGCAGAAACTTGGTACTAAAGAGTTGCATTAAGACCCAACAGCTGAAAAGCAAAGTTAGACAAGCTCATTTAATCGAAAATGCAAAGCAGGTACTTTGATATTGAAAAGGATCAAGGATACTTGAACATCAGTTAATGATTTTACTTGCAGGGGATCAGCAGATAATTTTTAGTAACAATTAGACTTCGGAGGTTTCTTTCTGTTAAAACCTCACATCCAAAAAGAGCAGACCAAGCTAAATATACATCTGTTGCTGTGATCTATAGCGGTAACGTTCTCTAACTTTCTACTTCATAGTAATGACATGTGGAGAACCATCTCAGTGCACATTTGTGAATAGTATAGTTGTTACGCATCATAATGCATTTGGTTAATAACAGGTCACATAGCAATATATAAACAACACAACTCAGTGAGTTAGACAGCAGCTGCTCAAGCCAGAAATGTTGCTTCAATGGAAAAGTAAAATTAATCAGAATTCTCATACTCTACAACAGTAGTACGTTACATACATACTACATATGTAGTATGGTTAAAATAAATAAATAAATAAACAAACAAATAAATAAATAAAAATAAATGCAGGGATTTGAAAAATAAGCCACTGAGTAAAACTGAAAAAAAAATAATAGAATATGCCAATGCACATATAAATATGTAGGTGTGTGTGTATATACATATACACATAAACATGTACTGTTAAGTGTATATGAAGTATAAAATTAGTCCTTTTAACACTTGTGCGTAAAACAGCATATGTAACCCCATCCTTCAGCAAGTCAGAAACCAGATTCTTGATGCTGGATGCAGAGAAAGGGCAGCTTCCAAAAAGCTGAGCACTCATCTCCTGCTCAAAAGTGTGTTCCAATGCAGGGAGAAATACAAATTCCCCATACTGAATTAATTACTTTTCAGAGGCAATACCCTTTCCATTACCAAGAAGCGCCTAGAATTAACGCAAGCTCAGCTCAAAAGCAGTCAATTTATATTTTACTGCAACAGGTTCAGACACAACAAAAGCCTGGTTGGCAGCCATGACCACACTTACTCTAGATACTGCCGTCCTTCCCTCAGCATGAGGGGCTGTGCCAGGTACCCTCCCACTGGCGTGGCTGTTCCTTTGGTAGCAGGAACGCAAAGGAGCATGCCCCCACTCCTCTGACAAGGGCCACGGACACACTGCCAGGTGGAAGGTGTTGCTCCCCTTTTCTGTGTCTCACAGAAGGATAATATAGGAAAATATACATTTTTAAGTAATTTTTTTCATTTGTACTGGGTTTACTTGACAAGGTGACCACAGCAGCAGGGGTCTGAGGTGGCGGCCCCCGTGAGGCGGTGCTGGGGCTGCCCCGTGCCGGGCACAGCCGGTTCCAGCCGGTTCCAGGCGGCTCCACCGGCCCCAGCGCGGGGCACAGCTGAGCCCTGCAGCCACAGGTGAGCGCCTTGCCCCAGGCTGGAATTACAGATAGAAAGAGCAAAGCAATATGTAGAAATATACATTAAATGAATGCTGGGTCCTACTAGTGTGCTATGAAGTATGAGAAAGCTACATAACTGAACTTACCCCTATATTAAGAATTTTTCACCATTTATCGCTGTTTTTCTTTCAGTTCGAGATGCCCAGCAGCAGAATGGATGTGAGGACATTTATCAGCTATGAGTGGGCCTGGGCTGCAAAGTCCTGATCACATTCAGAGCTTGCTACAGTACTGTATGGTATGCTTGCGTTCTCAGAGTAAAGGAAGGGAAGATTTTGATGTATATCTGAACTTTCCTGTTCTATACAGCTAATAGCTCCTATTCTGCACAAAGCTAGACAGGCACTGGAGACACACAACTCAGCGGAAAAAACCCCATAAAGTTTCTGCAACACCAAGAAGACAGATACACTGCTGTACTTCCAAAGGTTTTGCTGACACAGGCTGAGAGGTGCTTATATATAGCAATGATTGTGGTGACGCAAGTGGAGGCGGACTGGAAAGAAACACTATGTCTATGTGGCTGGGTTCGGACAAAATGGCCTTTATTGTTTATACAAACTATTTATATATCTTAGACAGTGCAGATGTTAGACCCTGATAGGTTTTTTGTGTCCTTCTTCTTGCTTGCTATTTGCTGTTGCTGTAGGTGCCCGTATGCTGCGGTTCTAAGTTCCGATTCTTCACGTCCTGTTTACATACCTGACAATTTGTGGCTGTCTTAAAGGTACACAGCTAAGTCTTTGAAGTCAACTAACTTGTCTGCAGACCCGCTGCAGACCCCAACAATTTCCCCTTTTTGTTTTTTGAACAGCTAGTACCAGGTTTGTCATGTTCTGCAGGGCCCTTGGAAACATGACAGCAGCCAAGGTAATAGCAAACAAACAATACTGCCAATTGAGTGAATAGATGCCAAAAAGGCTGACATTTTCTCAGATTTTGGTAATATGTTGCTGCAACAGGGAGCCTAAAATCCATGCAGCACATACCATCAAAATTCTCACAGCCATGTTCTTGAGCCAACAACAAAAAGCCAATAGTTGCTCTGTTTTGTATGTAATGGTGGCAAATTTGACTCACATTCTTAACTGCCTAACAAACAAGGTGATTTAACTTTTCAATGCTTTCCCTGCTGTTACTTTGAATAAGAGAAGAACCGTTGCAATACGTTTCCATCAGTTCCATAAATCAACTACATCATTACATGCTTCATCCAAAGTTATATTGCGTTTAAACGCATTATGCTTGTCAACATGTTCACATGTTGATTTATGCAGGTGTCATGGCCCCATCATAGCTTTTCACTACATTAGCATCTACGTAAAGACAACTATCGACATTCAAAGTGCAAACAATATTGACTTCTTTTGGGTTAACATTATACAGAGGTAATCAATTATCAAAAATATCAAGACTTTCAGTAAGATTCTTCATTCCCTGCATACGTTCACTTTTTTGCAACGATGTCTGTAAGTCAGTTTCAAGGAAGGGCACACCAAACAAGAACTGGTTCAGTAAGGAGGCCACACATTAGTTGTTGGGTTGACTGGTGGCAGCAGCGCTCCCACGATCCGGCACGCTAAGCTCAGTCTGCACACAGTGAGCAGGTATCCATCGCGGACCTTCATCTGTAGAAACACAAGCATAACCTCTCCCCCAAGTTAACAATTCATGCGGTCCCAACCAATGCCCGGTACGAGGGTTTTTCATGCGTACTAAGACACCTTCATGCTTTCTCTAATCATGCCTCTGGGGTCATTCCCTTCATTCCCCCTTTTTTTTTGTTTTTTGTTTGTTTGATTGGGTTTTTTTAAGTAAGTGCCACTTTATTAATAGACTCACACCAGTTTATACCCCCAGCTAAAAATACACATGCTACACCGGCTTTGTTACTTAAAAGGTTATAGGTTAAAACTACTCATTCACACGCTTCCATCTCCCCTATGATTGGTCCCAGTGTGGTGCCCACACGCTGCTCCCCCCTTGTGCAGGCATCCTGTTTTTTCTCATCTTTCTGTCCAACTCTTTTATCTCTCTGCAAATACAGTTTCTTTGTCTCCCTTGGCCTTGCGTATATCCTTCATAACACTTGCAGCTTGTTACACCTTTGGCCTACTCGGCCTGCTATTACAACAAAGTTACTTGGTCTGGATTGCTCATAATATCTCCATTGTCTTCCAGCCATTCCACAAATCCCCCTTTTTGTTTTTGAGCGATCCAGACCCCTTTTATTATTCTGTTCATAATTCTCGTAAAGCAATTCCACACACAGATCAATATCATTAAAAAGATTACAGTGGCAATTAATACCATTGTCCCATGCAGAAAGAAATCTTTTAACCATCCAGTAATTTCTAAACTCTGTACCCAGTCCGTTAACCTGTTCTCAATCTTTATGGCCTGTACATTTTTTCTTAACTCAGCAAGCTGCTTATGAATAGAGTTTGAGTGATCAGTCAAATTCATATGCTTTCCTTAGCGCCGTTCACTACAGGCTACTTTCTACTGTTCATGCTGTTTCCTTATCTTCTAGAGGTGAGATCACATTCCTCCTTTGTTTCTGTCTCATCCTAGTTTTTCTTCTCACAATCCCTCAAAGTTATTTAACTCTTTGCTGCAGGACCACAGCTGCACATCGTCAAAGCAAGGTCAAAACTGCACATTATCAATGTCAAAACAACCCACTGTCTCTGTTCCGTTGTTCCGTACAATTCTACAATTCCTTTTATTTTTTTAAATCAGAAAATACATTTCAACCGCTGTAATACAGTATAGACAGCTTTTGTGCTTGACAGAACGCAGTCACCCTGTACTGCAAAACAGTTTTTTGCAAGTCCTGTACTACTTTCCAAGTAAATGGTGTATGAATGTGAGGATTACCAGCAGCTGCATCTCCCAATACAATAGGATATGCATGCGGTGCATCGGTGGAAGGAGTAGGAAGATCAAGGAATGGTCCGCCTACCTGTTGTGCTAAATCCCAGTTTCCGTCTCTTAATGCCCTGTCTCCTACAGCCTGCCAAAATTGCCAAGGGCTGAGCGTTATTACTGTACCACTGGAAACTGGATTTTTACCACCTCCAACTTCTTCATTGCCTGTGACTGATAACGTTGTCGTAGCTGGACCCGAATCCAAGTTTTCGGCATTTCCATCCAGCGCAGGCAGGGCTGGAGCCGAGGGCACGGGCGGGGGGGGGGTGTGGAGCTGAGGAGGAAGGAGTGTGGGCTGGCACAAATGTTGGGGGGAGTCAGGGGGGCTGGGATCGGTCCACCAAGGTTTCTGCTTGTCGTCCTTGTCCTCGGAATCGGTATCGAGTATAAGTTGATGCAGTTGGAGAGATTTAGGGGATTCAGGGCATTGGGGAGTGGCGCCTGGTAAAGGACAGAGACTCTCCCCCTCCCCCAACCCCTCATCCTCTTGTCTGTATTCTGGAGGGGGATACAGGGGAGGTCTGAACGATGTACCCTCATTCACATTTTGCTGACTTTTTAAACCCCCACTTGCATCTTGTGGACTTTGCAAGCCCCCACTCGCATTTCGCTGACTGTTTAAGCTCCCACTCGTGTCTTGCGGACCCTGCAAATCTCCACTCACATTTTGCTGATTTTAAAAGCCCCCATTTGCATTTTGCCGATTTTTGAAGCCCCCATTCGCATTCTGCTGATTTTGCAAGCCCCCATTTGCATTTTGCCGATTTTTGAAGCCCCCTATAACATGTCTAAGCAGTCCCCATGCAGGCAAAAGCCCCAGCGCCTTTTTGTCCCCATGATATCCCCCAAGATAGCACCATGGTATCTTCTTTAGACAACTTACTCCCCATGCTGTCCCTGGTGGCTCACCTTACCGGTGTCACGTTCTCCTGGGATCTTGCAGCCACTCGCTGCCCTACTCCGCTTCACCAGGCTCCGCCTCCCCAGCAACCCACTGGTCACAGCCTCAGGATCGCTCCTGACACCCCTTACCGGGGTCAGATTGGCACAGTCTCAGGGTCTGGTTTTGGTACCCTTTACTGGGATCACATCGGCACGTCGGGGTCACCAAATGTGGTGATGCAAGTGGAGGCGGACTGGAAAGAAACACTATGTCTATGTGGCTGGGTTCGGACAAAATGGCCTTTATTGTTTATACAAACTATTTATATATCTTAGACAGTGCAGATGTTAGACCCTGATAGGTTTTTTGTGTCCTTCTTCTTGCTTGCTATTTGCTGTTGCTGTAGGTGCCCGTATGCTGCGGTTCTAAGTTCCGATTCTTCACATCCTGTTTACATACCTGACAAATTGTGGCTGTCTTAAAGGTACGTGGCTAAGTCTTTGAAGTCAACTAACTCATCTGCAGACCCGCTGCAGACCCCAACAAATGATAAGTTTGATATTCAAATGGAATTTTCGAAAAAGAATAAAAAAACCCAATAATCTGGAGAAACAAAGTATTAAAGCATGTTGATACATACCTGTGAGGCAAAATTAAAGCAATCAATGGATTTGGGAGCTCAGCATAAAAAAAATAGTGCAAACACAAGCCTTAACCAATTGCCTTCACAGACTATTAACTGAAAAGGGAGAATATGAGATGCTGGAAAAAGTGCCTCATCTAAAAGTAAGCAAACCCATCTCCCGTAAAGGCATGTTCAGCTCAGCTCCAGGTGGCCCCACTAAAACGCACCTCCCTGGCTCTAGCACAAAGTCCACAGTGCATGGCTAATAAACACCTGGGTTTGAATCGCAACCGTTCCATGGGTGTATTTAAAAGTAATGTTTAAAAGCCTGGATGGGATTCCAGAGAAACACAACTGATTGATCTGCACCAGTGCAAATTCATACCTACGTATAAATACATTCTCTCTTTATAATATAAACTTTTGCTACTTCCTAGGCTACTTAAATGAAAGCATTAAACAGACTAAATTAAAACATTGTCTTCCTTGTACTTCTCAGATAACATCCCATATAATCAGAAGAATAGCCCATGAAAGAACTTAGCACCTTCTCCTTGAAATGCCTTTGTTAGGAAAGAGAAATTTAGTCTTTTCACAATTAACGTTTTATTCAGGTCATTGAATTTAGGCAGTTTGCTTTTCCCTTTCTCCTGTATATCATGCTATATGGCATGGTGTTTCTTCACAGTAATGTTTTATAGAGAAACAGAGTAATTATATCCACTCACCTTCAGATAATCCAGTTCAAACACAGAATGTCTGTTACTAATTTTCTAATGTATTTAGTCCCTGCAGTTGGTGGAAGTAGTGGGATTAATACTGATTTCAAACTTCTCACACAGCTTGTTCAGAAAACATCACAAGCATGCAAATTAAACATTTGCTTCTAAATTTTCATTTTGCAGCAAGTTCACTATTCAGGTTCTACTGACATCACGGGGACTTCATGGGGAGAATTAGTCATTACTGGCATTATCCTTTTCCCTGCAACGGAAGCAAAAACATTTGTGGGAAAATGTATGTGACTAAATAAGACATCACTGAAGAGAAAGCTATGTTGCCGTTGCTGCAGTATACACCCCCCACCCCCACCCCCAAATTGTTCTAGCAGGCTTTGAAGCATTACAGGATTTGAGGTGGAAGAGTTGATTGATCTTGATAAACACCTAACATTTGTAAAGTATGGTTTCATCACTATGAGAAAGAACAGTTTACAAGAGTGATAGAAGTACTTCATGGAAGTAGACATGCTGAGAGTTACAATGGATTAAGAGAGTAGGTCTCATGTCTGCAGAAAGGAAGAAGCTGATGGGGGGAATGAAAAGAATGAACAGGTGAGACCTAAATATTACATACTTATTATTAAAAAAAATAAATCCAGAAAGCCCAATAATAGAATTAACAGCCAACAAAGCACTTATATGAAATTAAACATTCTGTCTACAAATCATTACAGATCCCCTTGAACTAAGTTGATTTACAGCACAGACATAAAAACAAAACAAAAAAAAAAATCTGAAAAGCAAAACAATCATATAACTAAAAAATAAGCCACATATTTACTAGAAACCCAAGAGGCTTCTGACAATCTTTTAAATCGCTCCAAGGAGAATTTCAGTCTTCTGAAATTGAATTCTTAAGAGTGAAAATGAAAAAAAAAAAAACAAACAACCCCAACAAAACCAACCCTGAAACTTTAGCAAATGGTTTGGAAAAAGACAGTTTCTAGATTTAGTAAAAGTTTTTCTCTGCTTCACTTGATGACAGGAAGATTACTTTTTAGGTAAAAGATGAATCAACACTTCGCTTTTGTTTTTAATCAAATGCTTTGGGGACCATTTAAGTCAGTAACTGAGATGAGTTTCACATATAGCCATATATTAAAGGACTAAATATGTCAAAAGTAAATTCCATCCGAAATCTGTTAGCTATATGGAAGTCTACTTTTAGTCATTTCACAAAGGCATCTCATACTTGCTATGTCATTGAAATACATGAATAAAATAAAAGATCTTAATTTTTTAATGGAAAATATTTAAGTATCTGATTAGTTACTGAGGGAAAAAAAAAAACCCAAACAAATCAGACAAGTTTGCTAAAAAATATTTTAAGACTTTCCTGATGGAGGGGTGGCAGAATAAATTTAAGCAAATGGCTTTTCACAATAGTAAAATTTTTGAGTATAAGTTCATTATGTGTCCAAAGTGTACTTCTATAGTAATTATATTTTTCTTCTAATAGCATCTGACATAGTTGCTCTTTCAGTACTTGAGAGGCACAAAATATTCAAATGTGTGGAAAATAACTACATCAATTTTTAATAACTCTTGGATTTCAAACAATGAGCTTCAGTCTTCTTCCCCTTAAAAGAAGGCTGCTTAAAAGAACAGGTAAATACAGAGAACAAATTTTTATGCATATGAAAGGTATATTCTGTTTAGATATACACTATCAAATAGTTTTTCATTTCTGTTCTTTCCCAAATCTCAGTTCTATTATCAAACATACTGCATGCATGTTAGTTCACTCTTAGCTTCCATCCAAGGAAAATGACTCCTTACCCCCCAAGTCCTGTCCCCAAAACAAAATCTAGGTGAGGTATGGAGCATAGTTCAATTGAAAGACCCGGCCACCAGCAGTCCCAGTTGGTTCCTATAGCATCTAAATAGCTTTACACTACTGTTCCAGCAGGTTTTACACACCCAAACTCTCTGCTTCGGTCATACGTGGAATATTGTGGTGTAACCCCAGTCAGCAAGTAAGCACCACACAGCCACCCACTCACTCCCTGCGATGGGATGGGGGGGAGAATCAGAAAAGTAAAAGCAAGAAAATATGTGGGTTGAGGTAAAGACAATTTAATAGGTGAAGCAAAAGCCTCATACACAAGCAAAGCAAAACAAGTAATTCATTCACTACTTTGTATTGGCAGGCAGGTGTGCAGCCATCTCCAAGGAGGCAGGGCTCCATCACATGCAATAGTTCCTTAGGAAGACAAATGCCATAACTCTGAGCTCCCCTCCCCCCACCTTTCTTTTTCTTCCTCCAACTTTGCGTGCTGAGCATGCCGTCATACGATATGGAATATCGCTTTAGTGCGTTGGGATCAGCTGTCTTGCCTGTGTCCCCTCCCAGCTTCTTGTGCACCCCCAGCCCACTCACCAGTGGGGTGGGGTGAGAAGCAGAAAAGACCTTGACTCTGTGTAAGCACTGCTCAGCAGTAACAAAAATATCTGTTATCAACACTGTTTTCAGCACAAATCCAAAATGTAGCCCCATAGCCACTACTATGAAGAAAATTAACTATAGCCAAAACCAACATAGGAACCTCAAGAAGACTGATAGACTGGACCCATAATTATTTATTATTGCTTCCACACACAAACATTTTTGAAAACGTAAGGTGGAAATTTGATCTGAAAGACTATTTTGGATTTTTTGCTGTTACAATGTTATATGCTATTCTTACAAAACACACTAGTAGTAATGGTTTGAGATAAAATAATACCTTGGTTGCTATTACTCATTTCACACTTCATTTAATACTTATATATATTCCAAAAAGCCATCTGAAACAAAAACAGTTAATGTAGGAGGAATAAGGCTAATCATTTAACAAGTAGGGAAGCATGAAAACAAGTAGATTTGCAGTAGGGATGTGGAATAAAGGATCAGAAATGGTTACCTTCCCCCAGCCCCAAAATGACAAACAATAACATTAATTTATTTTCTTTGTGACCTCAGGAATATAATTGTTTCAAGTATAACATAAAGGATTAAGCCCATTAGTATAAACATACAGGTAAACTTCAATTTTCTACAATTTCTAAACCAGACAGAAATTTATAAAAAAAAAAAAAACACCACATTTTCTGGAAGAAGGATTTGGGACAGTATGAAACTATATTTCCCCTGGGTTCTCAACATGAGAAATACAATATCTCTCTGTGTGGTTTCAAGGATGAGCTCTGTTCAGCTTGAGGGTAACCTCTATTTTACAATGAAGGAGAAAAAGATTTATCCCATTTCTGCCCCATCATGCTCTCCACTAGCAAAAACAGAGAGACTTGATTATCCTTCAGTATCATTTTCTTCTTTGAAATTGAAAAGGAAGCACACAATAAAAAGGAGACAACTGTGATATATTAATCAAAGGAAGGGGGGAAATTGGTATTTAGGGAGAAGAAAAGAACTACAAATAAAACCAACAGAGCCATAACGAGCTAGACATTAAAAAAAGCAATTGAAAGATCAACAGAGAGACATTACCATAATATAAATATACATTTATATAGTGTACTCTCACACACACCGTGTGACAATCCACCTGTACTGATGGCAATATCTTTTTTCCTTTTGCCAGTATAGTCTGGCTTGGCAGTGTAAGTAACATCAGCAAGCAATTGCTGCAGAAATGTTGGCATCCTTACACTTTGGAATGCAACAAATGTGATCTAGGGAAGCATATTTAAAAACTAAGACCAAAAGATGGCAAACCCACCTGGACATCTGTTAGCATGTTTCTTTGTCTCACTCCCTGCCAAATTAATGTTTTAAGATTTGATCAAAAGTATTAATTTAATTCATCCTTTATTTGGATTGAATGTTTTTACCCAAAAGCAACTCCTGTAAAAGGTATCAATAAATCACTTTCCCAAAATTCAAGATTGGGTCATTTTATTGTACGAAATACAAAGATTTCTATTTGGAAATGGCAGCAATGCAGCCCATGGAAGTTCCAGCTTGCCTGCCTTACGTTATATGACCAAATCTTTTCAGCTACTTTCAGGTCAGATGATGCATAAAAGGCAGAAGTAGGGCACAGGATTTGTACAGGTACTCTTACAAGAATGCCCAGATAGACATCATGGACCAGAAAGGTGTTTTTCTTCCTTTACAGAAGAGTTTTATGCTGGATATAGAATGGTATCAGATATCTCTTCATGAAAATACTGCTTATAGCTTACTTTAAGGAAAAAAAAAAACCAAAATAAAAGCTTAATGAGTAGTTCACATTTCCTTCTACTGATATTCATGGGCAACATGAACTCCAACTAGCAAAGTGTTAGATTCACTAGTAGGCTGAAAGAATTTTCAAAACATGTACTTTATAAAAGACCATTGTATCCAGACCGGTTATTTAAGGTTGATGGGCACATCTGAAGTTTTGAAGAACAACTGTACCATCAGATGTGTGATGCATTCCTAACCAGTCTCTCTGTGATAAGAAAAAAAAAAAAAAAAAAAAAAAAAAAAAAAAAGGGGGGGGGGTGGGGGCTGGGAGGAAAAAAAAAGTTTTCCTGGCTTTATATGTGGAGATTAGAAGTTTTTTCCTGCATGAGATTATTACAGAAACCTATATATCTATGCCCCCCTAGGGAAAACCAGCTAGCCACAAATGGTAGTTTAAAGGATTACACAACAGTGCTCGCTATAGACTGTTTAATAGTATAAAGCTCAGAGTCAAAACTCAGAGTAAAATCTTCTGACTTTCACACTGCCTTTATTTAAAGACAAAGTGGGTTGCCCTTTTGGAAACCACTGCATTATTCAGCAATATGAAACACACACCCTCTGCAAGCACTGGGTAGCTTTATTCTTTTTCTCTAAGACTTTATGGCTTGCTGAATTAATGGTGAAGAACCATCACCAGAAGCAATTAAAAACCCAAAACCAAAGAAAACACATGTTCTTGCCTTTTCAACACTAACTTAATTACATGTAAACATATACTTGAAATTCATGCAGAGAAATCTCATAAAAAAAATTCTGCATAAATACCATTTAGGGCTCTATTGTGTAGATTTTCTAAAAATGAGCCACTGGAAGTATTTGTCTATTATGGCTTGAAATGGGTATGTTAGCAACACTCAAGATTTTATTCCTAGAAATATTTCTTTTTGTCCTTTTCTTTACACAATGTTACTTAGAAGTTCGAATCAAGTTAGAGAAGCAGAAATGCTGTTTTCTACTTAAACCAAGGTGATAATCTATATTGATATCTGAAACCTTAAAATGTTCCAGGGATTGACCCTTAAAGAATGCATATTTTAATATCCCCAAATATGGACCAATTTAGAGACCAATTGAGCACCCTTCCCTCTCCAAACCTTTATTACCTTTCTCCATTGTCAATCACTTCTACACAAAATGTGGACTCGAATTCAGCAATAATGAGGCTAAAGACACACTATCTTGAAATACATTCAGCCACTACTGCTGTGGGATGGAAATGTCACAGGCTGCAATTTAGTTAAATTTCAAGGATCAGGATGAAAAACCAACTTCATGGAAAAAAAAAAGTAAGATGTAAAGAGAATACAAAAGCTGAAATACAACTGATTTGCGTTTGAAGAAAACAGTTTAGTGGTTTTGTGTATTAGACAACTATTAAACCCATCATAACATTTAACCTTTTCACATCTGTAAAAAAAGCTTTTATTTTCAATGTTTTATTTACATAAGAAATATTACATTAGGATGTTATATGTATTGTACATAATGTATATGTAAGTTATGTGTAATGTGTAACATAACATTTAATTTATTACATTGTGAATTTTGCAGACTAAGGAAAAACTTAGAATTAGTGATTGACATGCGTTCTTTTCTTTCCAGGCAACATTCCCTTTTCTCCTACTTTCCACTAGTTTTCCCTTTTTCACTCATCTCAGTCTGAGGACATCAAGTTCTCAGATGGGCCGGGATAACTGGCAAGACCCATTATTTTCTTTTTTTCTTAAACCCAGAAAATATGTAAATATATGGGTGGGTTTTTTTCCAGCCTTGCATTGGTCCAAAAAACCAAGAATGTGAAATTTTACATAGCTGTTATTTACCAGTGACTCCAAATAAATTCACTATACATCATTCTCAGAAGACATGTCTTAAATCATGTTTTTCTTAAATGCAATTTTAGTCAGGCAAAAATACATTTTTTGTAAGTAATTTCATTTTACTTTAAGCTGTTGTAAGTTGTGGTTACTGTAAAAATCCACAGGTAAATTACTTTTGCAAAAATATATTGCTTAACTTCAATTCTTGTTTATACTGCAGAACCATGAATGAAACTTTATTTTATTTATTTTTTTTAAATGGTAAGCATTTATTATGACAAGTTGTTGCCTTCGTCATTAAAAGCAGTACACTGCTGACCTTTCCACCATATTGCTAGCTTTTAGTTTCAATAGTATTTTCTCATAGGATAATAACTAGCAGCACCTATCTGGTATTTCCTTTCACGATAGCAAATCTTATTTTTTCTTTATTATCAGGAGGCCTGTCAAGCAACTTTTATAGATGTAATTTTTCCATTACACATGTATTAGTTCATCCTTCATTTCTGCTCACATTTCTTCAGAGACACAACTCCTGATTCTGACAAAAGTTAGGCCTGATACACACTCCAGTTAAACAGGAATTTTTCTATTGGCTGTAACATCCTATTCTACTATAAGTTAAAACATTTAATTGTATGATTACTGACCTCATTCGTCATTACACCTTATCCTTCTCAGCAACTAGTAAATATGCTGGTTAAAACTTACATCATTCTCTTCAATTAGTATTTCATTAACTGTATTTGTGCTGGTGACATAAAACTGGTGGGAGTGGCTGATAGGCCAGAAGGTCGTGCTGCCATCCAGAGGAACCTGGACAGGCTGGAGAATGAGATGACAGGATTCACATGAAGTTTAACAAAGGGAAGCGTGGAGTGCTGCACCTGTGGATGAACAAGCCCCTGCACCAGTATATGCTAAGGGATGCTCAACTGGAAAGCAGCCTGGCAGAAAAGGACTGGGTATCCTGGTGGACACCCAAATTGAACATAAATCAGCAATATGCCCTTGAGGCAAAGAAGGCTGATGGGGTCATGGGCTGCAATGAATAGCAGTGCTACCAGTAGGTCAAGGGAGGTGATCCTTCTCCACTTCTCAGGACTGGTGAGGCCAAACCTGGAGTATGGAGTACCACATCAAGTTCTGGGCTCCTCAGTATAGGAAGGACATGGACGTACTGGAAAAAGTCCAGCAAAAAGTCATGAAGATGACGGACTGGAGCATCTCTCCTGTGTGGAAAGGCTGAAAGAGCTGGGAATGTTCAGCCTGGAGAAGAGAAAGCTCAGGGGGGTTCTTATCAATGTATGTAAATAGAAGGGAGAGCACAACTAGGACAGAACCAGGCTTTTTTCAGTGGTGCCCAGTGCCAGGATCAGAAGAAATGTGCATGAACTGAAACACAGAAGGTGCCTTGTGAACATCAGCAGACACTTTATTACTGTGAGGGTGACTGAGCACTGGCACAGGCTGCCCGAGGAAGTTGCAAAGTCTCCCTTCTTGGAGACTGTCTGGATTGTCCTTCAAAAGATATCTGGATGTGAACCTGATCAACCAGGTGTATGTGACCTTGCTTGAACAGGAAGGGGTTGGACCAGAAGACCTCCAGAGTTCCCTTCCAGCCTTAACCATTCTGTGATTCTGAGATTTCATTTGGAGAGATGAGATCAATTAATTCTTCTTTCTGGCTTTTGAGGGCAAATATGTTACTCCAAAAAGATTTAGTACTATGGATACTTATTAATTGAAAGTGATTAGAAACTATCAGCTTATTAAAAAACCAAACCAGTCAATAAATTAGCCTATCAGCATTATTGGGTTTGTTTCTGCTCCAAATAGCTATCAACTTTTACTAGATACTACCCTGAACTTTCCCCAGTATTTTAAATGTAAAAAATAGAAATAGTAATAACATCACTCATTATGCTCTTGTTGTGGTTTAACCTTGGCTGGCAACCACGCAGTGACCAGCTCACTCCCCTCTCACCCAGAGGGATGGGAAGGAGCATCTGAAAGGAATTTAAAACTCCAGAGTTAAAAACAATTTAATAAATAAAGCAAAAGCCGCGCATGCAAGCAAAGCAAAATAAGGAATTCATTCACCACTTCCCATGGGCAGGCAGGTGTTCAGCCCCAGCAGGGCTCCATCACACGTAACATTTACCTGGGGAGACAAACACCATAAAGCTGGATGTCCCCACCCTCCTTCTTCTTACCCCAGTTTATATACTCAGCATGATGTTCCATGGTATGAAATATCGCTTTGGCTAGTTTGGGTCACCTGTCCTGGCTGTGTCCCCTCCCCATTTCCAATGCCCTTCTAGCCCTCTTGTTGACAGGGCCCAAAAACCCAAAAAGTCCTTGATTAATGTATAAACATTTACCCAGCAACAACCAAAACCATCAGTGTGCTATCAACATAGTTCTCACACAAATCCAAAACATAGTCCTGCACCAGACACTAAGAAGAAAATTAACCCTATTCCAGCTGAAACCAGGACAGCTCTGGGTAACCTTCAGTTGCATTTGGCAATAAAATAGTCTTCATTATATATTTACTTGGGTTTCTTTAGTGTAAAGGTGGACAGTTAAACTAAATGGAGGCATCTTCATTTGGTCATATTTTTGACTGTTCCTTGTTCTTTTAATAACTTTGAACAGAATCAAGCTGTAAAGTAGGTAAACAAGAATATTCATCCACTAGAGACTTGGGCTTTAGTCATACAAGTTTTTTTCAGCTAACCCTTACTTTCACCTGTTAACAACTTCAGTATATGCTTATTTGACCCTAGGCACATTGGCTTTCAATTATATGTATGAATCAAGGTCTAGTCTGTCCTTTAGCTTAGCCCAGAACCTGTCTTTAGATGCAAAAGACATGTGAATACCCTAGCACTGTCCTAACAACCCCTTCTAAAGTCAGACAGTCAAGATATTTTCTCACAGTTGACTCCGCTGCATAGGAGCAAATCCCAGAACACTGCAGCACAAAGCAGCAAGGTTTTGCTCCCCTGTGTGTGCACATACATTGATCGGTTTAGGGACAGCAACACACAGAAGCCTTGCTGTGGGAATACTTATACTCAGGATAGGCTAACTGAACACTCTGATCCCAGTACTAATTAACTCAGATGAGTCTGCAATGGAGATATTCCCTATACAGATGTTCACACCATCAATGCCTTCCCATGCACTTTTTATATTTCCTCTCTGGAACTAATGAGTATTGGATGGCTGATGGTCACAAAACTAATTCTGACTGCTGAGAATGAAATATTATGGAACATCAATATATGAATGGAATTGCATCAGGGAATAAAGTTTGAATGGGGAAAAAAATGATAAAAATATTAGCTTTTCACCTCCAGTCAAGAAGAAGAAAAGAATATGTGAACAAAGGAAGATGAAAAATCACTACAAAGAACAAAGGGGCCAGGAAGGACTTGCCCAGTGCATTAAAGGATCAACACAGGCAACACATAAAACCTGTTTTTCTGCCCTAAGATACGGCAGGAATATTCTAGTCAAGCTGTTCATAGAAAATGTTTGCTACCTATGTAGCCTTTTGGAGTTGCAACACTCTTGCTATTTTTTGAGCCATATTAGATGACTTTAGGTGCATAACAAAAGCACTGAATTTATCAATTCAGTCTCTTCCCCTTTTTTTTTTTTAAAAAAAAAACAAAGTGAAAAAGGAAACTGACTTTTTAGTACAATCCGTGGGAGATGTTATGAGCACTGGTATTCTTTGAGAGGCTATACTTCCTACATTGCTCTATAGTTTTGCTCTCCATTCATCACACCAATTGGAGAGATACGATTTCTGGAATTTATCTACAGAACATTGTGTCATGCTGTCATGTGTTGACTCTAGCTGGAGGCCAAGGTCCCACAATCTGCTCTATCACTCCACTTCTCAACTCTACAGGGAAGAGAAAAGATAACAAAAGGCTCATGGGTTGAGATAAGGACAGGGAGAAATCATTTACTAATTACCATCACAGGCAAAACAGACTTGACCCAGGGGAAATGAGTTTAAGTTATTGTCAATCAAATCAGAGTTAGGATAAGAAATAAACCCAAATCTTCAAATATCTTCCCACTACCCCTCCCTTCCTCCTGGGCTTAACTTCACTCCCAAATTCTCTACTTCCTCCCTCCAACAGCAGCACAAGCAGACAAGGAATGGGGGTTGTGGCCAGTTCATCTGCTGGTCCTTCCTCCTCAGGGGTAGGATTCCTCACACTCTTCCCCTGTTCCAGTGCTGGGTTCTTCCCACAGGAGACAGTTCTCCACAAACTGCTCCAACATGGGTCCCTTCCACGGGGTGCATTCCTTCAGCAACAGACTGTTCCAGCGTGGGTCCCCCACAGGGTCACAAGTCCTGCCACCAAACCTGCTCCAGTGTGGGCTTCTCTCTCTGTGGGTCACAGGTCCTGCCAGGAGCCTGCTCCAGTATGGGCTTCTCACAGGGTCACAGACTCTTTTAGGCATCCACCTGCTGTAGCATGGTGTCCTCCATGGGCTGCAGGTGGGTATCCGCTCCGCTGTGGACCTCTGGGATGCAGGGACACAGCCTGCCTCACCGTGGGCTTCACTATTGGCTGCAGGGGAACATTTGCTCCACCGCCTGAAGCATGTCCTCCTCCTTCTTCATTAACCTTGGTGTCTGCAGAGTTGTTGCTTCCACATATTCTCAGTCTTCTTTTCTCCAGGTACATTTGCTGTTGCACAGGCTTTTCCCTCCCTTCTCAAATATGTTGTCACAGAGGTGCTACCACCATTGCTGATGGGCTCAGCCTCCCTCAGCAGCAGGACTGTGTGGGAGCTGGACGACATTGGCTCTATAGGACAAGAGGGAAGCTTCTGTGATCCTCTTACAGAAGCCACCCCTCTAGTCCATCCACCACTACCAAAACCTTGTCCCACAAACCCAATACGCATACACCTATGGCAGTCAGCTGCAGACACAATCTCCTTTTATCATCACATTTCTATACAGGTCAAAACCTGTACAGGTTCTCTGCTCAACTAGAAATGCATTCAGTCACAGGGCTTGGACCCTTCATCCAGAAGGCTTAGGTGTTCTAAACAGACAAGGCTGCCACTAGATCTCACTCTACACAAAAGCAGTTGTGGAAAATGAACTTGCTTATGCTGGACAAGCATATTTAGTTTCCGCCACAGAAACAAATATCTGGCACTGTCTGACACCAATTATTTGTTGGTAGCTTACACTTACCTTTACCTTATCATAGAATTACTTCTTCTGATATAAACATGCAGTTCTTCACCTTTCATTTCAAACTCGTATGATGCTGTGTTTTCCATTCACATCTCACTTACAGGTGCCTTGTCAAAAACAATTTTTCAAGCATCTTGTATTCAGTTTTCTGTGCTATATGTTTTCTGCTTGCTTACTCATCTACCATGTGCTGTCCCTGCTGGCTTTGCAGCTTTAGAGGTATTATGCCAGTATGCTTTGCAATTATGAAATAAGGTTTATGATATTTTTTCTGAAGCCCTGTTTCTATGAATCTCATGTCACCACTCCAGGTCTCAGTCTCATGTTTCTGTTTTCCTTACTATTGGAGTTTTTCTTCACTGTTTCCTTAGAATAATCTGATCCAATATTGCAATCTAACAGTTCTGTGCCAGAATCTTTCTATTTTTATACTAAACGTTTCAATGAAGTCGCATAATGAAGGAGTTTATTTTTAAACGATGAAGACAACAATGGGTCAAACTTGTTAAAAAAGATGAAACTTATTCTGCTTGCAAGTATTTGCCTTAATAACTGTCATTCATGTGTTTACAATTAATTTCTTTAAATAAGTACTTTTTTTTTTTTTACTCTATTTTCTTTCTTACATTTTGGAAGATGGAATTTCATGTAATGCAGCTTAACTACTAACATGCATACATATATATATAAAATGTAACACTAATATATATATATATATATATATAAAAAAAAAATGTAACACTAATCCTCTTCAGATTGGCATTCTTGGGCAAACCAGATGCTAATTTTAGGTGATTGTACTCACAAACCTCTACAGTTGAACTCTCCATAATTATTGTCAGCACAATATATCATTCCTATGAAAAGCTGAGAAAAGTAGAATAATTCATTACTGAAAATTCTACTTGAGATAGCAAGTATAACCACCTACTGTATATCTAGTGTTACTCCAGTTAGAATTGTCTACAGAATACAAAAGAAAGCCACAGGGCTACTGGACCTTTTATCAGGTAGAAATAAACCCCCTTATTTTTATTTGTCTTATACAGAGACTACACTAAAGTTTTTACTTTGAATGTGACAACTCACAGCAACTGCATAATGTTCTATCAGTCAATAAAATGTTAGTTTACCTAGTGAGGGTGTTACGAGAAAGAGGACAAAATTGCAGACAAGACTGCACAGCAAACTGAAAAGCCTATTTAGATTTCACAAATTAAGACCCAACTGGAACAGCACATAAAAAAGATTGCTTGGTCAATGCCAAAAATGTTTTGCAGGATAACTCAGTAGATGGCATTATTCTTACAGAAATTAAACTGAAACACTATGAAAGTGTCAGGAAACTCAAAATTGTTGGAGGTGTGATCCTTCAGATTATGTAGGCAACCAACAACCTGCTCCAAGATAAGCCTTGCTAGCTTTAGTCATCTCACTGATCTAAGTAGGACTGTTCAAGACAGCTATTTAGGTGCATTATCAGGTTGAGTAGAAGGGTCACACTTCCAATCACCTGTCACTACTATAGATCTACCATTTTAACTAAGAGAAATATTTTAAGCATGAAGTGAAAAATGTATCAAACAAGAAATACTTGTTGCACACGCTGACATCCTACATAGTAATGATTTTATAATTTAAATATATGCTGCATTTATTATACTCACAGTTCCATCCAAAATCAAGAAATGTTACAGGGGAATAATGAAGTAGCATAGTCAGATGGATACACCATTCTGACCAAAACTGAAAAATCTTTATTCCTTATAAACATATCAACATCAAAAAGTTTCTGTCTACTAAAATATTCCATACTTTTTAAAAGTCATCTGAAGGGTTGATGACTGTAAGGTATGTTTGATGCAATCTGTGTAGACATTTATGGAAATTTTTTTAAAAATATATGTCTCAGTACACTGGAGTAAGATGCTGTAATGGGGTAATACACTTAAATGCAAATGGTAAAAATTTAATCAAAGCAACCTTGAAGATGTTAATCCAAAACACAGATCCAGGCTTAGATTCCTTCTGTGCTAATTTAATACTTCAAACTGACTATTCCATCTTCAAGTACATTCTGGACTCCCTATTATAACACCAATACTGAAAGAAAAAAAAAACCAAATAAAACTCAACAAACCTGTTGTTTATTTCAAAGACATGAGGACCTACTTTAACATTAGTCTCAGAAGTCTCACCCACCTGGAATAACAGTGCTTTTAATTAGCACATATTTTCAAGGGTGAATCATTTTAAGAATTATTATAAGCACTCCAGTAGCTAAGAGAGAAGTGAGACCAATTCTCCATTTTTAGGGACAGATTTTACATCCACAGCACCCAGGTGCAGAAACAGATTGCTATTTGATGAACACAGCTAAACTGGTTAGGAATGAGAACATATTCAGAATATAGAAAAAGCACTGCCATGGTTTCTAACCATAATACTGAGTCTTTAAAAAATTATACCGTTGTTCTGAGCCTTCTGAAAGACGGGGAGTAGCATGTTGCCACTGGAGAATGGGACCACTGTACTGAACAAACATGTATTATTTATCTAATTTAATGAAGCTGTGTACTGAATAAAAACCTTCTTAGAACATTGCACTATTTGAAGGATTGTGTTAGCTCCCTCTGCTTCCTGAACATTACTAGTTGGCCACATCACAGAACTTGATCTTCACAGACCTTGACCAAATTAATGGAGGCTACTACCACTATTACTTACTAATTGTAGCAGAAATTCCTTAGGCCAAGTTCTGTATTATTGAAGTTAATGGAAGTTTTGCCACTGTGTTCAACTAGTCCAGGATTTCACTGTCAGAATTAAAACCAAAAGTAAGAGGTTTTATTCCAAGTACAGTGATTACAATGGATACCCATGTTATGTACTTGATATCACAGCATTGATGAAGGCATTCTTCAAATTTCATATTTTCAATGATTGCTAAAACATTTTTTTCTGAATATTTTAGGCATTCAAGATTTTTTTTTTCTTTTTTTTAAATAAGACCTGGCAACCTCTGATGGAAAAAAAAAAATACACTCATTTATACATCAATATTTTTTTCCCTTCCTTCAACTATCAGTATGTGCATCCAGTTGGGAGATGTGCTCAGGAAGGTGTGCAAGCAAGTCAGGAAAAACAACTATGCTGAGCAGTCTGATTTACTGCAGAACTCCAATATACTTCTTCAGGAGAGAACAGAAATGCAGATACAGTGTTAACTGCCCTGTTTATCAAAGGACAGGCATTGTTTAGAGCCTGTACAAATAAAAGCAAAATGAAAATCTAGCTACCCCTAAGGTGGTAGTACCCAAGGAATCTGACTTGTTTTTCACTCATCCATAAATCCGGACTGGGAAGGAAATCCCCAATACAAAAGGGAATTTAGATATTTCAGTCCTAGAAAAAGAAATGGTGCCTGATGTTTCTCAGAGGGCAACATGGTTTCTTTCACCAGACCTTGATTCAGTTGCCTTTGAGATTTGCACGAGGTAAGCATTTTAAATCTCCAAATACATCTCCATTTTGTCCTTCTGCTGATTATTTCTCCAAGAGAAAAAATGTGACCACTGTTGGGGTAAGCATTAGAGCAAATGCTAACAGTTTAATTTCAGTACTGTTCAGGATCTAGAGGCAGTTACAGATTTGAGTGTTATCACCAACTAAGCAAGTCTGTTAAACTTTATACTCAGGCTTTGCATGAAGTAATACTAACACAGCAAAGGGGCCAAGAAGTGAAATCTTTAAAACAGGAGCTCTAAAGGCACATTCGCAAAAATTTTCTTTTAGCTTCACTCAAGTAAGTTTCACTAAGAAAATTGCATTTTAGGATCATATCCACTTTGTTTCACTTTCTTGTGCTTGTGGATTTTGCTTTGGTTCCTTCCTCCCCTCGTCCAGCTATCCTTAAAAAAGAATATCTCCACCTAAATAGAGATTTAAAAATACAGAGAAACATGGCTGTTTTACTGTCATATATTACACTTTTTTCTGATTTTTTTTTTTTACAAGATGTTTCATTTCATCAGTAGTGGATAAAACTTTCAAAGCATCCTGTCTCACACTCAAGTCTATAGGAAACTGAATGACAATAGCAAAAAAAAAAAAAAAAAAAAAAAAGTCAATCTGTAAACCTTTACCCAAAAGTAAACTCCTGACTACTTTTCAGTAAGTAATGAGCAAATTGCAGGATTTATTTTCCACACTTAAACAAATAAAAAACTTAAATGTAGTGTAAAGAGGATGAGAAAATAGCAATTTTTACTAATTGCTGTGCAGAAAACCTAAACATTTTACACTCTGCTGTCATGTTAATATTGATGAGAAAGGTATCGACCCTATTCCTTATGCACATTGCAAAAGGCAGTTTCAGTCCAACATGTAATATGGTGAGATTTATTCTTTATTCCTTTGGATGCTGTAGCACCGTTGTGAGTTAGCCCCAGCAGGCGCTGCTTCTCGCTCACTTGCCCCCAGTAGGATCAAGCTGAGAAGGGTAACGATGAGAAAACTTGTAAGTTGAGATAAAACCAGTTTTATAGGGAAGCCAAAAGCTTCACATGCAAGCAAAGCAAAATAAGGAATTAATTCATTACTTCCTATTGGCAGGCACTGCCAGGACAACTGGGCTCCATCAAGTGTAATTGTTACTTGGGAAGACAAATGCCATCATTCTGAATGTATCACCTTCCTCCTTTCCACCAGCTTTTATTGCTGAGCACATCATATGGTCTGGAATATCCCTTTGGTCAGTTGGGGTCAGCTGTTCTGACTGTTCCCCCTCCCAACCTCTTGTGCACCCCCAGCCTACTCGCTGGTGGGGCACCCTGAGAAACAGAAAAGACCCTGACGCTGTGTAAACACTATTCATGGTGTTTACATCATTGTGTTAACAGCACTGTTTTGGTCACTGATCTGAAACATGGCACCACTGCAGCTATGAAGAAAATTAACTCTATCCCAGCCAAGGACAGCACAAGCACTCTTCCCAGTACAATTAGGGAAATAAAAAATTGCCATCAAATTAGTTTCAGGGTAGTTAATAAACCCCTCAATATTGGCACAGGAACCATCTGAAAGGTTAAGGGATAGATCCTGGCACTTAAATGATTAGTAATTCAATTTGCTTTCACTGTAGCCATTAGCAACCAGCATACTTCAGGACACTGTCAGGCTGTTCCAGTCCTACTACTGATGGTTGTCTTTGGGTGGCTCAGGGACTGAGGACATGAAAGGCAGATCAGCTCAGTCCCTCAGGCCAGCTCCCTACAAAGTTACACTGCTGTCTTCCTGGGTGCACACAATTGTCTCTTAATTCTCTGCTGACCATAGTTAAGTGACTGAAAAAGGATGGGGGAATGTTTTGTTAGACTTGTAGGAAGAACAGATACTATTAAGAGAACCCCTCTCAGTGGTGACAGATGCAGCATACAGGAGCAGAATGAAACATAGAAAGGGAGTGTTTTGACCTGTTGCCCTGTCTGGCAATTTTCAGCTCATTCTGTCTTTACACAATGTTCTTGTCCCTCAAAAGTGAAAGAATAGGAAAACCCTGGCTACACACTTAAGAGAACAAGAACACACTTTGAGGATTATTTTAGAGAAATATGATCATTATTTTCTTATATTTGATGCAATACAGTTGGGAGGCAGCAATGTGATTACAAGGTGAAACGCATATAATGTATATTGTAATCAACAGTGGTAACAAGTTCTTTGTAACATGAAGTGTCTATGACCTGAGAAATAAAAATGCAGCATAAAGGATGGGATGACAGCAGGGGCTTTGAAAGTACATGCACAAACAACCAGGGCTGTAAACAACCCACCAATGACTAATTACTGGTGATTTAAGAAATACACCCTTGAGACCTGGAGCTTGTTTGGGTTGTAAAAAGGGAACAAAGTGAAAACCAAGGGAGAAAAACAGTATTCATTAATTCAGGATGACCAGAAACAAGACAACTGAATCAGCTCAACTGGAAAGGAGGCTTTTCCCTGACCTGAGATTGGAAACACCTGAAATCAGTACAGTACCTGTGGGCCTCCCCCTTTACACCCCCAGACAGCACAGGCACACATTGGTGGAGGGGGATTGCTGTTCATCCGTGCTGAGCTACTGATACATATATCCACACAACAGCTTACCCAAAGCAGGAAAAGTAATGACAGCCATTAGGAAAAGGTATAAGACTGAGCATTAATATGTAGTTAGAATTTAGATATATACATATGCATACATTACCAAGCAATATGGGTGTTAACCAGTAAACTTTAGTTTACTAAGGAATTGCATAGATTGGAAATTTTCTGTCCTCCACATATACCTTTGGGGTTGACCATTGTGTTGTAACCTAGTCTGGATATCAGGGCAACAAAGTGGTAACACTTTTCTGTTATACTTCAGATACTCACTATCCTAAAGCAATGTACCCATTAGCTAGAATACCTCCAAAAAGAAGGATGATGGCGGGGCGGGGGGGGGGGCAGTCCTCCTCCCCCAAAGACATTCAGCTGAACATCAGCATTCAGATAAATAGCTTCACACATACTTGTTAAGATTTCCTAACACAAAAAATACTATGCAAGAACTGCTATCAGCTTAATTTACTGAAAGGAGCAGTCTGGAACTAAGCAGGTATCACTTCATCCTGAGAGACTCAGCACCAGGTCATTATTAACTGAAAAGGGAAAAGTAGATTTCTTGGGCCCTATGGCCTATGCCAAGGATTACTAACTAAACAGACAGAAGACAAAGCAGAACCACCACCAGAAAAAAATAATATGCATCCACACTAAGGTCTGTACGTTTATTTAAGCTATGATTTTTTGTAACACCTTGTCAGGTCTCACTCTCCCATAGAGGGAGGGAGGAGTGACTCAGATTCACACATTCCCCTGGTTGGATTAAGGTAAAATGACACCAAAGGTCCATAAGCACAAGGTCTTTATTCTAGGTTCACACAACGAAGTGGCAATGAAAATACTTCACAATCATGAATGACTTATAAGGGTAAGCCTTGCATTTTTTTTTTGAGAGAAAGGTATTGAATAGGAGAAGGTAAGGAGACAGAGAAAGAGACAGGATAGAATTGAGAAAGATAATTCACCAGTCATGGATTCAGCACTGGTCTGCCCAACTGGCGTATCTGGTGTGAAGAGCCCCCCAGACCTTTGGGAAACCCCCCTTTTATAGATGGTCTTTCTCTACCCCTGACACGCCTTCTCCACTTTTCTTGTAAATTAGCTTGCACGTGTAATTAAAGTTTCCAGAATATTCATCTTTGAGGAAGGCACCTCCTGTGTGGAGGATACACTTCCCTCTACCACTACACAATTACTGAAATTCAGGCAGGCCTCCACCTGCTTGGTTTCCAATTTATCCTTAAAAAGTTACCATACCCTCAGCCAACTGGCTTGGTCATCATGGTGACCTCTGCAGTTGCTTCACTGTTTTGAGATAAACTTCTCTGGCTTGTTTTGCTTTTGGGTTTGGTTGTTTTGGGGTTTTTTTGAGCCTTACACACTTGGAAGCTCCCATCTTATTACATGAACGTGAACAAAGCGAACAAGGTGTGTGTGGGGTAATAAAAACAGACTTTTTTGTCTTGAACTGCTTGACCAAAGCCTTAAATCTCATGGTAGCCAATTTCCTGGATTTCCCACACTCCTTGACAATTATTTTTGCTCTTCCTTTTGGGTATTTAAACTGCCAATGTTTTCAGCAAGATCTTGGAATGAGCACATGGGACGGAAGTAGTACTCCAACATCTCTAAAGCTCAGATCCCAGAAGTATCAGTATTTTTGTGTTGACAGCTATGTTCAAATGCAGTTTCAACTTTTACTACTATATATCTGTAAGAATATATTTAAAAACTGGTTGATTTTTTTTAATTTTTATTGAACAGTTTTCCATCTGATGCCATTTTTCTCTTTGAATTTGTTTGGTATGAGACAAGGCTTTTAATAAAGTCTCTTTCATAAAGAGCACCTGAATGTTTTAAATAGACTTAGTCACCAAATTTTAATAAAACACATAAAAGACAATTACAATTGTTAAATGCAAAATATTTAAAATATCATTTTGTGAGGAAATATTACAAGACAGTGGAAAGAAAAGACTAAACTAACAGAATTGCCCCCACAGAAGAAGTTCTGATTCCTGGAGAGTTTAATATTTATGAGTCTACTGCAGTAATACAGCAATGTGAGATATTTATAGAAACATCCTCAGTGCGTTCTTCATATTGATACAGCACTTTAATAGACAGGCAAAACATACAGAAGCCCTTAAATGTGTTTTTTACTTGTTTGCACTTATTTTCACATATGTGATTATGTTTTCACAAGACAGCAGTAGCAATTTGAGTTATAAAAATAAATAGTAAAAAGTAGAAAATCACAGTAAAAGCAGCCTTTTTGAGAGGATTTCCTCCAACTTCTACTTCATAACTTCTTTTTCATGTTTATGATCAATAATCCCGTCTTCCACACCTACTCTAATGCCTCTCCAAGTTCATTATGAAAACCCTAACCGGATTTCCACCTTCTTTTCTTAAAACTGCTCATCACAACTTCTTAAGAATTCTTTTTTTTTTTCTTTTTTTTTTTTTTAACTGAATCTCAGAAGCCCAATTCTGCAAGGCCACATGATTCCTTTGACCCTATCAGTTACCTCTGAAGTGAAACCCCTTGTTCTCTAGCCCTCCCTCAGCTTGCTTGGTTTCTCCTGCAAGAGATAAATTCAGTTACTGACCAGTGGGTCACTTACCTCCCTCTCTGCTTTCTAAACTGTCTCCTATCCAAATAAATTAATTGGTAAGAGCCCCAATATTATGGACAAATGTTAGAGACAGGCACTCCAAAATAGGGAAATTCTATGAGACAAGGATTAACATGCGTGCTCAAACATGGCTCTAAAGCTCAAAGCATTTGACAGATTCACTGTATACATTTTTTCTCCCATCTAGTAATAATTTAAAAGTATAAGCTAATAAAACAAATTTTAAGAACAGCAAAGTAGCTAAAGAATAGTCTCTGGATTAGAGCATATCACCAGTGTGCATTTTGGTTGTTCTGATCTCTCTCATTTGTATTGTTTTAGGTGTAATGCAAAGTGCAACCCTTGATACCACAACAATTTGTAGCCAAGATATCCTTGCAAATTGCTCCCAGTCTCACCCTATTCCAATCTACACAAAGCAAAATGGAGCTAGAAATCAGGAAGTTTATTCTTTTAACAATCCAGAACCATACTTCTAAAATAAAATCAAGTTTACCAGATTCAAGTCAAATTGTATTCTGTGATTTGTAGATCTTATGGTAGTTGGAATTGCATCAAAATACCTAATTGACATTGAGGATCTGAGGTTTTGGTGTGTATGGTTTTCAAGGTGGGTTTTTTGTAAATGAAATCATTATGGCCCTGCCATGCTTTTTAAGTCTTTACCACTCTGGCTCTGTCTTGAAGTCACACTGCAGTAGCATGGATTGAGTGAATTATCACAGCTATGCATCTCCTGCAAGTAACCATTACAGAAAAGGATTCCCTTCTCCCTCTGTTTTTTTACTTCAATGAAGTCACTGTCCATCATTCCATTTTTCTACAGACAATTTTGAGAATCACACTGGCTAGAGTTTTGTCATTTTCTCTTTGAAGCACACCAATCTATATTTTGAATTTATACCTCTACAGGAACACAGTTATTCCTGTGGGCATTTCAGAACTACCTGGTCAGCTGAATGAAACTTAAGTTTCATATTTCTGCAGCTGTCATAGCAGGATAACAACTGGCACAAGTGAGGGAAGAACCTGCTAAAAGAGAACACCTTTTCCATTGGTTTCGGTTACCTTTATAGTCAATAACTGGGTTTTTTTGGCTGCTACAAGAGCAGGGAGGAAAGATACACAATTCCATAAAAAAAGTGTCAGACAAAAAGCACCTCAAGATGTAGTTAGTAGAGAACTTCAGTAGTGCTATCTGAGGATGTGTACTAATTTACATTAGAAGAGAGAAACTTGTAACCAATCCTGTGTGTGATAATGAATATGCAATGTACTATGAGGTATAAAAGCTGAACAAATAAGGGAGTAAGTTAGGAAAACCTTCATCATGACTTTTGGGATCAATCAACGGGCTGAACCTGTCTTCTCACCCATAGGGACACCTACTGGGTAAGAACTTTATTCTATGACTAGCTCATGGTATCTGTTATTAGGTGTATTGTTTTAAGCTTGTTTTGCAGTCAGTGTGTTACCACCAGCAGCCTTTAAACCTTATTCTGTCACAAACTTGCACCTTGTATAATAAACATCTTCAGCTGAAACTCATTTTGTATAAATCTCAGGAGATTTGAGTAGCTGATATAAGGGATATGACTCAGCGATGCTCTCAGGGGTTCCCTGAACAGGTTAGTTGAATCACCCTCTGATATGGTGGGCTGTCAAAATCCGGGTAGCAGACAGACTGGTCAGGCACAAGGGTCTCATCTTTCTTGGGAAACTGACAGGCTGATCAAATGTAAAGGGTTTCAGGAGCCTCCCTTCTTAATGTGACACTTGAAAAAACACTATGCACAATTCTGGTAATGCATTACTCCGGAATGATTAACTCACTGGAAAACAGTCTGGGAAGAGCTAGTAAGATACCGGGGACACAGAAGGGTTTAATCACATGAGAAAGGCTAAAAGACCTTCTATTGATTAGCTTAGTGAAGAGTGGGTGAGCAATAGCTTACATATAGAGAAACATGAAGGAATGTAAGCTGTAAAGATCTTTCTTTTTTTTTAAAAAAAAAAAGAAGACATGCAAACCCTTGACTGATGCTTTTATCAATGTTTTATCTATAAATTTCAAGGAAAACTACTAGTTCTTTTGAACTATTAGGGATTCTGTGACATGCTTCCAACAGAAGTGAAAGAGAAAAAGAAATAATTTTAAAATGCAGCTTGTTATACATGCTTTCAAATGCTAATCCAGTAACCTATCTTGTATAAAATGAAATAACTAAAGAAAGGCTAGTAGCCCTAAATTTAAGCTTTTGCCCCAAGCCTTGTTACCATTAGAGTACCTTTTTGTAAGAGCTGCAAGAAATCCATTTTCCCTACCTTAGAGTGGAGAGAAAAAAATTAATCCCAATGAGGAAATCCTAATTAGCCTGCAGCTTACTTCAGTGTTTCATCTCCCAGAACCATGAGGAGCTGTGAGTGGCATCTCTAAATGTCTAACACCTAATTAAGCAGGCATAAATCTGTTAGAATGTACGTGAGATGCTAATTTATATAGGAAGTAAATAAAAGCAAAGAGCTGCGGCCAGATATATCATTGGTTTATTCAAGTAAAAATCTACACTAAGTGCTTTTTTCACTGGAATTAAACACACACATTGCAGTTTAAAAAATAAAAATTAAAAAGGAAAAAAGAATGTGATTAAGCTGGAAAGTAGCTGTCACCTAGCTAAGAAATGAAAGCTAAATGTAAAGTGAGGGAAAAAAAAAACAAACCAAAAGTAAGACAAATTATAGTACATTCTTCTCCTCACATTTATAGATTTTATTGTTTGGTGATTTGTATTTTTCTTCTATAAATATTTTTCTGCAGTTTCTGCAAGCGTCTCAGACATGAAAGTCCTCAGCAGCAGCAACAGTTTTCAATAAGCTAGGGTTCTTCATTGAAATAAAACACAACTCTAAGCATTTTTCAACCCAAACACAAAACAGCTGTCTTAAATAACCAGTCAATTATCTATGCAACACAACTCAGTATGCAGTGTACACCTTAGATTTTTCCAGATGCCTTAACAAATTTCTAAGTTAACACACTAAGAACTAACTTAAATAAAGATGGTTTCAGAACCAAAGTGGGTATCTTTTGGAGTTCAGTATGCTCTTGAAAAGGCAAAGAGTTGCTCTTTTAGAGTCCATAATTCATAAATGGCTTTTCCTGTCCATTGCAAGTCCCTTCTACAAAGGCAATCTTGGGGAAAAAAAGCCAACCACCATGCAATAGGCAAAGATATTTCGTTTATTACTCGTAAAAATTACAAAACAGGCAAGAACATTCTCACAGTTAAAACCTCCTTAGTAACATAAAACATAGAGGTCCTCACAAGCCTCCATAAGAACACAGGGCAAAACAACATATTTCCCAGAACAGGAAGGTCCATATTTCCTACAGTGGCTGTAGGAAAATATACATTATAGGTGCGCATTTACATAATGGTTGGATTAATGAATGTGAATAAAAGGAAGCCCACAAACTGGTTGAACTCCTCTTGCAATCAGAAAAGTACTACTGTTTAAGCATAAACTTTGCTGAACGGTAGTAATAACAAAGTTAGCTGAGTTTCTGTCCTTCCTATACGTACCAAATCTTCTTTCAGGTTATTTGCATTTAGGGACTAGTATTCTCAATACACTAAACTGTCACAGTCTCTTCTAGAGGGAAGAATGGCTTTGGCTGGCATACCAAAACTGTGCAGGGCAAGACTGCTAAGGCCTTCAAGCACATTACGGGAAAAATACTGTCTTATTCACAATAGCTATAAGTAACTTTCAGAAGCCTAGGGTCAGTTTGTATCACAAGTTCAAATCTAAGCACCACTGCAACAGATACACAATTACTCAGAAACACAGTAGCTGAAATCTGTGTGCATCAGTCAGTGGAGTTAAGGGACTGGAATTTAATCTGCAAGTATGTTCTAACCTGACAGCACGATGGTTGAATGGATATATCCACCAAATCATTGTGATTTACATCAAATTTAACATTAAATACATCTGGTAAGTATTAAAATCAGATCAAATCAAATCTACAAGTGCCTCCAAATCATCCTTCTAGAAAGCATTAAGAGGTAAGACAAAGCACCCTAGCAGATCAAAAAGACATGACATACACTTATCTGAACCTATCAGAGTTGCTCAAGAATTAAAACTGAAAATTATGTGCCTCCTGCCATAAAGCTGCTTAACAAAACACGAAATCCAGCCCCAAACACTTGGTGATGGAACAGTTAATGGATTTGAAACAAGCATGCCAAAGACATAAGACTATTAAGACTATTAGTCCTGCCAACTCTTGTTAGGGATAATAAAAAATAATAAGAATAATAATAAAAAAAAAAAAAGTAGGTCAGAGAAATCATAAAAATAAATGCTTCCACCGATATACAGAATGTTTTGAAGATATGCACATGTCTCAACAGAGACATTAAATTCCCAGACAATTATTTTAAGTACACATTTCTCTTTTTCCTGTCCTTACAGATCTTTCCCCTTCACAATAGGTGAATGTAGTTTTCATTTCTCACCTACGTTATGCAGCACTAGTCTTTGCTCTGCCCTGCCTTGTACGCCTCAGATTTCTTTCTGTGCTGTCCACTTATCCTTTAGGTTTGACATAACATAGCCTGTTGCTTTCCATGCCAGATCTCAGGGATACTTCAAAGTGTTTCAGACCGCTGCAGGGGAGGAGGGGGACATGGAACAGAAAGGGCCATGATTGCTGGAATTCCCTTTCCAACTTGTTTGATTTGTTCATGCGGCACGCTGGACAGAGTGATACCATCTCTCATAGTAGTATCTGACATTTTAGAGTTTTCTTCAGTTCACCCAGGAAGCCCTCAAGAGGTAAGAGTTTTTTTCCTCTTCATTAATAGTGTGCCTTACAGGGCAGAATGCTGACAGACTATGACTGCCACAACTCCCCACTGTGACCTTGGACACTCTTCATGACAAAAACCTACCAAGATTATTAGTTTCACCACTCCTGCCTCTAGACCTGTCTGCAATATTCAATGTGATTTCAAAATATTAAGGCAAGAATGTTTATCTAGTAGAAAAGATTATCTGAAGTATTTAATGTCCTTTCACTATATTGAGATTAGGTGCCTTTGTTTCTTGTTTTCACCAGGAGGAAGCTGAGCCTAACGATAATCTTTAATTTGTTACTTTACATACATTCACACAAATAAGAAGTGTTTCCAAAAGACCTGAGGATTTTCCATAACTATGTCTCATTACAATTTACTTTCTTACTACTGTCCAGTTAACACTAGCCCAGTTGAAATGAAACTTAAGTTTTACAGATTACTGGTAAAATACCACTAAAAATGAAGAAAAAAAAAGAAAGTAAAAAACCAAAAAGTATGCTGACCAATACTAACAGGTAAGTATAGAAAATAGTGAAGCCATTGTACAACTAGGTTTATATAAGACTTAAACGTAAGAATTTATCCAGCATAAGAATGTACAAACTCCAAAGAGCACAGATGAATGTAGTTTTCATTTCTCACCTACGTTATGCAGCACTAGTCTTTGTTCTGCCCTGCCTTGTATGCCTCGGATTTCTTTCTGTGTGGTCCACTTATCCTCTAGGTTTAACATACTTGCCAATTGATATCATCTCAAGTAAAATTCTGTGAGATGTAAAATGTTAATATTTCTATTTCTTGTTGCATCCCTTGAGAAATTTTGGCAGACATTTTGGAATTCTTAAATTTCTATTGTTTATTCCTTCTAAGACTATTAAATATCAGTATGAGAAGCAATAATTTTAAGAGCTAACCCAAAATAAGTTCAGGGAAAATAACCATATGCAATGTAATCAGCCTGTTTATTCAGTTCTTTGCTCAGTGACAAAAAGAAAACATTTTATAAACTTCCAGTTTCCTTCACTTATTAAAGTTTTATTTTAAGAAAAACCTTATTAGCTGCTTTTTTGCACTTAAAATGAAAGTTACCTCGCCCATGTGAATGACTGCAGTAGTGAACCTATGTACCAAAATGTGCATTGATTTCCTTCTTTTCAATTCTGGTTTAAGAAAAACAAAAATCAAGGTTCATCATTCTTTGAGGAAGAAAGCACTATCATCGGGTCACATTTAACTCTTAATTCAATAAATCTTAATATTAAAAGTCAATATTGGCTTATTAAAGAGATCCTGTAACTCTGGATGATGATTCCACTCTTCCTGATTTTTTTTTTTCCATTAAATACATATTGACCTTGACATATAAGCTTCCTGTGCCTAAGCCAAGCACTAATTCAACATGCTGTTAAATGCATGTCTAATATTTAAGTATATGGATTAAGCACTTCTCATGTTAAATGCTGTAACTTGTAGTTGTTCACTGAATCATGGCCCTAGTTTTGTTTCTGGCAGTGGAGACAGTGTAGTTTGCAACATGGGATTTATAGTTGCTAGACAGTAAGACCGTGTGTACATAATGCAGTAACAGTAATAAATGATAAAACTGCTAAAAGTTTCTGAAAAAGTTGTGTGACCTTCGAATTTATTACTGTATTGGCAATTACTCTTGTATTTACAAGACTTTGTAGCAAAAGTGAATCATCACAGACCCTACATGAATATTTTATATTTACTGCAAAAGCCTGTAGATTGTGGAGCCATGAATATCACCGGCAATTTGACTGTGTTTTAACCCTACTGATTAAAGCAATTAGAGCTGAATTGTGCTGGCTCACCAGGTTTTCACGTTTGCTGATGCATCCCCTAAGCCCAAAGGGAACAGGGATAGCACTTTGGGCATAATGCTTTAACCCTTATTCATGCACATGACGGGAATTACTTGCACCACGGATTATGATTATTTATATGCAATAAGGACCGAATCTACAACAGTTTCTCAGGTATTCCATACAGAGATTGCAGATCCAGGGTTTTTTCCCACTCTGGAATTTCTTGGATTCTTTTAAATGACAGTTATGTAAAGAGAAAGAAAACCACACTCTGTAAGGAAGGGAGTAATATCCTGGCTGTTGTTTAACAGTAGGATTATCATTTAGAAAGGATGTTAGATTTCCTAGTTTGTTTAAAATAGACAGTATTTTTAATTGCCCAGTCAAGGTTATAAATAAGAGGTAATCAATCTTTAAATTAATGGAATATATCTTCTAGGATTAACTCTATTTATAGTGCCATGCTTGAATCTGTTGTCCTTAAGAAATAACTTGACAGTAGAAACCAGAAGTTCAATCACTGCTAATTAGTCTGTTGGCTAGTAATAAACATTAACAGTAACATACTTCTCAGTCTAGTGTTCCAAATTTGGTATTGCCTCTTTCCCAAATTTATAGCTCTGCAGATGAATTCTTCCCTTCCATTCCCCTTCCTTACATTTACAGAAGCTAAGGAGATGTTATGTACTTTATGGATTCTATACTGACCCACTGTCCCTGGCTATGAGGGCTAAAGAAAAGGAAGAGACAAAGAAGCAGCAATACCTTCACATTCTTTTGAGATTAAAAGGAATCTTTAAGCATGACCACAACAAGCATAAACACTACCCTCTGGTCCTCCTCGAGTACAAAGCACAGCAATAGAACCTGCTGGAAGGAAGAGCTATGAGTCTCGTACCTACTCTCCTTCCACAGCACTACAGTTACGGGGATCCAAAGGAGGATAGCAGCTGCTCAACTACTCTCCCTGCACCACCATAATAACACTTCTTGCCAGGAACCAAACAGACAGATGTATATAGATGTCTATTTAGATAGATATAAAAAAATCCTGCCAGTTGTCTTGTTTGTTTTGGCACACCTCAAGAGCACTGGCAAGATGGTTCACTGAGACCAAAAAGCAGTCTGGTTTCCCAGCTGCATGCTGCATCAAATTCTCATCTCCCTGTGTCACCTTCTCTGGTTATTAGAGAGCCAGTCTGGAATGCCTCTCCTTTTGGCAAAAGCTTTTCACTCCTGTCTTTGTCGTCTTTGTCCTTGCCCTTTTCCTGTGTGCTGAGGCAATTAGAAAATCTCTTCACCACTTGACAGTCACTTGAATGCCAGTTCCTATTTCACAATGCTGTTCTCAACAGCCAGTCATCTGGATGTAGGTTGTGCATTTGTTTTAAGGGAAAATATCATGAAAAAAATAGGTAGACCAGGTGATATTTTTGCTTTGTTTTTCTTGCTTCAAATAGCAGTAGAACTAACAGAATTCTGTAGACTCTGCATTAACATAAATGAAAAAAAATAGTTATGTAAGATATATTGTCTTCTAGGAAGCTTTTATTTTTGCATCTGTGCCACAGAAACAGTTTTCTGTGGCATGACTGAAGGCCATGAAGATGATTAAGGGCTTGGAGCATCTGTCATACAGGAAGAGGCTGAGAGAACTAGAACTGAGAGAACTTTATCTTCAGAAAGAGAAGGTCTGAGGGAGATCTCAATGTATTTAAATACTTGAGAAAGAAGAGAGATGACTTTCTCTTTATTACCCAGTGAAAGGACAAGAGGTAACAGGCATAGACTGAAATAATAGAGAACTACATCTAAACATTTAAAAAAAAAGGAAGAAATAAAATTAACTTCACACTTTTTGCTGTGACAGTAATTGAATACTGGAACAGGTTGCCCAGAGAAGCTGGTGAGGATGGTGAATTCACCATCGTTAGGGAAATTCAAAACGCAACTAGACACAGTTCTGTACAACTGGTAGTTGACCCTGCCTTGGAGCATGGGCAGAGATTAGGCAAGGTGAACTCCAGCTATTCCTGCCAACCTCAGCCATTTTGCAACTTTGCAAAAAGTACTTGAAGATGCTTCCAGAGTACTGACTTATAAATTAAAAGCAAGCTAAAGAAATTTTATTGCAGAAGGCCAGTAGAATATATTTTTTGTCTATATTTTTTAGCTAAAAATATGTTCAGTAGACTCCTAGATATCTTTTATAAATATTTTATAATATATTCTGTTCATTATCACAACATAGTTGGGAGAAAAAGCTGGCTGGTTTTAGTAACTTTTTTTGTGTAAATTCTTAAATTATACTTCCACCGACATCTATGTGAGAATACAACAATACTGTATTGCAATACAGAAAACAGTAAGGGGTTTTTTTCTTTTGATAATCCAAAAAGGTATTTGAAAAGGTCTAGCCAGTTCAATGGGAAAAGTAAGGCACAATGAAATTACATTTCTACTTTTGTTTGTACATAGAAAAAGTAAAAATGTCACTTTGGCTGAGTTAAAAATGGTTTCTCATATCGTAAAAATGTTATCAAACCAGAAGAATAAAAAAAAAGGTCAAGTTCATGACTGGATGCTTCACTGCATCTGTTTCCACATGGACTTGCCATTTTATTGAAAATATCAAGCACATAGATCAAGGTTCCATAGAAGTGAACTACTAGACCTGATAAGAAAAACCCATCTTAAAAAGTTTGAAGGTTGTTGCAGCACAGGTTAATTGTTTCATTACCCATGAAAAAGGGCAAAACCACCCCAAATATTTTCCCCTCAAAAAGTATTATTGACAGCACTGAACAAAAAGGTGACTTGAAAGCCACCCAAGGATATTGAGAAATACTCAGAAAAAACAATAATGAAATAGAGCAGTGTCAAATACAGCAGTTGTTTATAAATATGAACCCTTAGGCTTGGGAAGTTTAATTAGTGTATTCAGATCTCATTAGATTTTGCTTCTTTGGCTTTTTTTCTCCTGGCAGTGTGGCCTGAAGTCAGTGTAAATTAAGTACTCCAAGTGCCCCATGAGATTGGGCTCATAATTATTTCTCACTTTAATATCCGCTAGTTCAGCTCAAAACAACAAAAACATGAGAAACAGAAGAACGCGCCTTAAACAATCTCATTTGAATGCATTAAAAGTTGTTTATGGGCATGCCTAAAGTGTCAGGCATCTGGCTTAAAAGTTATAGATAACATATGCTTGCTATGAGTCATATCAGAAGCACAATTTGAGATAAGGCAGATAAACAATAATGTAGTTTGTCAAGGGCTTTAATATGTACTAAGACTCAGACTATGCAAATATTTAAAAAGAAGGGGTTTTTTTCCTAAGAGTTGTGCTTCTACATTGTTTTTTGTTTGCAGGGAAAGTGAGTTTTTCTTTTCTTATAAACTGCATCTAGTTATCATACAGTATAAACTTCAGAAACAAATAAAACTATATGAAGTAAGTTTAAAGTACGTGTTTCTGCTTCTTAGATAACTAGATCTTTTAGAGTAGTGTTTTGTGCATACCTTACCTGTTTTGTACATGAATGAAGCTACAGCATTTCTAAAAGTTTTAGTTGTGTATGTTCTGCTGCAGCCACTATAAATTTAAATATATATATCTTCTATCATTTTCTTTTCCTTTAAAAAGTAGATACCTAATACAAAATGTTAGGTATGTTACCAAGATGAAACAGGAGTAGAAGGCATTAACCTTAAGTGTTTTAGGATGGGAGATAATAAACTTCTATTTTGCTTGGTGAAAACCAACAAAAAGCCTAGAAAGACTATACCACTTCAAGTTATTCTAAATGAGAATGACATGGGATTTGTCCCTTGGGAATAAAAAGACCATAATAACAAAGGAATGGCTTACACCCTCTTAGACAAGATGCATTAACCACATAAGAACATGCGGGTGAAGTTCAATTCATCTGCTAAGATGCCCCTAAAACATATACAAAAGATACATCTACAACAGATAGAGTGCTAGGAAAAAGAGTAGTAGTGTAGTGTATTAGATGTTGATATTTATGCAAGGACACAGTATTTAAATTTAGCACACTGTTGCTGAAAATATGCTGCTGGCGGTCGCTTTTTTACAGGATAGCACAGATAGCCATGCTACAGTGTTACGCATGGACACAGAACTGCACTCGGGGTCCATAAAATGGCATCTAGAGATTAGCAGCAAGATTATCTCACCCCAACAGTTTTCCCCAGCTGATGAAGGAAAATACTCTGATCTGCTAAATCCTAACTTGATAACCAGAATAAAAATGTGTCAATTATTATTGTTTTACAGGGAAAGGTTAGAGGGATTTTTTATACCTTATATCTGGGTTTCTCATAATGGGGACAAAAACACGGAATCCAGACTAAAGTACTTTCTCCAAGAGCAGAATACACTTTAATTTGCAGAAAACTTGTCAACTGAATTACAGATGCATCCCATGCCTACATCAGTCACAAAGTACACACCTTGATGACAGGTTTGAATTGTTTAATTACTTAAGGTAGGATAAGAAGTGCCTAACACTGAGAGATCAAGTTCCACTAAATTCATCAGGAATCTAGACAAAACATCTTACAGGATCAATTCTTTCTCTTAATGAGTATATCTGAAGAAAAATCTGTTCAAATCACCATAAAGGAGTCAGGAGAGCAGCTATTTAGGTAGCAATGACATTTCATCTGTTTTAACCAGGCAGTTTCACTTCACTTCATGTGCATTGTAAGTGTCAATGACAATAAACTGGTCACTTTACATCTTCTTCAGCTGACATGGGTATCAGGGGCAGGATGCACTGCTACATGAGTCTGGCTGATAACTGGACACCTATTAGTTTTGGTCCATAAGGTTTCAGCAGTACAGAACAATGAGTTAACTAATTACATATTTTTTCTAAAGTTGTTAAGCTGGAAAGCTGCTGATAAAAAATTAACACAAACTTTAATGAAAGCTACAAAACTGGAAAAGGAAAAAAAAAATACACACACCTTTATAGCACAAGGCTGTGAGCAACCTTAGGCCATGCAATCCAAAAGCTTTGTCTGAGAATTAACAAAACACAAGGTCAGAGTACTGACTGGATTTTCTTTTGTGCATGCACATGGGCACGTACATAATTAAAAGAACAATGCTGCTTACTGAAAATAAGGGGAGTGCTTCCCTGAAACCCCCTTATGTTAGCTTGAGGAAAAAAAGTGGATAAAATTACTTGAACAGTTTTACAAATACAAATAACGGTTTTGTCTCTGCTATATGATTTCTACTCTATGCAGAACTTCAGAAAACCTTATATCCTTTTTCTTGCATGAAACATAACCAGGTGAGGGAGGGAAAAAGTAAATCCTTCACCATTATTTCTTCTTTTCCTAAAGAAATAATGCACAAAATCTCAAAAATTTTGTTAATCACATAAGCCAAAATGTTGTCGATACCTTCTTCTGAGGCACTCAACCGCACCCCAAACAAAAGACCCAACAAACAACACACATTTTATCCCAGCTTAACTAGTTTCTGTCAGAACCTATGCTATATTTCTGACATTGCAGAGACAAAGTTATATACAGAAAATTACTCATATTTCATTTTCACCTCAGTCAACGTTAATCTCTAAGACCTCTGTATAAATCAATGATCAATTGTTATTATCATTAAATGTCTCAGGTTATTATGATGTAAAGGTTTGGTAGAAATAAAAAGACTTTTCATATGTAAAAATAAGTTACATGACCACAATAAAAGGCACTGTGAACAGTTAGATTAAGACTAAAATATTTAAACTAAAAAATAGTCCATAAAGTCATTATTATACTTACAGCCATGACAATTCTGCCCCTACATCAGGTATCACCCCAGCACAAATGGTCTAACATTTTCATAAATAACAAAAAAAATGAAGTAATATTTGTTTTGAAAACAATGATAAAAATAAATCAGATGGGTGGACCTTGCCAGTAATTACGGCCCAAAATCAGCTGAGATCACCAATACTATACACAAGAGTGAAGCAAAAAGAAAACTAGTGGGAATTTTCTTGTTTCACACAAAAAGCTCCAAGGTTACCTTTGAAATTCAGTTTTTTCTGAGCTGCATGCGAGGCACTTAATTCTGAATCTTAAGACTAACTACTAAACACATTCTTCTCCATTAAATGAAATAATATAAATATAAATTACTTAGCTAAATTCAATGGCACTAAAATAAGAAGAAAAAAAAAAATAATCCCAAACCTAAAAATCAGGAAAAATTAAGGAAGAGGTTCAGTGGATTCATTTCCACTGTTTTGAAGGATTAGCCTCTGGTCCAGGCTGGAGGCCAAAGTTATCATCCATTTACATCAGCTCCCTTTGGAGTGACCTCACATCTGACCATGAGGAAGGCAGATCTCAACTGAATATAGTTATCACAGAGCACAGACACGAGTGTAATCCCTGTGGATACCATACATGTGAACATCTGTTCTTGGCCCAACACAGCCAGCGATCCTGCCTACCTGTTTGTACCATTTGTACATCACGAGACAGACAGGATGGTGCAAGATCGTGTAAGTAGCAGCCCTTTTATGGGCTTTCTAATTGCATGGAACTGAATTCGCATTTATACTGCCTACAAGGAAAGCAGTCTTTGGAGCACACTTACCCCAAAAGCACAAACTCCAGGGGAAAAAAGTCAGGAGCTGCCGAGTCTGACTCTTAAATTAGACCACATGACCTACTCTAACTAGATGACAGGTATTTTATGTCCACAATGCACAACTTCTTTATGAAGGAATAGCAAAGTTTTATGTGGAACTTCACGTGGAACTACCCATGACAACTGTTTTATAACTATTTCCCTTCCCTCTTTCTTTCTTTTTCAGAGACAGAGTGCATAGTAGGTACTTAACTGAGACAGAACAGCTCCAGGTCCTCAGTAGAATTAACAAACAAACAAACAAAAATAACCAAAAAAACCCAACAACAAAAAAAAGAAATTACAGTTGAGAAAACATCAATGTATAAGCTACTATTCACTATTTATGTAGCTCTGAATTTTAACAAACATCTTCAGTGATAATGACTAGTTTTCTGTATTTATAGAGAAACAACACTCCATAAATACTCAGTTTTACTACTTAGCATATCTATCCCTAGTTCACACACAATAGGTGTAAAAAATAGATAAATATCACTAGACCATTTTTTTCAGTAAAACAATATTCAAAGAAGCAGTTATTTACTCATTAAAATGCAAATAACTAAATCCCTTTACCTTTCACACTTTACACCCTTCTAACATCTGAATAAAGGACAGAAATGATGGGCTAATTCCAGTGCTAACTGGAGAATCATCTTTTAATGGCAACAGAAGTGTTGTTATTTACATTTCTATATCATGGTGTTAACAGTAAGACACTAATCCAGTAAGAGTCTGCCAGCTTCAGTATTTCATAACTGAGATGAAGTAGATATAGGTATTTGCTGCATGGTAAACTGCACAACGTTACACTTACTACTCAGATTTCTGTAATGGAGCTGCAAAACTTCGGTCATCCTCCCTTTCTTCTATCCATTCTACACTTTCTTAACTGCTGGCAACATTCAGTGGCTTTTCCTCAGAGCCTTTTGGTTTTTTTTATTCTAATATTTGACAGTTCATGGTAATTACATATAGCCATAACCCAAAGACTGCCACTTAGACACACCTGTTGGAACCATGCTATTAAATAACCAGTTATTTCCCTACCAAACATCGGACCCTATTTAAAAGGAACACTATAGAGTATCTGAGGGTACTCGGTGAACTGGCAGAGGAGCTCGCCAAGCTGCTTTCCATCATTTATCAACAGTCCAGGCAAAACGGAATGGTCCCAGTTGACTGAAGGTTAGCTAATGTGATGCACATCTACAAGAAGGGGAGGAAGGAGGGTCCAGGGAACTACAGGCCTGTAGCCTGACCTCATTGCTGGGGAAGGTTACAGAGCACCATCATTCTGAGTGCCATCAGAAGGCATGAGCAGGACAAACAGGGGATCAGGCCCAGCCAGTGTGGATTTATGAAAAGCAAGTCCTACTTGACAAACCTGATTTCCTTCTATAACAAGATGACCTGCCCAGTGGATGAGGGAAAAGCTGTGGATGTTTTCTACCTGAACTTTAGTAAAGCCTTTGACAGTTTCCCACAACATTCTCATGGAGAAACTGGCTGCTCGTGGCTTGGTTGGGTGTGCTCTGTTCTGAGTTAAAAACTGACTAGATGGCTGGGCCCAAGGATCTGTGGTGAATGGAGTTAAATCCAGGTGGTGACTGGTCACATGTGGTGTTCCCCAGGGCTCAGTATTGGGGCCAGTCCTGTTTAATACCTTTATTGATGATCTGGACAAGGGGATCGAGTGTACCCTCAGTTAAGTCTGCAGATTACACCAATTTGGGCAAGAATGTTAACCTGCTGGAGGGCAGGAAGGCTCTTCAGAGGGATTGGGGCAGGCTGGATTGATGGGCAAAAGCAACTGAATGAGGTTCAACAAGGAGAAGTGCCGGGTCTTGCATTTGGGTCACAACAACCTCATGCAAAACTACAGGCTTGGGGAATAGTGGCTGGGAAGCTGTCTGGTAGAAAAGGACCTGTAGGTGCTGGTTGATGGCTGGCTGGCTGAACATGAGCCAGTAGCGCTCCCAGGTAGCCAAGAAGGCCAACAGAATCCTGGCTTGTATCAGAAACAGCATGGCCAGCAGGACAAGGAAGGTGATCATACCTCTACACTCAGGACTGGTGAGGCCACACCTTGAATACTGTGTTCATTTTTGAGGTCCTCAATTCCAAAAGGATGTAGAGGTGCTGGAGCATGTCCAAAGAAGAGCAACGAAGTTGCTGAAGGGTCTAGAGAACAAGTTTTGCAAGAAGCAGCTGAGGAACCTGGGGTTCTTTAGTCTGGAGAAGAGGACACTAAGGCAGGAACTTACTGCTCTCTACAACTACTTGAAAGGAGGTTGTCGCAACGTGGGAGTAGGTCTCTTCTCCCAGACAGCAAGCTATAAAACAAGAGAAAAGAGCCTCAAGTTATGCCAGGGGAAGTTTAGACTGGATACTAGAAAAAATTTCTTCACTGAAAGGGGAGTCAAGCATTGGAAGAGGCTGCCCAGGGAGGTGGTGGAATCACCATCCCCAGAGCAGTTTAAAAAATTCATAGATGCAGTGCTTTGGGACATGGTTTAGTGATGGACTTGACAATCCTAGGTTAATGGTTGGACTCAATGATCTCAAAGGAGTTTTCCAATCTAAATGGTTCTATGATTCTATTCTATGTTTCTGTGCTTGTCAGTATTTTAAAACAGCTCAAATATCCCAGTCCTGTTTTACTGTGTGTTTTACATCAAATATCTGCCCACAAAGATGGCAAAGCCAGTGCATATAAACCCATTAGACCTAGATCAAGTTCCTTTCAGATATTCAACATCCCTATGCACTTTACTGTTCCTATGGTTTTCATGCATTGAACCAACACTGAGAAGGGGCAAGCGTGGATGATTTAACAGCCACACATTCTGGTTTTTTAATGTTCAAGACAGCAAGACAAAACCATTCACAGGATGCACACTAACTGCTCCATGACATCCAAATCGTCCAAGCTAGAACTCTGGAGTCCCTTTATAGCAGAGCAAGGTTGGAGCCTATGCAGAACTCTTCAGAGCCTCAAGTCAGAAACCTGCTTCCCTCTCCACCAACAGCAGATGAAGCCTAGCTGCATACTTTAGTCACCTACACTGGATAGAGAGTAGTAATCCTTCTTTTTAGCAGTTAAAAGGTGAAATAGTTCAACAGTCCAGCCAGTATTTAAAGTACAGATATATCTGTCCTGTGGATGTGTGACATTTGAGCTGTATTCATGTTGCTTATAGGAAATTAGATAATATGCAAGTTCATGAATTAAGAGAACTACTGTGGCGTATGATAGCACAGACTTTGCAAGGATGATGAAGCAACAACCTTTACTATTAGCCAGCCACAGCTTCCATAAGTTTACACTCTGTACACACGCGGTCAAAAGCTTTACCACTGGTCAAACTCTACTGTCCCCGCAACCAGCTGCTGCCCACCACAGGCTGCTCTCAGCTGCATCTGCATTCTCTCTTCATCCTGCGCTCTTCTTCCAGCCAGCCTCTCCTCCTCCTTGTCTCTGCTTCATCTAGGGTTTGTTTGTTTGGTTTTTTCCGACAGTCCCTCAGAGCTATTTAACCACTTTTCTGCAGGATCACAGCTGCACACCATCAACGTCAAACATCAAGGCACCAGCTGCAAACCATCAAACCCACTGTCTTCGTCCTCCTACAAACTACTATCTTGCTACTAATCAATAAACAAAAGGACCACCCCCCCACCCCCCCTTTTGTTTTTCCCACTAGTATTTCAGTACCTATCCCTGAAGATGGTGCTAGGCTGCGTTTTATGAAAGATGTATTTTTAAACATAACTACGCAGAACCAAAGAATAAGTCAGACAACTTGAAAGTACTCAGTCTTCTGTTAAAAAAAGTGCAAAGAGTAAAAGGAAAATAAAATTCCATTTGTGTGGTGACACAGTCAACAGCTGCATCTGGGCTGAAACTTCACAGAAATGTAGAAGCCAGAAGCATTCAAGCAACACCCAGCAATGCATTTGCAAAGAGTAGAGGCTACCGTAGAAGGTGGCAGGGCGGAAGGGAAAGAGTCCCTTTACAGTGTACTTCACATTTAACTGCAGCAGTTCTGCAGCTTAGGGAAAGCTCAGCAGTTTTCAGCTGGTACCCTTCTACTCAAAAAGTGCTTCCCATCCCGCCCCAAAAGACAGAAGAGAAGATAAAGATCTTTTCAACAGCTGACTCTGCTTTTTGTGAGAGCAACTTCTTTTGGCACTAGAATAAAGTATTTCAGTTTGAAGGGACCTACAACAATCATCTAGTCCACCTGCCTGACCACTTCAGGGCTGACTGAAATTTACAGCATGTTATCAAGGACATTGTCCAAATGCCTCTTCATCCCTGACAGGTTTGTGGCATCAATCTCCTCTCTAGGAAGCCTGTTCCAGTGTTTGAAAACCCTCTTGGCAAAGAAATGCTTCCTAATGTCAAGTCTGAACCTCCTCTGATGCAGCTTTGAACCATTCCCACATATCCTGTCACAGGTTACTGGGCAGAAGAGATCAGCATCGCTGATCAGGTTCATGCACAAACACTTCTCTGCACCTAAGAAAAGTAAGCTCCTAGAGACACTATCAAAAAGCAAACCCTAGCATGGAATCTGACAAAGCTCAGAATGTTTTTCTAGATAAACTAAAAGTGATGTGCATTCATAGTCATCATGCAGCTGTCTCCTGAATTTGAATTCAAACTGAAAACTTCTCTTCAAGTGGTTTGAAAAAAAAATGTTAAGAAGCTGTATAAACTATTTCACTGGAGTTTATAGAAGGTATCACCTATTCACCTATGCAATGACAAATTAATTGGATTGGTGCAGAAAGGAATGACATTTCTTTGGTGAAATGAGGGTATATAACACCTATGCAAAGGCTTGTGTAAGCATTACACTTATTAGTGTCTTAGTGGTTATAGTGTCATATAACATTGCGTGCAAATACGTGAAAAAACTATGTTCTTTGAAAAATATCACATGATACTACAGTGCAATAGAATTTGGATCTTAAATCATTAACTTCATCTCAGTAAATAAAATAATATTTCACTTTAGAAAAAACTATGGAAGACTTTCTTTTCCCCTTATGATTTTTCCCCCCTATTTCTGAATTCAGTGACTCATATGCAAATTTCACTTAAAACAGGCAAAGTCTGTAACATTATAGAGATGGAAAGGAGAATAATCTACATTTTCAAATAGGAATATTTCAGTATTTGGTAGTAGCATCCAAGAACAACTTATCTCCCCAGGAGCAAGGGATAAAGCAGTGATTTCTTCTTTTGAAGATGTTTACCATGAAATTACTTCCGTTACAAGACATGAAAATCAGTGCAGCATAAAATATCTACTAATTGTTATATTCCTTTTGTCAATCTGTTGCCTTAAATCAAATCTCACTCTTCCAAGAAACTAACACTTTACAGTGAATATAAATTATACACAATAACTGTCCTAGCTTATGGCACTGGATTATATGTTACTGAGTTTCCTGGTGAGCCAAAAAATAATGGGAGGGTTGCTCTATTTCACAGGACAATAAACCAGTTTGAGCAATAATTTATCAAACAGCTAATACTAAGTTTCCAGGATGAATAGCTTTCACTGGCATGAAGTACAATCTAGTCACATAACTACTGCCACAATTAAAATTATATGATTTTAAATAATATTCCACGAAGTTTCTTTCTTCCTATCTTAGTTTAAAATAGATCCTACTCTTTTTTTCTTCTTTGGCTTACAGCTGAAAGGGGAAAACAGAGGAAAGAAATTCTGAAGCTCAAAGTCTTTAAGGATACACACATTTTAAACAAATGCTTTTGGATTCGTGTTGCTTCCAGGTTTTCATTTTATGGATATTTACATGTTTAGACAGAAGAATAGAAAATGTGTTCCCATATCAGCTCACTTTCCCCAATTCTAAAGCTTTAGTTTCAAGTTTGAGCTATACTTCATACAAATGAACCAAAATATGTCAGATTTTGGAACTAAACCCAACATCCTCCATTTGTCCTAGAAAGCAAACTTCCCTCCTTCATCATGATATCAAGTATCTTTAATCTTTTCGATACGTCAGGTTCCTAAAAGGCCAACAGCAGCTCTGTGGAGAGAAAACCCCCACACCTATATTTCTGCATTAGAATAAAATGACCACATATGAGGTACTATGTGCTCCACAGAGAACATGCTGCTGTAGTGGATATGATCACAGAAGAAGTGAAGGTGGAGTATGACCTCCATAGTGTTCTTTGTTTTCCCTTCCACTACAGACATGCTCTACAGAATTAACTGTGAGTAGAAAGAACAGATGAATGGATGAGTGGATATCAGTCAGTCCCACACTTGGGAAAACTTTAATGTCTATCAGTTCTAATTTTAACTCCGATAGATTCTTCTTGTGCAACCTGTCAACTGCACCGTCATTAGAAGAAGATGTGTTAGATACTAGGGGAAACAGGACTTGATGCACAGAAAGTAAGTCTCTGTGGGACATTGTGGAACTGTACCTGTCATAAGAGTCTAGTCATTACCAGCAACTTCCAACCACAATTTCATGACTCCTGTAATACATGGAAGAACTCAAGAAAAACATTGCCAGTGTACCTCTTTGTGCTTTACTTTTCTGCCAGTATTTTTGGTAATGTTATTTTGTTGCTTCTTACATGCATTTAAACTTGAAAAGCATTTTGAGTATTTAAAATGTCTGATTAATGAGAAGAAATGCATATTAATACCTATAAAAAGCTCAAAAATAAGGAAATAGTAGTCAAAGCTTCCAGTATATTATAGTCAGTGTTCTCACTATGCACTGAACGTTTGAAAGTCAAACTATTGTAATGCAGTTTATCAGAGGATCATATGTAAATTTCTATTGAAAGAACAAATTTCAAAACATAACACTACACTAAGCCATGTTTCTTTACAGGAACATGAAAGGTGATACTTAAACAACATTCAGATACAACACCACATTTAGAGATTCTGTCTTTTCCAAAGGTGCCTGCATATGATAAAACACTGCAATCAGTTTGTGACTGTGCTGGTTTTGGCTGGGATAAAATTACTTTTCTTCATAGTAGCTAGTAAGGGGCTATGTTTTGGATTTGTGCTGGAAACAGCGTTGATAACTCAGGGATATTTTTGTTATTGCTGAGCAGTGCTTACACAGAGCCAAGGCCTTTTTGCTTCTCACCCCACACCACCAGCGAGTAGGTGTGGGGAGCACAAGAAGCTGGGAGGGGGCACAGCAGGGATGGCTGGCCCCGACTGGCCAAAGGGATATTCCATACCATGTGATGTCATGCTCAGCATATAAAGCTGGGGGAAAAAGGAGGAAGAAGTGGATGTTAGGAGTGATGACATTTGTCTTCCCAAGGAACTATTGCACATGATGGAGCCCTGCCTTCCTGGAGATGGTTGAACACCTGCCTGCTGATGGCAAGTAATGAATTTCTTGGTTTGCTTTGCTTGCATGTGTGGCTTTTGCATTACGTATTAAACTGTCTTTATCTCAACCCACACATTTTCTCATTTTCACTGTCCTGATTCTCTTTTCCAACCCATGGGGAGGGGGAGTGAGTGAGTGGCTGTGTGGTGCTTGGTTGTGGTCTGGGGTTAAATCACAGCAATGATGTAGACTTCAAAGGATTTAGTTCACATTTAAAAAAATGCTACAGAAGTGAAGAACATTGATCCAACAAGAAAAGGAAAACTAACATTGAATTAGAGATACTAAACAATGTCTAAGAGCAAGGAACTATTTATTTTGCTGTAGAGATCTAGCAAGATGCATTTGTTACACATATCTAGATTTAGGGGAGACAATCTTTACAGCAATACAAAAAATTTTTGAAAGTATTGAAGAGCAGTTTTAGATTTTTTCCATATAAAAACAGCTAGATGTATACTATCCCCTTATTTTTCATAGTTCTCCAGTATGTAGTCATTTTACAGAAAACTTATTCATCTTCATTGCTCCTTATTAAGTCATTGAAATTTCCTGTTTCCTTCTCATGCTGACTCTATTTATTAAACTTCTTTGCCTTCCTAAAAAGAACGCTATGAAATAAATACTCTTACGTTATTTGACTGCAAAAGAATTAATTTCAGCTTTCAGTATGGGCTACATACAAGATAGTGTGCATGAGTTTCTATACACACACAATGTATTACGTTGCTGCAGTTAAAGAAAAACAAATCATCAACAAAAAAACCCACACAAATAATAATAAAAAAAAAAGTCATGCATGAAATACGTATCTTCCTGATGTTAAAAAATTTGGGGGTTTTTTTTGATGTTAAAGGAAGATCCAAAATAATTAATACTTCAGAACATCATAGTACTACAACAACTCGTGAAGAAACATTTCAAATAGGCCATTTCTTTTTTAAAAGCTTGTTTTAGATTTTTATCTTCTAAAAGGAACCTTGGCTTAACGCTGTTAATGTCACTAAGCTAGCTTCCAAAAATAAGCTAAAAATTATAAAGGTTATTTTATATTTAGAAAGATAAAACTATAATATTAGATTATTAGTTCCACAAATGAGCTCTGTAACAAAAAGGCCATTGATAAATTATTTTGAGCTAAATTCAAAGCTAGTGACTCCACAAATGTTGAGGAAGTTTGTTTCCCCTTTCCAATTGTTCCATAAAAGGGTTCTTTTAGCCCTGTGGACCTGGTCACAATGAGCTTCCATTTCATATTCACTGTGTCACATTGAAGATCAACAAAACAACTAAACATATTTTTAGTTCCTCAGCATGCTAAACACCCCTCTCTAATTTTCATAACTTGTTCTATATTACCATATAGTAAGCTAATATTTGTACCAATAAACTGCCCTTGCATAAAACTGGTTTTGTGATTATAATAAACTTCAGCATTTTATTACTAATAAAAGTGATTTATTGCTTCCAGTACTCTGTGGGTGAAGCAATTCATGAAAGAACCCCAATGTCACTTCCCAATGTTTTAAGTTAACCAGCTGTAAAATGGAGATACTAAATTATGTTGTCTTGCAGGTCCAAAGATTATATATGTCCAGTGGTCCATGAAAAATCTAAACTATGTATTTGATTCTTACTTTTTATTAACCATGTACATGACTTATATTGCTAAGTATTAATCTAGGAAAACAAGGCTCAGTTTGCATTACTGTGCAAAAACCTAGTTATAACTGTATAAAAAATTAAACAGCTGTAATTAATGCAAATGCAACTTGAATGGTGAACAATTTTCTCTTCCTTATTCTGAAAAGAATTTGTGGACCAGAATTTCATCAGGACTGTTACCTTGCTAGTTAGAGACAGCATGCTGCTTTGCTCTGCTTTCATACTAATTTTCCCAGCATTCCTGAAACAATTCCCTGGCAGAAATACGAGAAATACTGGATGTTTGAATTCTTGCAAACCAATGAATATCTAACATGGCAAACCCATTGATATTAACAGACTTTCTGTCTTAGGACTGCTTTGCCATCAGCCCCACAGTAGTCACTAGTGAGTGACTAAACCAGCTACCTTGCTAATACTATTTCTTATAACTACAAGCAATAAGCACAAAGAATCAGAAAAACAGAACATTTGTACTAGAGAAATCAAGACTAGGCGAATTCTATGAAGTATTAAAAAAAATATGTACAATTCCATATTACTTTTAAGTGGTGGATGTTCAGAGGCATACAAGTCATATTCTAACAGCATCATCCACCTCAGACAGATCTTTATTTTCAGTCTTTTGGGGATAGCATCTACATTTCCATTCAGCACTTTGCTGAATCTCTCCTATTCATCACATTCTTCACATTTTTTCCACCCTGCCAGTTTTTCCCTGGCAAGTCCCTCTACTGTAGTTTTTGTTACCTACAAATTTATTTTGCCAATTCAAAAATTCTTCCCCTTGCATAGCTAAGGCAACAGTCTTAATTGTATTTCCATAACACAAACATTAAAGAATCATTAAAATCAAATAAATAATGAAAAAACATCACACGTTTCTCCTCTCACGTGAAAGTCTGAACCAGACTCTATAGCTATGCTCACTCTTTTCTGGCTCAGTAAATCTTGAGTTGTTTTTGCACAGTGGAATATATGGGCGAGGGATGTGCTGCTGGGGCATGAAGATTAGGATTTCAATTACATTATGGAAGAGGTATTTTTCACCCAGGAAGTTCTCTACTGCTACTGAAACTTTAGATAGAGGAAAAAGGAGAAACAATGTATCTGTTGCTCAGCATTGTGGGGAAAATAGTCACAGTTTGAAGTTGTATAGGAATTCTTCCCTCAACATATTTTAAGCAATATTTAGAGCATGCATTTTAGCATAGCTGCAGGAAAAGACACCTCTTGTGGATTCTAAGTGGCTTTTAAGTGCAAGATGATCCCTGGGCTACTCGGCTCTAGAAAAAAAAACAACCAACCAAAACCAAATAAACAAAAACCCAGACAAAATAAACAAACTTAAAAAAAAGTTGAAGAGGAAACAGAAAATTCTACCTAACAGCAGGTGCTTCAGTTACATTTGAAGTTATGCTCCCAAGCTGTTACATGTTTAAGTGCTTTTTTGACAGTAGCATTACAAAAGTGAAACAAACAGAATTAACACATCTTCCGTGATTTCGTAGGCTACAGAGATTCTCCAAAAGCAGTAAAATAACTCTACTTTCTCACAACATCTTCAATAAAATAGAGGTAGCTGAACAAACGTTTTATCTTAAAAAATACTGCATATCTAGACACGAAAAATAAAAAAAAAGAGTGGAAAAAAAAGGAAAAAGCAACCCCCCCACACAGCACCACCATTATAAGGACAAAACAGTGAGTGCAGGTAGGCAAGAGAGAATGATTCTGTTAATACTAGGATTTCAGGAATATATTTACAGCAAGATGAGTTACAGTGAGCAATTGCTGAACTACCTCAGCTGGTCTTCCTTCCTACATTTGGATAAATACTTTTTATAAGTCTAACTTAAAATATTTGCCAGGAAATATTTTCCTTTGAAGGAAAAATCCAATGCATACTGAAGTTTTGCTGTCAGTTTGAACATCTGTTGGATGAGGCTACAATGGGTAAGTCTTTTTTTCAGTGCATGTACAGTCAGCGAGGCTTTTATCTGCAGAAATGACAATGCATATTGAAAACCATCCCTGCACTGCCACACCATTTAAAGAATTTTATTCCAGTTTGTTGGGTCATGCACTCGCAGTACTGCATCTGACGCTAAAGTATTTAGTAACAATGTATGAAATACATCTGAATTAAATGGGATTAGTGGTTTGTTCCAATTTGTCTTAGTTATAGAAATAGTTTATCCACACTGTACAAGTCAAAGATTATTTCTAATAAATGTATTTTATCAATTTACATCTAGTTTGCTATGCACTTTACAACTGCTTGATGAGCTTGTTCATAATTAACTGTGAACAACAAAAACATCTCCAACAGATTACCAAGACATTCCACATGACAAAGTCTGCATTTGCTTTTGTGTTCAGGTGACTCAGGTGCATCAAGGTGATTTTGACTTAGTTACCTGAAAGAAAAATATGGCCTATAAACAATGCATAAGTTCTTGATAAATAAACTGAAAAGGCTATCCTTTCTTCACGGTATGTCATACTTTCCCTATATGGTGTAATTATTTAAAGCTGCCAGAAAACCCTCCCATATGAACAACTGTAGAGTTTAAAGGGTGGTTTTTTTGTGGGTGCCCCGTCTGTTTCCCACCCCCACCCCACATTTTTTCTAAAGGAATCTTACTATTTTATCTTAAATAATCATTTGCCCTCAATGGCTACTGAAATCCCAGTTGATTAATTCAAAGACTACCATATAGAAAACACTCTCAGTTTATTATTCAATTTATTTTTTTTTTATTAGAATGATACATCTCATAATAATTTGATGATGAAACCACAGAGATAATTATTTCTTATTCAATGGTCTTATCTTAAATATCTCTGCAAGTGACCTAAATTGACATTCTTGTCTATAAACTGTAGCTTTCAAACACGTGCACAAGACATATGTATGATTTATAGCTGCCCCAGTCTGTAATAAATTTTCTTTAAAAAAATACTCCCATCTAATATGGCAATTAAACTAACGTTTTAGCAATAAGAACTACAAAATGGCTTGTAGGAAGATTTTTTCGTTCATTGTTTGACTAGGAGTGCTAAAGCAGGATGCAAAAGCTGCTGCAAAGGGATGCATACTGTATGCAGCAACTTAGGAAAACATGGTGCTTTGTAGTGAACTTACTGGTCCAACTCAAGAATGAGTGAGGAATGGTAAAGCTGGATTTGTATCATACACAAGAACTCAAAATTATTTCATTGGATTTATATCAAATGAAAACAGAAAGAACTGGCATGTTACCTCTAGAATAATTTTACTAATGGCCAAAATGATTAAAAAAAATAAATAAATCTAGTGCCAGATTTATATTCATGTGTACCTTTCCTGTAATTTTGTGAATGTCACTAAATCTATTCACATTAAATAAATAACTGTCGTACTATGGTCTGACTACTCAGTGTATCAGTAGAATTTAAAATCCACTTACATCCTGAATAAACAAATTAACAAAAAGTTAAAAATATTTTGCCATTTATTATGAAGTAATATTTAGTATTATGAAGCTCAGGATAAAATGGGCAAGATTCAGCATATTCTCGAAAGTGAAATTATTTTTTAAAGTTCATTGAAGAACAGAGGGTCTATGCTAACATCCTTCATAATACAGACTACTATGTCTCATAATATAGTTACCTGTGGCTCTTCACTGAAAAGAACACTTTGTTTTACCTAAGTTTGGCTTTTGCAGTCACTTTAACATTGTTCATCATATCCATCAATCTATAGTGAATTGTTTATCAATACAAGTTGATCACATTCCAATAGAATTTAAGGCAGAAACATGCATATGAAGAAAAAAGACAGTTTGTACCTACATAGGTATGACAAATGAAATTTTTGAATGTTCTTGAAATAAGTTCCATATTTAATAAAAGTTTTGGGTTCTGCAGATTCTCTGAATTGCACCAATTATCTGAGAAATAAACACTGCTCCTTCAAGTGAGGTATTAAGGTGTCCAGACTACGTAAAAGTTGCTGAGGCATTTCAATTTTTCTGGAAAAATATTTGACAAATGAAATTACTGTGTTTATTATTTGTTATAAATGAGAAGAAAAATTACTTGGGATATACATTTTCAAAGCAACACACTTCCACAAAGATATACAGAATAACTGCCTGGATTTTCATGCGTTGCTGTGACTCCATATCCCACCTGCCTCCCTTGAGTCTTTTAATTTTATTATTTATGTTGGGTTTTGGTGTTGTTTGTTGATTTTTTTTTTCTTAAATAAATACTACTATGGGATATTTGAAAGCAAATTTGTACCATTCAGGTATGAATGTCTTAAAATAAATACTTAAGTTGCTGTCCTCGATGTCAATTAGTCCCAGATATTAGTGATGTTAATATCCTATAAAAAGCTGTCAAGATCCAGTTTACTACCATCAGGCAGTAGCAGAACAACATACTATAAATCACAAATCAACCATATCTGGAGAGTATTTTGCAACATTTTTAAATATCATGCATACTACTTTGTGGAAAAAACACTTTGTCTTTGCATCCCCTTATCTTTAGGACATGGAGTTCCCTGCTGGACTGTAAAACAAACCCTGGCTCCGCAGATCTGTTATGGTGGGACTCCTGGTTACAACTGCACGTCTAACTGAGGAGCAAGATGCTTGCCATGGAAGAGACCTACCAACTTTACTGCAAATAAAGACATTATTAAAATGTCTTCTGTACAGTCTTGGATTAGCTCAGCAACCCACTGATGATGCATTGTGACATGATTCAGGTCCTTGTCTCAGAAGGAGACAAATAGAAAGTTTGGCTTTTAGATACTAGAGTTCCCAGGTTTTCCCTTATTACCAGTCTTTTTTCCCTTAGGCTCTGACTCACAGACACCCAAAGAACTTTCCTCATTTTCACTAAGCAACTCTTCCTTATGCCTCCAAGTGCTATAAAATAAGCTATTTTTTTTTTCCTTTACTCCAGAGATTACATCCTTCTTTTCAGTCTCCAGCATTACTGAGCTCCAGCCGGCATTTACAAGGCACAGGTAGGTTTCTATCCCATGGGCACAACTACAGAAGAGATTTGTTCACGGCCCAGGCCTCCTGGGACACCTCTCAACTTTCTTCTTAGACATTACTGGTTTACATGGTATCGAGGATCTTTCCAAATTCTTCTCAGTCAAGGAAAACTTTGCCCTTAGAACTTGCCCCTCACAATATACAATACCAGTGCAATTATTGCTCCCCTCTAATAAATACAATTGCAGCCAAAAAGACACACAGTTTTGTAACATTTTTTAATGAATAGATAGATCCCTTTGGAAATTCCACATAGGCAGGCTCCCCAGTGGTCCTCCCTTGCTAGTGTTTTTAAACCCCATGAGAATACACGGTGAAGTAATAAAAACCACTCATCTAGACTTCCCAGTACTTGGACAGGACTTGTCCTGAATAGGCTGCACTGTACCTGTGACTCCTGTATTTGGAGTTTATATTTTGCAGGGTTTGAGAATATAGAATGAAATGACACACCTAGGATTTTATTAATACAACTATGTTTGCTAAGTGGCTCAATAAGCATAGGCTGAGTATAGTTACATTCCCATCAGGAAATGTAAAACACTATTTAAAACAGTGAAATTACCATAATTGAAAGAACACAGATGCTCTTTAATAATGTAGTAGATTGCACCCTCAATGGAAATGCTCATTAATTCTATTTTAAGACAGTGTGATTCACCTGTATGTCAGATAATTATCATTGGAAGCTAGGTTAGTAAAAAGGTTACATATTCAGATTTGACAACTCTATCACAGAATATGCAAGATTTTCCATTTGGCAGCAATATGCCTATTTGCTTACATCCCCCATATCATGTAATCTATAAGTTGGCAGGAACATTAAATTCCTCTTCCACAAAAATGAAAATCACTTTCTGAAGTCAATCTGACACTGAAAAGTTACATTAATTAATACAATAAAATATAACCTGTGATCCAAAAGAGGAGGTTATGATACCCATAACCTGATTTCCAAAATTCAAAGTGGCCTACATCAGTAGCAATAAGTAAATGATGCTAAATTGCTGCAAACTTGAGGTGTGTAAGAGTAGCATGCAGCCAGCAGCATACAAGGATAGATTATGAACCAGGATTGTCATTGAGGTCTTCCATGCAATTTCAAACAGGTTTACTATGTGGCTTTTCTTATTCAAGATCCTTTAACAGATCCCAATACAACATGGTGTAAATTCATGTTTCAATATTGTTTAAGCAATTACTAAATTGCTGCCAGAGACATCATTTGACTCGTGTTCCTTTTACCTTATATATGACTTCCAAATCCATGCTACAAAAACATGCAGGTAACTCCGTAGTTGTTGTTTTACAGAAATTTTTGAAAACTCCCCAATCACATTTCTGAAGTCATTGGGAAGGGTAGCTCAAACTCACTCATTTATCACTAAAACAAAGCATTTTTCAAGTATTAAATCTTTATCTAACTTGCTTTTGTCTTTCTACATTTCCTACTTCCTGAAAGGATTATCTTCAACCTGCACACAATATGCAGGTATGCACAAAACTTACAGTAACAAACACATGCTCTTTGTTGTAATATATTAAAGCAAGTTAACTGCAAACACAGAATAGAATTTTCCTGTTTAAGCAGATATTTTTTGTCCTTTTAAAATATTTTTTCTGTATATGTAGATATATAAGAACCTGAACTTTAATGTGTTCACAACTAACTATGTGCCTCTACTTAACACATACTTTGACAATAATGCCAAAGTTAAATTGGATATCTCCACTTACCAGGGAGAGTAAAACTCATTCACCTGCTATTTCAACCACATATGTGTATGTAATACCGTACTTTACCAAACCCTTCCTGAAAAACTCTTAGAGAAGCTGCTCGAACTGTCTTGAAATGGTCTCCCACATTCACATGTGCCAGTTCAAGACAGATGGGTTTAGACGAGTTTATACTTTTCTCTCCTAGACCATTGTTCCTTGCTGGTGTCCAAAGGAAAGAGGGGGAATACCTCGTGAAGGGCAGATGTCCAATCCACTGCACAGAGCATCTTCCCAACTTCCTAATGAAGCCAGGATAATAGGGATATTTTGCAGTAAATAAAAGCTTGTTTCATTGACCTCTCGCTGTTCCTTTTGCTCCCCTGCAAATGATACTGGCCTATAGCAACATAACCAAAGAACCAAGCACACTCAGAAAGGAGTGAAAATAATCTTTCTGCATAGCTCAGTCTGATACAGAGTTGAGGATCCAATCATGAAAAGCTTTTCTATGGAAACTCAATGATATGTCACAGTTGGTTTGACTGTAAGCATTCCTTTTACTTTTTCATATAAAAGAGTATTTTTATTCAGGTACTCCATTGGGTCACAAGGTTAATGCTATGCTTAAAAGGCATAAGCTATCCAAATGTGATAAACACGAGAAGATAAAGAAACACAGCAGAGTTCTATCACATTACCCTCCATTTCAGCTAAAACTAAAAGCTGTATCTTGAATTTTACTTAACAGGGTCAGAAGTTGTAAACTCATTGATTCCATAAAAAAGCCTCTGAACAACTGGAAGTAGGAGTCGGGAAGGTTGTGTGTGTGTTTTATTTTAGTCTTCACAGCAGTACACTAAAACCAAAAACAGGATAAAAGAGAAATATCTGCTCTTTACATAGTAAAACCAACCAAACAAGAAAACAGAATACATCTATTTTATGCTTTCATGATCACATTCAAGACATTCACAATAACTTATAATGGGTTATGAGCCTAACAGAATATATCTGTGGCAGTGGTATGTTTCTAAATTCCACAGAAAAGCAAAGTGAAAGGGAAAAAAGAAGAAGGAAAAAAAATATTTCTCTAGTAAAATAAAGAAATTTGCTAAGATGAACTGAAGACTAGAACAGTAGGAAAATGTGCGAAACACATCCAAATAAAACCCCAATGCAAACCTGAAAAACCCAGCCACAAAAACTGGAAAAGCAGTACTTTCAAGAACAAAAGATTACACAAAATCATAAAGCTTTTCAATTTGCTTCTAAAAGTGCAAATGCCTGCATTTACATTGGAAAAACTGCAATACTGTAATTGAAAAGTTAATACGTATCAAGGGTATATCAATAACAAACCACTTAAATTAAAACTGATGATAATGTCCTATATTTTTAAACTGAAGAATTTAAATTACATCCCAAATTATGAAAATATTGTGTAATTCTCATTCAATATGAGAAAATACAGTATAAAATTACATGCCTCAAGTCAATATCCTCTTGATATTTCCTGGTTTACTAAACATATTATAAAACACATTATAAAAAGTAAAAAGAGTGACTAAACCAATTATCCTAGTACTCAGAACAAAGAAAGAGATAGTTTCAGTTCCTTTTAGTAATCACACCTACCATAATTGCATTTTAATAAATGAAAAAGGAACAAGAGAATATATTGTTATTCCAGGGAAGAGAAGTTAACTCTGGAGTTACTCAAATACAGCCCAGCATTAAAAAGCAATCTATAAGCCATTTTCAAGTATGTGGGTTTTTTCAGCATTTCAGCATCGTATCTGAAAAACAGAAGGGGAAAGAAAACCTAACACATAGGAAACCCTCCTCTGAAATAAACAAACCTACATTCTTCTAGCTTTTATTGCACTTACCTTTCCAAGATGCAAAGCTAAAAATACTTAGAATCTTGGTAAATTTTTCTAGCCAGAAACCTTTTTCTCATCCTATTCCACTCCAGAAGTAACATATCCAGAATCTGTGTGTAGAATATCAAAGTCTAGAGATACTCCTCTTTCTATAGCAGCAGAAAGAAGGGGCGAAAAAAACCCAGAACAACAACAAAAACCAAAAGTCGGGGTTTTTGGTTGGTGGTGTTGTTGTTGTTTTTGGTTTTTTAAGGCCTATGGTTGACATTCCCCCTTTCCACCATCACCTGCTTAGGAACACAAAAGAGTCAGCACATGTAAATGGTGAGGGTCAAGGACAGGTCAAATTTCTTCATTTGTTAACAATGGTATCACTTTATTAGTACAGCTGATTTGCCAAGCAGCTACAAACGTGAAGCCACAGCTGGACTCTCAAGAAATACGTATACAAGAAGTTGGTCTTCAAGAAAAAGTTCTTATTAAAAGGAGCTTTGCAATGATATCATGACCTTGTAGGCTCATTAAAAGAACGTTTCTCTATTTCTTGACAAAAAGAGCAAACTTTACAAGCAACAGTAGAAGATTCAGCAGGGACAAAACCACAGGCTTAATATCTTAGGGAGATATTAACAGGAGGTTAACAAGGAAATAGTTAATTACACCCATCCATGCATTTGTCGGTATTACACTTCTGCTAAGAACAGATCCATTTCAGACCTCTACCTATCTATTGTTCTTGAAACTTGCAGTTTCAGTCTGTTTCAAGAAGAAGGTTAACATCTGTCATCTCCTCAGCTATGGAATGACTGAATCAAGTTATTTCCATAAAATAGAAAACTTACATATGAAACACCAGGATCTGCTAAAATTCATGGTGAAACTAAATAGATTGTGCAAAAACTCTCTGCCAATGGATTTCTAGTGCCCCAGGGTATACACCGTAACACTATAAAGTACTCTCAAATAAATAAATAGTAGCTAATAGAGTAAATGTGTTTAAAAAGAGAATACTAATTAAAAAAATCCTACTATGTATTCATTTTTCACATAGCAATTATTTACATCTATAAAGATGAGAACTACAGAAAAGTGAATTTAAATTGCACTGCATGGAACAAAATGTTAATTCACTGCTATAAACAAACCCAAGAAGTGAATAAATTAGCTTTTTTTGTTCAATAAAGGAAGACTACCACTATATTGTTACTTCAGCTCTCACCCCATGTATGGAAGAGGAGACAAAGACACCATGTGAAAACCCACCCTGTAAATCAGTGACCTCCTGAATTTGGAAAGATAGTCAAGAAAAGATGAAATAAGATGTGGAATATAAGAAAGTGCTGACAAATTCAAATAGGAATAGCAAGGCATGATGAGTACTGTACCATGTGAAATAGATGATTTGACAATGAGTAGCATCTTGCATAAGCAATGTGAAAACACTGTACTTAGTGCTGCTTCAGACTATCTTAAAATAACTTCAGACTATCAGTAACATTTTAGTTTTATTAATTACAAAATTCAGTCATGCTCCTATGTGTTCATGAGTCACTGTGTTACCTAGCTACAAAAAAACCCCACCAATAGTTCCTTAACATCTTTTACAATTGACATAGGAGAAAGATGCATATTATTTAGGCAGATGTTTAGACTAGGTTTTCCAGAGTTTCCCCCAAAACCAGGTTAGGCACAAGCTATATGAATATCGTATTTTTCCTTATTAAACAAATATAATCATGCTATCAAAAGTTTTAGGATTACTAGTAACATATACTGTAAAGTATTCACAAACTGTTAGCGTGTGTGGTTAGCCTTTAAAGACAGATTCTCAAATTATACAAATGGCAATTAGTCAATCTACTAATAACAGGCTTTTCAAAGGCTCTCCCCATCCTTCCCCATAAGGATCAGGCTCAAAGGATTAGGTCAGGATCAAAGGAGGTGCCAGTAAGGGTGCTCTTGTAGTAGGAGATTGTTACAGACCACCCATTAGAATGAGAAAGCATAAAAAGTCTTCTTTAAACACGTTAATAAGGTCTCTAAATTATAGATCCCAGCTCTTAGGAGGTATTTTAATCTTGCTGTAAGCTACTAGAGTGGCAACACAGCTAGAGCCAAGCAATTGAGCAGATTTTTGGGGATGTGTCAGGGATACTTCCTTGATGCAAGTAACAGATGAGGCAATTGCAGATGATGCACAGGTGAATCTGCTATTCACTGAAAAGGATGAACTGCTTGGGGTGATAATAATTGATGGCATCTTTGCTGTAGTGACCATGAACTGGAAAAGTTCAAGATCCCCAGGGGAGGGAAGAGAAGAAAGCAAGTAGCAGGCTATAGACCCTGGACTTTAGAAGTCAAGAATTTAGCTTATTCAAGAAACTGGTAGGAGTAACCTGAGAGAGGCAACACTCTGGAGGGTAAAAGAGCTGGCAGGTCTTTAACAGCTATCCCTTCTTAGCTCAGGAACAGTCCCTCGTAATAACCAGAAAAAGAAACAGATTAGCAGATCAGTTTAACAGGGAACTCATGACTGTGTTTTAATACGGAAACACAGCACACAGGAAGGGAAAGCAGGAACAAGCTACAAGGGAGCACTATATTAATATTGCCCAGACACACAGTGTTGTGGTTTAAGTTCAGCCAGCAACCAAGCACCATGCAGCTCCTTGCTCGCTCCCCACTCCTGGAGGGACGGAAAGAAGAATCAGAAAGGAACTTGAGGACTGAGATAAAAAAAAAATCAATAATTTGAACAGAATAAAAAAGAAAGCACGATGATAATAGTTATAATGGAAAGGTGGTGAAAAGTATAAAATCCAAAGGAAAAGGGAGAAAAGAAAGCAAGTGATGCACAGTACAACTGCTCACCACCTGCTGGCCAATGCCCAGCCAGTCCCTGAGCAACGATGCCCCAGCTGACCCCCCAAGCTTATATACCAAGCATGATGTCCCATGGTATGGAATACCCCTTTGGCTGGTTCAGGTCAGCTGTCCTGGCTGTGTCCCCTCCCCATTTCCCGTGTCCCTCCAGCCCTCTGACTGGCAGGGCCCAAGGAACTGAAAAGTCCTTGACTTAGTATAAACATCACCCAGCAACAACCAAAAATCAGTGTGTTATCAACACTGTTCTCACATCAGAGCCAAAACACAGCACTGCACCAGCTGCTAAGAAGAAAGTTAACTCTATCCGAGCCAAAACCAGGACACACAGGGATAGTGTGAGGAAAGCCAAGGTTCACCTAGAGCTGATACTTAAAAGGGGTATCAAGCACAAGAGCTTCTAGTGCTATATTAATAGCAAAAGCTTGGCAAAGGAAAACATGGTTGTATTGTTTTATCGGACAGCTGGCTGGGGTGACGGCAGGCACAAATAAGGCTGAGCTACTTCATGTCTTCCTTGTGTCTTGACCAACAAAGTCTCCCAGGCCTCTGTGCATAGTGAAAGTGTTAAAGGAGGAAAGGAACTACTAGCAGTAGGTGAGGACCATGTGTGGGAGCTCAGCCCTCAGAAGTCACTGCGACCTGACAAACTACATCCAAGGGTGCCGAGAGAGCTGAACAATTTCCTAGAGAGGCCACTACCATATTGGAAAAGTAGTGAAGGTCTGGGAAAGTTAGCAGTGACTGAAAAAAGGTAAATGCTGAGCATGAGCCAGCAGTGTGCCCTGCTGGTATTCACAGGGACACAGCCAGGATGTCAACAGAAATTATCCCCCTCTAATCAGCACTCCTGAGGGGACATCTAGTAACTGCTTTCAGTTTTGGATGCGCCAGCACAGGAAGAATGTCAATTAACTGAAGTGAGTCCTGCAGAGAAACCCTAGGGTGACCAGGGGCTGAAGTGTTTGTCCTGTGAAGAAAGGCTGGCGGAGTGGGGGCTTGTTCAGCCTGGAGAAGAGACAGATTCAGGGTGACCTAACAGCAGCCTTCTGTACCTGGTTGTTGAGAAGATGGAGGTGGTCTTTTCACAGCAGTTCCTGGTGGAAGGGCAGGAGTCACGGCTGCTAAGGTGTGGACAGAAGACAAAAATTTAACCCGAGGAAACTGTAGTAGGTTACCCAGAGACATGGTGTAGTTTCCATCCTTGGAGATTTTCAAGACTCAGCATGATAAAGCCACACACAACCTGGTCTGACATGGTAGCTGGCCCTGCTTTGCACAGGAGGTTGGACTAGAGAACTCTTGAGGTACTTTCTAGTCTAAATTATTCTGCAATTACATAAATTTCTACAAGGAAAGCAGGAAGACAGAATATTGACAAAGTCTTTACAATGTAACAGAAATAACATTGTACAAATAAACCAATTTTCCTTACTTTAAAACAGTTTGCATGTGCACTGCTAGATGAAAGGAGGTTCTGATCAATTCCACAGCTGTGCAAAGAAATCAAATCTGAATATTCAGAGCTGTAAAGAAATACTTTAAGTAATCTCCCAAATGAAATGGGAAAAAAACAATGAATAATTGCATATAATATTTAGAGTTGTGGTATACATTTGTTAAAGTCCAATATATACAATAAATAGTATTTTTCAGACTTTTGAATCAGACACCTGAGCAGCTACTTCCTCAAAGAGATGCAATTTTTCTAATACCCAAACTAAAAATCAATCAATGACTATAAGACCTGACTTCAATAAATCATTCTTTCCCCCTCCCTGAAGACATTGTACAACAAATACACACTATTGTGGCACTTGAGACATTTAATAGTATGTTAAACACCACTAAGACCTTTCTGTGCCTTCAGGGAAAGCTGTAAATATCAATTCAAAAGGCACTGATAGTGTGCTGTTAAAAACATCTAAATAATTTCTGTTCTTAAGACCAATTCATAAAAAATTTGCTAGAATGACAGTGATAAAACTCTTAGTGAAATTGATCAGAATTCCTTGGACAATATTAGTGGCAAACTAAGAGAAAAAAAGAGAATGAAAAATAGGGAAAAAGATGAATGAAATAATGTATCATTAAGGAAATAGTTGATTAAATCTTACAAAAAACATTAATACTATATATAAACACCATAGTATAATAATGTGGGAAAAAGAAATCTATAATTAAAAGCCAATTTACCAATTACAGCAGTGAGCTAAGTGTATACTACTTATCTGGAGCATATATGACAACCAGAGCCAGGTAGCAGCTTTATATAGTACATGATACTGTTCTGCGGATTTGCCAAGGACAGGAAAGGATTGATGGAAGAAACACTAGGGCAGGTGTCTGAAATCTGTGGATTTGGAACTAACAAACCTCAAGTTTCAGCATCAGTTCCTTATACAAATGTGTTTGTTGTCTGCATACTGGCTCCTTAGCAGACAAATCAGCATTTTCAAACCCTGGAGAAGCAAACTGCCTGACAGGAGGGAAAAAAATAAGCAAGTTAATTAGGTTTGTGATTGCTTTGCTCTATTCATGACAAGCAAACAGGTCTTACTTATCTGGAACAGAGAGAGAGAAGCAGCAGAAATGTATATGCGCAGGTAAATTTAAAGTGAAGTGCAAGGAAACGTGCATATATAAGTGATGTACAAAGGAAATGATGGACCCCGCGCTGATTAGGTAGGGATGATGGGATTATGATAGCTCTGTAAAATCAGCAGCTTAGTACTCATTAGCAGTCAGAAGCTCAAATGCAACATTAGGAAAAGCATAGAGAATGAAGCAAGAATATTATTATGCTGCTATTTAAGTCCTACAAAGTAAGATCTAGTAAGACAGGGAAAGGTCCAGGGCACATTGGTGAGAACGTTCAGTGGCATTGGACTCTTCCCGTATGAAAAACAATAGACTGGTTTTGGCATCTTCAAAAAACTCCTCTCTTGAAAAGAGAGATAGAGATAGCAGAGGACTAGAAAATCAAGCTGACACGGAGACAGTAGATATGGAGAAATTACATACTGTCTCTTCCAGTATAAAGACCTGGGGGCATAAGATGAAACTAGCGTACGCCAGATTTATATCAAAGGAGGCTGTCACTCAGACAATGCAAGAGTGCTGCAAGATTTTGTGAATGCTAAAAGTTTACAGAGACTGCAGGATAAACTGTAAAATTACATGGAAGCAAAACACACTGCAACCACACTTGGTTCAGAAAGTCTTGTGAGACAAAACCAGTTCAAAATTTAGAATAGTTCAAATTAAAACCATTATGTGCCTTGTCCTTATTATTAGATATTTGCTTTACAAGCTCCAATGGGCACAGGTTAGTAGGCTAGATGAATCTGTGGTCTAACCCACAACAATCTTTTTTCTCTTATATTAATGCCATTTTCTGAACCTCAGCTAACACATCACCTTTGTACTCTTAAATTTTATTTGAGCAAAATCAACATTGACTATTCAAAGTTCACATTATATCTGCGATAAGAAGATTTCCTCTCTGTACTGCTGCATTAATGAAATGAAACAAGAAATCCCCACACACCCACAGCCTGGAAATTAATGTTTTACCAGACAGTAACAATGAGCGTAGGGTTGCCTTCATATACCTTCTTAACCTTTTTTTTTTTTTTCCTTACATAAAACTAATAGAATCCTATTTTAATATATAACGCGAATATATACATTAAAGGATAGTTCCTCACCTTAAAGGATTTGTCAGCTGAAAGAAGTCATACAGCAGGTGTGGGCATGTATGTACAAGAAATCTGTATCTCCATGGAAATAGAAAGCAGGCAGATAACACAGGATCTAGTGGATAACAAAGCAGATGACAAAACCAAGCAGAATCTAGTTCTATATGCAATTGTTGGGGGGGGGGGGGGGGGGGGGGGAGCAGTACCGGTACCCATAACTACTGTTAACAACTGCTTTGTGGTTACAATAAAATGACTTAGCTTCGCTTTGGAAGATGGAAAGGAAGTTAAGGAGAAACTGTTACTAAATGGGAGATAATTCAAGCCAGTGTAACATGAAAAACATCCTTTTCTTACTTATTTTATTCTCCCCAAGAGGTCCATGAGGTTAATCTGTGGACATTTTATATAAATGTAACTGTTCATAGTCTGTTAAGGTTACTCCTTCATGAAGATTATAGGAGGAACTCATTTCAATATGCGTGACAAATACATTTCCTTACGTTAACAGTATGTTTCCTAAACCCACTTGATCCATACTAAAGACAGTCAAAAGCTGAACTACCATTTTTTCCTACATGGGCTACATGTATCACATAAAGCAACTGAATTTTAATGGATTAACTCTCAGCAGGATTCTCTCTATTGGTCCCACAAAGGATGGAGAGAAAAGTTTGATGTTGTAGACAGAATCAGGACTTCCTACACTCAAATATAACAGGTGATCTGAAAATAATCACCTTAGACACCATATATACATTGTTTGTGTGGTTTGGTTTGCAGTTTTGCTTGATGCAGTGCTCAAACAGGCATTGTGGACTTGGGACAATATGAGCTATAAATGAGATATACTATACATAGTGTCTCAAATATGTCTTTGTGACTTTGATAAAGAAAGATATCCTAGTCTTTGGAAAACAGATTTCAAAGTAAATAGTTATTTTTACATGTACATGGTATATATTAATATGAGTTACTGATCTGTCAGGTATACGAAATTTCACCTTAAAGTCCATTACCCATACAGACAGCAGAAAAGTAAGTTTACTACCAAGAAGATAAACTAAATTGCATGAATCCTGGTTGCCTGAATTCAAATTGAGGATCCATTTAGGGATTCAGGTTAAAAGGATGTCTACTTTTGCATGGGCATGGATAATCAAAGTATCAAGAGAAAAAAAGTTTGGGAAAACAGGGCATAAATATCTGTAATGAGACATCTTTAAATAGCTTATAATCAAAGTTTGACCTGCAAACATTTTTAGCTTGTTGTCCCACAGAAAACTTAAACTATGTACCAAAAGCACAGCAATCTCAAATGCATTATATTCCTAGCAGCTTCGTGAAAGCAGGAAGCCTGGCAGAGAAGAGAGAGTGTATTGCTGCTTATGCTCAGAAGATGACTACAGCTCAAAAACGTTTCCCTTCAGACATCAAGTACCCAGCCAGAAAAGAGCAAAATTGCTCAAAAATACATTTAATACAGCATTATACCTCATCAGACATAAGGAAATCTGATCATGCTTTATTTCTAAAGAATAGTGTGCCTAGTAAGTCCCACCACTGATGATAGTGTTCATTACTGTCACAACGCTCTCCAAACTATCAAGGTGCAACAAGGTCTTTTACCATCTCATACCAGCATACTCTTCATGCCATTCCCTCTGCTGCCTTTTCCTCATCTCACCTCATCCAAGGCACGTATTCTCTCTGCTTCTTCCTCCTCTCTCTTCCTTGGCTGCCCAACCACTTAACAGAACCAGCCACAGCTGCACCTTATCTACATCAGCCAACCCACCACCCCTGAAGCCGACCCACAGTTGTATATTATCAATGATAATTAACCCAGATTCACTCCTCTATATGTTACTTATAATGTTATTTCATTTTCAGGTTATGACATTCTTGCTATAAAATCATGAAACCCAGATCACACGCGATTCTGTCACTAAAATCTTAGGGTGTGTAGGTAAATACCTTTAACCTTGAAAAAAAAGAAGGATAAACAATAAATTCTTTCCTTCTCGAAGATGTTTCATCTCCCTCAAAGCTGAATACAAAAGTAAAAAAGAATGCTGCAGGGTCAATAGGGACTTCCCAAGAAGAAAATCTTGACAGTCCCCTTTTTTTACCACTCTGTATGATGTGGTGCCACGAAGAATCACCTGAGAAAAGTTGAAACAACTTTTCTTAGGTATCAGAAGTAACATAGCTATGCTTGTGTGGAGATTTGTGCAGAATAATTCACCAGGTTTTGCAGTGGCATAGATCTATACAGTTGGTGACTGCATCTGAACATTCTGAATGCCTGGAAGGAGTATTTGCTTTAGTAGTTCGCTGACTCCACTAACTACTAGACAGTACTTCCTACCTGTCTGGAAGGAGAGAAGACATCCACAGATGCCAAATGACTTCGGCAATTGCATGAGGTGTAAGAATTGCCTCATTTAATTAATGCATTATGTTGGCACTTCTTTTCGAAATCATTCAGAGTTCTTGGAAATGGGTGTACAAACCCCTGAAGATTAGGGAGTTAACATGTTATAAAAGAATTCCTTTCAAATCTCAAATTAAAAACGTGTGTTTTCACTTGATAACATTAGAGTTTACAGCCCTTCTGAAAGTCGTTCTGACCATAGCCACCTGTCACCTATGTATGTCTACGTACTTCTATCTTTTATTCAGGCTAAAGTCTTACCTTCAGTTATCTTTGAAAACCAGCATCAAGTATTATTTATATTCTATAGGAGAGGCTGGTTCTTTGCATTTATCAAATTTCAGCCAGTCATATCCAATTTTCATTACACCTGTCCTGGCTAGGTAGTGTAAAAAGATTGTTATTGTAAGTTTTTGGTGTAATGACACAACATTTACAATATTCTTGTCCTGTTATATTCCTTTTCATATTTGATCTGAAAATAAATAGTCTTTATCAGTAGCATCTGCAACGATAAGAAAGTCTGGAGACACATCACATGTTAAATAATGCATCACTTGTTTAAGTCTACCATGTCACCTTTGAGGGGGGTGACTGAAAAGGAAAGTATTTTTTCTAAGCCCAAAAAAGATTAATAATTTTTTTATTAATGTAATCTGAGATAGTATATAATGCAAACCTCTGCTATAGTGATTATTTTATTTGAAATAGAAAGGCAAACCTATAATTTTACTACTAAAATTCTAAGAACAATAGAAAACAAGATAAATTAACACTGAAAATGGTTTTTACTCTGCCTACAGGCACAGCTGGCAAATATCTAGAGAAATAGACACTATATAAGCAAAACAGCAGAGAAAAAAGATGTGTGGGTAATCTTAATGAATCACAGGAGAAAGCAATGGACCTTGAGAGGTCATCCAGTTCAAGTTCATACACTTCCCTAAGCCACAATCAGAAAAAGAAGAGAAAAATCACTCCAGTGTTTCTGAAAACTATTGAGATGGACTTGCATGAACAAATAGGTTTTTTAAAAGACAAAATCATCAAGGTTAATGGTGCTGAGAGAACAAACAGGAAAGCTGAAGAAGAAAAATGTGCAGAAGATTATTGTAAATGGTATATTTTCTCAGTGTTTGAACTAGTATCTTATTTCTGGTAGTGTCTGACTGGATACCAAGTATCACTGAAATAACATGTCAGAGCACTGATAGGAAAGCTTTTTTCTTTTTTGTTCTTTTCCCTGTGAAGTGTGCAGGTAGGAATATTTCATTTCATACATCATTTGCAAATTGCTGTGGGGATTCCAGAAAGCCAATTTGGTTTCACAAAATTGATGAATGAGAAAAAAATGCTGCTGGTTTTGTATCTGTTGATTTTGAAAGCTGCACACCTGGGACTTTGGCACATTGGGAATTGTTAATGTTTCATTGTCACAGCACTACAGTGAAAATGCTGACGTTTCTTTTAACCCTCAGGGAACGTGTTCATCAGAATGCATATATTATTTTCTTTTCCTCTTCTTTTACTTGTAACCCTTAATAACAGCAAAAAAGAAACACTACAAAAAATACCCTATTAAATCTATTAAACCTGATAAATAATTTAAATTAACATGTTCAAGCAGTAAAACCTAAGGGGGAATGCAATTTAGACTGAACAAGGGACGGAAACAGGATTGCAAGGGGGGTATGATGTGCAACTGCTGCTGCATCAGGTAGGGAGAGCTGTACACAGCACTGATGGGAAAGGAGACAGTGAGAGACACACTAGTCCACTTTGGGTTTTCATGATTTTAACAGGGCTACATTAGAGCTAAATTCAGAAGGAACTTATAAGATCATCTGATCTATTACATCCACAAGACCTGGAAACCTAATCCAATTAAGATTTTTTTTTAACAGTAGCGATCATCATTTAGCACACTAAATGAAACCGACTTCCATAATACAGTCTGTAAGCTACAAAGCAATCTTTCACAATTCAAAAGAGCAAAAATGATAGGCATCCTAAACAAAAAAGTGTTATGTAAAGGTTTCTGTGTGCTAAAAATACTGAAAGAATTTTTCAAACCAGAGAAAGACATGTTATATTATATGGAAGGGTCTGTGCAATTTTACCACATCACTGTATAATTACCAGCCTATGTTCTGCATACAGTAAGCCACCACTAATTAATTAAAACAATTTAATACAAATTAAATATCTGATAAATGTTAGTTCATTTAAACATAAGTTGAAAGAATAAATTTTAAAGTTATTAGAATCAGAGAGAGAGAGGGAGAGAGAGCGCAATGGTAATGATCACCAGGTCAGTATTGCTCCTTCCAGCTCAGGGGAAGCCTGGTATGGTCCTGCTTGGTGAAATGAGGCAGCTACAGATGATATGACACAGATGCTCCTGAGACTATTTTCTACTCACATCAAGATGAGAAAGGAGCTGCCCTTTTTTACACATCTGTTGGGAAGTCTGTTGCAGGGGCCTAAAGACTTGGGGTGATCATGTGGATTAGCTCTGATCAAGAAAGGATTCCTTTGTGTAGGACAGAGTACTCCATAGCCTCCATGGAGCAGAGTTAGATAACCTGAGGGTTAACATCATAAAACTGTCACACCTCAGACACACTGTGTACCTCAGTCCCAGAATGCAGGATTCAGGACTTACTCCAGTGGTGGTAAAAGAGATGGGAAAAAGACAACAGAGAAGTCATTTATGAACAACCGTGGCTAAGCCTTCACCAAAAATCTTGTCAGATTAACTGGTCTTGCTGCCCAACAGAGGTACAGCACACACGCTTCATGCTTACACTGATCACTCTTCCTCCTCCATCCCATAAAATCCCCAGTTTGACTGGGGAATTCTCTGGGAGTCAAAAAAAATCTTCATCAAATATATGCCTGGTTCTTCAACACGTACATCTGAAATTGAAGTCTTTTGAGTCCTACTAAACTGTCTATGTCCTTGTACTTCTAAATCAACAGCGATAACCCAGTCCAGCTTCTAATGAGAGTAAAATGACAGTACAACATTGCCTAACCCTATGCATGGGATTCCAAAGAACAATCCTGACATCCAATTAACTAAGTTTAAATACAGTTATTAAAACCTGCTGAAATACTCATGAAAAAATCGTAATTATGTAAGAGGTGAAGAAAGCCTTCAAAAATCTGATATGGGAGTTCATGCAACCCTGATGGTATATCAAACATAACCCCAAAAGAAAATATAAAATTACTCCTTGAAAGTTATTATTTTTTATTTTAAATCTGGACACTATCTTGTTTTAAAATATAGGAAATGCTTACAAAAATACTACATGCATAGACTTCCATCATCAGATATATCTGCATTACAAGTAACATTTACAACTACTTCCTGAATCCCTGATATAAAAAAATAAGAGTGGAAGATGGAAGATACATCAGATCCCACATGTCCTTGCTTCACAAACAATTAACAAATACCTGAGAAAGAAAGGAAGTACACAAACATCCCCGAGGCCAAAGATATCAAAAAAGCCTTTTCATTCAATCTTGATTTATAGAAGACCACCCCAGAGCACTAGAAAGTGAAATAAGTGGCAAAATATATGTTGTCATTCCAATATTATACATGCATTCTGTTAAGGCAAAAGAAAACTTTAAATCAAGCAGAACCCCCACCAAAACACACAGCTGATTTTGCTTCTCCCCTGCCTTTCTTCAGAAAGCTTCCAAAAATCTCTTAGTAAGCAAGAATAAGTTGTATGTGCTGTAAGTATGTATTGGACTCACATGGCAAGCTTTTGGTAGTGTGGGGGCTACAGGTGTGGCTTCTGTGAGAAAATGCCAGAAACTTCCCACATGTCCAATAGAGCCAATGCTAGCTGGCTGCAAGACAGATCTGCTGCTGGCCAAATCTGAGCCCATTGGCAATGGTGTAGTGCCTCAGTGATAACATATTCAAGAAGGGCAAAGAAACTGATACAGAACAGCAGCCAGAAAAGAGGAGTAAGAATACGTAAGAGAAACAGCTCTGCAGACACCAGGGTCAGTGCAGAAGAAGGGGCAGGAGGGGCTCCAGGTGCTGGAGCAGAGGTTCCCCTGCAGCCCATGGTGAAGTCCATGGTGAGGCAGCCTGTGCCCCTGCAGCCTTTGGAGGTTAAAGATGGAGCAGATATTCACCCGCAGCCCATGGAGGATGCCACACTGGAGCAGATGGATGTGCCTGAAGGAGGCTGTGGCCCTGTGGAGAGCCTGTGCTGGAGCAGGCTCCTGGCAGGACCTGTGAGATGCTGTGGAAAGGAGCCCACACTGGAGCTGGTTTGCTGGCAGGACTTGTGACCCTGTGGGTGACCCGTGCTGGAGCAGTCTGTTCCTGACGGAGTGCACCCGTGAAAAGGACCCCTGTTGGAGCTGTTTGTGAAGAACTGTAGCCCATGGGAAGGACTCGTGCCGGAGAAGTTCATGGAGGACTGCCTCTTCTGGGTGGGAGGCCATGCTGGATCAGGGGAAGAGTGTGAGGAGGAAGGAACGGCAAAGATGGTGTGTGATGGTGTGATGAACTGACTGTAACCTCCATTCCATGTCCCCTTGTGCTGCTCGGGGTGGCGAGATAGAGAAAATCGGGAGTGAGGTTGAGCCTGGGAAGAAAGGACGTGTGGGGGGAAGATGTTTTAGGATTTACTTTTATTTCTTTTTATCCTGATTTGGTTGACAATAAATTAAACTAATTTCCCCAAGTTGAGTCTGTTTTGCCCATGACAGTAATTGCTGAGTGAATTCTCCCTGTCCTTACCTCGACTCACGAGCCTTTATCTTTTCTCTTCCCTGTCCACTTGAGAAGGGAGAGTGATAGGGCAGCTTGGTGGGCACCTGGCGTCCAGCCAAGGTCAACCCACCACAGAGTCAAATCTAAAATCCAATTTCAGCAACAGGTTAATATGACTGCAACAAATCTTTCAGATAAATCCTGAATTTGTGGTTCCAGAAACAAATACTTTGTATGCGTAAGAACTCAAGCAACAACTGTTACAGGCTAGTATCAGACCAATTACCAATGCTCAGCGACTAAGAAAAAGGAATATTCAGCTTCACAAGCCATCTCAAACAGGCATCAAGCATGCTTTCCACTTCAAAGAATGATGGAACCAAGAACTAAATTAAAATGAAAGCACAACCCAATGATGTGTATCCACTCACACATGGAATATTATTCCCCAGGCTCTGCAGCGGCAGCAGCTCCCACCCCTGACTACAGATAAGCACAGACACAGACTACCTTAGCAGAATTAAATATGCAAAATTAAATCACACCAAATGTAGGCTGACCTCTCTCAAAATAGGTGAAGACACAACCAGACATAAAGTCCTGGCTAAATATTTGTTCACCTTTCTTAGCTTTAAAATATTTTTGTATGGCATTATTGCACTATAGTCTTAATTGCACTGAATAACCTGCACTCAAAGACCACACAGGAGAGACAAGTGATAGTTCAGTTTCTGGTCTTTGGGAAACTAGCTAGACTTGTAGCATTTCCATATTCAGTAAATTCACTACCAAACAGGCTGGAAAGAAGAATTTCCACTTCACAAGAAATTCTTCTGTTTCACATTAGGTTTTACACTGAACTGGAAAAGAACATGTCGCTTGAAATTTATCTATGAGCAAAGTTTCAGAAGTGCTTTATATGAGTACATCTATTTTTACAAATCAAATATTTTTCTTTGTTTTATTCCACATTACTGAAATCAAGTCCCAATGATTATTAAAATTAATGCCTCCTAAATTCTTTTCACACTGTACAAATAAACTGCTATAGTATATGACTTATTTTTTACTTCTGCCATCTCAATTCTGTTCTCTCCATCTCTGCAAAAAAAAAAACCTCTAAAATAAAAACCCCAACAGTTTTTAGTATTTTTTTTTTTACTATTCCAAGATAGTTTACTGAGGCCAGACAAGAAAGGAAATTGTATGCAAAACTTTATTTAAAATAACAACAACAGCAACAAAATCCAAGCAGCCAAACAAAAAAAACCCCCAAAAAACCAAAAAAACCCCACCAAACTTGAATTTTGAGTTCCAGGAAAAAATAATTATTACTAATTTACAACTCAGTACTTGCTCTGACATTATTCATTACAGAAATATAAAAAGACCCTTGACTGAACAAGATGCTATTATAGGTACATGCAACTCTAAATATTACGTTAATTAAAAGATATGTGGCAATTTAAAATCATAGGCATGAATATAAAGTAGAGCATGACTCATCAGTCAGAGCAGCCATGGCTACTTCTACCACACTATCATCTTAAGAGTAAAAAACTACAGTCTTGAAACTCAAGATTTTACTTTTCCTTAAATGTTTTTTAAGGATTTTTTACTAGATGAAATCATTATCGAACTCAGAGGATAAATTACAGGAGCAGTAATGAAAGGCAAAGCAAAAAATAACTTTGTAGACCAGTATCAGCAGAGTTTGCTGAAAAAACTTCAGTACTCTTGAAAGAATAATTTTATTTAAATCTAAAAATTATTAAAATTCCTACATGTAGAAACACTGCTCTGAATCACCAGTGCTTCATAATGACTTTATAATCCATCGTGTAATTTAGGAAAATTTAGAAGTGCTGTTATGGCTTACAGCACATGTTAATTAAAAACATATTTTTTCACATCAAAGTTAGTTAACAGCTGCATTTTGGAATGTACTGAGGAATAGAAGCATTGGATTAGATTAACTAGAAAAACTTCTCTCCCTGTCAAATCCATGTTTCCCTGTTTCTTTTATTTAGCTCCATTTTGGCTGTGTTTTCCCATAGTTGTATACACTAAACTTCAACTGTTGCAAGCAAAGTTTATTTTACTCATTTTTCATTAGAATGTCTTTTCACACAGATTTTTGGCAACCTTATTGCATTTGAGGGTTATCAAGAAAGACCTTAATACACATAAAATAGAAAATGCAGACCTCAGAGCTTGCTTTGTTTTCCAAGAAAAGCCAAACCTGAAATATGTCGTCACATTTGTTAGGAAATTGAAATAGGTAATAACAATGGTTTCTGTGCTATGTTTAAATTTAGGTTGCTAGAACTGCTAAGAAATAGAAAATACAGTCTGAGAATTACATAAGGTTTTCTCTGTGTGTTCTTTGAATGAAAAGCTTACAGAAAAAAACCATAAAATTTGGTTTTGTTTCATTATCTAGAAATGTTCTAATAATTTGCAGTCTCTAATAGGTAATCTGCAAAAGCAAACAATTTTCAAAGGTTTGTTCTCAACACATACTTCGAATCCTTCTTACCTTCTTAGAAAATCAACTATACATTCTAAAACAGCTCATTTCTCAAATCAGTCTCAATAGTCAGAGTAACAAATGCTTAGGTTTTTAAAAATCATTTAATATAATTTGAATGCCAGAAATAATTTAACAAATATTTTTTTAAAACCCAACAGATTAGAAAATGTTTTGTAATTGCTTTTGTTTTGTATCAATTGTTTGTATATTTTTAGGAGCCACAATGTCCTGTGGCTACAAGTTCCATTGCTAGACTAACCAATACATGAAGAGCTGCTCTCTTCTGTTTATTGTTAATGCAACTCCTATTAGTATAAATTGATAGCCCAGGTTCTAGTATCAGAAGAGAGAGGGCAGAATCATTCCTTTCTGCTCTTCCCATGTAACCCGTATGAAACCTCAATAAACCTCTTAGTCATATCCTTTCTGAGACATCTCTTTTCAAGACTGAAGAACCATAGTACACTTATTTCCCAGGTGGAAGCTTTTTCTGTATTTCTGATCACCACTACTGCAGTTCCTTAAATTTTTCAACTTTATATAATCCTTTTCTCTCATGCTAAGGGAGAACTGTACAATGTATACATTGTCTGGCAAAGTATGCAGTTATACAGTGGCTTAATGATTTTCTCTGCTCTATTTTATCTGATCTCTATTGTCTTCCTAATAATCCCTAAAAATTATTTTGTGACTGCCAGTGATGTGCATACTTACATCTTTGAGCCTCACTACTTCGTAACTGAAATCTACCATCTGACCGCAACGATGGCAAGGTAGTTTTGTCCACTCTCTCTGCCATCAGCATCACTTTAAATATATCTATATTGAATTCTCTTTTATTATCTGGAAACTGAGTTTCAAGATTTTTCTACAGTTCATCAGTTGGCCCTAGTCTCACAATTGAGGTTTCATTTTAGAGATTCACAAGTCTTCTGCAGCACACCACAAGCTGCAATGCAAATTTAACTAATCTATGTGACTATTTATCACACCATCCTTCAGTATCCAAAACATCCCAGGCAGCCAGTCCCATGGAGTTTATAAAGCACCCAGTAGCTTAAAATCTCTGATGGAGTCACCAAAGTGGAGAGTAACAAAAAATCTTGATCTATTTGCATCCAGGAAGGGCCTTCAGAACACAGGAAATAAGATAACAATTTTAAGTGACCTACATGGTACATAACCATACCGTTACTTGTAGCATATGTTATTTCAACATACTTAACATATTCTGTAGGTTCTGGTAATGAATTGCACATTAGATGACTAGTGACATACTGAGTCACTGTATCTGTACTTGGGATTGTCATGGTAAACTGGAATAGCTATTTGCTGTCAATATAGGAATTCTTTTGCTCGTCTTGTTTTCATGCAGCTTCCCTTTTTGAAACTGAGCAGAGATGCAGTGATTTTTGATTGCATCTACAGGGACATTGCATATAAACTCATCACGGTTATTGTTACAGAGAGGTGCTATAAGTGAAGATTTCAGACCAGTTGCATCTTTTCTCAAGGATACAGAATTTCTGTGATTTCATCAACAAGAGATACTCTACACTGAATAATGCTCTCTATCATTGTTACTGACTTTACCATGCTCTTAAATTTACATATAAGCTAGTCAGTGTTCAATTTCAGAAGCCTTAGTTCTTCATTCAAATTAAATTTGCCCATTATGTATAGGCTTTATTACAGAGGCATCCCCAGTCACTGAAGAATCTGAATCCTTGCTCACCACCCCTTTAAAAGTCAGGCACTATCTGCCTTTCATCTGGTTTCCAAAACAACACAGAGTACTATGAGAATTTAAGAGAATGCTACTGCAGGTGTCCTGGTCTTCAACTGCCTTCCTAAAGGATTATATTCTGCTTATATAACAAAATGACTAGATTGTAGACAAGGGGAAAACCATGGATGCCAACTGTCTTGACACTAACAAGGCTTTCAACACTTTCCTACGTTTAGGTCTGCATGGTTGAACTGCTAGATGCACAAAACAAAAGGGTGGATGGCTGGACTCAGAGGATCATGGTTAATGATTTCTACTCTACCTGGAGGCTTGTAACAAGTGAAATACCGCAGAAGTCTGTACTAAGATCAAAGTATTTGCCAAAATTAAACATAATTCATTGTAATTGATTAAGACCTGGAGATCTCTCCTATTGAACTCCCAAAAGGAGTAAAGAGCATGCAGAAATGAAACTTAAGTGGCAATTTATGTAAGTGTTCCCACACCTGCTTTTCTTACATCTTTTTTCTTTCACTCTAATTATTTGAATTCTCTTTATTTTTCTCTGTTTATAAATTTATTGGATTTCTCTGCCAATGCTATATATTGTTTCCAGTTTCTCTTTCAAGTCCCTTCTCATTCTATTGCTTCCTTTTCCTTTAAAAAAAGTTATAATTTGAATCCTTCCTAAAAGTTGAGATAAAATTCCAAGAAAGTAATTAGAACAAGAAGACTGTGCAAAATAGTCAATATGTGAGTTTTTATACTAATACCATGCAGCTCCATCACACTCTTTTATTTGTTCATTACTGTAATCCATATTTCTCATCTGGTTTGGCTTGATTATAACTTCTAATGGCAAGACTGTCTTCAGATTTATTGATCATATAATTATCTTGTGACTGATACATAATTCTATTGATAAAACTTTAATTGTGGTGATGTTCTACTACAGAAAGATTCCCAGTGATCTTAGTAGCACTGGGCTATATGGAAGGAATGGATGTTCTTTATGTACAACAATAAAAGTCTGATTTCATAATGTGCTGATTTGAGAATACATGTTCATGTTGCAGAACAGTAGTCTATTCTGAGGAGATACCAATTCTATTCACTTCAGTAATTTTCTATCAGGTACAGTCACATTTAAAAACGTAAATAAACATTATGAAAAAAAGTAAATGGTTAGATTTTCAAGGATTCTGCCAGTTGCAACACAATAGAATGCTTTACTGAACTCTTCTGTTTTCTGGGTGTTTCTACATAACACATTCTGAAAATCCTGCTTGATTTTTACACTCTTTTAGTGACCAAGAACATGGCTGTACTTACATGCCCATTTGATGTTTTCTATTTGTTTTACTTCCTCCCTATATTTTAAAGACAATTGAATTTGATAGGTTATCTGTCTTATTTTCTGATAAAAAATGTTTGCAACAATGTATCTCCAGAGCTTTCAACTAAGTCTTTTAGTAAAGTACAACCCCCAAGACTAGCAAAGCAGACCTTTTGGAATTATTTCTCATACAGTAGTATCTACTTGCTAAAAATAACCCCACATGTATCTGATAAGTACATCTATTTTCTAGTTTACTGTATTAATAATAAATCATGATTAGTTTTAGCTGCTACAAATTGGGTAGTAATACATAGCTAGTGTACTAGCTACCCATGTAATTTCAAGCTGTAAAGTACACAATTCAGCAACACACATTTCACATTAAACCTACACATTACAGCAGGGATTATTTATCATATCTGGTGTGATAAAAGAAAAAAGTATTCTCAACAGTATTAGAACCAGGAATTCATATGTTTCTAACCCTTAGATGAACTGGTTTACATGTTATTTTGGAAATAAAAATATTACAGAGAATGTAGAGGATTCAAAGACAAGATTAAAAGAATTTTACTGATGGACTCTAGATATGGTAGCATTACAGATGATAGTGCAATCGATCACAAGAATATAAACAGAAACTTTTCTCTCACTGAAATGTGGTGCCACAACAGAAAAGAAAACCCAAGCATTTCTGATACTGTGTGTTCAAATCACATACTCCCCAATGTGACAGGCTGGGTGTAACCATCAGCCTTCTCAATGGAAACATGCATTTTGAATCTTCTTGTCTCATCTCATAATTTATTGACCTGTCGATAGCCAGCTGCAAACAGTTTTGATGCAACCATTTCCAGAAACGCACTTAGTACAGAGCACCTAAAGAGCCATCTGACCTCCTACCATGAATTTTCCTGAGTTGCAGCACCTTTAGGAGGTCAAGCAACTGGAGCTAACTTGGGTCACAACTGCCAGCATATTGCAAACTCTTGGGAATTACCATTTCCACCCCTTTCAGTTTTCTGAGGGCACATCTGTTAGCTTACAGCCACTCTTTGGTTTAGAGCCAGATTTTCACCCAACATTTTCTGCAAGAAGGAGCAGGTTTTCTGGAGCTGCGGTCCCACCCAGTGAGCTGAGCAGGGACCAGGGCTGGGGCTAGGGCCTGGGATCAGCTATGGGGCACCCAAAAAGGCTGCAGTGATAAAGCCACAGCAACAAGGTAAGTCCCAGGCCATTGGGGGGTCAAGGAAATATCAAGGCCAGTGACATACCAGCAAGCCTACAGCATGGCTTAGGTAAAGCAAGGCTCAAGGCTACCCCCAGGCCCCTGTGGAGATCCTCACCAGGAACCATGCCTCTCCCAGGCAGCTGTGAGCACAGCTGCCCAAAGCTGCTGGAAGATGATGTCAGTGAAGGTGGTGCAGAGCAAAGCCTCCTGATGTGCTCAGGGACTGATGATTGGTTTCCATGCAGATGTTTAATTAAGATGACCTGTTCTAACTAGCTGATCCCTAGTCTCCTCCATACTCAAGTCTTTTGCCATGGACAACCCCTTTTGCCCATGAGCTGCAGTCTGGACCTGAATGGGGAGGGCTGAGCTCATCTGGCAGCTGATGCTTTCTGCTTCCCACTGTGCCACCTCCAGTTCTACCTATGCACTAGCACCTGGGTACTGAAAATGGCCCTGCCTTGACCAAAATATTCTTGGTAAAATGGTTTGCTTAGAAGAGCTATGACAGCCCTTCTTGTGACTTCTAGTGGAATTTAGGATGGCTTTGTGATCTGCAATAAAACAGATTTGGGTTTTGGTTGGGTTTTTGGATTGTTTCTTTTTTTACTCTTACTAAGAGATACACACTTGCTGAGAACAATTCCCTTTTCAGTAAGTTTTGGCAAATGTGTTATTAGTTGAACATTCCGTTTCATACCTGTATGAAAAGTTAACTAAATAAAGTCCAGTGAATTATATTTAAATGGAAAACTAAAAACATTTATGTTGTGATATTTTGCAAATGTATTTTTTGAAAAGGTTTCAAATTCAATCCTGAAATAATTATAGTTCAACATCATATAAATTTTTAAGGATAACAAATTAAATACAACTTGAAAAAGTTCAACATTTTATTTCAAGTAAAAAATTAATCTTCCCCCCCCCCCCCCCCCCCAGTTTGGTCACTTACAATGAAAAACTTTCATTTCTCATCAAGCAAACCCAATAGTTTTTTCTCCTCAATTATATCCTAGTTCAACCTTTGAATGAAAAGAACCTATTACCTACATATGCAGTATCACAGGTTTGGGTGACTCCATATTTCCAGAAAGAAATACAAGTAAATAAAAATCCCTTCCTGTTCTTTGACATCCTCCACACCTGTGCTGTTACACAATCAGCATTTCACAGCTGAAACAGTTTGTGTTCTTTCTCAACAAATCCGTGTGCACATACAAAAGCCACTAATTCAGCCTGCTTAAGTAACTTAAAACTAATGCTGCTGACTACATTGTACAGAACTAAAACAGTCTAAAAGTTATATGCTATTAACATTAGCAAGTGATTATCTACCCCAACAGGATGTACAGTAGGAACAATATAAAGTAATCAAATAATTATATATGCCGTAACAAAACTTCAGTCTTAAGAGTTACAAATAAAAACAAAGTCTGTATAAGTTTTGATGACCTTTGTTAATCACATCCACCGTGTGACATTGCGATCAATAAGATACATGATTATGATTTAAAAAACAAATTCTCTATAAATATTTCTGTTGCTGAAGGCAGCACAGGAACTTTGTAAGGCATCACTAAGAATATTGCATTTTTAAATTATGTTCAGAATGGATTCTACAAGAACTATCTGGAACATGACTACAAAAAGCAATTATAACAAATAGGCTGTTACATCATCAGCCTTGCGTGCCAGGGTTGGGATTTTTTTGCATATTCCCTTAGATCCTCTGAAAATTTTCTCTTCAGTACTGTCCTTACAAATCAAAAGATCAACTAAAGAAAATACTTTAAAACAGATAAATGTCAGAGCAATTATGGTTTACCTCCATGAAAAATTGGTTTTATTTAAAAAAAAACACACCATAATAACAGTTAAAGCTTATGAATATAATTATTCATAAATAATTATAACAAGTTATAATAAAGGTGGTGATCTTTATTTAGAGAAAGGATTGTAGGAATATGATCTACCGTAAGGCATATACCATTTTTTGGAGACTCAGCTGTTCTTATGAAAACAGTATGCTAAATGATTTTACTTTTTTCTTTACACATTTCTAGCAGATTACAAGTCCAAATCCAATTCAGCAGGAAGTTCTTTGTTACGCTCAGTAATCACCCCTCTCCATGGTAAAAGTAAAGTGTTTACCTTTTTAAAACCCTGCAGACTTCTGCTTAGTATCAGTGGCAAACACGCACAAAGTTTTCATGAATAAATGTGTATTTGCGTGGTTCATGCTTTGAATACAACTAAACTTTGTTGATGAAATAGCATGAAAAATGCAACACCCCTATACTGTATTGCATAAGATCAATTAATACATTTTTAGTCACACAAAATGTTATTCTATCTTTTAAATGTTAGTGGAATAAAGGAGAAATCTAATATATGTCTAGATTAGTAATGAAGTTTCTTCTGAAATAACTTTGATTAAAAAACTTGCAGTGTTAGTATTTTTCTGCAATGTCTTCCAACTCCCAAAGTAATTTTCTTCAAGAGACACGATAGAACTCTAGATGAGTCTTACTGGTTTTAGACTTCGGTGATTAAAGTGTCATGTACTGACCAGTTATTCAACAGCTCAGCTTTTATGAGTGTGTTCATATCTCTGTATCTGAGTTAGGATTTCTAATATATAATATGTTTTTGTACATATCTACCAAGTCACAGACAGATTTAGCTCTCTAGGAGAGATTACCACTTTCAAACTGTTTTATATAAGCTTTGGTAATCTTCAAAATAACTCCAGGTCTACCTCCCTATTTTAAAGATAAGGACATAAGAAACAAGGAATTACAAAGATTGCTTAAAATCCTACAAAAAATCCTCCCAGAGCACATAAGACATTCAGTCCTCTTGTATCTCTGTTTTGCATCCCAACCTTACAGCCAGGCTCCTGCCATTGCTGTGGATAAAGCTGTAAGGCTTTCAGAGGAAAAGTCCTCAAGGTGTGGAATATAATACTGCACAGCTAACAGAAACAAGTACTGATTTACAAAAAAAGCAAAGCTGATGGGAGGACAGAGGGAGAAAGAACAAGGCACAAGCCCAGGAAACTAATGTAGGAAGGAACATTTTCTGAAACAAATATTCAGTCTGTAACATCGTGCCAAACAAGCTTGAAAAATCTTAGCTTAATCAAGTACTTTTCCACAAATGAAATTACAAACAGAATGAGCTGCTTTTTCCTCAAAATACGTGTAAGGCAGACCTCAAGCCAGAGCATCTCTTATAGAATGCATTGAGAAACTCCTGCTAACTCACACCTCCTTATAGCAACCACTTCTGTTGAGCCTTCCTGTACAGACAAGACAGCAAGCTTTGCCATCCCCATGGTCAGATCCTGGAAAAAAACACCCATGTGCACTTTGGAGATATTCCCTGTCCTACACTGAATTCAGGATGGAATCTACTGAAATACACTTTTTGTTTTAAGCATCTTATTTTTCTGTTAAAGTGTAGCCTCTATGTTTTTTAATAATTTGCAAAATCTGATTTTCAAACCCAGCACAATTAATGAGGTACCCAGAAGTTGCTTAAAATTCAAAGCACAAATACACTTTGAAATAGCAGTAACTTCGGGTATGTGTCCAACAGGGTATGGCAGCACCGGCTTGCCTCAGACTACCTGTAAGTTGCCACACTGCCATCAGAGCCTGCAGTGGAAGCTCCCTGAAGCAGTGGGAGGTGACCCAGAGGTGCCTGGGCTGCCACCACCCCAGCATATCAGCATAGGTCAGAGCTGGGAAGGAAACTGTCCTGGTTTCAGCTGGGATGGAGTTAACTTTCTTCTTAGTGTCTGGTGCCGTGCTGTTTGGGACTTGGTGTTGTTGATAACACACTGATGGTTTTGGTTGTTGCTGGGTGATGTTTATGCCAAATCAAGGACTTTTCAGTTCCTTGGGCCCTGCCAGCCAGAGGGCTGGAGGGGCACAGAAAATTGGGAGGGGACACAGCCAGGAGAACTGACCCAAACTAGCCAAAGAGGTATTCCGTACCATATGACATCATGCTGAGTATATAAACTGGGGGAAGAAGAAGGAAGGGGGGGCATTTGCATTATGTCATTTGTCTTCCCCAGTAACTGTTATACGTGACGGAGCCCTGCTGTCCTGGGGATGGCCGAGCACCTGCCTGCCCATGGGGAGTGGTGAATGAATTCCTTGCTTTGCTTTGCTTGGGTGCGTGGCTTTTGCTTTACCTATTAAATTGTTCTTATCTCAATCCTCGAGTTTTACATTCCTTCCCAATCCTCCCCCCATCCCTCTGGGTGGGGGGGAGTGAGCGAGCAGCTGCCTGGGGCTGCGTTGCCAGCCAGGGTTGAACCACAACAGAAACACAGACAAACATACTTAGAGCAGCTGTCAGAATAGGAGTTTCATTGGTTTGTTGAGGGTTTTTTTTTGGTTTGTTGCCTGGTTGGGGTTTTTTGTTTGTTTGTTTGTTTGGGGTTTTTTGTGGCTTTTTTTTAATGATTTTTTTGTTTTAAGAGGTAACATCATGTCTACAGTCTTCAACTTCCCCTTCAGCTGTTGCTGAGTTTTGCTATGCTGCTTCTAAAGGCAATGCTGGATACTAAGCTTTCCCAAACAAATATCAAGAACTGGGTACTTGAAAGTGAGGAAGAAAAAGTATATAGAGCAAATATGATGATATACACTCATCTCTGCACCTATAACATATTAAACCTTACAGTCTGGTAACACTGTATTTTTTATAACACATTATTAAGGTTAATGAGATTTGCTAACATAAAATATTTGAAACAGGCTAAACACCAAGATTAAACCCAAGATTCATTTCTGAACTGTTATCTTAGCAGTTTTTTTTCATTTTATTACTGAAAAACATGTAGGTCCCAGCTGTACTTACATTTTCAAAAGTTAGAATTCATCTTTTAAAATCAAGCTTTCTTTAGCCTACTGCTTTATCCCCAGCATGGCCTGACATGAATAAATAAATGAAGGAGGAGGCACTATACCACGTTTTGAACATGACAACTATGCAAAACTGAGATGACGTGTCAATTTTTGTCTATTAGATTCATACATAAAATCTCATAGAGCTCTTATTCCACCAAGTACTTAAATTGTACCAAATATGCACACAAAGGTATCAGCAATGAAGTGGAAGAAGTTCTAAACTCAGCTCTTCCAGGACACATCACTGACAATAACAAACACAACTCTGATGACAATTACATAACTTATCCTAGCAGGATAAATGCTAATGGCTAACCAACAACCAAATATCTGAAAATACAATCATTACTTAAGTATATACTATTTTGTAAAAATTTCAAGTACGGATGGTCAACCTGAACTTCAGGTTAATAAAATAAAATAATTCACTGAGAATATTCAAGATCTTTCACCTTGTAATAGAAACTTTGCATTTTTTCCTGTTTACTTATTTTCCCCAAAAGGCTCCGAAATAAAGCTGAATAGTCAGAATTAAATTGCAACCCTCATTCTAATAATTCCTTTTGAGTGTAGAATACAGTAACATAGCAAATTGCAAGAAGTAGACTGAAATTTGGGTGTGAGTGGGGGAGTGTGGGTGGGCAGAGAAGCCAAGTCAATTTCCTCATGTGACATAAGTCAGAAAAGGATGCTGTTATGAAAACATTTTGAAGCTCATCACCAATAAGTCTGAATCTTGCAAAAGATGTTCTGAAGAAATAAAAAGTACAGGAATGCTGCATTCAGAGAAAAATATAGCAGCAAAAAATGGCTATAAATGCAAAGACTATGCTAGTCAGGTAGGATATCCAAGTGCTGCTAAAAAATAGGGTCCCAAAGTAAAGTGTGAACCCTAGTTAGACTTAAATAAAAAACACTTTCAAAGAAGAAAACAGAATAATGTTCTGTAACCTTGGATTGAAAATCCAGGGTTGAAATACTGCTTACTGAACCAACTGAAAGACCAGATTCCTTTATTCTGGAAAAGGGAAAGAGCTTGATTCTGAGGAACTTAAGAGAAAACCCAGATGCAGATGTCTTCCATTGGCTTTGCTAGATCAACATGATAAACTCATTTTTACTATTAAAAAGTGTTTTTTATCCAGCAGAAAAAAGCCACTGTCTAATCCTAGGATGCATCACCATCCTGGCACTTAGATAGATGATGACCACTGAAATTCAAGTGAAATATTTTGCTGGTGAGCCAGAAAACATAACATCCTTTGATGAACTGACATGAAGAGTATGGTTCTGGCAATACTCTAGTCTCAAATTATCAGTGTCAGGATATTTGTTGGTATATCATTTATTGGAGTCAGCAACAGCTGAGGATATCTGCTGGACTGCTAAACATCCAAGAGGCAGATTTAGATCATGGATGATGTGCCCCACTCTCCAACTTCAAAGAGTGGCTCTTTATTTGCAAAATACTGTATCACCTCTTTTACTACTGCAGTAATAGACAATGGCAATGCTAATTGTCATTAGTACTTTAAATTGCAATATCTGGAAGAAATGTGGATACACATACCTGACCAGTGTGAGTTTCTGAACACTAATTACATATGATTGACAGGCCTTCATAGTACAGAGACCTTGGGCTATACATTCTTCTCTCTGTGCTCCCTTCCCAAGTATGGATGAATGAAAGTTTTCCCTGTGGCTGGATAAGATTTTGTGAAAGGACATATTTTTCAGACATTGCTTAGGTCTTTTCTTCCAGTGCTTGGATTTATACATGAATTAACATGTCTATGGAGCAAATATTTGATGTTTAAAAGAGCCAAATTTGAAGGGGCTCCTTCTGGCACCAACGGGACACAAAACCGCATACTTCCATGTAGACAAGAGACATGAGAGTCTTTTGTCGGTGTATGGTGGCTGGGGTATGCAAACAGCATGAGATTGATCCAAGTCCTAGGTGTTGTAGGCTTCAATAATACTCTTAGGAGTTCCATCTGCTGGGTGTGCCACATGTGATTTTTGAACATTCATACTGCAGTTCAGAGAAATCAGGATTCCTATGGTTTCATTCATGGAATTCACCGTGTTGGGAAAAAAATCCATTCATCTTTTATCAGCCAGTTATCAAGATAGGGATGTACCTTCAACATCTGACATTTAAGAATCATAACCTTACCCCCGTATCACTTTTATTCAGGCATCTTCCACATCATGCAGGAAAACTCTGCTATCAGTATATATACTGATATATATACACTATCAGTGTCCCCGGTGGCCAGCCAGTCTCACAAAACTAGAGAAAGGTGGCCTCCACTGCCACTCAGAATAAGCTGGTGCTCATTCTTGCCAAATTGCTGTCTTTTGGCTCACTGCTTTTTCCTTAGCGTCTCATAGATTCTTAGTTTTTCTCTTGAATCCTTGAGTTGTGGTCACCATTTCAGCAATTTCAGTATTGTCATACATGGCTTTAGCTCACATCCCTTCTCATGCCTTAGCAGCAGTCTTTGTAACAAAAGTGAGTCAAGACCACACCACTGTGCTACACTAAATGAGGTCTGAAGTGACAGGTTGAAGGTTACAGCATGCTATCACTGGAACTACAAATGTCAGTGAACACCTACTCATTATATACATTCAGTGCCATGTGAATAACAAAGGCCATATGCCTGAATGGATAATGATCCTGGCCTATTGCAAATCTAAGGCATTTACAGTACAAAGAACTGCTAGAGACCTGGAAATAAGCTTCAGATTGAGAAATGGGAACCAGTCTTTGTTTCTGGAACAAGGGGGTTATCCTCACAAAGTCACTATCCTGTAACTGAATTTTTGAGTATACATGGTTCAAGTTGCTCGAATCTGAATTCTTTAATAACAAGGAACTAGTTAAAGAGCTATACTTGATACTGCTATAGGCAAAAAAGAAACAGATCTGTTATATATAAAAAAAAAAAATTAGTTAGTATATCTGAAATCCTAACAATTGGATCAATTAATTACTAAGACCCCAGATCTAATTATAGAAAAAGAAAATTAAAAGAAAATAAAAGAATATTGTTCTATGTAAATTCCTAAATAATATTAATAATAATAATATCAATAATAACAACAATAATATCAATAACAATAATAATAATACAGTTAAAGCTACACACATTTCCCAATAGCTCCTTTTTCCAATGTCGTAGACACGGTTCTGCTCTTCTGCCAGGCCCTAAGGTTGATATCTTCAGTCTGGACTGGGGGGAGGCAATAAAGCTCAAACACATTAGGTCCTTAGTTCTTTGATGGGAGGTTAATGTTTTTTTAGCATGTTGATGTTTCCTCCTCCTCTATAGTCTCCTTAGGGTCATTTTCCTGTGTACTAACACGTTCTACACCTTGTTTTCTCCACTGTCTGCAAGTCCATGTTGCATTGAAATTTACCATTTGTGCAACATTTATGTATGTTAAATACTTGTACTTCATCGTTACCCCTCTAACCAGTTTACTCCTGCTCCTAGATCTGAATTTTTGACTGATTTTTACTGAACGTTCTAAAATCCCAGGTTCTGCAATGTCAGCATGGGTTCCTATTATTATCATTCTACATCTGTACACATCTACACTGCCCCACCAATTTTAAGGCCTCTGATATCATATCAAGCACGTATTCCTCGGCATCACTATGTTGTAAATATTTTTTAACACCGAACTACTCATTACTACTATCTATATAAAACCTGTGGCTATACCACACAAAGCTAAGCAAAAGTACAAAAAATTAAGCATAACGACCTAATCATCAGGTATTATTAAACAAACTGCCATTACAGCTCAACAAGCAAAACCAAAGCTCCAGGCAGGCCATGATGAGTTCAGATAAAGCAATCCTGGCAAGCCTCAGTCTTGAGGCTTTGCAAAGTTATTACAAGACCTGTGACTTGTTACTAGCAATGATAGCATTTAATTTGTTGGACTACAAGCCACAAAGGACTTTTCCCAATCATTTTTGTTGGCTTGTCCATGACAGCTTCAGCAAGAACTGAACTTTAGCCAAAGCTGGGGAAGGGTCCCTGGCAGGGGATGGAGGGGAGACACAGACATTGTTAACATACATAGTTTATATAGTTAAGAGGTATGAGCTATAACGCCTAGTCGGAGATGAGAGCAAAGTTAGAAGGAATGACCTTGGAAATAAGAGTGGTAGTGACAAAGGTGACAGCACAGTGACATTAGGCAACAGTGATGACATTGACTGTTTCTCCCCCTCCTTCTAGGGAAGGGATTAGGGAGGAAGAACAGATGCAGCTGATGTGGCAAAGTTAACAGTGGTTGGCGACTATTTATTTTATTTTGACATGCCAGGTATGCTCTTTCTAATAGTGATGATGGTGAATGATGATGATGATTAAACTACATTAAATTATCAGATTGGTTAGCATGATTTCCATTTTGTAAATCCATCCTCCCAGTCACTTTCTTGCCCACCCTTTTAGGGACTGAGGTGAGCATGACTGGCCTGTTGTGGCCCAGATTCTTGGGTTTACCCTTCTTGAAGGCAGCAGTGAAATTTGTTTTCTTCCAATCCTAAGGAACCTTTCATGATCACCACAACCTTTCAGAAATAATTGAGAGTGGCCTTGTAGTCACATCAGCCAGCTCCCTTGGCACTGTGGGTGCTTCCTGTAACATCCCATGAGCTTACACATGTCCAATTTGTTTAAATGCTCCCTAACTGGATCCTCTTCCACCAAGGCTATTTTAATTGCTCCAGACTGATGTAAGGAAGACATTGTGAACTTCAGCCTTCTTCATGTCCTTTGACACCCTGGCCCTTGCCCCACACAGCAGCAGATTTCCCCCGGTTTTCTTTTTGCTGTTGATGTACTTGTGGAAGTCCCCCATGTTTCCCTCTATTTCTGTCACCAGATTAAATTCCAATTGGACTTTGGCTGTCCTAAGGTGATGAGAGTAAGTGGTGTTGGTAAGTGACAGTAATAATCTTGGAGAAAAGTTTGTAGAAACAGCTCTTTCTTCTTATGTTCCCTACCCTCACAGCAATTTTGGCTTAGTGGGCTTGGCCTCTGGTAGAGAGAAAATACTTGAGCAACTGATTTTTTGGTCTGACTCAGTGACTTTTGTCACTTGCTTAATAAGTTGCGGTGGGTGGTCTACGTATGAACTTCAACAATCATAGTGCCTCTGTGAGATGAGGTGTTACTAGAAGCTGCTTTTGACATCAAGCTGTTTGTAAAAGATATAGATCAGCCTAATGCACAGTTTGGATGAAAGGAACAACAGACGGAAAGTAATAATATCTAATGTAGCTCTCAAATTCAGAAATATCTTGTACAAAATGATCGGAAAGGCATATGCTGCCCAAACTGGGAGGATAGACCAAACCAACAGGAAAAAAAATATGATAGCAATAATTGTTAAAAGTCTCCAGGGCTCAATAAGGAAACTGGTCAGAGGTTTGGGACTGACTGAAGAAGAAAGAAGATAAAACATTTATCACAATAAATTTAATTTAGCTTGACAGTCAGGAGCAAATGTAAGATGTGGAAATGTTAAGAAATGGAACATAATTTATTGTCTTCGCTGTCCACGAGAGTATGTAAAACAAAGAATTCAGCCTTTCTTGGTTTTAATGATAGCAACATAGAGGAACATTGTTTATAGTATATCAAGGTTTATGAATCTTTGCATTTTAAGAACAATTTGAGTTTTGGTTGTATGAAATGCTAGCCAAAGTGTATTTTGTTCAGGCTTTTCAAAAAAGAAACTGATTTACAGAACCAGGTAGGTTGTCCATATGTAACAAAGCTTGCATTGTAACATGGTGCTTTAAATCAAAATCAGGGGAAAATACATGAACATATAATTATAGTAAAGGGTTTATACAAGAATTGTAATAAAATGTGTTTCATTGACTGAAAGTTTTACTTCAATCCATGACATTATTACTAAAGCAATTCTTACTTGTAAATGAAATGCCTGTGTGTACTATACTGACTAAACATTTCTTTCAAAAACTTAGTAAAAAACCCATTTACATTAAAAACAAAACAAAAAACACGCACAAAAAAAAAACCAACACAAAAAAAATAACAACAAAAACCCCCAACAGAACAGGCAAATCATGTAACTCTTCTGAAAACCTCTGTCAGCCAGCAGTAGCATGATTTCTCCTAGCAAGTTACCATATTCCTACTAAAAAAACAAGAAATAATATTTTTCAATAGGATTTTTAAAGTCTTTAACTATAGTCCTTAAGCAGACAGCCTTCTTTGGGATCAACAGCTATACACATCTTAAAACCTTTTGTCACTCCTACTTACGCTAAACAGTAGTGAAGGTATGGATTCAACTGGAATGCATATTGTATAAGGTCAGATATGAAAAAATAATGAGAAAATAAAGAGAGCAGATCTATTAGGGGAAAAAAGAGAGGATACAGGAAGAAATTACACTGGAGAATTTGGAGAAAGTGAGACTTACATGACATGATAATTTAAAAAGTAATCTAAAAACACAGGAAAAAATTACACCGGAGAATTTGGAGAAAGTGAGATTTACATGACATAATTTAAAAAGTAATCTAAAACCAAACCAAAGCACAAACCCAAGACAATAGTAAAGGAACATGAAGATGTAAAAAAAATTAGAGACAGGGAAAAAGCAAACACTGGGAAAATTAATGAACAATAAGAAAAAAAATATACACTCTCAAATATTTAAGAAAAAAAGAATGCTGGGGAAACAGAGAAGGAAATGCAGGCTTAATGGAGACCCAGTAGATGTAGGCTTTGGTAGCAGCAGCTTTAGCAGAAAACTAAAATGCCGAGTTTTTACAAAATAGAGTCCACTAAATTTATTTATAACATTAAAAAAAAAGAAGAAAGATGGTAAGGTGGAAGTATGGCAAATACTGAAATTTATCTAAGAGAGAATAACGCATAGAGCTGGTTCTGCAATGTGGAAAAAGAAGAACATTAAGGTATGATTTATGTTCAGTGAGAAGATTCTGGGAACAGCACTAGAAAAGCCACAAATAAGCTTCTATGTAGAGAACTTAAATTGCATGCATTGGTCTTAATTCCTACATTGTTTGAGTCTTTGCAGACACTCAGTCCCACTTTGACTTAGTTGTATAAATTCACCATTGTAAGAAAGTGGAAGCAATCAGACCCACCTCAATGGTGGCTCAATAGGAAAGCCAGACAAAGGGGCAATTAAAAATCGGTGGGGAAAAAACCTTCTAAAATCCAAAATAGACATAAAATTATTTCTGATGTTTAGTCCACTCTTTTATTTCCCACCAACATTCAAAGATAAATGAAGCTGTACTTTTTTCCACAGTGAGAACAGCTGACTGGAGCGGGGGGTGGGGTGGGGGGGTGGGGGGGTGGGGTGTGTGTGGGAAGAATCAATGCCTTCTGCTGTGGTGAAAATGGATAAACTGATTTTGTAAAAAAACCCAAAACAAACACACAAACAAAACCCAACAACAAACCAACCAAAACAAAAAACAACTCTCATAATTTTAGCGGCAGTGAATGCCGTTTTGCTTGTAGAAGAAATCTTTTGCGTAATTTTCTTCCCATTTATACAGAAGGTTTGTACAATTTACAGTACAAATGTTAACATGGTTACATTCCAATCTCTTACAAAATCTGTTTGCAGAAAACTATTGTCCTACTTAAAAGCTTTTTTGTGTAATGTGATTTCTATTAATGGATAATAATTATTTAATAATAACACTTCTCCTCAGGGAAGAAATATTAATCATATCAGCTGAAATGCAAGAAATTAATTGTACACCTTAGTGATCTTGTAAGTCCTACCAACCTAGTACTCTGGGGTTATGTGTGATATAGGGAACTGTTACTCAAAATCCGTGATGTCATTACAAAATTCAGATTTTGTGCTTTGTAATGCTCAATAAAATAGTAGAAAACCCATAGTTTTTAAACCGCCCACTAAGATTTGTCAAGAGTTTAGCTAGCCTAGCAGTAGTCTAGCCTTCTGACTCTGAAATTAGGTTATGCATCATATGTGTGTATATAGCACACTCTTTCATAACTCCACTTTATAAAAAGGTAGTGAGGGATAGAACTGGATTTCTACCTGTAATTTTGTATTTTAACTACCCATATGTTAATGAAAGACTGCAACTATCATGCCTAATTTCATTTCTGTTTTATTCAAAAGTCTTTGTTCAGGATTTTCCCTATAACTATGCAATGTGATGTACTGAAACCTTTACATTTAAGAAATAAATAACTTATCCTTCCTCAGGTGAACCCATCTCCAGATGTTTTACATGTCAGCTGCATTTTTTATGTGGTAGAAAGAAACATCCTCATACACTTGAGTAAAGTGTGCAAATATTGAGAACATACCAGTGATATTGTCATAACTAGTAGACACTTTGATTGCACTGTTAATGACTTTAGAGCAAGGGTGTATATACAAATACATTTGGCTATCATAGTATTAGTTCCACTGTCAGGAGACTACAACTTGAAAGCTCCAGAACTGGGAATTTTATCAGGACCACTCAAAACTACAAGCAGAAGATGACACCAGACACTCCAAGACTTTATACACTGACTTACTGGTGGCCAATTACTAACGGTTACTAATGGTTCTAGGAATACAGCTTTGGAAACTGGGTAAAACTGGTTTTAGGGGTAACAAAGAACAGCTGTCCAATGTATCCATAGACAGTAAATTAGGAAATAACATGGTGTTATGAAGCAATTGAAAATAATCCTACTTCCTAAAGAAGACTTGAAGCTGTCAACCTTAGAACCATAGGAGCACTGTGTGGGTAGGAATAACACCAGCAAAAGAGGCAGGTATTAAAATGTCTGTGTAATTGTGATTCAAAACCAGAGTGCAAACAAAATTCCCACATCTTCGGGAAATTCCCAAAGGCAACAGGCACTACAGTCCACCATTTGTTACTTATGTAACAGAAAATGATATGTTGCATTAGAAGACAAAAAAAATATGGTTTTTTTTCCCCTTAATGCAACCAATTTTTCTTGCTTAGATCTTTAATGTGGTCTATGGCCGTCTTGTTGGTAAGTTTTAATATTAGGCAATCTTTTTGCTTAGTAGTCTTCTACATCGTCAATATCAGTAAAATGCTATCATTCACACAGTCCTATTCACACTTAGATAGACAAAAATAAAATCTACTTATATTTCTTGGCCAGTTAATTCATTACACTGGGCAATAACGTACACTGGTTAACATTTTAAAATGTCAAGCAGATTTGTTTAATTGCACAACTATATTTGCAGATAAAAATATACAATTTTGACCTTCTGAATGGTCATATTAACATTTAAAACAAATTTACATATATCAAGCTATGAAGAATATTTGTTGTAAAGTTCAAAATATTTTAAACCAGTTCATGCAAAATTAGATAAGAACATGCAAAGGACAGAAGGAAGATAAGAGAACTGCAGATTCAGCTAACTGTTCATTATTATAAATACAGACGTTTGAATTTAAAATCTTAAAAAAGCATTTGTCTCTTGTGCCTAAAAATTTATGTGCAAGCATAAAACCAAAATATAAACCAAAAGCAAAACTACTACAAAGAGCTGCAACATGGCTCTGTACTCTATCAGTAAAACTCCAAACACATCACCATTTTGTGAAATAAACTATTAATATCAATGTGCATTCTTAATATCTGTACTTGTCCATGAAAATATAAGTATATAAACCTTGAAACTGCAACAAAGATAACAGAATTTTCAGTGGTTTTATTCACGTCAACTTTACAAAGCATATTAGCCAAATTGATGAAAAACAGTTTTAAAATTTATAGGGATGGAGGAATATAGGATTTCATTGAATGCTGAAGTGGAAATTTAAAATGAAAAGGAGAAGACAATGTGATACAAATATACTAAGACTAAAATTCACAACAAAGCCTGCTTGTATGTAACAAAGCACACATCATCTCACTATGCATGTTATTTTCTGTAAGTTTTCATTTCCTCTTTTTCTCTTAAATAAAATTTTAGGAACACATTTGCATTTCTTCTTCAGAATGCAGTATGCATGAATATACTGGGAAAATATATGTAAGTATATGTAGTTTATGTGTATCATATCTGAATATAGAATGTGTTCATCTTATGAAAAATTCAGCCCACCCTTATTGTATGTACCATGTAAGCCTCGCTATTATTTGTTTTTATAGCTTGTAGAATGGTAGCCCCAAAAGGCTTTTAGATTTATACTGGCTATTATTCAAACTAAGAGGAAAAGTCCTTACCCTAAAGATACCATCACATAAATAAGGAAGAAAAAAAATAGAGTAGGGAGAATAGAGAAAGGTATAAAAATTTTTGCCCACTCACACAGCTGTAAGTTAAAGATGTATTGTGGCATATGCCCACGTGCCCATTCATAAATCATTTCTAGGGATTAACTCTTCTAGTACCTCTTATTAGGAAAATATATTTTCCTTAAAAGCTGCAAAATCGTTCATCTGTTTTTTGTTTCCACTTCTGAAGATTTTCTTTTTACCCTAGCACCTTTCCTCTCAACAGCAGACCCAAAGCCATTGCAGATCACAGTGACTGTGCCTACAGCTGCCTATACTGCACCTTAATTTGGTTAAAAACCAGAACAGTTCTGGGCTTCCTGGAACCTCCATTTCACTCCAGTCTGTTTAATTTCTTCTAATGCAATATATTCTGTAAACCTCTGGAGAAACATGTAAAATGAGTGTTTCATCCTCACTTTTTTATACAAATTAATGGCAATCCCAATCCTGCCAATCCAAAAAAAATCACAACTATTCGATATCTGCAGTAATGCACTGCATTCTATACTTGCACTGTATCTGTCAAGTACCCCAAGAAGTCGCGACTCATTTGATCTCAGGGAATAAAGTAGGGCTGAACAAAGATATCTGAAATAGATTAGGCAGAGAAAACAATATGGAGCTCTGCCTATACTGATTAGCCCTTTAAAAAGCAAAAGTCTTTCAGCAGACTTGAATACAACACTATAAATGAGTTAAACTGCTTCTAACATAGAAGTCCTGAATCTGGGCTCTGAGCAAGGTGGGGGTTTTTTGTTTTTTGGGGGGTTTTTTGTGTTGGTTTTTTTGGTTTGGGTTTTTTTTTTTTTTCAGGGGGGTGTGTGTGTTTGTGTTTTTTGTTTTTGTTTTTGTTTTGTTTTTTTTTTTTTTGGGGGGGGGGGGTTGGGTTGGTTTTTTTTGGGGGGGTACAGCTTTGTATTGTGCCATGTAGCCATATCCTTTCTTTTAATTACTGAATGAAGTTTATGGATGTTTACACCCAGTAAAGTCCTGACCTTTTGCAGAGTTACATTATGACCATAAGAGGAAAACCAAATAGAAATGCAACTGTCTATACTAGTAGATGATTAAAGCACTCCATGGCATGATTTTGGCCCCATGCCAAGCATCATTCTCCGAACAAGCTCCTGGGTGCAGTTTAAGAGTGAGACTGCTCTAGAAAAGACAGCTGAGACAATTTCCATGCAGCCTCTCTGCTCTGGCTGTCAACTGCACGACTCATGCCGCTTCGGGGCATCCATTCTTGCTTGGCCTGAGGGCCTACAACTGACTGTGGCATATATTGGTAGTTTAATTATATTGCTTCTGTTGGATTTGCGCTTCAGTCACTGAAAATTAACGGAGGGTTAGCTGAGGATTCTAAGGGAAGTATAGTCCACACTAAGGAAACAGATTCCTAGAGAAAAAGTATTTGGTAAAAATAACTATACAACCTTAATTTTGCTTCAGTTTTGGCCCTAATTTTTTTTGCTTACAACTGTAAATTCAAATTAATTGAAACTGATATTAAAAGCAGCAACATTCATTGACAGTCTTACCATGAGAGTTGAAACTGCATAGCTGCCTAAACCAAGTGTTACTTTTCTTAATCTAATGTGATTCTTTTTAAAATTTATGTTTTATTTTATTGAGTTCATATTACCCAGTTTTTGAGTGTGGATAACATTTGGAGTGTGGGGTTTTTTTAAAATCTGAAATTAACCATTCATACTATTAGCAATAACATCTTAATTTGATTGACAGAAATACCTGCTACACTGGAAAACTTATGCTCACATTATGCTTAAGAGCACCTAGTGAAGAATTCATATTTAGAAAGTGGCATATTAGGTAGGCAAGTTATACAGTATTTGAAATAATATTTCCTCATATCTTGTCTTCTACTTGATTCCACCTCTAGGCTAAAAAGCACTTAGGGAATGAGGCTGGTCTTCAATTTTATTTTGTATTTTCAACATCAATATGTAGAACCAGACCTTACCATTTCCCATACTAATGTAGGACCAATAATAGAATTAATAATTTCCTATTATTAATAATTCCTAAATTAATTTATTTCCTAATAATTTAAAGAGGTCAATATTCACAACACACCCATTAGGCAAGGAAGTATTATTGTTCTTATTTCACAGATGGTGTCTTTGTGCATTTAGTTGAAGATATGTTATTTGAATATCATGGGGAATAAATTTCAAATTCATATATTTTTTGTATATATAATTTTTTTCAGAATTATTGGTTATTCACAGCTCTCATTCTTGGCAGAAGCTGTGACTACTTCACACCTACGCTAATTCAATCCATGTAAATTAAGTCAGGAAAAGTATTCATTATATTCTTGCTCAAGTCAGAGAAAAAAACAAACTGCTTTAATAATGATGCAAGACTGAGTCCAAACAAGGGAAGTAAATGTTATGTCCCTCTATAAAATCTTTCTTTAAACGGTTTATCTTAATATTCAATTGAATATAGAATAATGTAAGCTGGAAGGGACCATTGGAAGCCATCTAGTTCAATTCTTTGCTTGGTTGTAACAGGACTTGTTCAGTCAAGTTTTAACTGTCTGTCTTGACAACCTATTCCAATACATTTGATTACCCTCACTGGAAAAATTCTTTCTGTATATCTAATAAGAATTTCCATTGCTACAGCTTGTGTTTGCTGACTCTTGTTCTATTACCCCACACTTCTAACAAGTGCACTCAGGCACTGAGGTAGTACGCTTCTAGAAAAATGCTATGTGATCATTTGCTGAGCAGCAATGAAGAGGAAGCTCACTTAAGAAGCTCTGAAACTGTTTCGCAGATGAAATGAAGAGCAGATAACTACTTTGTATCTGTTGTGTGAATTTTAATGTTGCTTAACTCACAGAAAAATACTGAGATTTAGATTTTCTGAGATAACAAAGTTGCAATTCAGCTGATTACATATAAAAACATTACAGAAGACAATTGTACAGTAGCTACATTAAACCAAATGTATCCTTCCAAGTTGTGAGACCTGTTAAACTAGAATAATAAAAGACCAGGACTCAAAACTCCAACAGTAATGTGTTAGCAATCTAGCCAGAATAGAAAATCAATAATAATAATTTTTGAAAAAATAGTTTCTCAGGAGGGAGGCATACATAAATTATATATTTATTGCATGAAGGTGAGGAGGCTTTAGTTATTAATTATTCTATTAGTTAGATGGGTTTGATTCCAAACCCACTGTGGTTTAGCTGTATTATAGCTACAATGTCTACAGTTACATTAATTCAAAATCTACAAAAACACAAAACAATATAAATATTAGCCCTTTAGGAGCCAATAGACATCAAGTACAGAACTATTTTGTAATTCAAAGTATTGTCAGAAATAACCACTGTGAGCAGCAGTATGAGAACATTGTGTTAGGAATGGAAAGTTTATACTAAAACAATTTGCTCTGTAATAGAGACAATTCCATTTGGAATATAAATTTTAGATAATTTCTAAGCCACATGATTTTAAATGGGGCATTTAAAATTTCATCATTAAAATTCATAGAAAAAAATTTTTGCATAATAAAAAAGCATTGACAGTAAACATGTTTCTGGAAAAATATGTGGAAAATGAATACTGATTTGCGAAGTGAACTATCACATGACACTAATAATACAAGAAGCTAACAACTTTTTTTTTTTTTTTTTTTTTTTTTTAATGAGCTCTGGGAAACAAAATCTCAGAAGATGTAATCTCATTGAAATTGCTTGGGCTTCCAACACTTTTAGCTAATCAGCATGAAGAGATTCCTTTTAAACTTACAAATATGTACATAGTAATTGAAGACCATAAAACATTCTAACTTTAGGACTGTAATACTAATCTTGAGTAACTAATAACACACTGATTTTGCTGGTAAAATGCCAAAAACACACCCTCCCACCTAAACTCTGCTGATGTCTTCCTGGAATGTAAACAGAACAATTCTGAAAATGAGAGAAAAGTTCCTGAAATAAAATTTCTTACAATATGGAAGTTACATTATCTGGAAAACCTATAAAAGATCTCAGAAGTGGGGTGTTTCTTTTCCCTCGGATTCCATGCCATTTCTTAGTTTCAGCATCTCAGTGTCTAAGTAGGAGCTCTTAAATGTTTTGAAACTCACATAATATGAACAGATATCCTGGACTGGATGTCCTTGTCCAGATTCTTAACACACAAGCACATTTGTGGTCTTGCTTAAACTAAAAGATAGGCTGTGTCTCTTTAATTATGAAAAACTTTTCATAAAAGAAATCATCACATTTACTAAGAAGGTCCTTCTGCTAGAATCAGTACCCATCTAATACATTGTCCTAGCAATATGATTGCTATTGGAAGTATGATTTTTGCAAGATAACATGTAGTTTACCCTTACTTTTTTCTGTGACTTCTGTAGTTGGGTATCAGTGATGCCATTTTATATATATATTATATACATACATACATATACATATACATATACATATATATATAATGCCTGACATACTTCACGCTTTCTCTCTTCTAAATAGACTTTTACATCACTAGAAATTCATTAAAAGGTAATACTGTTGACAACAGAAACAGAAATCTCTAAATAAAAGGAGCAGCAATGTTACCAGAACACCACCATTGTTGATGTTTCTGCAAATGAGATAGAAGCATGTTATTAAACGATTATGTCACAACTCATTTTAAGGTTTCCAGTTAAAGTTCTTCCTCAAAGTATTCCCATGTTTAACCACTGGGATATTATGAACACTATATTTCTTAAGATTTACAGTCTAATCTGTCTCATGAGGGTTCTGATTATAATTCAAAAAACTGCAGCATACACAAAATATTACAGGACAAACTTAGTTTGCAAGAAATAGGGAGTAGATACTCTAGGTAGTGTATATCAGTGATTCCAACAACTTGGCATAGCAAAGACCTTACTATGGTTTTATTATTATACCATAGCATCTAGTGGACTACCCAATAAATACTAATATCATATTCCAATTCCTATGCTAGATGAGACCATAAATATCATTATAGGTGAGCAGTTATCCAGTAAAGCTGAGTAAATGGTACTGGTCACTCTGTTGGCCATATTTTATTGCGTGGTCTTGTTCAATCTGTTGTTCACATGACCATAGCCTTCTAAAAACTATCATTTAGATTTGTTTTCTCTACAGAAAATCTTTCTTAAAAAAAAAAAAACAAACAACTTTTTTCTCTAATACAGTCCTATTCTGTTGATTTTCCTATCACATCTTTAAAACCAAAAGTAAATTTTTGTTATCACCGCTATTTCAACATCATAAGTTTTAATACCATCTCTGAATTTCATTAACATATTTACTCTCGCTCCCAAACCACCAAAATATGAAATATTTTGATAGCAATATTTTTATAGTATCCAATTGAACAGCTCTCTCCATAATCTGTCAAAAACCGTGTTTGTGGGAAACATTTTCTGTTCCTAGCACATATAAAGAATATATTGTCATGAAAATATACTTTTATATTTTAACTAAAATATATTTATTATTCATTTTACAAAAGAATGATTAGAGAAGCTGAATCATGGATTTATTCAATTTCAATTATAGGTCAATTTTTACTGTTCTTTTGCACAATTTTAGGTTATTTCAAGAGATATGACATTAAGAACAGGGATATAATTATTTAGCAACTAGATTTACTTCCCAAGTTCTAATAGTTCTGTATATGCATCTAGCACAAATACTTTGATTCTTTTCTTCTTTTTCTTTAGTTTATGAAGACACCTACTAAGTATTTCTTCCCATCTTCATAAAGGCTTCTGTATTTCTCTAGTTTTGCTATATTTCTTTTGCTCCTGCAAGGTTCTAAAACTAATTTTCCAGAGTTTATCTTGTTCAAATCATTCTGTCATTGAAATCAGTGATGTCAGCTCTTAACATCAATTGAAATCTACTTGAGCAAGATTTTATCTTCCAAGTTACACACCATTGAATCTCAGGTAATGTTTATGTTCTCAACATCTTCAAGTATTTTTTATTCTAACCACTTATACATAGCTATTTTAGAAAATTTTATTACTTTCAATTTATCCAGTCACCTTTTCTTCTCATTTAAGATAGTCAACTGAACTCAGTCTGGGGTTTATTTTATATTGTTTTGGGGTATTTTTGGTTTTGCTTTAAATTATCATTAGTTTAATTCCCCATTTGCCAATCAGGCCACTTTATCTTACTATATTTCTCCTGTTAAGTTTGTAAAACCTGAATCTCTTTGCACTGCTATATCATGTGATAATATAGCTCAGAGCTTCTTGTACCCGCAGTATTCAAGTGTTCATCAGATTCAGGCACTTTATATTTACCAGTAACTTCCTTAGTCCTACTTAAGAGTAGTCAGCCATTCAGGATGGCTTATTTCCTTCTCTGGATCATAAAGAAACCATTCTGAATAAACTCATACTTATTTTTTTCTCTACACAAAATAATCAGGAGACTATCAGTCAACAGTAAGGGCAGGCTGCTTCTGGAAGGGATGAGGAGCCAGGATCTGAGCACAACAAGGCAGGCAGAAGCAGTTGCCTCCTTGATAGTTTATGATCTTTGAGTTAATGGGGGAAAAAAAACCCTGAAGCAACTACCTCAGATTCTTTGGGCAAAAATTGCATTTATGTGTAATATTGGATTTTAGGGTATAAACAAGCAAAGAAGGCAGAAGGTTTGTGCACAGAAGTATGTAGTGACTTAAAATACACAGCAGAAGATATTCACAAAAAAGTATGTTTAAAATTTTCCCTTTAATAAAGCCAACACTTTTTTGCCTTATAATATAAATTATTCATATTCTTTTGAGGAGGAATTTTTATAAAATAATTACTTTTAAACTGTTGAAAATTAATATAACAGTGATAATTCTTTGAATCCAGAACTTCAGCTTTCTAAGTTCTTCCATCATGTAAAATATGCCTCTCTATTGAAGTGAGATTCATATGCTGAATAAAGCCACAGTTTAACACAAAAAGCACAATTGATACTATATCGCATAAAATCTATATTGTTCACAAAGAAATTAACAGTACAGTTATTATTTATGTGGTCTGATTCCATTTTCTAGCACAATCTACGATCTATACTTGCATTATCCTCTTTTCCTCACTTGCATATCAAGTGTACTCTTATTGCTTTCAGAACATTCCTATTCCACCTCAGACAATCTGTCTTTGAGCAGCTGTTTGTTTCAGTTTGGTTTTTTACAGTATCCTATTTTAATTTGTCCAGACACAAGGAAAAACAATTTCCAGCAGACACTTCCTGCTTCTGCATTCTGCCTAGAGGAAAACTAGATGGTTGTGTAAGCAAGATTTTTTTAATCCAAGACTCCCTTTAAATTCTGTCTGCATTTCCCTAGACATATGCATATATGCATGAACACCATGGTAGAAAAAAACCCAACACCCTGAATCAACTTCATCTACTACTACCAAAGGTATTCATTGCATATTTTCTCTTATATGTGCATCATGTTTGTTAAGATATTTACCTCCAAGTTTCTTGCAGAAAATGCCATCAGAAATGTCTTGTACTGTTGGTAATCAAATACCTCCTAGCTTACTCTAGAACATCCATGGCCAGTCCAATCTACTTGCATGCTACTCTTTTCCTTTAGTTGAACAGCTATTCTCTCTGGCATTACACTCCCCTACCTTCAGTGCTGATTCAGTGATAGGATCTTCTCATAGTCTGATACGTTAGTGGTATGATATGTCAGTCTGATAAATTAACTAAACATGCACTTTTCATCTCATTCTGCTGACAGAAGCCAGAACACAGGACAAGCAGGTCACTGGCTTTATTCAGTATAGGATTTTTTACTTATACATACACCTCTGTGTGTGTGTGTATACATATATACGCACATACATATATGAACCTCTTCTTTTAAGAATTCATGTCACAAAAATTGTTCACGGAATTCCTTCCAAACAAAGGTATTCCAGCACCTTGTTCAAGGTATTTATACTTCCCTGTGTCTATGTAAATGTTTTACACAGACTAAGATTGCGTTCTTGCTCTTTTCATAACAGCATCATATTGATGGCCTAGATCTATGATGTGGTACACAAGAACCCAGATTTTTTCATCCCTATTAAACACCTCAAGGTCTCAGTCTGCAGTGAATACTCTTGTTATTCTTCTATAAGTGTTATAATGGTCAATGTTATGCCACTTGTACTATCATAATTCTCCAGGCTATTCAATTCTTCCTAGCTGATATCACCTCCCTGCTTCGGTAAAGCTTCCCAACTTTGTGCCTGCAGGTGTCTTTAGCCCATTTCTACTTTTCTTTCTGTGAAGGCTGTAAGCTGAAAACAACACTTCCCAAAGACTAAGTCTGTTAAATATATCCATTGGGAACATTCCCCAATAGTTTCCCTTTAGGTGCAAACCCTTGTTGTCTCATATAGCCAGTTCTTCAAACTGAGATTCACACAGCAACTGTTAATTCTTCAGTTTAGTCCATTACTTCCCATTTGACGCTATACCAAATGCTTTATGGGTGATCAGATTGCGTCTGCTAAATCTAGCATTGTCAAAACAAGAAGAAAGAGTAAAAGAGGAGAATCTGGCATGATGTCTCCGATATATTTGATTTGTACTACTTACTTCCATATCCTTTAAGATATATGGTTGAATTTATATGTTCAGTCCAATCCAGTAAGTTCCAAATAGTAAAGAACTGGGATATAAACCCCATTAATAACTTGCCCTGCTTCAATATGAATGCATCCTTGATTTTATATTTACAACTGGATTAAAAAACACCTTAGAACATTAATCTTCTCCCCTTACAATGAAAAAAAACCCAAAAAGTTGACTCAGCTTTTTAAAGTAGTCCATTGTATGAGTTTGTTTACCCTTTGATGACTTCTATCTTTTAATATCTTCTTAACGTTGTGTAATTGACCACAGGAAGCATCAAAGTAAGTCACTTCACTGACTGAATTAATTTCTGCAGATAATACAGTTCAATTTCTTTCCTCTGCTATCATTATTGTCAGCATTAATATATGCCAACAAAATGCATATGATTTATTTTCTTATTTTTATTTCAGTAGGCAGAGAAGACATATTGAATATTCAGAAGTTAACCTTTTATGTAATGTATTGCAGCTTAGTCAATCAGTGAAGATAAAACACACATACATGCACTTAATCATTGCCAGTGCTATGTTTGCCAAGTTGTAAACTTATTCACTTAACTTGCTGAAAACACTTGTTGATTCTTACACTGAGAGTTCACCCTTTCCATCAAGAGTGATTCTGCAATCACAAACAAATGCAAAGAAATGATGAAGTTCTATGTGGGTATGTTTGAGATGCAGGCAAACCAAAAAATCCAGACAGAAAGATCTTAATTTCAATAAGCTCTCCATCTTACTTAGTGAAAGGTTAGATATACTTAGTATGCTCAAAGTACTTCATCAGTTTTCTCCAGGAAAAATCCACATCACATGCATCTGCACATTTCTACAAAAAATATTAGCCCTGTAAATGAAAAACAGACAAGACAGACTACAATCATCTTCCACCCTCAAAAACTCTAATTTGCAGTCTGGTTAGAGTGAAAGCTTGATGCTCAGCACAAACTAAATAATTTTTAAAATATAATTTTATCAACCTGACAAGGTATAGCCACTTACTGTTACAGAAATATATCTTTCCTTTTCTAATTAAGTTACTGTAAGCCTAGCTTCTTTGAATCCACACTTTTTTTCACTTCTTCTGCCTCTTATCCCACAGGCCATATATCTAGCTGAGCAACAGAATCCATAAATAACCATCTTGAAGACTGCAGCTGACTACGAAGTTCAATGCAATTCCTTTAGCTGTACTTCCTGCACTTGACACAAACTATAGTTTTCATAATGCATGTTGTGTACAATATGAATGTAATTCCCCAGAAAGTCTTTTTACTTCTTTTCATTCTACTCTTTTCGCTTATTCTCGGATGTTGCTGACATGAATGGCTTTATATTTTGAAATTGTTTCATTCTGTACTTGATCTTTTACAGAACTTTGATGTACGTTATTCTGTTCATTTTTTTAAATGCTATCTGAAAGTGCCTATGACAGATCGCACCAGGTTCAAAAACCATTATTTCAACAAAGGTGTTCAGTAAAATTGCTGCTAGTGCTCAGCTTTGCAAACCCCAACTTGATACGGATAATTATAATATCCTAGATTCTTTCTTCTAGTCAGCTTTTAACCAAAGATTCCATCCAAAAATTAATACTCGTACTTCTGACATTTTAGATTAGGTTAAGTGACAATTTAATGACTCTAATAAAATCTATACCGTGTTATTCTTGAGATTTATATTTGAAAACATTTCAAAAACTCCTATCAGAGACTTTGACAAGATCCGTTCTTTGTAAACCCATGTTGGCAGCTGATTATGTCATTCTCAATTATTTTTAAAACAGCTGGTCTTTATATCACTGTGGATTACAAGCCTTTTCTGATATTGAAGTTTGAAAATATAAACATACAAAGAAATTAAAAAGTATACATGCAAGTACATTAGTTTCTCTGGATTTCATTCACCAATCTTTTCCACATAGCTGGTTTTTTTATCACCTTCTAAAACATTCTCTGCTACTGAAGTTCACAGGAAACAAATAGAATATAATGTCACTAATTTATGCCATTATTCAGCTGAGCATTTGTAATCTGACTTAAATTGTCTCTACAACTTGGACATTTTTCTTTCTCTGCCACAAATCTCCTGTTTAATTTTATAATTATAGTTTCTCTTTCAGTTAATTTCTTTAAACTCATTGAAAAATTATCAAAAATTTTATTCAAACTATACAACAATTACTCTGACTGTCCTCAGCCATTCATTTTTTTTTAAAATGCATCTGTCTTACTCATTTTGCACCACTCGGGACTTTGCAATCCTGATTATAAAGGGAAATATAGTTGGGTTTCTTCGTTCAGGGGTGGGTGTGTGGGTGTGTGTCCAGAAAAATCATAGGCATCCTTTTACCCTTTTGTATAAAAGAAATTCCCAATGTTTTAAAAAATAACATTTTGAAAATAGCTACAAGTGGTATTTATTTAACTTATGTGACTGTGGGTTTATTTATACATCTATTCATCTACAAAATTTTTTCTTGGTATTTATCTGAATAACATTTTCTTAATGAAAAGAGTATAAAAATTGTTTTGATTACTAAATCTCCTAATTATCATAGATATATGGAAGCAAGGATAAGACCACCAAGTACTTGTGTATCTTTGTCTCTGCACAGCTTCTAAGCCATGCTGTGTCATCATTTCTAGATATGTGTAGAAGTGAGTGTGGCATCTGGGCAGTCTTTTTTCTAAAGAGATGGTCTAATATTAAGAATATAGTCTTTGTCTACTTAGCTGTCTGAGCCAAGGCCAAACTTTTCAAGACTCTTAGCTAGTTACGTCCCTCAGCTGCAGAATCCTATGCAAACACTGGAGAAACTACAAAGACTTCTATATTCATGTACACAAAGGTATACATGTTCTATACTTTGGAAGGGGGAAAAATTTTAAGCATTGTACCTTAAGAATGAGGCAGAGATTTTAGGTTTAGCGATAGGAATAATGTAATTCATTTCCTTTGGTGTTGCATTATTTGAAAGATCACTGAATTGACCCAGTCTCCTCATGCATTCAGGAAAGGGAGAATGAAGCAGCATATGTGGCATACTCACACTGCCACCAGAGCTCTGTGACCAACTAGCTGTCCTTCTCTTGCTGTCTAACACCTGTTCTCAACCTTGAGTCATACTGGTCCAAGAATACCTTGACTCATTAACTTAAATGAATAAGCCTTTTTTTTTTTTTTTTTTTTTTCAGCCAAATGTCACAAATATTCAGTTGCCTTTGATACTAGAATTCAAGAACTGGCATATGGCATCCTTATCAAAACCGAAAGGAAAGGGGAAGGGCAAATAAACTAAATTTAATGACAAAATAATTACTATTATTTAGTCACTAATGATGTATCATTTACAGTTCAGCCAGAAACAATTATTTATAATATTAACATTGAGTAAAATGGGCACATTTCTGCTGGTTTTAATGGAGCTATACTATCTTAGGAAACCAACATTTTTTTCACGAAAAGAGCTTATGAAAAATACGCTCTTCCATGACAGTTAGTAGCACTAGCTTGATCCAAACTGTGAAAAAAAATAATCTTCTTCTACACCTAATAACATACATTCTCAGCTCTCCACCTGCACATTGGCTGATTGTCATAAATATGCAGTTAACAGAAGTTAGTATTTAAAACTGTAAATCAGAGCAATGTGACTAGGCCTTGTCATTTCAGCAGAGCTGAACCTTAAAATTCTGCCAAGGAAGCTGTAGATTCAGGGGGAAAGTATGAAGAAAAGAAATACTAAGATTTATGAATAAGAGATAGGAAAATTTGATTTGAAATTCAAAGTGCAAAGCCTCAAAACATAGTTTAGAAATCTTAAGGTTCTCTCAAAGAGGGTATTTACAACACATTTCTCCTTTGCAGTCTTCATTCTCAGGAATGATACATCAGTGAGAGAGCATGACCTGGGAGGGACGATCAGCATTTGGGAGCAGAATGCCTTCATTAGTTACAAATGTGCTCCTTATTTAAGACTGCTTGCTACCATGGGGATTCTCATGAACAAATAACAACACTTCAATTTCTTTATCTACTAGCTGGTGACCAAGCATACAGACAGTCTAGCAGATGGATGCATACAAAGACATGCCAAAACCCCAGCATCCATGTCAAATATCTCACGTGGAAACTGTACCCAAGTATACTAAATGCAGGCTTGTGATAAACTACAGCCTCAAAATATTTACAATTATTACAGATTGAATTTAGTTTAATCCCTTATGTTTGAAATAATTTAGAACTGTAGCTACATAATACTCCCTGGGGAATAGAGTAATTTAATACATTCACAAAATTATCCAGTTGTTCATAAGAGCCTTCTGCAGATATGCAGATCTTCTTGTTTAAAAACAAAACTGAATTCAGAAAGTCTAAAAGACATAGGTCATTTTATATACATAGAAATACTGTAATGTTAACAGAGATGTAGCAAAGGTCAATGTGAGATCTTACAGCAGGGGAAGGTGGGTTTATTTTAAAACAAAACCAGTTTCATTCACTCACAATCATGCTGTCATGTGTATCAGCAACCACCAGAAGATTTGGATCCCGGTAGTTTGGACAGTAGTTTGGCTGCAAGATGTATGAACCCAAGGGTCTGGCCAGTACTGAACCAAGACATATATCCAGTGGTCTAGTCAGGATTAACAATGCCAATAACAAGTGACAAGGGCTATCTCCAGCCCTGCTAATCTAGGAGCTGTCAAAATCCAGCCATTCTTGAAACTTTGGCCATATGGTGATGTCACAACTAGACACTCCCCTTCTTTCTCTATGTATATCTAACATTTCTATTACAAATCTCTACATAAAACAACTCCTGACACTTTAGAGTAATAGTATGCTTAACAGGGTCCTAGCTATCATGACATGAAATTCACATTATTTTCAGTTGTTCAAAGTCTTGATTAAGAACATCCCAGAATTTTGTGTTCTGTTCAGCTAATGACCTGAACTGTTACATCCCAATCACTGCTAACTTTTAAATATTATTTTGTTTTATGATGTTTTAGAATAGCCATCATTATAAAAAGCTCACATTTATGATAGGCAGTTCTAAACATTGTTATTAAATGACTAAATGCAATTAGACTGCAATGTAGGTTCAAAAAGGGACCATAAAAATACATGGTTGAAAAAGGCTGGTATTACCAGTCAGATTATATAGACTGACATATAAATTAAACAAGACTTTGCTATCAATTAATCTAGAAACAGGGTTAGGTTGTCATGTTACTTGCATAGAATTTAAGAAAAGTGGCTGCACTGATGCCAAAACAAAGTACGCATATGTTATGAGACTGGGGGTGTACAGAAGTTAGTCATGGTCTGTCTAGTTTCCAAAACCTTCTTGGATGCATCCTGCTACACGTATAATTTTGAAGGTCATAAAAAAAAGAAAGGAAAAATACGTCCCAACAGAAACAACATGAATTTTACTTCCATGGGCTAATGATGTTACTGATACAAATGCCAGTACTGATGCGGCCTGTCTTTCAAGGAACTGGTCAAAGTATATATACACGTTTACTTTTGGCATTGTGAAGTCAGCAGAGGGATCTGTGCAGCCATAGTGTAATTATATGACATGAAAAAGTAGTTTCACAGTGCCAGTCACTCAAAATGCCAAGCCCTTGAATTCTGTTCAGAGCAGATCCATATACTTGGCACAAATGCAGTCTAATAAATCTTCCTAGCATTCATGCTCTATGGACTTCGCTCTGTAAAACACAGAACCCACTAGTACAAGGATGCTGAGGATTTTTGCTTTAAACAGTTTTGTAGAAGAATGAAAAAGATAACATGTTGATGTATCAAAGTGTTAGATTGACTTCCGCATCACCATTTGTTAGTGGCATGAGCACTCACCTCCAGCAGGGTAAAGGATTCTGCTGCTTACATGGCTTCTACTGAAACAGAAATTTGTAAATCTCTTGCTATAATAGGTATTACTCTCTACATTTTGAGATCCTTGACTCCTCCCTAATAATTGCAGACTGAATGATGAAACACCTACAAACCAGGTAGGCAGTGCATCACAGAAAACATCGAAGCAGAATAATGAACTGAGCCATTAAATATTATATTATAGGAATGCAGCTTGGCTAGGACTCATTTTGTATTCTGTATTGACAACAGAAGTACAGGTATTACGATATACAAATTACTCTGAACAGCCCTTCTGTATGAATGCAATCCATTAACACTGTCTGAAAGAGGTTTTATTATAAGCAATTTATTTTAAAATACTAATTTCAAAGCATCTATTAGACTCTTATTAAACTTTGACTATATTGCTGTTGATAACCTTCCATTGTAACTAGCTATATAGGTTATTTTCATTTTCATTCTTTTGTAATGTCATTCAAAGCATAGTCACAAGGGATACTAGAAATGCAGCACAGCTCAGTTCTTGATCTTTCCTGAATATTTCCCAGAACCTCAGAACCAGAAAATGTCCAAATTCTGCAATGGTTTCAACATAAATTAGAGAAAACATTGTTTCTGCCCAGGACTATAAGCAAAGAATATCTCTTTATTCCTATTTTAACTGTTAACACAAGCTTTTTAGTCCATTGTTAGTTTCAGGCACTCAGAAGCTGGAAGAATTACACTTTTTCCTTTTCCACCTCTTTCTTTCTCCCCAGCCCACCAATTAAAAAGGAAAAGGCTGGTAGCTCATGCTACAAACTTAGTCTTCAAATCTCTTTAACAATGGGAACACAAACTGTCCAGCTTCACAAATAATGAAACTACATTCACCTACTGAATAGTACCACCATAGGCTGAAAGGTTGAACATGCTGTAGGTCACCTGTTTCACCCTTTTTTACCTATTAGTTCATACTCTCCACAATTACAGTTCTCCTGCCTCTCTTCCCCCACCCTCTATAAATACTAGTTGTTGCTTTGTTTTATTTTGTTTTCTTATTTCCTCACTGTCCTGTGTTCTAAAGATGTCACAAAAACACATTTCCAGTACTCAGTGTTCTCAAGATTACAAATAGCACTCTGAAATTGTTTTTCTAGCCTGTCTGGTTTTTAGGATGTATATATTATGGATGAGGAGTCTTACAGAACTGAAATCCTGCAATTTCCCCCAACCTGACCACGTTCAGCATTTTCAGAGCTTTGTCGGGAACATTCTCATTACTTGCACCTGTTACAAGCAGCTTTTGAGAAAAACTGTAAAACACTCCTCCATCTATGTTTACTCAGATTTGTTGTGGTGGTATCAATCACTTGTGATTCTGCTAGTGCAGAACATACATAGCTATTCCTCTTTAAAACTGTCATTTGCTTCAATCAGTTACACTGTGAAAGATCGAATTTTTATGTCTGCTTTTTAAGTCTTTGATGGCAAATGGTATGAGCAGAATAAAAACCCACAAGAGACAAACCAGAAAACTGTGCTTGCTCTTTAATGAACACAAAGGGAGAACTTCCTGTATCATCAGTGATGAGAGGCAGTGTCATCAAGCACAGGAGCCAGGGTGGGAAAAACCCTTCACTTCCCGTCCTTCCTTCTTCCTGTTTTTGTAGAGGCTATCACTATCCCTTATATCTTCTTGTCATCTCCCTTTTTGTTTTTACAAAGTCATATTTTACATATTCTGGGCATATGTTTTGCTCTCCTTGTGGCATCCAAAAAACAGTTGTACTCAGTTCTCAAGGGTCTATTCCTTTAGTAAATGGTAACCGACCATTTTGAGGTCTCATGGGGGCCTGTGGCACCATCCTGGGCTGGTACTCAGAAGCCCTTGTTAAGCTCCATGATTATGGTAGGATAAACAAACTACATGCATTATATTAAGGGTATAACATTTTCTAAACACAATGGTCATTAGAACTAATCTTTATGAAAGTTTTTAATAAGCAATGTGATGTTAAACTCAGAAGGATTTTATAGATTCCCTCTCAGGCTCTCTATACTTGTAACTACTAGAGCTTGTCTTTCAGCAAGAAGCACTAGCTTCTGCTTAATATTGCATGTAGTAAACTGCAGAATTTATGAAGCTTATTTCATCAGCCAGCCCACACAGCTTCTGTTTGGACAAAGCAAATTCAGGTATGATTATGAAGGGCATACCTGCAAACTCTTTTTGCATTGCATTCCTAAGTTTGCACTTCTACTCTACCCCAAGAAAATTTTCTTGCCATTCTTTGAGATAGGAAAAGTTTAGCAATAGAAGTTGTGGAGGTGAAAAGAAGGAGAACTCTAGGAAGCTAGGTAATATCTTGTTGAAAGGAGCTAAAAAGAGCATAATTTGGTTGCCTGTGTGTCTAATAAGAGGGGAGCAAAACCAGCATTCTGGGAGTCAGATACACCAAGCTGGCTTTGGGGACAAGACCCAGTTCCCATACACTTATGCTGCAAATGAGATGATTGAAATTCTGTGAGTTCAGCAACAGAGTTCTTGCCTTAATGAACTCTAATCATGTAGGAGAGATGTGAAATTCCCAGCAAACTTCAGTAAACATCTGTAATTGTTTTGAAAGGACTTCCATGACAGAATATTTCTAAATCTATTTTAAAAAACTCACAAACTTTCAAAACCCATCATATTTCAAAAGCTTATTAAAAATTTGACAGATTTTAAAAGTTCAAACAAAACTATACTAAAATACCTTCTTTTTGTGTCAGGAGGAAGTCAAGTTTTAACATGTTTAATAGAAGAAAAATATTATAATGTACATGGTTAATCATAAAAAGCGAAATCTTTTTGAGTTTCTGAAATGTTATTTTTGAATCACGGAAATGTGACTATAATTATAGTACTCATTTTCTGTTGGACCTTCCTAGACTACCTCCTACTAAAAAGTCCTACCTTTCTACCTACACCAAACTACTTCAAATTTTTCAGAAAAGGTGTTGAGTTAGCTCGGGGTTCCACCAGTCTCATACAGAAAACTGTAAAAAAGCCTATATGATATTTCTTTAGGTTGTGTATCTCCACAGGAGGAATGTTACCCTCCATTCAATTGTTTTGTTTTCTCCCCTACACCCATCCCCAATAACTAGGGTAATAGACTATAATTTAGTCACAGTTGGGTGCTAAAAGAGATGAAAATGTTCCCTATAGCATTGTTCCATTGCACAATTTCAGTAAATGTTGTCTTATTCAAACATAGATAGCTGTTTTGTCATAAAACCACTTAAATGACAAAGAGGAAGCCAATACTTTTTTCAGGTTTTTCACATTTCTTGTAACACTGAGGAAGTCATTCATCACTGCTGAGATTACTGAATTTAGCTATGTGTCACAATATGTGCTATTCTATAAATGAAAACAATGTAGAAAATAAGACCTCTAGATACTCACTTTTTAATACACGGTTCAGCCTGTAGATTGCTCAAGAGATGAAGTGTCCATTGCAATGTGAAGATGCATCCTTCTCCAGAATTCACAGAGGTCTAAGAAAAAAAAAAATAAAATCTGAATAAGGCTAGTTTGAAGGAATATATAAGCACAGACATACAAGCTGGAAGATATTACAAGGAGCTATTTGGCCATTTAACACTGCTCACCAACAGAGTGTTTTATTAAGTGAAGTTGATTTCTTCCTGGAAGCTGATGAGAAAATGTGCACTCACACTATGAACGAAAATCCTTACCATACTTATTAAAAAAACACATTTTCAATCAGTTACTTGAACATGCAGTACACAGAAATATATGATATCTGCAATACTAGGATTTTTGATAGACCTTAATCTTTTTTTTTCCATTACATGTAATTCTCAATCACACCAAATTATACCCAAGAAATATGTAAGATTTTAATGTTGCTGAATGAAGTCTGCTTTTCAGTAGCTGAATAAGTCACTTTATAACTGTCACTAAGTCAACACTGTTTTGCCTGTTGATGAAAAATATGCTGTAAATATATTTTTTTTTTCCTAAGGAAATACACAGTCATCCAGAATAGGTGGCAAAGTAAACTTTGGATATATAACAACAGTATGTTCAGAAATCCAGTTAAGCTTCAGGTTAGCTAAATTTCAACTGCTAAACAACATTACCAGATATGAATTATTATTTTTAAAATAAATAAATAATCACTATATTGCCTTCAGTAAAACACTGTTACAGTCTTACCTTGTAACTACAAAACGATAGAGTATGCAAAAGCATTATTTAATTTCAAGTACACAGTTTTATCTCCTCTTTGTCATTTAAACATCTGCCTTACTACCTATATACAAATATAATATGAAGGTAGATATATCCTATGTGGCAATACCAATAATTTGTATGATGGAGCCTGTTATTGATCCAAATCTACTGGCCTCAGAAAAACTTCCAGTAAGCATCTAATTTTTTAGTGTTCTCACCTGTAAATTTTAATGCTGCAACTTAATGACTCATCCTACATTTTAAAAAATATTTTTGTTTCACATTCATTTGCAAAGATTAATACCTGAAATCTGAAATTTGCCAGAGGCTGCTAAGAAGACAACATAAACTGAAACTATTCCCAGACTGTTCAGACAAAGCACAGCTCTCTCGTCTGAAGTGGTCTGGTTCTCGTAGTAATGGGAATTAATAGCATCAGTCATGTCCCATTGCTACATATCAAGCTAGGTCTTTGAGATAGAATAAAACACACACTATAAAAATTTAATATCCTGTGAGGTCTTGTTTAATGGATTGAATAAATAAACAGAAAAACTTAATAAGAAAACCTAATTCCTATTCACCTGATCCTGCTTCCCTTCCAAACAATCTCTAAACTTTTTTATGATTTCAAGACTATCCTGAAAATGGAGCAACTACAGAAAAAGAACTTCAAAGATCTGTGATCAGTCTTTTTGGCATATCTTATTATATGTAACAGGGAAAAAATGTCAGCTGCTTTTCAGATGTAATCTATCAAAACCTCAAAATTCTACTCTTCAAAACACTTTTAAAGATGAAAACAAATCAATAAGATAAACATTATCCAGAAAAGGGACTGAATTCTATCTAGCAGGACAGTAAGACAGCAATTCAGTTCCCCTTCTTTTGAAACTTTAGATAGGCAACACTAAACAAACTACTATTGAGAAGATATTTCACTGGGACGTAACCTTTTAAAAGTATAATTTAGCATAATTTAATTTTCATATTGTACACCTTGTCTTTAGCCAACTCTTTGACCCTACCTATACACCTTAACCTATTTTACTTTGGGTATCCTTTCCTTTTTTTTTTTTTAAAACCCTCTGATTTCTTGCTTCTATTTCAACACTGCAAAAAATCAGTAGTATTTTATTTGATGTTGTATTCAAACATTGTCTTCCCTGTTTCCACCAGGTCTTTCACTTACTCCCTGTATTCAGCTAATCTTAGAACTCCCTTATTTCAATTCCCATTTAAAGTTCCATTCTTCCATCTCTAACCCACTTGCACACTCTCTTCTCCCAGGGCTTATAGGTGGTCTCATTATATCAAAGAGTTTAAGGGAAAATTAAATCAGTTTACATGGGAGATATGAATAAGAAAGCAAAAGGACAACACATCTGCTGTAGTATCAACAGTCCCTTCCTTTATTAATATTGTCAGATATAGAAAGGCATACTACAAATTCAGTTTACACTCAAAAACTTCGTTGACAGATCAGTCACATCCTATAAAACACATTTCCTTTCCCTGTATTTCCATGTGAGCAGGCCACCTTATGACAGTCATTAACATGCTATTTTTAGCAGTTCTTTTTCTTTTCTACTGAGATTGCTCTGAACTCCACTCCAACTTTCAGTCTGAGGTTGCTTTTCTTATGGAGAATACAGCAGATTTGTGAAGGTAGATGTCACTTCATTTGCTCCAAGGTAGCTTGAGGTAGACTGCAGTAGGAGCCACATCTCTCTGAGCTTTATGTAAACTCTTCAAGGACCTAATTTACTTTAAAAATACATCCTATAAACCCTTTTATAACATAACAAAATGGTAAGGCTACCTAGCCACTTGACATACATCTGTTTTTACTACATAATGCTGAAAGAGCATCTGCCTGTTGATTTGTGTTGGAGCACGTCAGTAGGCGAAGGGATGAGATGTGGTATAGTACTGCCCTTTAAAGTAGCTCCTAGACCAGCTGAATCATCTTACACTGTTTGTGGGGAAACGTCACTGCTAGACTGCTAAAGAATCCTGGGAATAATGGAGCATTCACACCACATTGGCACCAAAACAGGGAGTGATTCAAATTGGAAAAGAAAATATACCAAAAAGAGTAAGACAAGAACAAGGAGACAAACTACTTCTTAGGCATTTGAAACAAGCCATTTTGCAGGCAGAACAGGGTACTGGTGTGCTCCTTTCAGTGACCATGACAATAAATACTTACTTTTGCTAAAAAAATATGCTCGTGGTATTACAATATTGGTATTGACAAAGGAGAACTGCAATGGGTATTGATTGACATGTAGACCAATAGTAAGAAATACCAGGTTATACATGTTCATAGAAAGGACAGCTTAAAGCTTGGAAATGTAATGACAGTAGATGCAAATTATCAGTGAATCAAGAAAATGCAAGAGAGCACCTTGTAACTTAAATTCCCACATCCTACTTACACAGGATTGGGGCAGAAAGGGAACTTTGTGCATGACAGAGAACCTTCATTTGGATAATTAGGCAATCAGAAATGCAGGGCACATCACAGAGAGCACCTGCTTTGAGATGTACACATAGCCCTTACAATAAGAGAGACCCATAGTGTCGTTCTTTTGACAGAGCTTCCTCATCTGACAGATCTCTCACATCTTTTCCGGAAACAACCTCTCTGAACTATCAGATTGACATGGCAACAATACAAAGCACTGGATAAATATTGAAGAGTTTTACCAGCCTGTGCAGAAATACACATTCTGTGCTCTGTAACCTATGTTTGTGCCTGTTTTTTTGAACAGAAGAGTGCAATGAAGTGGTGTGGTGCTATATGTGCCCAATCAAACTAGTGTAGCCTGGGTGACCAGAAGCCTTGTTCTGCATTTCAGATGAATTTTAATCAAAATACTCAGACATGCGTTACTTTCCCATTTTTCATAGATAGCTTCCTTTACGTTTCATTATCTCCTGTAATTTCCAAGTCAGTGTAAACCACTTTTCATTTCTAATCTTAATGATTATTGCCATGTAATATCCAAAGGCCCAATCTGTTGTTGCATGAAGCACTGATGACGAAACCCATCTCTGCCTTCCATCTCAACACGGTAATTCAGGTAACTTGAAAGCCCTGCAGCCAGTCTGTTATGGACTTGATAGTTAGAAGACTGGGTTCACTGACCATTCAGAGCCTCTTAAGGGGCTGTCACAGTAAGAGCAGTAACAGTAAAAGGTAGACTCTCCTCACTCCCCCACACCAGGCTTTACATACCTTTACTGAAAGAACCAAACCTGAAAAAAAAGTAAAAGCTGTAAATTCCTTACAATAACCCTTATTTTAGAAGTAAAAGATGCAAGGCTTTTCATTCAGAACACTTGAAAGACACTTTGGTGCAATACCTGATTTTCTGCAATGAACAATCTGTTCAGTGCTGTCATTTAAGTCCGATGTCTCTTTGAATCTTCCTTCTGTGAAATACTTTGGATGTCACAGGCATCCACTAACCCTGTAGCAGGTTGCAGTGTCCCACCCGAAGTGCAGTCTTCTCTGCCAGCTAAGAACGCAACTCAGCTGCTATTTTGCAGGTCTCAAACCCCAACATTTCTAGATATCCATTACAGAAGAATTATGAACAGTTTAAAGGATAAAAACTTAATTCCTGAAACCTCATGTTATACACAGTGGTAGTGAAGTTTAAAAATCTTTGTAGACAAGGATTTCACCACAGAATATACCATCACATACCATGGAAAACATGCTGTTTCCAGAGAGTAATTTAAAAAGGAAGGAAAACCCTGTACGAATTAAAGTTCCAGATGAGTGCAGAACTTCTGAAAAACTCTAGGAAAAAAAAGTTCTAAGTGTTGGACTTCTCCCCAAAATATACCTTTCATCTGTATTTAGTTCCAGTGGACTAACACAGAGCACAGCTGGAATCTCTCCTGGCTCAGAATTTGTGAATACAAGCCAAACCACCTCTCTCTTCAGTGATTTTCAAAACCAGGAAAATCCAGTTTAAGGTATAAATTGCTGTAGGATGGCACCGTTGCTCCTGGCTTTGATTCTACACAAATCATGTAACTCCAGTTATAAACTGGGACTTTTCAGCCTATATGCACAGAATATTTTGAGGAAAAACAGAACGATCAATAACTTATGATACTTAAATATATTCAGCCTGTACTGAAGAAACACAACTACCTCTAATTCATCCTGTTTATCTCATTAAGTTAATTCAGACTGGAAAAAAAGGTCCAAGAAGAGAGCCAGAAGTCATCTTCTTAGTCAGTCTGTTTTCTGCAGAAAAATATACACGTGTGACATTTTACACAGATATAAATCTTGCACCCAAGTACAAAACCCACCAATTTTCATTATGTGTTATATATTTTGGTAGCTAACGTTTAAAGGGGTTTAGTTCAAGTGGTAAACATCTAAAATTCAGAATATTTCAGAGTTAAAAAATTCAATATTTACAATTATCTCTTCAACCAATGCACTTGCCTTTTCAGATACCAATTCGTGAACTGAAACAGACCAGAAACCTGTGAGAAAAGTGTATTATAAGATTAAAATGTATGTGTGCAGGTGAACTAAGCAGAAATAGCATTGCCAATACTGTTTGTTTACTTCTGAATGCTTGTTTTTTCAGCATGTGTAACTTTTAGCCTAGGTAAAATTATTCAGTACAGAATATACTTTTCTGGATACAATTTCAAAATACTTTCCTCATCTAACAGTAATAATCTCAAATGACCATTGACCAGCCATATGACCAGACTTTGAACCCTGAATTCTTCTGTAGCTTCCTGGTTGAGGTACGAGTGGTAGATCATAAAAATATACTGAACAGAATAAAATAATATCTTTTACATCATAACTGTCCCTGCCAACAGTTCCAGGTAGTCTCAGCACAGAGTAGTTTTAATGCTGAAACGAGACTTTCAGCACTACAATATTTGTGTTGTGTGGTCATAAACTCTGAACAGTCCCAGCTGTCTCACCATTTCCTCATAAAAGAGATACTCCATTCCCTTAATCAACTTAGCAGCCCTTCGGTCTCTCCACTAGCTCCCTGTCTGTCTGCCGCTGTGGAGCCCAGAAGTGGACACAGCACTCTACACATGGCCTCATCATGGCTGAGTAGAGGTAAAGAATCACTTCCCTTGACTTAGTGGTAACACTCTTTCTAATACCGTGTCTCTATATTTCTCCTGGATCACCTCATCCTGCCTCCACCTTTTTCTGTTTGAGTTTTCTCAGAAGCCTTTTATTTATCCATGTAAACTTCCTGCTACATTTAATTCCCACACATAGAGATGGAATATTCTTGGGTTTGGAGTGGAGGAATGTTGAAAATCAACTAGCCTTCTTGGACCCTTTTTCTCTCCAGGATTGTATTCCACAGTATTCTTCTAAGCAAATTCCTCGACAGCTCAAAGTCTGCTCTTCTGAAGTTCAGGATTGTGATCCTACTATTTGTTTTGTTTTCTCCTCTCAGGATCCTGAGCTTTACCGTGTCATGTTCACTGCAGGCAGCCAAGAATGCCCCTGCCCTTCACACCCCTGACCAGCTCTTCCTTGCCTGTATATATTCAGGTACAGCAAAGCACCTTCCCCATAAGCTCTTGGTCACCTGTGTCAGGAAGTTCCTCATAAGGCCCAAGGCCTCCAAACACAAGGTTTCTTCCAGTTGTCTGAAGAAGACCTCAGATGTTACTTCCTAATCAGATGTTCTTACAACTTTACACATGTTGGTCTACCCTTTAATCCTGACCTACCAGTCCTCTGCTGGCTCATTATCTGTGCCCAGGCAGAGCCCCAGAGCCCCATGCATTCCAGCTGATCTCTCACACAAACAGCAACCAAAGTGTGTTCACAACTTAAGTGTGAACAGCCGCACACATATACATACACATACATGACACAATCACTTCTGCATTGTTCTGCGAAAAATACAACTATTTAATAAATTCACTCATTTCAGTTTCAATAGATAAAAACTTCATAGCGTAAGTCATTAATTGATATTTTTGCATTCATACTTGCATCATGAATCATTCCTGAAGTAAAATATCAAACAAAAAATCTTTCACTGAATAAGAATGTTTTTAACAGAGAATAAATACAAACAAGTCAAAATCCCATTGTTCTAGCTGACAATGAATATAATCTTATTTCAAAAGTCATTCCAGTGGCTTCAAAACTACAGCACAAATGGTTTTACACTGAGAGCCTTTATGATGGTTGTAGCAGGTAAAACAACTTCCCTTTTTGCACCACAGATCACTATTCAAAGCTAGTTTTCCTGTTGTGCTGGTTTTGACAAGCAAATAAAACAGATTTGCAAGACAATATACAAAATCAGGGAAGTGCATAGTTATTTCAGTATCCCTATTTACAATGCAGAGTTGGAAATGCAAGGTTTGTTGATGTCTTTCTTTGCAGAGCTCAACTATCTATCAGCTGAAAAAAAGCCTTGTTATAGCAAAAGTCAACTGGGTAATTGCAAGTACCTCCAACACCAATGAACAGTAAAGTATCTCATGTATATTTCATATGAAAATCTATTCAATTATACTATTATTCTTAGTGAATCTACACAAGAAGACAAGATTTATATTTCAAATGAAAGGACTGATCTAAACCATGAAAATACACTGGAACTGATTTCATGTATGGGAACTTGGGGAGGACCAATGAGCAGACCATGGCCTGGAAGCAGTTTGCCATGTATTTCTTAAATGAAATAGCAAAAGGCTGTTCAGTTGTACTGTGTTAACAGCCAAACATCTTCCTATTGTGCTGCTCATAGCAGCATTATCATGAGCTTTTATGTTTAGCTATTGTTCCAGGTAGGACTGTGGACATCTGAAGAGGCAGTACATTCTTTATGGTTGCAAACTTCTTTCTGTACAGCAATGTTATTGCACAAAGTTAATGGGAGCTATATCAGACAAATCTACTGAGCATTTGAAATCTCCATTTTTGCTGTCTATTCCCTTGCCGTGAGTTTGGGAAAGGAGTTAGGCAGAGCACAGCAGCGCAAGTTTAAAATCGAAGTATTTGAACAGAAATCAGAAAAATGCTACAGTAAAGTTTAACAGAGGCATATAGAGCAACAGAACTACAGTATCTCAAAATGAGTGAAGGGTGTCAGCCAGGCTCTGTACTGAATGAATGCACAAATATCTTTCCATATTTTTGAGGGATAATAATAGATCTAGAGGACTTACTATTATTACATGTTCACTAGTGTGTTCCAAGGTTAATATACAATTTAAACATAACTCCAAGGTCTTAAAACTTTTCCAAAGATATGATGCTAAGTAATTATCAATAGAAATGAATATTCCGAAGAATATTCAGAATTTAATAAATCCCTGTGTCACACCAAATATGACACACCTCATGCTAAAAGTCACCTGAACAAAAAAATAACCAAAAAATAAAACACCAAAAAAACCAGGCAAATACTCCCCCTTCTTCTGCCTATAGTTGTACCCTAAGACAATGGTTGGATTTTCTTAGTACATTGAATGACTCAATGTAGTTTAACCCCAGCTAGCAACTAAGTACCACACAGCCACTCACTCACTTTCCCCCACAACTCCAGTGAGGTGGGGAGGATAATCGGAAAAAGATAAAACTCATGGGTTGAGATAAGAACAGTTTAATAATTGATATAAAGTATATCATCATCATCACCTTAAAAACAATTCTAATGAAAAGGAGAGAGCAGAGAGAGGAATAAAACGTAAGGAAAAAAACCCAGACAACAAGTGATGCACAATACAGTTGCTCACAACCCACTACTGAATGCCCAGACTGTTCCCAAGCAGCAATCGGTGACCCTCAGACAACTCCTCACAGTTTATATACTTAGCATAATATTCTGTGGTATGGAATATCTCTGGCTACTTCAGGTCAGCTGTCCTGGCTCTGCTCTGTCCCAGCTTCTTGTGCCCCTCCTCAGTGGCAAAGCATGGGAAACTGAAGAGTCCTTGACTTAGGGTAAGTACCACTTAGCAACAACTAAGACATCAGTGTGATATCAACACTATTCTCATTCTAACTCCAAAACACAGAATTGTACGAGCTACTGGGAAGAAAATTAACCCTATCCCAGCTACCACTTTCCAAGAGAACTCCAAGTAGAGCTTTAAAGTGTTAAGAAATGTTGGAAGAAATAGCAATGCTGTCATGATGGCAATCATGGGTACCTGAAATACAAACCTTCACAGAAAAGAGCTTTCCTTCAAAGTGCTTCTTTGGATGGGGGCAAGCAAAGAACAAAGGACTCATGTTATAACCCTCTACTTTTCAGAAACACAGCTATCAAGGTCCTTGAAGGTCTTTAGATTTTACTCTTCTCCATCAGTAATTTCCTCTTCACTTCTTTTTCATGAAAAGTGAGATCATGAAGCTGCTATCTTTTCCTTCCAGGGTTTTATCTTAGTTTCTGCATTAAGTCATATATATAAAAAAATACCCCCCCCAAAAAAAAAAACCAACCAAAAAACCCAAACTCACATATTTTTTTTTAAAAAAAATCTTCCATCATTTCCATTATATGTAAGTTTAAATTGATGCAATGCTGTCCTGTAAGATGTTTTCTCTTCCATCATTCCTTGCCATCCCCTTGATGAAGAACTACATTAGGGAAAAAAGGTTTTCAAAAGGAACTAAAAATTGATTGTGAAAAAGTTGGAAATCCTGAACTGACAGGATTTGTTATCTAGTGAATAAATACTGCAAACTGGATTATTCCTTGGCTGGATTTGTAAGGACCTGGATCTGTAAGGGTCAAGTGATCTAGAATTGATTTAGCTGAGAAACAGAATCACAGTAATGCACAACAAAAAACTATAGAGAAAATGCTCTTCTGTCTTACAGAGCATTTGAATATATCTATATTTCAGGTGGGCAGGAAGGTATAAAGAAAAATATATGAATACAGTATGTTTAGATTATTGATTTCAAAAGTTAAATAATAAGCTACAACAGCCACAGGTACTTCCCAGCAGTCAGTAAAAACATGCCAAGAACTGACATCCAGGAGACGGTTAGCATAGAAGAGAATTATCATATGGCTTCTACAACAACAAATTTCTTCTTACAAAGAAAGAGATAGAAAAGGCAAAAAAGGTGTTCCTTTATGTATTTCAGACATCATTACTTTAGTCATAGCTAAGTATTCAATAAGTAAAAATTAAACACCTCAGGCTAATACTAAAAACACTGAACACTAAGAACAAAATATCTTCACTGAGAATTAGAGCATAAACCTTTTCGGTAAATAACAATGAGACAACAAATGAGATTTTACCCGGAGGTAAAAAATATATATATATATATTTTTTCTGTAGCTATGCTCTGCTTCTCTTTGGATTTATTTACATCTTGTGATTATTTCCAAAAGGTCACTTGTTCTACCACTGTAAAGGGATTCTATTATTTACTCCATAGTCACGCCCAAGTAGAAGGGTGTTATGCTAACACACCCTTGTATATCTTTTATTGACAGTGATCTTGTTCTCTTTCTCCCAGCTTTAACAGGGCCAAATGACATCATCTCCTCCCCTCCAACTTGGTTTACAGAGTGGATTGCTTCTTGGAAAAAAAAAACCCCAACATTAATTTTGATGCTTGTCTGTAAAGCCATTAATCAGATTTTTCCCACTGCATGGCTATCAATCAACAGCAAAGGAGACAGAGACCCTGCAAGGGTGGATATAACAGGTGGGCCTAGGTAAAATTAAATGTCTCCCACTAAACTTGCCTTCTGAATGAAAGAGAAAACTAAGCTTCATATAAATAAAAATCATCTTTAGCTTCAAACATTGCACCTATTCTCCTTGTACTTATTCCATTTCTTCTCTGGTAGTGCCATGAATTCCTGGAAAATAAACATTACACTACAGGAAAGCTGAAAAATATTAATCTCATGTGAACACTTCCCAGCCTGTTTTTTAGAGTACATAAAAACAGATTGTAGTTTTGCCTTCACCAGGATGGAGAAACCTATAGTAAAATTTCTTTAAGCAAAAAAGATTAAGGAGTTGCCTGAATTTAGTTCTATTCTGCTTGGTCCTTCCAAATGCAAGCAGCATGCAGAGGAGAGCTGAAGCAAGCAAACAAACAAACAAAAAGCCCTCTGTTACTTCAATCATAAAGAAATAGCAAAGCCCAAATCACTGGGTACAGTACAACTTCTTCGGGAGAATTCTCCTGCCACATTCCTCTGTTGTACCTCAGCCATGTGTTATGCCAGTTCCCTCTTTTTGGAGTAAGAAAGATAAGTAAGAAAGACCTTAATCCTGTATTTCTCAAAAGTTAGAACAATTACCACCCGTTTCATTTCATTTGAGAGGCTTGCTACCTTTAGTATCTATAAACATAAGCCACAAAAGTTTTATTATACTTCATTGGAGAAAGAAAACTGAAGAGGTACACTCAGACCTCTTCCACTTCATCTCTATCCACCCAAAATGCTGAACTGAAGGCCTCTTCAAAGGTACAACTGGCACAATATTTTTATAATTTTTTAAATCTAGAAAATAACAACAGAATGGGTAACTATTTCTGTAAGAGAAAACAGACAGTCTTGTGTGCTCAAACCTGTGAATTCAGCTTGGGTTCTCATGAGAGAGAGGCAGAATGTTTTCCTCTGAAGATGCAGGGTAGGTGTGGTGGGTTAACTTTGGCTGGATACCAGGTGCCCACCAAGCTGCTGTCACTCACCCTCCTCAGCTAGACAGGGGACAGAAAAATTAAGGAAAGGTTCATGGGTCGAGATAAGGACAGGGAGAATTCACTCAGCAATTACTGGGACTCAACTTGGGAAAATTATTTTATTACCATTCAAATCAGAGTAGGATAAAAAGAAATAAAAGCAAATCTTAAAACACCTTCCCCCCACCCCTCCACTCTTCTCAGGCTCAATGTCACTCCCAATTTTCTCTATCTCCCCACCCCGAGCAGCACAGGGAGACAGGGAATGGAGCTTACAGTCAGTTCATCACACACCATCTTTGCCATTCCTTCCTCCTCACACTCTTCCCCTGATCCAGCGTGGCCTCCCACCCAGAAGAGGCAGTCCTCCATGAATGAGTCCTTCCCATGGGCTACAGTTCTTCACAAACAGCTGCAACAGGGGTCCTTTTCACGGGTGCACTCCTTCAGGAACAGACTGCTCCAGCACGGGTCACCCACAGGGTCACAAGTCCTGCCAGCAAACCAGCTCCAGTGTGGGCTCCTTTCCACAGCATCTCACAGGTCCTGCCAGAAGCCTGCTCCAGCACAGGCTCTCCACAGGGCCACAGCACATCCACCTGCTCAGGTGTGGCATCCTCCATGGGCTGCAGGTCAATATCTGCTCCATTTTTAACCTCCATGGGCTGCAGGGGCACAGCCTGCCTCACCGTGGTCTTCACCATGGGCTGCAGAGGAACCTCTGCTCCAGTGCCTGGAGCACCCCCTCCCCCTCCTGCACTGACCCTGGTGTCTGCAGAGCTGTTTCTCTTACATATTCTCACTCCTCTTTTCTGGGTGCTGTTTTGCATCAGTGTTTTCCCTTCTTGAATCACAGAGGTGCTACCACCATTGCTGATAGGCTCAGCTTTGGGCAGTGGTGGATCTGTCTGTGAGCCATCTGGCACTGGTTCTATAGGACATGTGGGAAGTTTCTGGCATCTTCTCACAGAAGCCACACCTGCAACCCCACTCTACCAAAACCTTGCAACACAAACCCAGCACAGCAGGAAATACTATTGTGAAAAAGGTTTGATCCTGAATGTCTTAGCTTATTTACATGTGAAATATGTAGTTACCATGTATCAGCTAGTACTTTGTAATTTTACAAACTCTGGTAGCTTAATATATTTGAACACTTTAAGTCTAAACAAGTTAATTCATGTCTGTGTGCCTCTCCTTCTTTTTCAAATCTGAACACATGGAAGTGTTTACAGGATATCTACACTCCTGCTTCAGACTATTTACATATAACAGATATTTGGAGCAATAACAGTAATTTTTGAAGTGCTGGGTTGAGGAAAGTTAGAAACTTTTTTAGAAAAGGTCAGCTTTATTTATAATTGAAAATAAACATCTGAAATGTCTTGTCTTTTTGTTTCTTCAAGTCTAGTTTGAAGAACCTCTATTTAAGTATCCTGGCTTAAAGGAAAAGTGCACCAAGCTAAGCTGACATAAAGTTGTCTGATACACAGTGCTGCTAGCTTACACACTGCAGCATCAATTCTTCTTGATTCTAGTGAAATATTAATGATGAGTGCAGCACCTGCAGAGATACTGAAGTTGAATGGCTTCCTGCAGGATTCTGATCCTGTAGAGCAATCAACTGAAGAAAGGAAAAACTATTCCTTGCTTTAGAAAACTGACATGTTAAAGGAGTCTGGTTAACATTTTCTTTTTATTGACCTGTATATTAAAGGTAAACTCCTTCTGTTGAGCATTTCCTTCCATAGAGAGGAAAGGTATAAACTCGCTCTGATTTATTAAGGTATCATCGCCTGTGCCAGCACTGTGTTGGTGTTTCCTGTGACAGTTAGTCTTCTGAACCCTGAAGATACATGTTTGTTTGTTGTTTTTTTTTTTTTTTTCTGTTACACTGAAAATGTTGTTTAAAATCAATTTGGTTAAAACATCACATGACATTCCCACAGAATTCTTCTGGAGAAGCTGGTTACACATGGCTTGGATGGGTGTACTCTATGATGGGTGAAAAAATGGATGGATAGCTAGGTCCAAAGAGTTGTGATGAATGGAGTTAAATCCAGCTGGCGGCCAGTCACAGATGCTCTTCCCCAGGGCTCAGTACTGGGGCCAGTCCTGTTTATTATCTTTATTGATGATCTGGATGAGGGAATTGAGTGCACCCTCAGTAAGTCTGCAGATGACACCACATTTGGGGAGAAAGGGTAGAAAGGCTTTGCAGAGGAATCTGGACAGGCTGGATCAATGGACCAAGACCAATTGTATGAGGTTCAACTGGGTGAAGAGCCGGGCCGTGCACTTGAGTCACAACAACCCCATACGACACTACAGCCTTGGGGAAGAGTGGCTGGAAAGCTGCCTGGAGGAAAAGGACCTCAGGGTGTTAGTTAACAGCCAGCTGAATAGGGTCCAGCAGTGTGCCCAGATGGCCAAGAAGGCCAACAGCATCCTGGCTTGTATCGGAAACAGTGTGGCCAGCAGGACAAGTGAAGGGATCATCCCCCTGTACTCAGCACTGGTGAGGCCGCACCTCGAATGCTGTGTTCAGTTTTGGGGCCCTCACTGCAAGAGAGACACTGAGGTGCTGAAGTGTGTCCAAAGAAGGGCTACAAAGCTGCTGAAGTGCCTGGAACACAAGTCTTATGAGAAGTGGCTGAGGGAACTAGGGTTGTTTAGCTTGGAGACAAGAAAGCTCAGGGGAGACCTTATTGCTCTCTTTCAGGAAGTTGTAGCAAGGAGTGAGGTGGGTGTTGTTATCTTGTCCCAAGTAGCAAGTGATGAAGACAAGAGGAATTAGCCTTAAGTTGCTCCGGGATGGGGTAGGGGTGGGAGTGGGGGTTGGGGGGTGGTGGGGATGTAGACTGGATATTAGGAAAAAAATTTTCACTGAAAGTTTTGTCAAGCACTGGAACAAGTTGCCCAGGGAAGTGGTTGATTCACCATCCCTGGAGGTGTTTAAAAGACATGTAGATGTGACACTTGAGACATGGTTTAGTGGTGGACTTGCCAGTGTAAGTTTTATGGTTGGATTTGGTTATCTTAATGGTCTTTTGCAACCTAAATGGTTCTATGATTCTACGATCACAGAGGCTCAACAAACACTTATTCCTAATTAAGTTTGTTTTGGTTTATCTTAAATAGGAATCATTCTCAGCTGAATCAAAAGAAGCACTCAGTATCTGGAAAGACATTTTGAATGTTTGAGTTCAATGGATTCAAAAGCAACTAACCATGGCCTAGGTTCAAAAATACTAACAGGGATTTAAAGATACTAAGCACCAAAACAATAGTTTCTTAGGCTGTTCTAAGTTAATAGTAATTTTACATAACGAATTCACAGCATTCAATATCTGAAAAGGAAATATAGAATATTTATTTTCTTCTACTCCTTATTCCTAATTAAGAGCAGCTAAAAAGATACAACTGCTTATAGCTACTCTGTTTCAAAATTACCATGTTGATATTTGCCTCCTGAAATGCTGAAAATAACCCCAGACTTTGGATAGAATTGAAATAGACTTTTTTTGTACATATGCATAAATTTCACCATAACTATTTTAAGTTGAATGAAAGTATAATTTAAACGTATATATAAAAGCACATACAAGCTGAATTACAGAACAGAATGCACACTAGTTAAGAAGGTGACTTGAAATTATTCCTTGATTTTTTTTCCCCTAAAATAGTGTGCACCACGGACTGTTAATGCTTGAGACTTTAGAATATTTTGCTTTCTTACTAAAAAATTATACAATAGGTATACTCATAAGTCAGGAAAGATTTTTTTTTTCTTTTTCCCTGCGATTCTTGAGCCTTTAACAAAAGAATAAGATATGAAAGAAAATACTGAAACCTGTGCAAAAACAGCCTCTACATGTCTAACATGAAACCTCCCTCCAGAAAATATACTGAGAAAACTAGCAAAATTTTGTTAGTTTCAGTAAATGCCATTTATGACTGAAGAACAAGCATACAGATTAAACTACGTTTTACTGAAACAAGACAACACTAGATATGCAATGTAGTCTATTATGCTTATATTGTCTACTCATCTTTTGAAGTCAGCTTCCACATCTTTTGGTACAATGGTCTATTTTAATATACTTGGATACAGGTAATTCAGAAATAGTGGTCAGATCTCTTAGAGATGCACTTTTCTCACTGAAACCATTGCTTAAGGGACAGGCACCATAAAAAAAATAAAATAAAATAAAGCCTTTATTACCTTAGAACATATTAAAGCCATAATTTCAGACAGCTTTGTAGAAATTAAAACTCACAGTACTGTTAGTTTTAGCTTTCAACTAGTGTAAGGGTCAGTATCCTTTATCTCAGTAGCCTTTAATTCTGTACTTTGCAACTGTTACCTACAAAAGAGTAAGGGAACACAAAGACTCTGTTTTTAAACACCAAAAGCTGGGATCAATGTTGAGCTTTCTGATAGACCTAGGCATGCAGCCAATTCTCACAACTAACTTGCCCTCACATGCCTCTCCTGTTGTCCAAGTTATTTACAACGTACAAGTTTTAGGGGCTTTATAAATAGATATCACAGTGAGACATCAACAAAGGGAGTCACTGTCTTACTGTAAAGGAATAGTAAAAGGTATTAGCATAATTTTCTTCTGTATTCAGATACTGAGAAAAAAATACTGCAAGTTGCACCTGCCTGAAATTCTACAACTGCATCTCCAAATTTTCAAGCACAATTATAAGGACAAAGGTTTTGTTTACATTTTCACAATATATCATCCAGTAGCTCATGACTGATTCAAATAAAACATATGCAATGCAAATACTGTGGTAAGGGAACTCAGTATTTTCGATAACTCATTTCCTGGAAAGTATGTACATCTTCCTTAATCTATTACACACTTGAAACAAAATACTTTGTTTCTCAGGGGTTTTCTATATAGATTTGAATTATACAGTGCTGAAAATATTTAAATGACAATAGAAATTTGACTGAAGACTTGCATGTGGCTGCCGTTTTTGATCCATCTCTCAGAAGAAGCAAATCCCCATGAGCCTTCTTAAAGAATCACTTCCTTGAGATGCAAAGCATTTGAACATCAATAATAAAGCCAAGTCTGTCTCTCCAGTTGAGAACAAAGCTTTTCAAGCTTCAGAGCTGCCACAGGGACAGTTATTTTGAGAAGCAAATCCAAAGTGGCACTCAGGATTTTATAGCTCCTGTGGTACAGTGGTGATTGCTGTGCATTTTTTTTTTATTTATTTTTTTTTTCCTTCTCCTTCCAGCAGGGATGCTGCACTTAAAAAGTTTGTTTCTTTTTTTATTTCCATGTCTCACTGGAAATAGGAAATCATGAGCATTCTTTTCCTCTTCCTTCCTTCTCCCCCCCACTCCCCACCCTCCACCATATTCAAGATAACCCCCATAGACTTTTTTGGTTTTGAAGAGATTTTTATTTTAACTCAAAAAAGCATAACCAAGTATGGCTGATGCCCTTGGGGAGAATGAAATTCTTTTGAAAGTTAAAACAAACAAGTTAATTTGTCTATTTAAGGGGAAAAGGTGGGATACAGATTAAGAATAGAAAAATCACAAGAACAAAAGTGAAGGCTGCAGTTCCACCCAGAAAGAATGCATAAGAATATTCAAACACTGAGATTAATAGATATATGCTCTTTAGCTGCATGCCAAACCACAGAATGCAATAGAGAAAAAAGTAGCAACACTGTGAATAAAGTTAATCTGTTACATGATTCTGTTGGCTTCAATTATGTTACAGCAAGGTAAATTCATCTGTCTATTTGGCAATCACTAATGTCAATTCACCTTGAGTTCTCTTCAAGATTACCTAGGAAATAAAGTCAGACAGTTTTTGTTGCATGCAAGATCATGGAATCATAGAATCATTTAGGTTGGAAAAGACCTTTAAGATCATCAAGTCCAACTTTAAAGAAGTAATTTAATACTTAACTTGCATGGAAACCACTACTGTAAATGAGACACTTATTTTTTAATAAAAAAATATTGAGAAGAAATACAGTGCAGTAAAGATACTTCACAAGCTCCTTGCTCAGACACAACAGAAGTCTAAATGCACCTCACAAGTTCCAGCTCCCAGCCTTGGCAACTGTTCCCCCAAATTCAACAGAAATTGCTGGTTTGCATTAGTCAGACACCTCATATTTCTCTTCACTTCTTTCTCCTCTTTTATGGGGAGATATTTTCTGCTACCTTCAATTGAAATCAATCAAAAAAGCACTATTTTGCCAGTAATGAATTTTACATTAAGAAGAAATTTCAACTACAGTTGATTAACAGAAGGAATGAGTCAGATTTGATGTGCAACATTTTTAAATATTACAGTAGTTGTGAACTTACAAAATCAGAACCCTAAACCCAGATCCAGCGTCTTCTACTGAGGCTTCAAACTCACTAAAAGTGAAAGTCCTTTTACCAGTTCCTCCCATACACATGCTCCCAGTCATGTAACTGGGACACATACATCACTTCTCCATTTGTATCCAAGCTAATTGCAGTTACAGTCTTCACTGCTCATGCCCCCAACAGAAAAAAACAAAACAAAACAAAACAAAAATCCCACCCAAACATACCACAAAACAAAATATAACCCTATCAAAAAAAGGAAAAAAGAAAGAAGCAAAAGAATAAAGAAAAAAATGCCAACAGTTTCTACGTGTGGTTGGTTTGATTTAAGCCTACCAATACTCTCTCTTGAAACTGAAGCACAACCATTTTCAAAGTTTCTACTCTCTCAGTCTTCTAATAATCTCATAATTTACTGTATGCTCTCCAACCCTGGAGTGGCTGTCATTTGCTTTACCTCTCACTTCTGACACATATGGGCAAGGCAGAAGAACTCAATAAAAGTGACAGAGGCACCCTAAATGTATACAGCTTTGCTTCTTATGAGGACTAGGGCCCTGGGCATGGATCAATTACTTTTCCTATTCTCAGCACATTACAATTGATTTTCTCTCGAGATCTTTCTTCCAAGTAGTTTTATCCCTCTCTTGCTATTGGACTCTTTGCCTCTGTGCAAGCTTATGTTAGCCTGCAGACTTCTAGTCAGACTGTTCAGAGCTTCCAGTTCCCTTTTCTGCTTTCCTGTCCATAGCTGCAGCGCCCATAAGAGGATAACACTTCACCCTAGCCCCTCTTTTGGATGTATTCAAGAGGAGACAGCAGTACCCTTTTCCTCCAATAGGTCTATGAGTTGCTAGGTTCAGAGTGCTTCAACCTTTGGGCCTGGAAGATGGCTGCCTTAATAAGGAGCTTCTCATTAGTAGACTCCACTCAGAAGTGAGTGACAAGAAAAGCAAGAGGCCTTCCGTCTTGAAATACATAATTGAAATATCCGTGTGGTTGCCGTTGTCTGACCAGTGAAGCGACAGACAGCCCACACTCAAAAGTATTCAAGCCTTAGGAGACTTAAATGATTGTCTGCACTGAGTTTAGATGGCAAGATGCAGGCAGCAGGGGGACTGCAGGAGCAGCCTCAGGCAGGAGAGGATGGAACTGCCCCATGCTGGAGTTCAGCAGGTTCCAGCTGAATGGACAGGACACATTACTCACATATTATGTACCTGGAGCTTTATAGCTACACAGTCAGTCTAGTGATCTGTTTCACAGCAAAGATGGCAACACTTTCCATCATTTTATTCTGCAGTATTGCAGAGTCTTTGGCAACAATCAACTTTACAGTCTGACTGCACTTGGCAAGCTGGAATACCACTCCTTTTTGATTAATTTATTCATGGAAGAAATGGTCCCTAAACAATCTGTCCTTACACATGCAGTCATTGATCCAATTTGTAATCTGCTTAAGATGTCTTTCTATTCAGCTATTCACACTTTATTCTCTGCAAATTCTGTTGATAACCACTCTTCCTTTCTAATCAAGTTCATGGGCCCTTTTTATCTGCACATATGTTTAATACGAACTTTGAGACATTTTATATGCTTGGGTTTATTCATTATTGAAACATGGAATTAATTGAGTGGATCTTCTCCAGCACAGTTGACAGAGGGATTACAATTAAAACACTGAGTATATACTTTTTGGTGGTACTTCTGTTCTTTACTCTTCTTCTTACAGATACCAAAGAATCTCCTTTATTATTTGAGATTTTGTCCTGGTTTCAGCTGGGATGGAGTTATTTTTCTTCTTAGTAGCTATGCAGTGCTCCGTTTTGGCTTTGGTATAAGAACAATGTTAATAATACACTGATGGTTTTAGTTGTTGCTGGGTAATGTTTATACTAAGTCAAGGACTTTTTAGTTTTTCAGGCCTTGCCAGTGAGAGGGCTGGAGGGTGCAAAAGGACTTGGGAGGGGACACAGCCAGGTCAGCTGACCCAAACTAGTCAAAGAGGTATTCCATACCATGGGACATCATGCTGAGTGTATAAACTGGGGGAAGAAGAAGGAAGGAGACATTCAGCATTATGGTGTTTGTCTTCCCAAGTAACTATGATGCGTGATGGAGCCCTGCTTCCTTGGGGATGGCTGAACACCTGCCTGCTGATGGGAAATAGTGAACGAATTCCTTGTTTTGCTTTGCTTGCATGCACGGCTTTTGCTTTACTTATCAAATTGTTCTTATCTCAACCCACAAGTTTTCATACTTTTTAGTCTTCTGATCCTCTCCCTCATCTCACTGTGGGGCGAGTGTGTAAGCATCTGCGTGCTGCTTGGTTGCCGGCTGGGGTTAAACCATGACAGTCTTCTAACATAGTTTATAGAGTTCCAAAACCACTGTGATTCACTGCATTTTATAGAAATACTTACCTTCTGCACAGTAACGTTTTCCTTTGTTACTAATGTACTCAAAAGAACCCTTCTTAAACAACTATTCAAAAGAATGACATCTGTAAGACAGTATTCCACGATGCTGCAAATGCGGGGATTTTAATAGCCCTCCCTCTCTACTTGAACCCAGCTGAATTAGAAAGAAACACACATTCTGTGAAAGAAGTTTCTCAGAAGCTCATCCTTATTAGAATTCATTTTTGTACACACACTTTCTTTGTGCCTTGCACATTCCCAATGAATTAGTTCTTCCATGATAAAGCTTGCAGCTGGAAAAAAATAAACAATACAGAGCTACTTTCTATCAAAAACTGTAGTTTTAAAGGTACCATAAACAAAAATAAATGCAGTATTAAACCCACAATATTAACATAATACACAGAGAGTCTTTTTGTAGTTCAGTTAGTTATCCCTCTTTTCAATTAACTGCCTCTCCTGAATAGTGATACAAACATTAAATGTCTTACATTTTCAACCAAAAGGGATTATGATTAAATTTAGATTGTTAAACCTAAACTTTTTCTTTGTGTATTGTGTGCAAAGTAAGTTTTATTGAACAGCAAAAAAGTGTTGTTCAAAATAAAAATATCAAAGACAAATGCTTGACAAGGCTGTACAAAATCAAAGCTTGAAACACAGGATTCAGAAACAGAACAGGTCAGCTGGCTTGTCTATTTTTAATTGTCTCAAGCAACAAGGATTCTGTATTATTGCTTAGGACATTAGTCCATTGTCACTCAAACTTTTCCTTATAAACTCTAACTATAATCTTATTTTATAATCCCTTAATTATGAAATTTAGAGTCAACAAGGCAACACCATGTGTGTATAACATCCTTCTAAGAAGGACATTAGGGATCAAGATTCCTTAATCCACTGCCACCCCAGAGTGATTAATTAAAACCACGTCTGTGTTCTGTCAAGAGCTTGTGGCAAGTATACATATTTATCCCATTTATAAACTAAGGAAACTTAACCAACTGATACAGAATGAAAGGACCCATGCAAGTTTAAGTCATGTTTCCCATTAGGGGTAACGTCCCAGTGGGTAAGAGGACAGACTTTTTAAGGCAGAAGCTCACTGTCAGCCATGTAAATTGAGCAGCTGGCTCCTTCTTTCACAAAGATGCATCTGCATACTAAGAGAAACAGTTTAAGAATAACCAGCCTGTCTCTTACAGTAGGACAGAAAAGATTAAGTTTCAGAAGGAAATGTTCTCTTGAACTTCTGAAAGACTTCACAAAGAGACTGGTAGTATGAACTAATATGTTGCATTGAACAGGAGTAATCTGAGCCAATCCTAGAAATCAGAGACAATAATAGAAGACAAGTTGCAAAGGTTGTTACTGAGGATATCTGGTAGAAACACAGCCTTCTGTACGAAACCCCCTTACTGAGTAGGCTGGCTGCAACAAGTGCAAACTAAGGTATGCCCACAGAGTGATTTTTGGTTCTTTTAGGGATCAGGTTCAATAAAAGCAATGACATATTTTTAATTTTCTTAGTATCATAGCCAACATAGGACTGCATTCTAAAACCAGGTTAAAATCAGGGATCTTCTACAGTTCAGTGGAGATCCAAAGATTGTCAAAATGCAACTGATCAGAAGAACAATAAATAGCAGTTGTGAAAGTGTGGCAGTAAACCCAGACCAATGTCTCAGTTTACAGGGGTCACAGTAACAGTGGAGTGCGACTGTGAGAGAAGTTCACATTAAAATTCTGCTGTAATCAGGCTTTCCACAAGTTTTACCAGGACAAGTGGTAGGATGGAGGGGCAGTGAAATAAACAGTTCTGTCTGATATATCTGATTCAATAGTTTTATGAAATCTTCTAAGAAGTCAGTTCACAATGTTGGGGTATGTAGCAGGTCTGCAGATGAGTTAGTTGACTTTAAAGACTTAGTCGTGTACCTTTAAGGCAGCCACAAAAATGTCAGGCATGTAGACAGGATGTGAAAACCCAGAACTTAGAACCGCAGCATGCGGGCACATACAGCAACAGCAAATAGCCAGCAAGAAGACAGAAAGCCTATCAGCACCTGATATATCTATCATAAATATCTGCTTATATAAGATATATAAGCAATATGTAAAAATAATAAACACCATTTTGGCCAATTTGTCTGAACTCAGTCATGCAGATAAAGTGTTTTTGTGTCCATCTCTACTTGCGTCACCACATCACAACTAATTTTGAGCAAGTCAAAATCTTCCTAAAATGTTCCTTAAAACAGTGGTCCAAGTCTTATGTAGAACATCTTCCTTCTGCCACATGGGGGTGGGTGCGGTGGGGTGGAGGTTTTCTCAACCCCTAGTGTTTAATCTATTAGCACCCCAGGAAAGCTGAGAATCTTGTGCCGGACCAGTCTGTCAGCGTCCCATTACAGGGACCCTTCCCCGAACAGTCCTGCTGGATTGAAGAGCAATTCAACTGACTTGTTCAGGGAAATGAGCCAACACCATCAGGGGGACCCCTCAGCAGGTCTTCCCACTTTGTTTATGTTACCCACAGCCAGTGACTGCTAGCACCCACAAAGGATAAGACTAACAGCTTACAAAATAACACTCTATTAATATAAAATCTTGACAGAATAAGGTTCAAAGATTGCCGGTGATCATGCACTGAATGCAAAACAGCTTAAAACAATATGTCTAATAGCAGCTAGCATAAAAAAGTTCTTACCCATTAGGTGTCCCTATGGGGAAGAAGAGAGATTCATCCTGTAGACTGATCCCAGAAGATACAATGGAGTCTTCCCTAACTTCTCCCCTCATTTGTCCAGGTTTTATACATCATATTATGCTGCATATCCATTCATCATACACAGGATTGGTTACAAGTTTCTTGTTTCTGATGCATATTAGTGTGCATCCTCAGGTAGCACTAATGAAGTTCTCTCCTAACTACATATTCTCCTCAAGTGGGGGTTTGCCGTCTTTCAGAGCGGGTGCTATTGGAGTCAGAGGTCACAATCTCCCACTACCAAAAATATATTTCTCCTATTTTCAACTAATTTTGTGTATATGTCAGTGAATTACAACACCTTATCAGCTTGTATTCTCTTATAGCCAGAACTGTCCTCGCTTGAAGGCTGCTTTCTGCAAAACTTAGATAACGGTGTTCTTTTCACTGTCTGATCTTTTCTTCTCATCCTTCCCACAGCTGACTCCCTCAATTAGAAGGCTTTTCATTTATAACAACTTAAAAAGTGGGTCAGCTTGACCGAGCTCAGTGAACACTAAACCACCAGAAGTTTAGATAACAATTCCGCCCCCACCTCAACTTATTTCAGTCCAGGACTAGTCCATTTCCTTCACATTTACGTGGAGCTTAAGTGACTCTAGTCATACATGTTGTTGTTACTGACTGATATCACGTGCCCAGTGAGGTGTAGCAGCACCTTGGAGGCAGATAACTTTGAGACAGAGGTGTGCATTAGTATTACAATGAGATTATTTCATCTAAGGAAAGTTATTTTGCCACAATTGTTGGCTCAGCCATGGACATCTCATAGATTCTTCACGTGACAACTGCTATGCAGCTTATCAGCTGTGGGGTGCCATCAAGTTCCCACTCCTGCAGGGAGCACAACAGAGCCTGGCTGTGGTGTATCCACTCCGCTCCATCCTCTGTCACTCCTATTGGCATGTGCTGAGATGGCAGGGTGTGTTGCTTAGGGAAGTGTGGTGATGTAGATTCCATGCACGCCAACCATCCCAAAAGTGATAGTTGTATTTTACCCTAAAAAAAGCTTTTTGTAATATTATGCTTCTATTAGGTCCCAGTTTTTTCTAATTCCACTCCCCCTCAAGTAATTTCCCCCCACCTTCAAAATTAAATAGGCAAATTCACCTGACAAAAGCTGTAAGAGTCATTTGAAGGCTGAGATGGTCACACTTTTTACATCATATTATTCCTAACATTTCAAGCTTCATAGTGCACATAATCTATATTGTCATTTTAGCAGCAGTTTATATCACTTCTAGTTGGACTAGAAAATATTTGTGGAGCAGGAACCATCTTAGCTGATATGACAGAGAAGTGCAAACAGATTCTCAGTTGCTTCCTTTAAGCACAAATGTAATACAAGCAATAGCATCAGGTTTTTACACACTCTTAACGCCTACTCATGCAAGTAATTTCACACCTGAAACTAAACCAATAATTTAAAATAAAAAATAGAAATCATGCAAATAGTAAAACTGTATTTGAAAGCTTAAGGTTTTTGCAGAGCAACTCAAAAATCTTATTTCCCAATTCATATTTTTGTGAGCACTTTAAAAGCCTCATTTTCAGTAAATAAATGCAAATTTTAAACATTTTCCTTTTAGCCTCTTCTCCCTGGATGACAAAAATGAAAATTATTGACTAACTCAAAATATTACTGTTTTCACAATAGTAAAGGCTACAGTTGCCCTTACATTTTTATGATTCAGGAGCGGTTGAGAATAATCACTATACTCTTTTCCCCTTCTCTTGGCAACTGCTCAAGGCCACTGTTATAAAGATGCCAGGCTACATGAGGATATGGCTTGACACCACATGACCATTTGAAGATTTTTGTTAGATCATTTATCTAATTGGGATGAATTATCTAAATTATTAACTGACAAAAGTAGTTGGAATTTTAAAAATTAATCTTTGACTTTTTAGGGCAATATAACTGAAAGATTGTTTTTTGACTGCCAATATGCATATGCAGTTGAGCTGTAGAGAGCTCAGTTTCTTCCCTAAGCAAGTGAGAAATTCAAACTGAGTAATCTTAATGGTTTCATTTAACTTTATAAAACTGCCCATTTAAATATAACCTTTTGGTATTTAACGTATGTCTAAATGAATACACCAAAGGACAGAATTTCTTATGATGCATTTCACTGTTGAATTAAAGAACAGATACCATCCTTCATCAGCTGAGGACTTAATATGACAGTTTTAGTGCTTAATTTTCAAGATGCACCAAAAAAGTTACAGTTCATCAGATGCGAGCCTTAGTGCTTCAGGAACTGAGTTTGATGTGTCACTACTAAGAGACGCCGTGATGAAGACAGGAAGTATTAGCAAGGCCATGGACCAGAGTTAACATCATAAACCAGTTTCCAGTCACTTTAGGACTTAAGAGACAGAAGCCTACGGCTGGCTTCGCCCATCTTTCAGACTTAACTACAGTCATCTGACTGAGTTCAGCTGGGATAAGACTCAGTGTTGCCAGGCCAAGCTCCCTTTTTTTTTATGTGTGTGTGGCTTGCATATTCTTGAATTATAAACTGAACACTTGCTTGTGAGTTGTAGTCATAGGGAGTGGGTAGCATGAATACATGTTGAAACCAGTACTCTTAACGGTTCTATTATTGGGAAGGGGAATAATTATGAGGTGCCATATGAACAATACATATATAGGAATAGCCTGGATGACAGTGCATCTTAGATTATGATTTAGATGGCATAAAATATAATTTAAATGATACATTGATTCACTGGACAAGACCACTGGGATTAGATTCTCTTCTTGGCTCCAAGTGCTCATGGATTTCAGGAAGTCACCTAATCTCTGTAAGAGTCAGGATATTCTGTGAAATAGGGTTCATTATACTGGCTCCTTGCATAAAGAACTTTGAAATAAGTCAGATGTAGAAAACCTCCACATTCAATAGCTTTAGATGCTTTATGATTACATTATTTTTGGCCAGTTCTCTGACCTCATTAGTAAAACGCATTATTCTGCAGCAAGGGGCTGCATAGTATCCTTAAACATGTTGTAAAGAAACACTTTCTTGTATTTGTTTTGTATGCTTCTCCTGATTTTACTCGTGTTACCTAACTGTCATATTCAAAGAATAATCCTGGTTTTAACAGGACACGTGCATGGAGACACACTGTAAATGTGGAGCAGATGTTCAGTACAAAAAGCTACTCTTCTGATTCAGGATGCAAGCAAATAATTTCAGTAAATGTGTAAGAAATTTGCTACCATTGAAGCCTGTCTCATGGGTCTCAGCTGAGCTTTGTTGTGCATGAGGAAACAGAACCCCTACTGTAATAATAATGACAGAAAAGAACATTGTTAAATGTATTAGACACCAGCGTGGGTCCTATATTATAATAAAGGTAGGGTTTAGACAGAAGAGGTGTAAATCTCTAAGCAAGTCTATAAACACTAGCCTGGAGATCAGATTTCACTCTGGAAAAACACTACGCTATTTTTGCCAAAGCTTGTAATACACTGACAGAACGGATTTATACCCTCACGTACCATGAGATCTACTCTGACAGTCCTTCTGTTCCAAGTTTTTTCTAAATCTTCTGGCTATCCCAGACCCAGAAAAAACGATGCAGTCATACTACTGGCAGGAAAGTTATACAGGTTACCCCACAGAAGCTCCTAATCATAAAGGACACAAATCCCAAACTGATGAAATGAATACCTGCCCTCCAATACTGCTCATGCCAGAACCAGCAGGAGGAAGACCCTACTAGTCAGCCTTTCAGGATGCTCTCATAACAGCTTTCACAACAGCCAGGTTTGAAAGATTGTATGTGCCAAAGCTCCAAACTTTATATTGAAGTTAGGGGAAGCCTTTAAAAATACAGAGACAGATGCACAGGTCACTGCTGCCAGCTGTATTTTATAGGAGGAAAACCAACACAATAGTAGTTGCAATCTCTAAGATGCATAGCCAAATGCAGATTTAGCATCCGGACTTCCATCTTAGCCAGTATGGTCAATTCCAGATACTCAAGGTTATACAAGCCTAGAAAACAGACATGACCTACATAAACAAAAATCCTTTCAGAAAGAGCCCTAGCAAGAAGAATGTTTGTTCCTCAGAAGCAAATAGAAACAAATACAGCATGGGAAAAATAATGCAAAGGAGCTGGAGGTTGGGAGGGGAGGCTCTGAGTATTTGAAGCATCCCAAAACACAGTGGAAGTACACCACAGACTGCAGGTAAATGGTAGCTTAAGTTACAGGCAATGTGATTTCATACACACAATTGTTATTGTACCTAATCATGGATTTGAAGTATGCGTACTTTGATATTAAAACACCTTCTGAGGGCAACAGTTTAACAGGTAAGAGAAATCCACTTGAGGTACGTAAAGCTTCCTGACTAAGCCATATGTAGTGAAAGTACAGAAACAGCCAAGGAAAAACACATCTGGCATTCCTCCCTAAGCAGAGCCAAGGTCCAAGGAGCTGCACAGATCCTGTTGCCTCAGTAAACTCACACCACACTTGCAGTCATTTGTGCTGTATTACTGGGAACTGTACTGGGTGGTTACATCCACCTACAGCTACTGAAACCAACTAAGTACTACAGTTAAAGAAGAGCTATTATGTTATTAATTTTATCTCCTCAGATACTGGAAAGGTTTTATACTAGTTTACTTTCTATCCAAAGGCAGCATATATAAGTCCATGAACAAATTACAACCATTGTGTAAAGTCATCACAAATTGAGAGTTATAATCAGTTTATCAGTTTCCTAGTTAGATTCTGACTTCAACTTTATTAATATAAATTATCATAATTGGTACCTGTAACAATGAAATAGAATAGCATAGGTAGATCTGAGATTTAGTGAAACTGTAGTAGTAAGAAATAACACCTCACAAGCACGTTTTTAACATCAAACTACTTACTAGGAGTTGCTAATTCATGAGTTAAGTTGGGTTCTCAGTAAGATTTCACTAGCTTCAGTGAAAGCTAATGGTGCTAAGGACTCAGAGAACCTACTCTAACATTTGCAATAAGCAAAATCCAAGCATTATGACTTAATCCTTATATCTCTCAACAGAAAAAAATGAAAATTAAATCATTAATGAAAACTAAAAAGCCATTGCAACTAGAAAATATGTTAAAATTAATTGGAATAAGTTAAAACCCCTTTAACACTTAACTTTAACTGAATCTATAAAAGTTATATTTGAAATCTGGTTTTCATTATTGTTTTTCACATATTCAGCTGCACACACTTAGAAATTCTGACTTCTGTTCATGTACATGTATGATTACATATGAACAAACATACTGTTTTCATTCCAAACTTTTTTTTATTTGTAATTAATGATGAGGTGTCAGTAAGAGCAGTTAAAGGTATCTGATTTAAAGTAAGTTGCTGTAATTTACACAAGATATAATAAATTAAATGCAAGAAAAAATATGACCTAGTAATAGCAGAGAGGACAGAAAGTCTTGTGTGCTTGCTGTCAGGCTTTTAAAAATCCATGGGGAAAGGCTGTAATTCTTTCCATAAGAATACTGGGTTTATTTTTCCATTCACAGGGAAGAGATTTTTCCTCCAAGTTTTAAGGATATAGAATTTAAGTTTCCAATACTGCAAAAAAAAATGCAGTCAAAAATGATCACATAGCCCAAGAAATCATTTTCCTGTTAGACATACTAATGATCACAGCCAAAATCCAAGGTCAGCAGGAGTGGGGCTGATACTCTTCCATCAATGTCTACACTGCAAACAACTGCCCATTTGTGGGCGATGGAGACAAATAGGTATGTACAGTGAACAAGTCACATACTTGTAGCAACAAGTTAACTACACACACAAGTAAACGCCCTCACCTCCAACAGATAAATTGCTCTAAAATTGTTTGTATATGCAGATCCTATAAATAGAGTCCAGACACTTCAGACATGAAAGTGTATGTTACTCCCTTTTAAAGTTCATGCATCTTACTTGGAAGGGAAACATGGCAAGACTAACCCTCTAATGAACTTCATGTCCACAAGTACAGTTAAGATTTGAAGTAAGGCTGATTGGGAAGAGCAGGACAGCACTGTTTCTCTGTGTTGCTTGTAAAGAATTACAACAGGCTGAAATGATGATTGCCTGTGCTGAATACACTGGTAAAGGTATGCTTTATTCTTCCTTAGCTTAGTAGAGAGTCCTGGTATAGGAAAAGTGTACCTCACCATGCCTCTGGTACTAAAGAAACTACTGATTCATTCATATCCTAATACTCCACAGTCTTTAATACAGGAAAGCGTCACTAATCAATGATTTGTGGTATTGCCCGACTTTCAAAGTAAACTGTGTGCCACTGGAATCAGCACTGTTTATGTATCGAGAGCACTTTATGATCCTCTGTTTCAAACTTTCATCCACCTCCCCCCCACCTCCCTCTTCCTGGTAAGAAGATAGCCTTCCTCCTGTGCCACAGTCCTCTCTCCCTTTTCATACATTTTGTACCCACAATGGAAGCTCTAACTCCAGGATCCCCCATGCCAGAAGGCCAGACCCAGGGCTTTGGATCCCAACACACAACCCCTTTACTCAGCTCAGCACCAAAAGCTCATTTAGTAGCAGAGTGGCCATCTAGGATGGGGTCAGGAGAGTGGGGGAATTTGCTTTTTTCCTTCCTTGTCTCCCCTATAGATGTGCCTGGCCTTCTGCTCTTTCCATTTGTTTACAGAAAAGCCTGCCAAACAGACCAAGCATCTGGATTCAACCAGGTCACAAAAGAGAATGGGAAACAGAGACCTCTGCTCTCCTCAGACTCTGACCAGACAGTGAAACCACATTGTAGCAACCCTGGGTCTTTTACATGGCTCCTAACCTCTTCTCAGGCCGCTTCAGGGGCTGCTTCTGTTCTCTTTCCCTCAGGTTTTGCTGTAAAACTGTCAGCACCTTTGCTGCCTCCTCTCCCTAACAAAGTTTGCCCAGTTGGACTTGCAGCCTCCCAGAAAGACCAAAACAAAAACTGTCTCTTCCCTTTCCTCAGGTTTTCAATAAAACACACACATACACAGATACACACACACTGACACACAAAATGAAATAAAAAAAGAGCAGACTTGACACAAGATACTTCCAGGACTGTAAAAAGCACACAGAGAAGCCTCAGAAACTATACAATTCCATATAGAAATAAAATCCATACTATCCCTCCCACTCACCCATCCCCTCCTAGTATCTATCCCTTGAGTTTGGGTTATGCCCAGCTGTGAGAGACCATATCTCAAACTGACTGTCTCAAAGCTTGTTAGCCAAGCTCCTGCATAACTCAACAGTTGTGAACAGATAAGGAACCAACAGGTACCTGACATCAGTTTTTGGCCAGGGTCAAGGAAAGGCCACGCTGCTGTGAGGGATGTGCCAGGACATGGACGATCACCCCTACCCATGCAGTAATCCCATGTGCCCCACGGAGGAATGTGGTACGTGCCCTTGTCTGGGAAATTACCCCCTTGAACTCCCTATAAAAGACTGTGTCACCAAACAATAAGTGGCAATTCAAAGACCCACACCAACAACGTAAATGGAGACTACGGACCAACAGGACGCTGCTGCATCCATGGTGATGACTGTCTCTTGCAACTCTATCCCAAATGCTTGCTAGATTTCCTTTCCTATCTTTCCCTCCCTTTCCTATTGCTATTTTCTTACCACAACATGTGAATGTTTTGTTTATGTAAGCACACAATAAATTTCCTTGATTAGTGGCATTTGACCTCATTTGTGTCTTAATCTCACTCTGGATATAACAAAGAATCTTCCTGGCTCAGGTCTTCCTGGACCACAACACCAACCTTGTAGGGCTCCTTCATCCAGAGGATCTATGTGTGCAGGCATGCATGTGGGGAGGGTAAGCAGGGGGAATTAGAGCAAAATATTTATGCCCTAAGGACTTCACAAGAAGAGTGTGATATTCATGCAGAGCATTTCTTTTTTCCCTTCGTTCCTGGGAGTGGAAGGATGTTGAAGTTTTCTCCCTCCCTTGTCCTGGCTGTTAGGTAGCTTTCCCTCCCCGTGATGTTCCTTCATGTGGTCCAGTCCATCTCTGAACCGCCAGCACAGTGGGAGGCACTTTACACTGCTACCCTTCTGGCTTGTGAAGATTTACTGGCCTCTAATACAATTTTTCTGAAGTGCAGGGATTTTTTTTTTTTTCCCCCCAGTCCATTCTTTTATTTTCACCCTATGGCACTGCTGAATTTGGTTTTATACATCTATGTATAAAAACTTTTGAAATTAATCATTGTCTCTTCAACACCGCAGTTACCATATAATAGGAAGAAATAAACCTGTTAATTTCTGGGATTGATGAAGGCCTAAAGAATGACATACAAAAGAGTTGTTTACAGAACAAGAGTACTTGAAGCACACATTTTTATTTCCTTAATCATACCAATGTTCTCAACAGTCCTGCTTCTACACACAATGATTTTCCTGGAGTTGTAAATTTAAGTAATCCTCATAATTCCCAACTGAACTGGAACTCAACTAAAGTATGGTAGAATTAAGCAAATAAATCCTAGTAAACTGATATAAATTATTCCTTATAATTTACAATTTGTATGCAGTCAACAAGGAAAATTAATACTTATTTATCAAATTTGATTAGGTGCCTCATATCTGTAATTAAACGTAAGTGTTTTGGAATTAAAATTTGTACTCTTGTTAATTTTAAGAACCATCCATCAAGGAGGATATAACCTGGTCTGTGAACTTTGAATATTCTCCAGGGCCTTCACAGAGACAAGAAACTTTTGCTTGGGATTGTGTATCAGTTCACCTCCCCCATCCACCTGTTTGAGAGTGCATGGGCATGCATACTTAATTTTGGTTTCAAATCATATTTTTTTCTGGATTAAGCCCAGCAGGCAGCTGAGCCCCACACAGCCAGTCACTCACTCTCCCCACAGTGGGATGGGAGAGAAGGGGAAGTGAGAAAACTTGCAGGCTGAGATAAAGACACTTTAATAGGGAAAGCAAAAGCTGCCTGCACAAACAAGTGAAATGAGGTGTTCGTTCACTATTTCCCATTGCAGGCATTAAGCCATTCCCTGGAAAGCAGGGCACCATCATGCCTAACAGTCACTTGGAAAGACAAACGCAGTAACTCCAAATATTCCCATGTCCCATCCTTTCCGTCCGTGTCCCCCTCAAGCTTTTATTGCTGAATACGACATCATATGGTGGGGGATATCCCCTGGTCAGTTGGGGTTAGTTGTCCCATCTGTGTCCCCTGCCAAATTCTTGTGCACCCCCAGCCTACTTGCTGGTTAGGCAGTGTGAGAAGCAGAAAAGCACTGTTCGGCCATGGCTAAAACATGCCTGTGTAATCAATGATGTTTTGGTCACAAATCCAAAACATAGCACATATGAACTGCTATGAAAAAAAAACCCAAACCAAACCAAACCCAACTATATCCCAGCCAATAAACAGCACAGCATCTAATGAAGTTGTATTACCACAGGCTGCCCAGTATTTTACTGGACCTGCAGCAGACCTAGGCTCTTTCTGAACAGTCTCCAGAAGCCTGGCTGGGTAACCTTAGCATCTCACATGATGCTAGGTATCTATAATCAGGCAACTAATTCCTTGCAGGCCCTACATCACTGCAGTTTCCAGCACAGCACTCTATCCTGTTCAGGAGTCGATTCTTAAGAATTGCAGAATACACGCCTGGGATAAGCACTTAGTAAAACCAAGGGAAGTCCCACCCTACAACTAGAACAGCCTTTTGCCATACTGGAAGTGTAGTTGTAACAGTTTATTAGAAATAATTGCATGTATTTTCCTCCTTGTTCAGAGTATTAACTTTCTATTGACATTTTTGCAAAGGGTTTTAGTTATGAGAGCATTTGTATAAACAGTGACATTAAAAATGTAATGTGAAATTCACCCAGCTTGATGAAAAGCCATTTAAAAAATTCATTAAAATAGCTAACAACTTAGATTTTTAATTGTGCAGAAAGCTTCTTTTCTACAGAGATAATTATACTCAATTATTTTGACAAGTACTAATAAGATTGAAAGCCAGCTCTCAGAACTGCAACCAGATTTTTGCAGTGTTCTGATGTAAATCACATCATTGTAGAACTCTGTACAGGAATAGTAACTTTACTTTGTTATACTTAACTCATCGCATCTACATGATGGAAAACTGATGTTATCAACATAATGGTAATTAAATGACTATACTTACTTTAGAATTGAAAAAAAAATGTAGCTACTTCTGGACAGCACAAAAGTCCAAACAAATGAGTAGGAATCCTTAGCCATGCCAGCACGTTTGTACTGTTTCTGGAATTTAATCTAACATCCACATTGTTGCCCTGAAGTATATAAATGTACCAACACACTGGACACTAGTTCAGAGAACTTTACACCATACTCAATTCCTCAGGTAACAAGCCCAAGTTATCTAAAAAGTAATGATCAACACAGCTTGGGTAACTAGGAATACTGGCTTATGTAGTGAACCAACACACAGGAAACACTCCCTCGAAGTTAAAAATTCAGCAAACCAGTTTTAAAAACAGAGTGTTCCACTATGCCTTATTTAAGAAGAAAAGAAGTGAACTACTGCGATGAAAAGAACTGATTGGCTTTTCAGTAAAAAAAAAAAAAAAAATATCTATAGCAGATGTCACTTAACCTTTATCATTTATAGTGATACACCATTTTATATATGAGTGCATGCCTCTGTGTGTGCATTTATATATAGCTAAAATACAGATCAAAGCACAAATGTTCCATGAACAGCACTTAAAGTCATGGTCATAAAGGCTTGTCATCAGGAGTTACCTTAAGCTCATTTCAGAATTTCTGCAAAATAAAATTTTTTGGACTGATTGTCATGGAAGTAACAAGTTTCAGAGCATAAGAAAGAATAGCTTTTGGTCCCCAAGCCAAGCCAACCTGCTTACATCTTTAACAATTAACGCCATTCATCTATGCAGAGATGTCATTTAGAGCCCTGCTCTGGAGCATACCACTGTAAAAGAGAGCTCAGTGTCATCCACAAACTTGAAAAAGGTGCATTTTTCCACCTTGTCCAGGTTATTGACCAAAACATGGAAAAGGATAGGCCTCAAGATAAACCCCTGAGGAATTTCACTAGCAAACAAAATCCTGTTAAGAGTATGAAGTGTTAACCCCTTCCCTCTGGGCCCAACCATCCTGCCAGCACTCTACCAAACTATTACCCCACCCACCCACATTGTAAAATCCCCCTTTGAATACAATGATGATCTGATCAAGACGGTCAAAAACTCTCCGAGTCATGGCAGAAAACAGGCACCTCTCTCCCTGCATTCATAAACCCAGCAGCAAATGATAATTTTATCATAAAGGACAGTCAGGTTAGTGAAGCTTGATTTACCCTTGGTAAATTTATACTAGACATTCCCCAACACCTTCACATGGACAGTATGTGTTCTGTTCACATCATAGTATTACCAGGGACTGAAGTGTGGTTGACCAGCTTCTACCTGCAGTTCCAGAAATATTCCCACTTACCCTTTAAGATGAGTGCAACACCTGTCTGTCTGTCTGTCTTTCTCCAGTCATCAACTTTTTCTGGCCTCTATGACCATCTGCAGATGACAGAAAGCAGCCTCACGACAACATCAGCCAATTCTCCCAGTACCTCTCACAGCAATAGCCAACAGCCGCAGGCCTTCTGCAGTCTCTCTTTGACACCACAAATCCAGGCCTTAAGTCTGTGGCAGGCAGTAACCATTCTGTGACAGCATGCCTAGTCAGCAGCTAGGTGCTTCTATTCCTAGCAGAAGCAGATGTCCATCTTGGTGCTAGCACTCTGTTTCAGGCCCAGCTCTCTTGTAAGTCCTCCTTAACAAAGCCTGTTGCTCTGTACAGCACAGAGCTGTACAGCACAGTCTGTTTCTCTAAGTTCAGATCTGATTTCAAAGAAGCAGCCTTTCTCCTACTCCTGAAAGTCGAAAGCTTCAAGCCTCCCCCATCTGTCAGGTCTCCATCTATGAGTCACTCAAACATAGCCTGTTTATGTCCATCTTTCTCTACACCACAGAATTTGTGCTCTTCCCTCTGCAAAGTTTCTATGAAGCCCCAGTCAACCCCCCCTTTTATCCTCCCTAATGGCACATAGCCTTCTCACCTCCCTGCTGCAATATTTCAGAGAATCATAGAACCATCTAGGTTGGAAAAGACCTTGAAGATCGTCGAGTCCAACTGTAAGCCTAACACTGCCAAGCCACCACTAAACTTTGTCCCTAAGTGCCACATTTACATGTCTTTTAAATACCTCCAGGAATGGTGATGCAACCACTTCCCTGGGCAGCCTGTTCCAATGTTTGACAACCCTTTCAGTGAAGAATTTTTTTCTAATATCCAATCTAAATCTCCCCTGGTGCAACTTGAGGCCATTTTCTCTTGTCTTACCACTCCTTACTTGGGAGAAGAGACTGATACCCACCCACCCACCTCACTTCAACCTCCTTCCAAGTAGTTGTAGGGTGATAAGGTCCCCCCTGAGTCTCTTCCTCTCCAGGCCAAACAACTCCAGTTCCCTCAGCTGCTCCTCACAAGACTTGTACTCCAGACCCTTCACCAGCTTCGTTGCTTTTCTCTGGTCACACTCCAGCACCTCCATGTCTTTCTTGTAGCAAGGGGCCCAAACCTGAACACAGGGTTCGAGGTGCGGCCTCACCAGGGCTGAGTTCAAAAGGACAATCACTTTCCTAGTCCTGCTGGCCACACTGTATCTGATACCAGCCAGGCTGCTATTTGTTTCTTGGTCATCTGGGGACACTGCCAGCTTATATTCAGCCAACACCAACACCAGGTAGTCCCAGCTGCTCCAGATTCTGAGAGCAATCACCTCATTGCTCTCTACAGCTTCCTGAGGAGTGGAAGGGGAGAGGGAGGTGCTGAGCTCTTGTCCCTGGTATCCAGCGATAAGACACATGGGAACGGTTCAAACTTGTGCCAGGGGAGGTTTAGCCTGGACATTAGGCAACATTTCTTTACTGAGAGGGTGGTCAAACACTGGAACAGGCTTCCTAGAGTGGTGGTCAATGCCCCAAGCCAGTCAGTGTTGAAGAGACGTTTGGACAATACCCTTAACGACATGCTTTAATGTTTGGTCAGCTCTGAATCAGTCAGGCAGTTGGACTAGATGATCATTGTAGGTCCCTTCCAACTGAAATTATTCTATTCTCTTGTAACACAGGTAGTGACCTGAAGAAGCTTCTGGAAGCTACTGGAAGTACCTTAAAGGACCTTTATTAAAAAACAAAAGCCGGACCAAATAAATAAATTACCTGAGTAACCCACTCACCTTATAAACAGTTGCTAGGAGGGGGTGAGGAATAAAAAGCTACTGAAAAATAAAAGCAAAAAAAGCCAAAGAACATCTCCCTGCCCCGCCAAAAAAAAAGTACTATGTGTTCAAAGCTCAGCTTTGTCCCAGATTCATAATTTCAGAAATAATCACTAGCACATTCAAGTGTGAGTAAGTTATTTCTTCATTTTTACGTCAGTTCCATGGTTATTTCGTGCTTATTTGATGAGTTTTAGTGACACCAGGTAGAGTAACTTCATCAGGTAATAACAGCATAGCTGCAATTGAGTTAAAGTACTTTTAGACATAATTTGATTTAGGCTCTGTTTTTCTTTTACTGAACACATAGTCTAGTATCTTTCTTGTATTTTTAATGGTTTCTATGGTGATAAGATTTGGTAGAACTTAGTCACATTTTCTGAGCACATGGGTTGATACTTAATGCAAGTAATTTTTTTTATTTTTCTCTGTCATTTTGCTAAAGCTGACTTGAAGCAACATTGTTACTAACTCTTTTTCAAATAGATTTTAAATATGAAATGCAAAAAATACCAGGCCTCCTGCTGTAAACAAGCTATGAATATGCTCCATACTTTTTCTACAGATCAGATTAAACAGTAGTCCATTTCTTATATTCACACTTGAACCTGCACTGATTTTAGTTTCATATTACCTATTTAAGCAATACAAATGTTTCAAGGCTGAAAAGTCTTGCTGAAATTTACCATAAGGTTCATCCAGATCAATGTTTGTAGTAGTCTGAAAACACATGTACTGTTTCAGTTTCCTTTGGGCTAAAAATATTCAAGACAACCTCTCTCTCGCACACTGAAATAATTTATAATGAAATACTGTTTTCTGTCTAGATAGCATGGCAGAGTAATTGCCAATCACAGAGTTTCTGGAAAATTGTGCAATTTTATAGTTGTCTGTAATATTGTCTATAATATAAAGACAACTCTGCATAACTGGAAAGCGAATTCTAATGTCATTTGACTCATCTATCTGAGCTACAGCTGGGAAAAAACTTAATAGTTACAGTAAGCACACAATATGGAGAATTTTTATCTTATTTTTTTGTTTTCCCCAAGTTTGACCTTTATCTCTAGTCCACAGAAAAACAACCCACATTTTCTGAAGTTATTTTGACATTTGCAGAGAGAGTATGTAAAATATTAAAATGTTTCCTTTGGTGCAGATATTCAATTTCATTCTAAATAGAAATATAAATTCCATTTATGTATTGTAAGTTGTTTCAATCATTTAGGCATTATGATACAAAATCTAAAATTTGGGAGGTTTTCTTGTATTTTTATATGTATGAACCTGTGTTGATTTCCAGAGAGCTTAAAACCAAGTTTTGTTGTAAGCCACATTTGCATATATACATATAAATGCTCAGAAGACCCACAAGGGCTTGCTTTCCTCCTCTTGCTTTTGGAGTAGAACTGGCCACTGGATGAATTTCACTTACCCGGGTGAAACTTCAGAAATTTGACCAGTATGGGTTATAGGGCTAGTATCAAGAAAATGATAAATTCAGTGTTAAGATTATGATTTGGACAGAGTCTCAAAAATACAGAAATACAGAAAGCTGACATTTGTTGATATATTGCTATCCTTGTTTGCTAATACGGTCTCACATAAATTGCTGCTGGTAGTGCAATCTTACTGCTGCTATTACTTGAGTCAGTACATACTACTACAGAACCTACTTGGCACCTTGATAGCAGTTTCTTGGTTAACCATGTCAGAAAAGTCTCTAGGTCCATGTAGCCCTTCATCGTTGCCTGAGTAGCACAGAAAAAAAATATTTTTTTCTTATGCTTACTATCAGGAAGCTTGCTGACATTGTAAGCTGCCGAGGCTGAATCCAGCTACCAGCAGCCTTTCACATGTGAAGGATGAGGCAATGCGCTTATCCATGCTATTGTTTGAAAACAATAATTCAGCCTTCCGAATGATCTTACCTCCCTTTCTGAGTTTATGATCTTACCTCCCTTTCTGAGTTAAACTCTTCAAGTATTGCATGGGAATCGATCTACCCTTTCCAAAACAACTGGCAGCCTTTCTTTCCCTCAGTACTTCAAGTAAGTTGCAATCCAATCAAGTTTTCTGAATTCAAGCATCTTTGGGTAACTGTTTACTGTTTGACCTACTTCTTCCAGAAGAGTTCAGGTAGACATTCAGCATTCACAGAAATATCTTCTATCCTCTAGTGTCAAGATATCAAACATTGCCTAAGGTCTCAGCTGAGCTCTGACTTTTCTAATTGTTCACCCAAATCTGACAGTCTATAGCAAAGGTCTACTCAGGGAAACCCACAGCAAATCCTAATCTATTTTTGTCTGGAAGGACTTTATGAAAGCTATCGGAGGGAACTAAAGATGCCATAGGGATGCATGAAGTTTATGTGTCATTCACAACTGAAATATAAATCCAGTTTATACAACAACTTTGTATCTGTAATTATCTTGAAACACCCTCCTTTTTAATTCTTGCTTCCTCTGTAGTCTAGGAGACTTTCAGTCTCTTTAAAGACATAAACTCTTAGGGCAAGGGATGTGTCTGAGTATGATTAGATAAAAAGGAAACAGAGTTTTCATCATTAGTTAGGACTTCAAGTCATTGTCTTAAGTAATTATGGTTTCGCACCTACAGATATGGAGAATCAGTACTTCATTGGCATGAATGGGATGGCCACAAACTTCAGCCACTTCAGTATAAAGGGCTCCACAACCCTAAAAATAGTTCTTATTCAAAATCATAATTCAATTTTCTTCTTTATAATGTAAACACTCAGTTTGTTAATATTACACTGTCATGGAAAGTAGTTCTCACTCAGTTAACACCATCTGTTTATACACAAATATTTTCCTTCCATTCAGCCAAGTTGAAAGTATCAGTAAAACAGTCTGTGTAGGGAAATGTGCTGATACACATACATATTAACACAAGAGCCATTCTTAATACTCCTTTACTCTGTAGCCAAAAATTGAGCTGCTGCTTTTGAAATTCAGTAGGGGAAAAACTGAAAAAAATCTTGTGAACATCTGGAAGTAGGATCAAAGCTAAAGGCAGAACTTCTATTTTCTTCCACATAAAAGCATCAAGACCCTGGTTCAATTCACTTAAAAATAAATGTTCGAGAAAGTAGAAAATAATTACTACATCATTGTGGTGGGTTGATCCTGACCGGACACCAGGTGCCCACTAAGCCAATCTATCACTCCTCTCCTGAGCTTTAGGGGAGATAAAATATAACAAAAGGCTCATGGGTCAAGATAAGGACAGGGAGATCACTCAGCAATTATTGTCACATGCAAAAAATACGCAACTTGGGGAAATTAACTTAATTCATTGTCAATCAAATCAGAGTAGGATAATGAGAAATAAACTCAAATCTTAAAAACATATTGCCATCACCCCTACCTTCTTCCCAAGCTCAACTTCACTCCTGAATTCTCTACCTCCTACCCCACCAGTGCAAGGGGCAAAAGGAATAGGAGTTGCAGTAATTTCATCATATGTTGTTTCTGCCACTCCTTCCTCCTCAGGGGGAGGACTTCTCACGCTCTTCCCTTGTTCCAACATGGGATGCCTCCCATGGCAGACAGTTCTCCACAAACTTCTCCAACACGAGTCTTTCCTATGGGCTGCAGTTCTTCATTAACTGCTCCAGCGTGGGTCCCCCATGGGGCCACAAGTCCTGCCACCAAACCTGCTCCAGTGTGAGCTCCTCACAGGTCCTGCCAGGAGCCTGCTCCAACACAGGCTTTCCATGGGATCACATCCTCCTTTGGGCATCCACTTTCTGCAGCATTTCGTCCTACTTGGGCTGCAGGTGGATATCTACTCAGTGTGGACTTCCATGGGCTGCTGGGGAACAGCCTGCCTCACCATGGGCTTCACCATAGGTTGCAGGGGTATCTCCGCTCTGGCACCTGGAGCACCTTCTCCCCCTTCTTTTGCACTGATCTAGGTATCTGCAGAGTTGTTTCTTTCACATTCTCACTCTTCTACCTGGCTGCAGTTGCTGTGGCACAGTAACTTTTTTCTTCTTCTTAAAGATGTTATCACAGAGGTGCTATCATTATCACTGATAGGCTTAGCCTTGGCCACTGGTGGGTCCATCTTGAAGCCAGCTGCATTGGCTCTATCAGACATGAGGGAAGCTTCGGGCATCCTCTCACAGAAGCCATCCCTGTAGCACATTCACACACACCGTGCCACGCAGACCCAATGCAATCATGCATATAACATTAATCTCCTCTGTGATAGCAATACTTACGTTCCAGAGCTCACCTTCCACTAACTGAAGAATCATTTGGTTGGGTTCTTTCTTTTCCTATTTTTCCCAATGCAGTTTCTCATCCTCAGCAATCGTATCTTACTGGGGGGAAAAAACCAAACAACCCAAACAATAAAACAAACAAACAAACAAAACAAAACACAAAAAAACCCCAACCCAAAACCAAAGCAAACAAACAAACAAACAAAACCTCCACCCTTCATTCTTTGTAGAACTTCATAATCTTCCCCTCTTCCATTTAAAAAACACTGTTCCCAGTGATCGTCATTCACTGTTCAGCTTCTGACACTGACTCCAACTACCTGCTGTTTTGGCATGTCCTGAGTCTCATGAAGTAATAGACAAAAAAAACAGCCAGAAGGGTGTCTCCAGGAAAAGACAACCTAAGTATACTGGCACCTAAATCTTCCATTTTTCTTTGGCAGGGAAAGCATTTATAAATACTTAAATACTTCTTTAAACATATTTACATCAAGAGTCTTAATATATTACAGAGGGAAGGACCAGAAGCTCCCCCTGAAATATGTAGACTTCACTAAAGTCTTTTCACATGGCTTTGTTGTCTGTATTGATTTCTGGTTTCAGTGGCATTCAGCCTAGAAGACAAATAGCTCCAGTAACCAGCAGCTCTTTACATCAGTTGCCCTATTGCAAAGTTGCTTTCCTAGCTGGAACCAGAAAAATTCAACCACCTGCAGCTCACACAGAGGAAGTATGCAGAGGTGGCTAATAGGAACAAATAAAACAAAATTATAGCCTGCCTTGTCAAAAAGTCTATGCTGTGACTAGGCAATTTTCAGAGTTCAGGGCTTATAGGCTAGTTGGTGTTGGAGTGCTCTTAAACATCTTTCTTTTACTCATGCACTGTTGAGCTGGTGACAATAAGGGAAGCTGAGGTGAAATATTTTTTCCACTGTTGTAGCACTGCTCATCAGCTCACCAATTACATTCCATGAAACCAGGGTTCTTATACTTTTGCTCCCATAAATTAACTTATCTATCAGTTTTAGGCTCAGTGCTTTCTACTAAGTTCAGTGAGAATATATCCAGTCAATTTAATGAGCATTGTACTGTCTTGCTCGTTTGTACTAAATTTGTATTTATGTTAAAAATGCTAACACCAAGGAAAAAGGTTTAAAATTAAAAGAACATCATTTGTATATGCTGTCACTACTCAGAAAAGGAATTCTTTTGCACCAGTGTTACACATGGCTTTCTTTTAGCATCTGCAAATAACATTTTTTTTTCATTGGTAATGGCTTTGTCATAAAGCAATACCATGTGAGTGGGTCAGATTAACTAACTACTCAGGTTAAAATACCCTAATTCAGGTGCTTATTATCATGATATTTACATATGATAAGACCAAAAAAATGTAATGATTTATATCATCACATGAAAATACCTTGCATTCTCTAACTAATTATGATTTCATAAATAGAAAGAAATAGTGTATCTATGAAAGAAATGTGTGTCTAAAGATGGCATGAGTCAATGCTGCAAATTTTTGAGGAAAACAAACCAGAGATACCAAGTGCTTTGGAAAGAAATTCTCTCCTACGGAAAAAAAAAAAAAAGAAAAGAAAAAAAAAAGAAAAAAACCCCCAAACCAAAACAAAACAAAAAAAATGAAACAGAAAAACAACAAAAAAAAACCCCAAAGAAAGATATAAATGCATATTTACATATAGGTATGTGTATACATATACATGCACAAATGCATGTCAGCTGAACATATAGTGGGAAGATGAAAACTAACACTGACTTTTTATGCTGTTCATTTTTTAGTTTTCAAACATATGAATAAACAGATGGAAGTGTTTCTACTGGGAGTTTAATCTGCTGATAGCAAAGACTATGAAAAACTATATGGCATTTTCCCAGTTTCCAGTGGATAAGCAGATGACTCTTTTTTTCAGATACATACAATGAACTTCAGGAGACAAAGGTATTGAATAAAAAAATAAGCTGCAAAGTGACACGACATAGAAAATGTGGCTGTTCTCAAAAATGTGTTGGTATTATTGACTAACTCACCAAATACACAGCAACATTTTATTGAAAGGTTTGGAGATCGAAATTATTTCTATGGAATGCTTTGGTTTAAAAACCAGTTTTCTTCCCAGGAATGTTATTTTTGAAGTGTCACTCTGAACTCATGTATCACTGCTTGAAGATATTTTAAAATACATTTCCATGTTACCAGAAACCAAAGGGATGAAATAGCTAAAAATGGAGCTTGACATCTGCCATTCATGAACAGAGATAGTGAGACAGAGCTTTTCATCCATACCATGGTTAAAATCCAAAACAAGAAAAGAAACTAATCCAGCTTTGACCTAAGACATTATTTTAATAAGTAGTGCTGCATCACAAATGTGAGATTATATTTTGTGTGAAGCCTGCTATTAGGAAGAATCTATTTATGGTTGCCAATCTCTTCAGTAGGCTTCTGTTCATGAATGATTTCAAATACATTAAAAGATAAACTGTGTAATTAGAATTTGTGGAAATAGCTTTCAAGAGAAAGACACTGCTATTTTAGATGTTACCATAAAGAAATGGTATGTATTTTGCAAAACCTGTGTTCCCAGGGAGGTACAGACAACAGAGACCTTTCACTGAATAATGTATACATTTCTTTACATTTTAAATGGTTTATACAATCTAGTTTTCAAGGGAATTATTTTTATTTTTTTATTTTCATTTTTAATTTTTATTTTTAATTTTTTAATTATTTAATATTAATAGTACAGTAATATTATTATATATTATGTAATATATTATATATAATATATATTATAGTACAATAATATGGTATATTATATATTATATATAATATAATATATTGATAATAAAAATAAAATAATAATAATAATAAATATTTTAAATTATTTTAAAGCACCCTATAATAAAATACTTCATTGTCACAAGGATTCCTTCTTAGTAAAAAGTAAGACTTCTGATAAAGGTTTTCATTTTAATGTTCAACACTAATATTCTAAAGTAAGCTGCTATCTGTTTTACCTGATCAATAGTGGAGTCAATCTTGCAAGATGTTACCTGAATCTTTGAAACACAAAGACATTGGAGGGCTTCCTCTGGCATGGCTGAATCAGGACTGTCCTTAGAAATACAGAGGGGATTCTCTTTTTTTTTTGCATTCCAAGTAAATGCTAGGTTGAAAGGGCTGTTTGCAAAGCAATTGTTCATTACTGCATTTTATAGTCTTTATTCTTTTCCTCAGCAAATATTAATGATTTCCAAACAAGCAAAAAAAATGTAGCTATCTGGCATTTTTACAAAAAATCCTGTTAATAGAATAACCCTCGCCTCCAATATATCAAAATTGAGAAAGTTCATATCTGTCTTTTTTTTTTTTTTTAAATGGTTAAGGAACACTAAAAATTTCCATATTATATCCAAGTAGGGAATGGGAATTTTTGTAAACTGTTAATTTTACTGAACAGAAAAAAAGATACACTTGACTAGTGGAGTTGTATAGTCAACTAAATGTATGTTACATTCAGAAGTACAGTTTCAGTAGTAATTCAGAACATTATTAAGCTATAAACTAATTTGGAGCACTTGAAGGCAAAACTAGTTATTCACATTTTGTATTTTTAGATGAAAACATATAATATCTTTAAAGTATTCACATTTTTCAAAAAGCTTAAGTTACTAGATTTCTAATGAGGTCATAAGTGGTGTATTGTCTTTGGTTGCTCAGAGAAAGCCACTCTTACAAGTGAACTCCTGTATTAGTTAATGTGTTTGGCATTGGTCCATTATGATGAAGACTCAGAAGTTCACAAACTGCTATTAATATGGCACATTAATTTCTCTCTGTCTTGGTGACAAAGAAGAACTAGAAGAAAAAAATGCATATTTATAGGAATGCACATAAGGACTCCTGAGTCTCATAGAGAAGTTACACATTTCAGAGCCAAGATCCTTCCCATTGTAAAGCAAAAATAAAAAATTGAACTCTCCCCTGAGATTCAGAAGGTCTGTTGAGAAAACCATTTTTGTACTGGAGTTAAAACTGCAGAGTATATTCCACACATATGTCCTTGTTCTCCTAGACCCATGAAGATAACACAATGTACATCTCCTTGAGCTGTTAAACAGTTCAGGGTATTCGGTCTTTCTGAATAGGATAATGAAGAGAAAATCAATATTTTTCTACTTGAAGAACAATTAGTGTTAAACTCTTTCCAGTAATCCAGCTAGCCAATGTCTACAAGGCTGCACAAGGAAAAAAACTTCCTTGCCCCAGAAAGTGAGCATCTTATGATATGAAGCTTGAGCTTCTATTAACCTTCATTTAATTTGCGCAACTGTGGTGTTAGACATACTTCAAGTCTATCTATCCTACTGGACTCAACAATCTCTTGAAGAATGAATTACTCATTCACAGGCTGGTTTATATATTACAGGAGATAAACTTCCTTCTCCCCTCCCACCCCCAGAATTATTGTCCATTTGTTTAAAAACCCTTTGTTCTTCTGTGCTGCATTAGAGTACAGAGGATGTACCCAAACCAATCACTATAAACTTAGTAATTCTGCACATCTGAGTTAGCTCTTCTTGATCTTTTATTTCTATGCTTTGGAGTGACCCTAAATTTTATCTAACTTTAGGTACAAAATTATTTCCATTTCCATGCTGTAAGCCATGTCACATTTTCAAAGTGCTGCTTGTTAAGAGTCAGGGACTAATTAGATACATTACTGAACAACTAAGTGTTTTCTGAAGGAGAATGCAAAGTATTTATATTTATGTATATGTTGCTTCCTAAATGTATGTAAGCATCTAAAATGTTGACAACTATTCTACACTGCACATTTTTGTTGAATTATTCACAATTACTCTTTTGCCTGTTTTTTCTTCAAAGCTTCCTACATGTTCAAAAGTCAGAATATCTGAAAAGTTTAGAACACTATTGTAAATGTACATTGGCTTTGCATTGAACCAACTGGAGCTTCATCTGCCACTACAGAATATACATTTCTGTCTCTACATTAATCTTGATGATTGAATAATACAATAAAAATTTAAAAATAGTTATCATCCTTTTAGACATTTCTTCCTCTTTTTAATCTAATGATCACTTAATGAATAACATGATGTTAGCTGCAGTTCCTAAAAAGACCAAGTAAAGGCATTTCCACAAACATATGCCATGGTTGACTGCACATAATGGTCCACATTCCAAAATTCCTCATCATGTCAGTATTAAAATATATGTGTCTATCATACTATTTGCTTTAAGTATCTAATCTGTTAGGAATTGAGACCTTCTAAACCTACAATGAAGAGCAATGTGCCCCTGAATCATGCTTGCAATGAGAACACTGCCTTAAAGTCTTCACTGACTATGCAGATAGCAGAGGTTCCTATGGTAGTTTCCTGGAAGAGACTATACCAGTAAAATTAGAATTGTTGCCAAAACATTAAAGTGGGAATCAGTAAACTTTAGAACTACCAGTCTGCCTTCTGGCCCTAGATAATTCTGCTTTCTCTGCAGAAGTACTGGCATACTACCAGGGAAAAACTCTTTTACAAAAATCCTATTTTATAAAAAGTACTATTAAAAACTTAACATTATTTTAGAAAACATTTTGCAATAATGAAAGCATAACCAGATACATTATACAAATTTTTCAAAGCATTTAAAGCTAAATTAATTCTATTCTCACTCAGACCACTGAACATAAAAGTAAGGTTATGCCATAACTGAGTGCTCTGTAACAGGGGGTGGGTGGGAGTGGGGGGGGGGTGAGGTGCAGGTGGGAGAAAGAGAGAAGGCTTAAGTGCAACATTAATCTTTTTGAGAAGCTGGAGACTATTAAAGATATTCTGTAAAGTAATACATTCTACTCCTTCAGCTGTTAGTCTATGCCATATATAATCAGATTTATTTATCATTGAATCAAGGAAAGTTTATGAGAACAAATTTAGGTAAGCTCATACCTTACAATACAAGAAAGCAGAAAAGTTACAGGGCTTGGAGTCTCAACAGAGGTTAAATGCATTCTACAATCTCAGGGTAAAAAGGTCTATATTGCTTTACACCACCTGGCAATGTAAAGCCTTATATTTAATATTTATCCATATCAATAGCACTTACTATCTTCTGAATCTTTACAAGAATGAAGAAAAATTCTGAGTCTTACAAGATCACATCTCTAAAGTCTGAGATAATTTCCAGCAGTTTGTTTAGTTATTACAAAACATCCTCCTGAAATATTCCAGTTATTATAATATTTACACACTAAATCAGTCAAGAGGCATCTTTGCAAGTAGGAACTTGTCCTATATCCTCTATGCTTTACCAACAATTCAAAGGAAATACGGAAAGATGCAGTTATTATGGAAAGTGTGCAAGGATGAAATAATCTAAGTTAATATTTACTTTATATCAGTTCAATCTTTCTAACTTACTGAAGCTCGATCTTATTGCATCTGGCAGCCCAAAATAGATAAAAGTATAGACGAACCAGTCATCTAGCCCTTTCTTATTAGAGTAGTGCCAGAAGAGAAAACAATTACAGCAGCTGTCATATTTATTAAGCCATGAGCTCATAGTATCCAAGACAGTATTTTCTTCTATATAGGGGACAAAAAAACCCAAAAAGTACAGCATTTACATGGCACAAATCTTCACAAATGGGCAGGTTGTCCCTTCAAATAGGACAGACTGTTAATGTATGAGATAAAGAGGTAGAAGTTAATCTGCTTTAACAATGTGCAAGAACACTATAAGGTGGTACAGACTGTGGGCCTGAATTGTTGGGGGTGGGGGGTTGGGGGGTGGGGATGTGCGGAGCAATTTCAAGAGAAGACAACTACTCAGCATCCATTTACATACAAGAATGTGCTCTGGAGAGTCACAAGCCATACCTCTTCATAGCAGGGGAGTGTGACCATCCTCAGCATTTTAGAATGGGCCCTTTACGAACCCCGCACAGACTGGCCAAGGGTGCACCAAATATTAATCAGCTGAAACCCATAACAAGCATCAGAAGCTCATCCAGACTTCCCTGCAGCATAGATGCTCTGAACCCAAATACAACACAGCTAATAGCGAGCAGGGTGGAAGGAAAAACAAAACTCCTGTGGATCTCAGGGCTTTGTTTCCTATTCCAGTGTTCATTGCAACACACACATTTCAAGCAACAGCTTAAAAATAACTAGTGAGGCTAGGGCCTGTCATAAAGCACATAAGATATTTAACTCATACCAGTGGAGATACAGTACAAAATCACCTGAGGTTCTCTACTACTGAAGTGCTCCCTACCCCCAGATCCTATAAGAAATCTGTAACAGAGCAGGCACTGTAACCTAGCTTTGAGTTCATATTCTTTTGTTCAGAGAGTAAAACTGCATCTTAATTTATAAGCTGCAATGCAGCTTTTGCAAGTAAAATAGCAGCAGCAAGAGTAGAGTGGTAAATGAGGCCAATTTTTGATGTACAATTGGTTTAATATCAGCTTTCTTAAGCAACTGGAATTTTGAATATTCAGCATGTAAGCAATCAGTGTTGCTGTTAATTCTTCAGAGATAGGTCCTTTCTGTAGCAAAGGAACAACGCACCATCTGTGTGTAAGCTTGACGCTAATTGCTAGTACAACAAACATTACAGTTGATTATCCAGACTTAAAAATTATAATAAATACAAGTAAAATTGAAGACAACCTTCTCTCTCTTTCTCACATACACAAAACCTAATAAAAGATGGATTATTTAATATGGAACAAAACATTGTTTTTTGAACACAATTGGTCACAAGTACCTTGAAGAAACTCAGTGTGTAATTGATCCCTATAATCCCTCCCTGATTATAGCCAGTGATCATGACAGTATTTGAAGAGCAACAGATTTTGTTTCAGGCTGTGAGAAATCAAAAGCAGAATATGATAAATCCTTTTCATGGAAAATAAATTTTGAATGCATTTAAGAAGATGGGCGGGGGGGAGCACGGTTTGAAACCACAAGATTTTTGAATTTTCAAGTCTGACACTATTATTTTTCTGGTGTGAAAAAAACCCCAAGAGTTAAATTTTTGTACTGTCAGGTTTTGGTTGTTTTGGTAAAGTATATATGGTCAGGTCTTAGCTTTAAGTGCTGGCATATATAATCACCCACACTGCCTAACTGCTGGCCTTCTCTTTGGCACGGGAGCACACCAAATTAGCACCTTCCCAGATACCATCTGTAGACAGACTGGGAAACTGCAGGGACCAAGGACTTTTGTCTGCTGCCTTTCTGGAGATTACCTGTTTTTTAAGGGAAGTGAGTTAAAATGTGAGGACACGTTATGATTTCACTGAAAAAAGAAGTTGTTTGGAAAGGCTCCTCAAACCCACCACTACTCAAAGTGAATCGCTGGCATCAAAGTCAGTCTCAGTTAAGACAGGGAAATATGAACTGAGCTGAATGAAGAGAGAAAACTTTCTTAGTGTAAGTAGACGAAGTATAGTTTGTTCTTTCTTTTTCTACATCTGTAACAGACATTTGTAACGCCTGTCTGGTTTTATAGGCTGTCAACATTTTTTTGCATTAGGAACACTGAGAGTTAACTTAGTCCAAGTGTGATTTCAGATGCCTGGTTAACAACAATGTACTTCTTCCTCAAATCTATAAATCAAGACTCTGGAACATTTCAGTATAGCAAAGGGCTACAGCTTCCTATTATTCAATGCATCCAAAGGGTAGCAGCGCTTAAGACATATGGGCCAGGTGAAGAAGTGGTGTCACTGGGGCTAGGGTGGCAGATGCATCCCCCAGGGACTGCTGTTGACATAGAAAGGTCTTTGGCATGCAGTAAAATATGAAGATGCACAAACAAACCCCAGGAAATGCAGTCTGGAAAGGGTACACACAAAAATGTTAGCACGCCACTTGCTGTCAGGGCCAGAAAATTAATTCTAGCCAACTTAGTTTACTAGAGGGATTGTAGCCTCATTGTAGTCAAAAACCACTGAAAAAGTTAACTGAACAGCTAAAAGTATTCAATTAAGAAAAGTATGAAGTCAGCCTCAAAATTAAAGCCCCTAAATACTATTAAACTATCAGGTATTATGCTAGTCAAATTCTGCATTATATGATTTGGTCACTGTCATTAATATTCAACATAATTCATTTATCATTAGTGATATTCAAATATGGATAGAAGAATTTAATACTAATGTTAGTGTGGTAAATATTTTCCATTGACATTGGAAAATAGGGCTGAGAAATACTACAATTTTTGAGTAAAATATAGGAAAATGTCCATTTAAAAAAGGGGCGGATATTTTCTTTTCTACTGTCTGTAGATTCAAGCAATCTATTTTCACCTTTGTGAGCACCTAGAAAAATGAGACGTAATTTAGCATCCCCAAATATTTGAACAGGACATTGTAAATAGGTTATAATGTCAAAAAGAGTTATAGGATAAGGGAAAGATTTTCAGAGGCACAATGGGCATTGTATAACTCATCACTCTGCATACCTTCAACGCTCACTACTAATTTGTCATCCCAAGCCTACCCAGATCAGAGCACATTTTTGTTATTTGGGGTCTGCAGTTTGTGACAATGACAGACCACTCAATAAATGTTTGATGGATCAGTTTAATTTCTAATGCAGCGTAAGTACTGTTCTCTCTGAACAATGCTCTCTGTCAAGGTCTGAAAATACAGGTCAGCAATCTCACCACACCTAGGCTATAGAAGATAAGATATTAGATCAAGCAAAGTCATACAGAACCTTTGAGCTACCAGCTTCTCAGAAAAAAACCAGCAAATGAACTTAAAGAATGGGGGGAAAAATCTTTTTGATGTATCCTTACAGTAAGTAAAGTTAGCATGGTTCTCCATTCTCTCTTCAGAAATCACTGGTTGCAGTGGGGTCATTGTTGCATTGTCAGTAAGAAATAATATTCAGAAATCTGTTCCCATGGGTATCTTCATCAAGGCCCTTTCTTTGATCCTAACAATTTCCTGCTTAGTATTTTTGCATAGTTTCAGTCCACAAATGGAGAGCTGCTCTCACATTTTATTCATTAATAAGTTATCACCCTTTCAATCTCATGAGCCATCTATGAAGCGGTTTCAGGTATATTTTTCTTCCCTTTCCTATTGTCTCCTCCATCGTGAGGGTGAGGTACCACACTGAGACTGTATGGTATCTCAGATCACCTGTAAGAATAAGGAAGCTGTGCAATACTAACTAAGAAAAATTTTCCATTACAATATTGTCAGTATTGTCAATACCTTCAGCAAAAATAAAATAGATAAATAAATGAAAAAAAACCCAACCCCGCAAAAAAAAAAAAAAAAACCAAAAAAAAACCCCAACAACAAAAAAAAACCCCTACAATATTCTTCCAGTGTGGTAACATTATCTATTTTTAGTCTCCAAGAAAAATTGGTCTTTTTCTGTTACTCTTTCCTGGAAGGATTCAGATAGTAAATTTAAAACTCACCTGGTATTATTACAGCTTCTGCCTCAATAATATGGCATAACTGCTTTCCCAGGACTCAAAACATGATTTCTGCAGCTAAGATAATATCATGTTGTCTCTTTCATATTAGTGGCTGTAGGGTTGTTCAGCAGAAGTGCATTTGAGTCAATAGGCAATTTCATGCATTGTAAGATGTTACCGATAAATGGATTGTCCTACAACAGACATAGCCTGAAGTGTATAAATGAGGTATGATTTCTGTATCTGCAACTCACCCATCAGTATCTGTTTTTAAAATCTCTATATGGCACGGGTTATTATTGTAATAATTTCTTCTTTAGCTATATTTAGCTAAGAGTTAAAGGCAACACACGTACTTCATCTCTAGCACAACTAGACAACCACCCATTGATTTATGCATTTCCTTTAGATTTAGTTAAAAATAAAAATGTGTTTGAACTAATAGTTTATTTCTCCAGGTGCTGAAAATTGGCAGTAAATCAAAATTCACCTAAAGCTCAAATCTTTTCATAGTACTGGCTATGTTTGGGGGATAACGTATGATTTCCGAGCTTCTGAAACAGTACTTTTATGAGAACAGGATTGGGTCCTGCTGCAGTATGTGGAAAATAATTTGGTTTTAAGTAAGCTCTTGTTCTAAAAACCCCTAATAATCAGACAAATGATTCAGAAATTATTCAACCTGTCACAGCATAAACTTGTTATAATGCAACATATTCCCAAACTGTAGCAAATCTTTCTGTTTTAATTGGAACTTGAATCACCTTGACCTTTCCTAGCACAGAGCAGAGTGCCCCTCTGAACCAACAGCAGCATCTGCATCCTCATTCCATTTTAATCAGAGCTCAATTTGGATTTCTATGTCTCGGCAATCAGTGCATTGCAGAGCAAGGAAACTGCAGAAATAAATGAGATGTTGCCTTGTTCCAGCTGATTAAAACACGAATCAAGGTGACTTTTAGGTGACACTACAAGTTGTCAGAACAGTGGTGTACTTTATGAAGGAAAAAAATGTGTGAGGGATGTTTATTTCCCCTATCTGAGATAAGTGACAGAATGAAATGAGAGCACTGGTGTGTCCATGAAAATATATCAGTGTTTAAAGAATCCTATTATTAGACACAGTGGAAACTACATCTTGGATAAGCCTCCCATACTGTGGGTAATTATCACAAGCCAGAATGCTAATTGCTTTTCGATCTGCTCCGTGCCTCCAATGAGTCTTGTTGAGGGCTACTGGGGCTGTACCAGACACTAACACTTAATGAGACAAAGTTTATCAGAGTACAACATCAGCTATTACTAAGTGAAGAACAGAAAAAACACATCTAAAATGAAAAAAAAAAAGAAGAAAAACAGGAGAGGAAACCATGGAACAACAAGAAATAGAGTAAAAATTGTTTAAATTATATTATTTTGTTTAAGAACTATCAAGGGTAGGATTTTACATATTTCTTCACTTTCTTCAGTGAAAAGTGAAAAAAAAAAAAAAAATTACATTGGAATCTATCTTCTGGATTATTTACCATGTCTTCCATGGTAAATTTTAGTTTACCCCCTGAGATTCCAGAAATATGTGGGATGGGAAATATACCTTTTGCAGAAAGCCTAACCCAATAAAAATGACCTTTCCAAAGAAAAGTGGGAACATTCCCATATTTCTCCATCTTACAATATTTGCTTTCTTATAATTAGGTCTTCTCCATATAAACCCATCAGTCATGAATTCAAAGAACAAGGTAGGCAATTTTCACAGGAAGTTTTCCAAGTATCATTAAAACACAAGATATATTAACTGCTTTAAAGACCAAACAATGAAGTCAAAAAGGTTTTACTGAAAGTCTGAAGGAGAAGGAGAAAGAACACAGAGGTCAACACTTCCACTCCTATATTAAATGCAGCAGCATTCTCCCCTATAAAACAAAGCTAATGTCTCTGCAAAAAGGCAACGACAACAAAATCATGGCTGCACCAGAAGTTATTTATTGCACTGATACATACTTTTTTTCACCTCTTCTCCTAATCTCTGGTTTATACAGGGTAAGAAGAAATAATTATATTGAGGAAGCAAAGAAGCCTTTGCCTTTGGTTTGGCAAAAACCTGTCAGTTCTCTGTGCTGACAGTTTCAAGTGCAGAAGTCAAAAAAGCAACAGAGAACACAAGACTAGTAAGGCAAGGACTTCAACAACAGTAACATTAAATATGAGTCACAACACTTCTGAAGATGGAAGCAAACCTGAGTAGATCAAGTGAGAAGATTGTATTACAAAAATTGAATGTAGATGTAATTCTACATGCATGTATGTGTCTTAACTTACCATTTAAAACAGTAAGACAGAGTGCCCCAGAACAATGGTTTTAAATTTACTGTTCATAAAGTCTTTAAGTCCTAGTGGTTCACACAAGCTGCTGAAGAAAAGCTAGCCTATTGTCAGTACGCTGCTTTGAGCCTATAGGTCTCTGGACATAAAAAGAAAAACTTTTAAGGGTCTAATCCAGAAAAAACAGAACAGTAACTCACAGAAACCACTGATTTACATGTAGCAAATAAACGTTAAACATTCTCTGTTTCACTTGTAAATACAACTGTAACCACATAATTTTATAGACCCTAACCCCTGTTTCTCATAATAGGTGCAATTTTTTTTTTCTAATAGGCATTTTTAAGGCCTGAATCATTTGCCTTAACCTTACATGGCTCCATCTCTAGGGCAATCTCATCCTTCCTCAGAAAAGGTGACCTACTTCCGAGATGAGATCTAACAGTTGGGTTATTCAGTGACAATACTGTTTTTCTTCTCTTTTGCTATTCCTTAGAATAGTCTATTTGCCCTAAAAACCCCTTGCCCTCGTTCTCTAACTCTTTTGATTCAAGTAAACTTTTGACAACTTGTCTTAATATCAAATGTTGTGGCAAGTAAGGTAAATATGCTTCAGCAGTGAATATAACATTATTATCTGAATTCTCAGTACAATCAGTCAACAAAAATATTTCATTTCATACATCATTTACCACTTCTACAGAAATTGCAGAAGATACTGTGAATGAATTCTAAAGTTAAAATTTCGTAGTGGCATGAGATGCATGACGCATGTGTAGGATTACCTTTCACCAGTTCTTTCTGCCTCTCATCATTGTGATCCATGTCTGCTCTTAGGGATAAAACTTTGGAACAAAACCTACATAAATCCCACAGAAAGGAGAAAGAAAACATTCAGGGAGACAAGATGGTTACATGGTACATCTTTATCCAGTGTATGACAAACTCTATTTCATGAAATCATGACAGGAATTTGGTAAAACAACATTTGAACACTGTTTTAAAAAAAAAAGCAAACTTCCTCTGCTTGGTAAACCTTCCTCTGCTTGGTAGAAACCCTGCAATAAGGGTATGACTTCAGCCAAAACGTTAGCTATCTGTTCTATCTTTCTTCCCCCATTTAATTCTTTTTTTGAAATAAAAGGTAACAACAGTATGACTGAAAGGTGACAGAGAGACTTTTGAAGACAGGTACCACCCTGCAACAAGAGTCTGTGAAGTTTAGAAACCCTCTCACCAAGGAACTAATCTCAGTTTGATGGGAGCTGTTTTCATGTGGCTACTCTCTAGTTGTGCCGACCACAGCACCAGAGAGATTATGTATGTGCTCAAAATGGAAATACCAAGTCAGAAGAAAAAGGTGGTTTTCTCTATCTCCCCTGTGTTCCTCCCTTGTTTTTCAAGCAAAATATAAAACAGAAGTGGTATTTTTTTATATCAGGGGAGATATCTTTTGATATCAGGGAAAATTACAATTCTGCTGAATTCTGAATGCATATTTTATTTTGCCAGATCCCTGTACATATTTGTCTTGGAGAAACTCATATCAGCACCTAAGAATTATAACAGGTTTTTGGTGGGTTTGGGGTTTGAGTTGTTTTTAATAACTAGATTATATTGTGATCATGCTGTTCTTTTGGTAGCTATGGCTGTATCTCTGGCTTGTGTTGTGGACTGCTGTCCAAAAGTTGTGGGTTAACCCCAGCCCCACTCAGCTTCTCCCTCAATCCTCCTCAGTGGGATGGGGGAGAGAACTGGAAGCATAAAAGTGAGAAAACTCCTGAGCTGAGATAAAAATAGCTTAATAGGGAAAGCAAAAGCCGTGCAGGCAAGCAAAACACATGCACTACATATTATGTGTGTTTCTTTAGCCTGCATAAATTACAAGGGGAGTAGTGCAGTAACAATATGTGTCTAGCAGTTGTTCTCTTCCTCCTTGTACTCCATAAAGTAAGGTATAAATACTGTGCGCTCTTGCTCAGGATCTCCCTCAGGATTTCAGGTAATATTTCTGTCACATAAAATGTTTATGTGTGCTACAGAAACTGTTACTACTGTGTAAAAATTGCAGCATGAGAAAGTGAACGAACTCAAGGAAATGCTAAGAAAAATCTTTTAATGCAACAAAACATTGTCCCTTATTGTCTGCTATTTATTAACTACTGCCATAATTGATAAATACCCACAATGTAGTTTCCATGATCCAAATTTTGTGTACTTAAGATCAGCTGCTTTATTCAAAATTTTCTATACTGCACCAGGACAAAGGTCTGTTGAGATAAGGATTGCAATAGAAATGGATTTGTAGGGAAATGGTGTGGGAAGCAGAGCAAGCAAAGCCATTTCCCCATTCTGTATCTACCACAGATCTTTTCCTTCCTCTTTTCCATAAATTTCCATACAGAAAATGTTCCAAAATACGTACCTGTTAGAATTCTCACAAAATGCATTGGCCTGCATCATAATGAAGGTAAGAATCAAAGCTCACATCGATCCCTTCCGATCTATGAATGTGACACTTAGATGCATTTATCTTGAAGAGATTGCTTGAATAACTACTATTCTCCCTTTTAAAAGGTATTTGTCAATGCTGGTACTGGTGACCATAAATACATGAGGGGTATTAGTAAGGCAATACAGTTTTTCCAATTATGCTGTTTTTACCTCTCAATATTTGTTTTTTGAACACCACAAGGCCCTAAAACAAGGTAGAAAGACATCATACACAAACTGCATGAGGGGGAAAGGGAGGGCAAGACTGCAATGGCTGAAACTTTGTGATATATTTCTGAATTTGCACTATCCTTAACTATCTGCTATGAAGAAATCAGAGGTCTGGAATGAATTTAAAGATTTTGGCAACTTTGGGGGTGGGGGTGTGTGTGTGTGTGTAAATTAGCAGTTAGTATACATATTTTAAGGAAAAATTTCAAGGATACACAAAAAGTTTGCCCAATTTTCCTCTTTTTGGTCATCTGTTAAATATGATACATTATTATGTCCCTTTGCTTAAGGAAGCCAGTGTTTTGAAGAACCACAGAGACTGAATTTTGCTACTGTGACCAGATCTACCTACATCAGGGGCCATGCAGCCCGCTGCAGTAAGTTAGCGTAGTTCAGTGTATTTCAACACAAGCGCTCTTTTCTGCAGCATCTCCTAAGATGACCCAGAACCCAGGACTTTATAGCCCAAACTAATATTGTGGAATTCTCTGTCCATGAAAGCATAAACTCTAAAGTTCCCATATAAGCATTTATTCTGCATTTTTAAAAACATTTGAAGTGGGGCAAATTATGAGCTAATATGGACAAGCATGAGCAATTATCAAGGTTAAAAAAATGAAGGGAAAAGTAAACTAGCATAACTTTGAACTTTATATGTCATGAAATCGTTGCTGCTTTCAGAATTTATAACATTTTGAAATGGAAGATGATATCTCTTTTTACACTTGCTTTTTTAATTCTCTCCAATGTCCAAGTTTACAAAGGTTAGATGCCAGTACGATCTAGAATAAGACCATTTGTGACTAATTTTGAAAGGTTACTGAGAGGGAAATCTGATGTGTGAGATGCCTCAGGGAATGCAGCTGACTCCTATTGTTTTCTAATAGATCTGATATCCCAATGAAAGACAAAATTGCTGAATTCTTGCCTGGGTTTCCAGACAACATATCAGAAGATCAAAGCAGTCAAATTAAGAACACATTTGTCCCTCCCTGTAGTGTGACAATTTTTTGTCAAAATCTGATGCTTGTCAGGGATGCTATGAACACTACCTGGATAATATAAACAAAATAAATAAAAAATAATGTGTGTTTATTCCCTACAACCACAGAAAACTGTTCAACCTTCACAAACCTTGCTTAATAAAATAGACAGGATATTGCAGTAGAACAACAAGGTCAAAATTGACATTCATTACAATATTTCTGGAATTTTCTACCCTTCTATGATCAGGCTGTACCAATAATCAGGGTTAACCTGAGGAAGAGAAAGTGTTACCCAGGTGTCTGAAATAGCACGATCCAGTCCCATAAAGGGCTTTGAATATTAAAGTTAAAATCCTCACTGGGGTCCCTGTGTGCCCCCAGAAAAGAGTACAAAAGACTTTGAGGACGTATTCACAGTAACCTGACTTGCTAAATAATGGGGCTGCTGTGCTTTGTACACGGCAGTTTCCCAGGGAATGTATATCATTCAAAAGGTACGAACCAAAGCAATCAAGCTTAGTATATTTGGGCTTCAGGAGTCTAATGCTGTGCAGTGCTAATCAAGATTGTGAGGAAATTTTCAGATGAATAATTTATTTACCCAAAGTGGAAGTGAAAGTCTTCTGAACTATTTCTGAATAGAGAGACCTACTCACAGAAGAAATGCAGTAATAAAATACCTGCTAATTCATGTTTCATTTGGGTCAAATGAGATCCTTTGTGTGACTTGCACAAAAAAAAAAAACCAACAACAAAAAAACCCACACCCACAACACACCAAAAAAAAACACACAAAAGAAACCACAAACCAACCCCCTCAAAAAGAAGCAGCTACATTTTTTATTGCAGCCACCAAACCATGCACACATGCACAATTGACATCTGGCGACTTGCTATAAAATGCTATAAAACACATATACTTTGTACTGTTGATAAGAACAGATATCTAAAAAACACTGTGCAGTCCAGACTAGCAGCATGTACCTACAATTTCATAGAATCATAGAATCATTTAGGTTGAAAACCACCTTTGAGATCAAGTCCAACCATTAACCCAGGACTGTCAAGTCCATCACTAAACCATGTCCCCAAGCACCACATCTATGTGTTTTTTAAACACCTCCAGGGGTGGTTATTCCACCACCTCCCTGGGCAGCCTGTTCCAGTGTTTGACCACCCTTTCAGTGAAGAAATTTTGCCTGATATCCAATCTAAACCTCCCCTGGTATAACTTCAGACATTTTCCTTTTGTCCTTTCACTAGTTATTTGGGAGACCTAACTCCACCTGCCTACAACCTTTCAAGTAGTTGTAGAGAGCAATAAGATCTCCCTAAGTCTTTTCTTGTCCAGACTATAAAGAACCCCAGTTTCCTCAGCTGCTCATTGTAAGGCTTGTCCTCCACATCCTTCACCAGCTTTGTTGCTCTTCTTCGGATGTACTTTAGCACCTCTACATCACTTTTGAGATGAGGGGCCCAAAACTGAACACAGCATTCGAGGTGCAGCCTCACCAGTGCCGAGTACAGGGGGTGGGTGAGTCACTGCCCTTTTCCTGCTGGCCACACTGTTTGAGAAAAGCCAGGGTGCTGTTGGCCTTTTTGACCACCTGGACACACTTCTGGCTCATGTTCATCTGCCTGTCAGCCAGCAGCCCCAGGGCCTTTTCCCCTGGGCACTTTCCAGCCACTCTGCCCCAGGCCTGTAGCGCTGCGAGGGGTTGTTGTGACCCAAGGGCAGGACCTGGCAATTCTCCTTATTTAGAAATTGAAGGGCTTTGATGTAGAGATCTTCTGTCCAATTGTTTTTCTGCTCAAATACCATGATCTCCAGCCAGTCCTCCATTCAGTTTCAATGAAGTTGCAGATTCTACTGTAACTTTGGGAAAACTGGGACAAGCTATACCTATACTTGATCTAGGGGATATACAGGGGTTACAACTGTACAGAAAACATGGAAACTTGCATTCTCTTACATCATCTCACAACAGTGCCCTACAAATCAGGAGCAATGGAGAAGACTTACTTCAAGAAGAAGAAATATTGCCCAAAATTAAATGCATTGCTGTTCTCTTCCAGAGGAATCACATAGAATTTTGAAACTCATAATTCTTAAAGTTTTTAGGAATGTTGTTGCCACACCGCCTTTTCTCCTCCATCATAAAGAACACATTTTTAGTAAAACTTAGAGAAATTTTTAACTAATTATTCAAATTGATATACCATAAGAAGTGTTACCTTTAAATTTCAAGTATCAATTTGGGCAGAGAAAAAAAAAAAGTGATGGTACTTCAAGAATATAGGGACATGTTAACCTCTTGGTTTAATTACAATTTCGTAAGTTACACAAATTTTCATAATTATGAGATCTTCGTAAGTATCTACTTTGGCCATCTAGGACTCTAGACTGGAAATGCAAGGTTATGTCAAGCTCCTCTTCTCACTGTGCCAAAATGTTTCTTTCATTATGCCTGTCAGACAGTCCAGCAGAGAATGAAATCCCCAGACTTTTGATCTCTAATCTTTAAAAGTAAATAATTTTTGTTAATACATTTAAATTATTTTGGGTAATGCATCATTTTGGAAAAGGCTGGAACTTCTTTCTATTATCCTTTGTTATATGAGGAATTTAAAATTACAGAAATAAAGTAGCCGTTTATTTTCATGTAGTTTCTTTTATCAACCTAACCATATTTGAGTTTTCACCTTCTGTCTGCCATTTCAGCAACACAAGGGAGTTCGGGACAAGCCATTTTACTTACAGTTATATTTAGACTAAGAGGAAGATAGATTAATTTGAGAACAATCTGAATTGTTTATTTTGAAGACTGGAAATAATTACTTCATGCTAAGTGTGAGGATATACTTCATTAACCTTCCTGAAAGCTGAAATGCACCCACAGCTCACAAAACAGAGAGAGTGAAAGAGCAGAGAACTGAATCTCATTTCTCTGATTCCTGCAAACGTTTTCTGCGTGGCCATGTTGCTTCTGCTGAGAAAGGCTTCAAATCTGAGTATGTCATCTAACCAGGTTACTTGGTGAGATTAAATAAAACCCACAGTAGGCTAATTGTTTCCCAGCCAGGCTTGAATCAGACCAAGATATCACCTAGTAAGGAGTTTTGTTAAGCTGACTAATCATACAGGCAGGCTGTAGCAAGCAGCAGTCTCAACTGTAGTGCATGAAGAATTATCAGTTCCCTTTAAACATAAAAGATAAAAAAGAATAACCACAGATTATCATGTTGTTTTTCAGTAATGCATGTGGTATATAAGTCATTAATATGTTTCCAGATGGCACAATGGTTACATTTTAGCATCTTAGATGCGGCATGGAAAGCTTTTTTGGGTGAGGGTTTGGACTCCATCGCTCACTTGGATGTCTGATTGCTGATACAAAGAGACAGAACAAAATGAAATTAAGAGGCATGATTCAACACAGTGTGCCACCATAGGGAATTTATATTTATACTGAGTCATAATTCTAATTTTTGTGCTGTACAGAATTCCAGGGCATACTGCCAAAGAAAGCCTCGACCACAGTACTACCAGGGTGGGTGCAAGCCTGAATGCTACAGAAAGTTCCAGCTGCAGAAAACAGCACATTCTTTCTGTGTAAAGGATCTGTGAGTCTATATTTCAGATTCTTAAGAACTTTAAATAAAGATTGATATAAAACTGCTGTATCTAGGCAAAATATTTTGTGTGCGGTAATATGCACTGTGAGCTGCAGACCTATTTCTTCACTTGTCTTTTTCCACAGCTTCCAAAGCATCTATTTTTTTTCGCCCTGCGAAAATACACTAATGCTGAAAGACTTGGAAATTAAGTTTACCAGATTTTGACATATGGCTTCAGAATTCAGGGGTATAGCTTTCAACATATATTTCACTTTCTGTATTGAATGCGCCAATAGGAATCTGAGTAGAGATTTTTTTGTTTCCCTAGTTTGTTTTTAGAAAGAAATAATGATTTGGGAATTTTATTTTCTATCAGTCAGAAATATTCTTTTTGGTTATGAACTGTTAACTAGAGATGCTAAATTTTGAGAGTCTAGTCAAAGCTTTTGGCCCTTGAGGTTCCTTGCCATTTATCCAGATTAAGGCATTGGTAGTAGGGCAGAATGTAGGACAAAAAAAACATTAATAAAAAGAAAATTTACATTTTAAAAATCTAATAAAGAAACAAGATACGCTGCACTTCAGGGGGTGGCTGGAATCATAGGCAGAAGAGAAGCAGCAACAACTAAAGTTGTTTAGTTAAAAAGCACTTGTAAGAAATAAAGACCAGAAGAATAAGCTCACCAACTACATCTTCCTGGAAACACAAAATGTTGCTCCCAATCATGCAATGACTTGACAGGAGCTCATGTCATCACAGCCAAAAGATGCAGTGGTCATGTGGATACGTGAGAAAAGTTTATGTTACTCCAGAGTTCTCACACAGTTATTATTGCTAGCTAAATATTACCTGGTCTACTTCTCCTCACCAAAAATCAGCAGAGGGCAATGGCAATGCTAATTAGCACACTGAAGAGAATGAGTTTTACATGATACTACATAATTATTTTAAGCAGCTGGCAACATTAATCTAGATATTATTTGCTAATAAACTAGTTTTCTTGGTTATGATTTTTCATTGAATTAATTCCATTGCGGTTTGTACAGTTAGTTAAAGAGGACAAAAGATAATTGTATCTGTAAGTCTTACTTTTCAAGGCACCTGTAAGATGGTCATTCAACATGCCTAGTGTGCATGTTATTGAGACAATAGAAGGACTGAATCTAAAGAAATATTGGTTAAACTTTAATTTTAGTTTGTCTTACTTTGCTAATTTTGAAAAATGGTTATGCAGAACTAAAGCAAAGTGCAGGTCCCCATTTTAATTATTCAGGTAATTAGAAAACTACCATGATCTGAGATGAACACTACCTAGTGTTTATCTTCTCACAGCTTAAAAGAACAACTTCAAGTAATGCAATTACATAAAAACCAGGATAAGAAAAGAAGTTTCTATTAATATGCAAAGCTATTAATTTTTGTTTTAGCTGTTCCACAGCTACGAACAACCATTTACTGATATGTTATGAAGCCAAAGAAACCTGCACAATTTAGTTACAGTAATTTATTAAATAGTTCAGAGGAGATTTAGGCATGGTTTGTGAACTTACTAACTTCCACTGACAGCTAAAAAGAGTACATCAGTATGCCTTCATTTGATGACCACCATAAAGTTGTGGAGACTGGATTAAATCTAAAGCTCCTCAGCCTTACTTAATAGTGATATGAAAACCTTAAGGTTGTTCTTATATCATACCATGCATATTTGTAAGAGAAAGAAAAACATACTATTATTAAATAAAGAATTTATTTTAAAATATTTTCTTTTTTCTTTTTTTTTAGCTTAAAGTAAAATTCTGTGAATTCATTTAAATTGATAGTATGGGCAGATGTAGTAGAGACAAAAATCAGTTGTATTATCCAACTGGTTTTAGTACTTATTCAAGTTATCTAGAATTAAAAACAATAGCAAACAATATAAAATTTCCTATTAACTTCATCCACTTCCTTTCTGACTAAAGTCAAAGTATGAAGTGTTCATACCTCATATAGAAGCCTTGGCCTAACCTCAGCCAGTAGCTTTGCCTGTGAGCCACTCAGTCACTCCTGCTTAGTGAGATGGGTGAGAAAATGGGAAGAGTAACAGAAAACTCATAATAATAAATAAACTTTAATAGGTAAAGCAAAGCAAAATAAGGAATTCATTTACTGCTTCCCATTGGCAGGCAGATGTTTAGCCATCCCCAGAAAACCAAGGCTCTATCCTGTGGAACTGTTACTTGGGAAGACAAATGCCATCACTCCAAATGCCACCACCACCACCCATCCCCACTTCCTCCTTCTTCACCCAGCTTTTACTCCTAAACACAACCTCTTATGGTGTCCGTCAGGTCAGTTGTGGTCAGCTGTCCCAGCTGTGCCCCCTCCCAACTTTTTGTGCACCCCCAGCCCACTGGCTGGTAGGGTGAGAAGTAGAAAAGGCCTTGGCTCTGTGTAAGCACTGCTCAGCGATGAATAAAACTTCCCCGTGTTATCAACGCTGTTATGGTCACAAATCCGAAACACAGCACCATATGAACCGCTATGAAAAAAAACCACTTTATCCCAGCTAAGACCAGTATAGAACTTCACTAAAAATGGAGTATAATTCATGTCCACAGATCCAAATTTAACTGTTTTTATAAAAATGTAGTGGCAGATTTGCTATGAGCCATTTTAAAGATTCTGAGGTGAAAGGTGAGCCTAGGAAATAAAAAATGGTTTGGCTTATACATTGTTTTAAAACCAATCCATCAGTATAAGTTTTTTATAAGTTTTCCCAACTATGTTGCACTCAAATAAAAGGAAAAGGTAACAAGAAATGCTGAACATAGGTATTATGAAGAAAATAAAAAGTAGTATTAAAAAAATAATTAAAAATTTTTCAGAAGAGAAAGCATATAAAATATACGAAATGGCCAACTCCAGTGTGATGTGAACAGAACACCTAACCATGCTGGCAAATTCATGATGTTCCTCAGGTGCTGAATATTTCTTAATAAGGTATATTAAGCTGAAGTACAAAACAGAGATAGTAGAAAGTATGGTTCATAAGTCCACATTAATAGGGGTACACTGAGTGAAGAGGACACACTGAAATACTTTAAGAAATTATTTTATGAAATCAAACTAATTCATGTGCACTCTTTTTTATATTACAATAAGGCCATTGTCAATTATTATTTATTTTTAATATTCAGCAAGGTCAGCAACTTGCCTTCTACTTATTGTAGCTACTCTTTTGTGCTGCATAACAATTTGTATCCAAAGAATTCAACATCATTGTGGAGCTCTTACTGTAAGAATTTTGAATATGTTACCTCTCTCTGTTGCCATTAATCTTTTAATTGCCTGAAAATGTTTCAGCAGAAAGAGGTGGTCAATTAATGCAGTCTGTGTCTACTGTCTGTGCTTGCCAATAGATTTCCTTTTGAAACGTCATTGCGTGAAAATAGTTTTAGTGATTCTTTTTTAGGATTTACAGTGCCTCCATCAAAACACTGGTATTTTCAGTAGTAAGACCAGTTCATCTTTGTTGAGGCTTTTTTTTTTTTTTTTATTTTGCTACTCCGAAAAAAGTTAGTTCCTCCTTTCATTTGGTTTTTGTTTCTTTCCCAGCACCTAACGCACATTCACCATGGATTCTTCAGTCCCTTCTGAGTGCCTGAGACATTAAAATCAAGGAGTGCAGTTCTCACTTCTTGTGACCTATGTCACAGACAAGTTATTTTCTCAGGAATGTGGTGTATCTTGACCAGCAAAAATTACCCTTATTAAGCCCCTAGTGGTTTCATGGACTCAAATTCAGTCTGGAAGTAACATATGTGAACAGCAATAGCAGCAAAAGACCATAAGGAAGAAGTACAGCCTATACTGCAATGCAGTTAGGTTTTGTGGTAATAAAACCTGTGACTAAAGTTATACTCATCAAATCTGAAATCAGTTTCCAGTTCTGTAAAAATCTGCAGGAAGTGTTTGAAAGCAAATGGAAAAAACCTCTAAGCCTAAGTTCCCAATACTGGGTGCCAAAAAAGAAGTATTTAAATTCAAACATGCAGTATTCCTTCAACTGTTGCATCATTTTAATTTACTTATCAATTATGGGATTAAGGTATTAAATTTCAATCACCAATTTGAAAAGTGCTTATGAGCTTCATTCAAGGTGGAACTTAAAAAGAAATTCTCACTAATTGAAATGGTAATACTGTTTTCAAAAATGGAAGCAATGTAGAAAAAAAAGGAGGTTAAACAGTTCATTAAATTTTTTCCACCATGCTGCTTGAAAACTCTTATAATCATAATCATAAGCAAAACAAGAATACCATGTAATTCAAAGTTTAAGTATAAAAGGAAGAAGTATACAACTGGTAATTACTTCTTCAATATTTTGAATCCATATTACAAAATAAATAGAAGGAATTTGTGCTCCAACTTGTAAATAATGGTAAGAATGTAATAATAATGGACAGCTAAACAAAACCACAGAATTTTGAAAAATTCAAAATCTTACCCTTCAGTCACATAGTTTTGCTAACTTTACATCATTGCCTTCTTATTAAAAATATGTTCATAAGGGAAACACCAATCATCCAAACAAACCCACAAAAAGAAGTTTTAGAAAAGAATCAAGCTATTTCAGCCAAAAAATCAAGCAAATTAGGATTTAAGTGGCTCATAGAAAAACAACTTTCTTTTAGTTAAGCTCAGACTAGAGAATCTCTTCTGATTGCTATTAGTGATAGCAAGCTATTGGATGTGAGTCTTGGTTTTTTGTGGCAGACAAAAAGCTAAGTATTTCTTAGCTCTGTGGAACAGAAACAAACCCATCACCGTCACCCAGACACTGCAGGGCCAGTTTAGATTCATGTTGACGTTTGAAGTTAGTCACTGTCATCCTTGCCCACCTGTGTTCTCCAAATAAATACACGTCAGACTGCACATTACCTACTTTTATACTGAAAACAGACACATTGAATCATCAGATGAATCATATCAAATGCACAAGAAGCACCTCTATTTTCTCTTCCCATGTTTTTAGGCAGTCTAAATGTACAGACTACTACAATATTGATTCAGCAAAGACAAAAATAAGAAATACAGCTCAGTTTCAGGAACCATAATTTGAAGTATCCTTTAGTAACGTACCTATTTTGATACATTATAATATTTTTAGGTATCATAAATAAATATGATACACCAGCCATTAAGGCTGACTTCTAGAATATTACATATGGCTGTTATACATACACAGTCCCTTGGTTTCTTACCAAGGCTGACAAAGGTCAAGGAGTCTTGTGGCTTCCATCTCTCATTTACATTTCGTGCTTCAGGAACAAGATGAGGTCCTTTGGATAGCTGTTGCTGAGTAACACAGTAGATGGATATGTAACAGATCATGAATTAGCAGGGTCAAAAAGTAGTCTAACTCACCTAGATTTCAGAGCAATTGTCCTCACAGATATTTAAATTATTAGTAATTAGCTTAAGACAGCTTAGTTCAACTTCAGAAATGCCTAGTACTTCAAAAGGTTGTCACATCTTTCCTTCCACAAGAGGTGATTATAGTATTACTAATGTAATTATCAATTCTTTAGAGAGTGCATGTTTAATATTTTCTGACACCTTCATCATTTGGAGATTTGTATCAATATGGCTAAGAGCTATTTTGGTTTTCTTTACAAAATATTTCTCTGTCAAAGACAGAATTCTGACTTGTGTCAGTTTTCAGTCTATCTGTGCTGAAACTGAAATTTCTAGGAAGGAAAAAGTAATAAAAAGAAAACACCTTTGCTAAATGTTAACTCAATTGTGATGTTCTTTGTTGCCTTCCAGAATCTCAAACAGTAAAATAATGAGATCTTCTCTGGCCACGGGCTTGGATCCTAAAGCTTACACACCTACAGGACTTTATGAACTTCTACAGTCTCACTAAAATCAATAGGAGTATTCATGAGATGAACGTTATTTGCATGCTTAGGTCTTTTCAAAGTCAATACCTTTATTATTTAGATTCAGGCTCAAAGTTTTCAGTGACCAACTACATCAGTAGCTTGCTCAAGGAGTAACAGAGAACTTATACCTGTCATGCTGAGTTACAAGACAAAATGGTTTCTTCCCCTCACCTTCACTTTCTGTGTGCTTTGAATATGTCAGAAACCAAATACACCAAATCAGCATGCCAGTGCTTTATGAAAATTGTTTAAAAATGCTTAAATAAGCATTCAGCAAGTAGAGATTATTTTCTTTATTATTGTGACATTGTTTTATGGCTGTTAAAAGGCAAAAAACATCACAGATTTTATATGTAAATCATGCAAAAGCATAAGACTAATAAAAAAAAAATCTAGCGTGATGAAGATATCTAAGGTTCAGAGCACTGACATCTAGTAACCTCAATTCACTAAGCAAGAGATGAAGTATGTAGAACAGAGAACATGTCCATTAATAGCACCATCAGTGAAATGCACAGAAATCATCTGACCCTGATCTTTGCAAAACAGTCAGCAACAAGATTCTGCTACTGGGTAAAGCAAAAGGAGAAACATCTCATTGACCCTTTGTTAGAGAGTCAGTACTAGCAGAACCATTTCAGAAGCACTGGTGAGATGGCAGCATCTCTTTTCTAACTTCCTAGACATGAAAAGAAAGCTGTTCCTCTTCCTCATCTCTTCTGTAACAACAGCTTTGATAGCCTAGTGCTTCTGTCTTCTCCAGCTAGGAGTTCCAGATGAGAGAGAAGGAAGATAGGAGTGCCAGTGTGGGAGACCATATTGTGAGCTGACTGCCTCAAAGCTTCTTTACATCCCTGCTGGGCTTGGTGCAAGGCTACCTGGCAGTTTAACCAAACTCAGCAGTTGTGGACCAGACAAGGACCAAACAGTCACTGAAAATAGGCATCGGCTGGGGTTAAGAAAAAGCTCCGTTGTTTTGGGGGACATGTTCAGACATGACTGACCACCTCAACATGCCAAGGCATACGCCATCCATGACACAGGACGATGCAGCATGTGCCCCTTGGAACCAGTGTGCCAAGATGGGGAGCATGCACGGACATGCAGTACATGCTGTTGCCCAGGAAATAGTCTCCTCAAATACCCTATAAAAGACTGCACCATCAAACAGTGAGGGGTAATCCAGAGACCCTACCACCAATGGACAAGGAAACTACGGACCAACAGAAAGGCTCTGGATCCTTGGAAGTGACTATCTCTTCCAACTCTATCCCAACTGCTTCCTAGGTTTCCTTCTTTCCTATCTTTTCTTCCTTTTCCTATTGCTATTTTCTTATCAACACTCTGCTCCAATAAACTTTCCTGATTGGCAACATTTGACTTCATTTGCATCTTCATCTCACTCTGGGTGTAACATTGAATCTCCCTGGCTCAGGCTATCCCAGACTGGAACAGCCAGTCACTCTAATTTTTGAGAACTTATTCTAATTGAGACTTTCCAAAATGTCAGATCCACCTCTGGACTGAAAGATGGATGCTGGCACTGGAAGAAAGGGATCTAAACACTGTCCTATCCACAAGTAATATGCTTATAATAATCCAATCTTTATAAAATCAAATTAATAAGAACAGGTGCAGACTCTTTAATGAAGTGTAGCAAAAGCCTTGCATGGGTAGTCAATGTGGTGCTTTCATCACAAGTAAATTTTAACCATCTCAGTTCTTGCAACAGCAAAATAACAATCCATTATTTTGAACAACCACCCCAGCATCTTCAGATTTCCTTCATAAAAAGAGTAGTTTATGATCACCCTTAGAGAGTATCCGAGACTGCATACATTTAAGTGTATGTACTGTTGTATAGGAAATGTAGTAAAGCCTGATCCAATGTCCATAAAACTAAAATATTTTCTGAATTCAGTAATGGATTTCTTGTATCTGACTCACTGTCAGTAATTTCCTTATCACTTTCTTATCTTTCTGTCTATTCTTTTAAAAAGAACATGAGTTTCTTAACTTAAAAACAAACAAACAAAAATTGCTGAAAATAAAGGTTTTTTTTAATTACAGATTTTCCATTTTAAGTCATTTTGAAATACTTACTATTTGCTTGTGTTCAGACTTTCAGCTTCTAGACAAATTATTTCCAAGTCCCAAACACAGAAAGTTCCTGTTGAAAAGGCAACTAAATTTACTAATACTTCCTTTGCAACATAGGAAAATGTTAATGTGTTTCCAACAGCAAGATGCCTAGTGTGTTTCCTCTGCAAGATTAAGGAAGAGAAATCTAGTCTAAATCAATAATGTTATCTTTAATTCTCAAGATCTAAATGGCAGGTTAATCTATCTCACTAGGCTTTAATGATTGACTCAAAATTGGATCCCAAGGCCTTTAAGAAAATCTTCTGATTGAAAGTGCTGGATATTGATATTATATTGCTGTCATAGTCATTCGCTACTGTATACCATGAATTTCTATTTTTGGAAGTGAAAGGAAGTATTCCTGTAAAACTCCCTGCATTTATGTCATCTTTTAAAGCTGAAATATAATACACAAAACTAGTCTTCCATTATTTAAAGAACTTTTCTTTTTGTGCATAAAAGCAAAAAAAAATTTAAATAGAAAATCATGTATACAGTGCTATTTACACTTTCTCTATTTCATATAGATCTGCTTAGTACTGGATATGCCTTGTGCACTATTTTAATAAAATACTCATTAAAAATTTTGACATTTAATCCTTTAAAAGACCAAAGAGAAATACAACTATTACAGGATTGCTGAATTTTTAAAATTTAATTCCCCAGCCTTGATGAATTCCTTTTGCAGGTAAAAACCACAGGTATGTGTATTTATATGCTTAACAAAAAAGAAGATTAGATTATCCCTGCTAAGTTGCATAAGTAGCAAACAAGAAATACCATTAAGTTCGATGAGCTCATCTTTCCCCTCATGAAAAAAACAGGGGAATACCCACCAGAACAATATATGCAATATACTTAGTGTTAGCAAAACTATAGATTCTGAAGTTCCCAAAGGTGATATAAAGGTGATAACATCTAAGAATATTGTTACAGTTGTGGTAACAACAGTGCTTTAGGAAAGGTGAATACCGAAATATGTGTTAAAAGAGCATCTAAATGGAGTAAGTCAGAAACATTTCACAATATGGAATAAGACTGCCATTTACATATATAAAGATGCAGACTAGCTTCAATACATATCTTTGTTCAATCTGTATAAATATATTTTTCAGGTTTTATCAAATCCTGGGTTTCAATTAAAACATTGCGTATCTTCTCAAGCCCCAAAATCTTTATTCTGATTAACGGAATCTTCAGATACACATTGCATTTACCTACTTTTCACTCTTACATGTACTCTAAGCTACTGTTATTAAGTTTTTTCTGCAGACCTGTGCTACATAGTTTTCATCCCCATTCCTCCTCCCAAACAGCAGCATTGCCAGGAAGTAAAAAGAAGAGCATAGAACCATTGTTATCATGGCTGTTATTTTCATATAAACATTGGAAGTACTTGATTTATGCATCTGCTTTGCTAAATTTTGACTGTGAAAAGTCAAGTACTGTTGTACAAATAGAGTCCATAGAAATTACTGGAGCAGTTAATTTAGGAAACAAGCAAATTATTGCTCTGTAACTTTTACATACAACTTCCTGCAGTATTTACATCCCCTTTTAAAAGCAGAGGGGCTTATATGGTAGGAGACATAATATATTTAAACTGATGTTTAAATATGTATTAATTTACATTATATATGTACTAATTCATATAGGTGCCAAGAGAGTGTTCAGAATGCTCAAAGCACCCTTGTGTGGTATCTCCTGACAATTCTACAGACTTAATACTGGCACAGAGTTGGTTTTAGTTTTGGTTTTGTTCTGTTTTTCTTTCCTTTTGGAATTAAACAAGCATTTACTTACTTATGAAACTTCAAAAGTAAATAGGTCATTGACATCAAAGGTAAGAGTTCCGCAACAACTCAGATCTGAGAAAGAACATAAATAAAATACTGTATTTGGGTTAAATAATGCCAAAGTCCTGCAGCCTATTATGCATGAGAGAGTAAGGAAGGACATAGTTTATTGCTGGCGTGACTTTGCTATGTTACTTTCTCCCTCTGCATTCTACAGACAGGAAATATATCCTATCTGGTATACTCAGAAGCCCTTCAATGTCCCTCTGCAATGTGACATTAGGAAAAAGTAAGCATCTGTTTTCAGACAAGCTTGGATATAAGTGTGATGGTGCACTGCTGCCTGGAGAGGTACATTCACCCAGGGCATGTGACTGGCAGCAACTCTGGACTGGAGAAGCTGCACAGCTGCAGACTAGAGCTATGTCTGGCCTGACTCAGGCTTAGCATTTTAGTTTCTTATAGGTCACAGAAGCTGTTCTAGCATACGTAATCACAAAAGTGAAAAAAATACAGTGGTATAAATTCCTAAGCTACCCGTACTGACAAATACCACAAATTGATCATCAGTGCCATCAAAGCTTTGTTATTCAAAGTTATTAAATTCCCATTAGTTTCAAAATTTTAAAGCTTTTAACCAAAGAAGAAGCAGACTCATTCTATTTTCCTTGTTTCTAACTATGAGTCCATTCTCTCTGCTGTGAAGGATTTTGTATCCACATCTGTCAATTTGAATGCATTAAATTTTAAAAGAAAACAAGCCTGGAAGAGCATAGGTCTGACTCCATATTGTTTTTCAGTATTATAACGGTAATTAACTCTCAGTGGGGAGGCAACAGCCCGACAGGTACTTTTGGGTTGAGTAATAGAAATGAATCCAGAGTACTGTTCAAGGGGAACACTGCCATGCCTTCCAGCTAGCTCCAAACCAAAGGATCTTCTACCACTGTCTGCTTACATGGAAAGGATATGTACACAATATCCATGCTGAAGTGTAAAAAGTTGCCAGGGAGAAAAAGATTACACAGGAGGAAGTGAGAGAGGATGAATACACTCCTTGGAGGTGGAGATTGGAAGGATAGAATGAATTTGTTTTCTCAGAACCCAAAATGCATCTTAAGGGAAGACGACAGCTAAAGTAACACCTAAATCTCATTGCATTAGATATCATATGTGTACCAAGCAAGGAAGTGGATAAAATTCCGACATCTTAATTTTCAAGGCACTGCTCAGATATCATAGAATCACAGAACCATAGAATATCTTGAGTTGGAAGGGACCCATAAGGATCACCAAATCCAACTCCCTGCTTCCTTATGTAGACAAAATCTTCTTAGGAACAGTCTTATATTCTGAGTGTTTTTTAAGAAGTTGGGTTTGATCTTTAAACTCAGTTTTAGTTGTATAGAAGTTTTGAAGCTACACAGACTGAGATGCCCACATATTGTGGTAATTGGACCAACTGATACAAAACATAGCTATCAGAAGCCAGTAGAATTTTCCTCTTTATTTTCAGACCATACAGGTTTGTCATGACACATGGCTCCATCTCCTGTGTCTTTCACAATGCAGTCTTAAAAAATCTTTCTGCCATTTGCTCAAATTCCAGCAACTACTATTAATGCGGCTCTTGTACCCAAACCAAGTAATTCTTACATCAAACAGATTGAGACATATTCTCTTAACATTTACTAAATTTCACTGCAACATGTATGTGCACTTTGACAATACCAGTAACAAATTCATTGCAAAATTTCCTTTCCTCAAAAATGACTGGAGTTAATTGTAGCTTCTCTTTATTCTGAGAACATTAACATTTAGCATGACTATGCAAAGGTTGCATCCAATTCCAGTCCTGACTGGGAAGGAATTTTGCATGGGTCCCTTAATGGCTGATGAAAACAATGTCATCTCTGCTCCTACAAGGGATCCTTTATTTCCTATTATTCTCCTTCTTTCTCAGAAATACTTCCAGCACTTTACCATGATTTATAGACACTAAAAGCACATGCAGCATCTGGCTGGCTTGTAAGAGCCAGTCAGCCAAGTGGTTCCTGCTGAGAAAACTCAGTACAATGACACACCAAACCTCAGGGAAAAAAACAAACAGGTAGTCTAACTAGATTACCTAGGATTTTTTATGTGGCTACCTAGTGAGTGGTACGTCTCTACAGCCATTTCCTCACACCTGGGGGACCCACAATGGTGTTTCCTCTGTCTTCCACTGAATGCTATAGTTCCATACCAAGAGGAAATACATAAATTGCAAAAAAAGATAAAATCAGAGTTACTTAATTCTGTGAAGTAGAATGAAGAAGCTTCTCCACATACATGAAGCTCTCATCGAAGACCATGTAAAGGACATGGTTTTTTTCTGGAAGGCAGTTATTTAGTTCAACTGCCTTCAGGAATGTATCACTGAATTACCTTTACATAAACTATTACACTCAGAAGTTTGTTCAGTTTAATTGAGGCCCCATGCTCCTGTCTCGTTCCATAAAGCAAACATGGGATAGGATATCAACTGACGCAGCAGAATAGCCAAGTTCCTGACATTACTTGCTAGGGTTTTCACAGCAGTCCAGTTAAAAAAAAAATCCATGCACCCCACAGCTTGGGCCACGACCAAGTTCTCACTTCGAAACCAGGCAGAGTAGCCAAGAGAATAAAATCCATATTCCTACTCCTTCACATACTTCGATCCAGTGCATGCAATTATGCATCCCTCTCGTGGCTGACTGAAGCAGCTATTATCACCTACTATTGACTTTGAAATAAAGGGGACAACCTATAAATACAGGAGGAAGAAAGCTACTTTTGATTTTGACAACTTCCTCTTTGAGGCACTCCTTTGTTTTTCTCTAGGAATGATAAACTACATACCACTTTCTGGCTCAGAAAGAAAAAAAACACTTTTAAAGTACATAAAATTCCCAGTTCGGTTCACATTATTCCTTCTTCAGAGGTTCAGAGGCCAAATGCTCTTCAGTCTTCTGAATGTTATGAATTATGAAACTCCAGTCAAGGAATAGAAAAAATACTATGCAACTTCTCTGAAAAATTACAGCTAACCAGGCCTGAAATAACCACAGTTCAATATTCTTGGTGAAATATAGTTGGTCAGTTCCAAGATTAAGAGGCTTGACAAAGCCTTCTATGAATAAAGCTGAGCAATAAATAAAGCAATAGCCTCAGCTAAACTGACAGTAGTGCTACATATCTAGGTAGATAGTTGTTGATATTTTTAGGAAAAAAAAGTTCACTGCAGAAAAAGAAGAAATACCGTATTAACAGTTTCAAGAGAACTGTATAGTGACCACAACTGAGGAGAGAATATAGCAGATATAGTTGTAGATACACTTGACTTTCCTGGCGTGCTCATATTGTATTTTCTATTTATGTCTAACTGAAATTATTTGGTTTTAAGAATATAATTACAACCAGTCTCATAATTAACAGATGTTTATTAGATCAATCTAAGTTTGTATGTGTATAATCTTTCTAGAAAGTCTGCTCAGAAAGCAGAATTAGGTTTAGGAAGGATATTGAAGAATATCTAATAATAAAAACAAATTAAGTTACTTTTGTAGTTTATATAATAGGAAACCTTCTTTAATGAAGTGTCAAGACCTCTGCCTATCTACAGAAGATACAGCACACAAATTAATTTAAGCCAACAAAAAGCAATATCCTTTGTTAAACATTAACACTGGATAACTGTGAAAGAAATTGTGGTACAACCAGACTATCAAAAATTTCACATATAGGAAAGAGTCGATTGGCAAGTATAATTTAGCAGGTATGTGACCAGAAAGCATCTTATTCATCTGTGTGGAAGCTTTTTACAGTTACTTGGTTGGGACAAGGGAAAAAGTAACACATTAAACCTTTGAAACTGGTACTGTGCATAAGCTGAAAGGGGTTTTATCTCTACCTAAAAGCCTATAATGAAAAAACCAAGAGGCTCTCAGTAAGACTGAGACATTGTATTTACAGAAAAAAGTCAAAAAAATCACCTTCATGTAACATTTCTCATTCCTAATCTCAAACTGAAGACAAAGAAAATTACCAGCTCCTTTGAACTGACTTCAGTCTTGTCCTGTGTTCTACCTGCATGCAACAGGAACATGTCTAAAGTGCACAGGATCTCACAGATTTTGCACCCAAGGCAAAAGGGTATGTAAGGTGCATATCAGGTTCTTTAGAAATATAAAGCATATAACCTCGTAGAAAGGTTATCAAGCTGTGATATGAATAAGCATTGCTAAAAGAACACATCTTCTTACAACGTACTCCGTAGACTTGAAAATTAAGACATGTCAAACTTGGCTCCCAGTGTATTGCAAAAACACTTGGTCCAGTTCACTCTATATGACCACAAAGGTGAGCCTTGAAGTATCTTTTCAGATTCCTGAAAGGAAAAATAAACCTGACAGAACTCATCAGGACCACCTGCAAAATATTATATCCAAGCAGAAATCATCAGTTGTATGGTTGTAGGATAAGGAACAATATCCTAGGTTGCAGCTGTTCAGGAAAAAGAAGCCATGAACAATAGCAAGACATAAGATCAATTGAAGTCAACATTGCCATAATGTTCTAACCAAGACAGATGCTACACTGGGAAAATAAACAGGACTGTATCTTATTAAATACTCAGGTATAATACTGTGAATAGTTCTTAATGCTGAACTTTAAGTAAGACAAACCTATCTGAAAAGCATGAACAGAAATGTTTCCCAGGAATGCAACAAAAGAAAAGACAGAATGAAGTAGACTTTGTCAGTGAAGACATTGGTACACATGCAACAGATAACATGATGATAGAATTGAAACATGTGAAAGGCTGTTGAAAATAGGAAAGGGAGAAAACATACTAAGCGCGCTAAGATAGGTGATACAGACCTGCATGTACTGCCACCCAAGAACTTTTTATCAAAATACTTCTAGCAATTGACAAACCATTGCCCAGACTAATTTTCACATCAGGCTGAATAGTCTCAAAGAATGCAAGTGGCCAGCCACCCAAATTGCATAGCCCATCTGAATCATGTATCCATAATCATGTTGAAAAAACTACCTGCAATAGCTGGTATTCCCAAATTAATTTTGCTGTGCAGCTGCTAGAATGCTTGCTCACCTACCTAAAACTTTAGTAGTTCAGGGCATCAGTTCATCTTCTGCAAGATCTTATAAAAATTTTAAAAATTTACAGAATTAAGATGCCAAAGTTAAGTAGTGTTCCTTTCCCATTCTTATTATTTTAATAGCCCTCCCCAGGAAGATGATGCATTGCAAATCAGAATTAAGAGAATCAACCCCCTGAAGCCAACAGATGTATTTCCCTAGATTTCTGACACTTAGAATTAATCGGGGGGGGGGGGGGGGGGGGGGGGGAAGAAAAAAAAGGATATGACAGAATACAGCAGAGGCTGTAGAGAAAGGATCTCTCATCAACAATACTGATACTGTGAAAAAAAACAGTAAAAAAGAATTATATTAGCTTCAGGGGAAAATAACCAAAGTCACTCAGAAAATAGGCAAATATATGAAATATATGAAATGAGCCCCGCAGGGTTTTAGAATCAAGAATATAAGGCAAACCCAAATAAAAGATTGGCTAGTCATTTAAGGATAGGCATGACCCTGTACGTTCCCTGTCATTTTTTTTTTCTAATAGGGGAATCACATTTTTAAAGGTCAGAATGTACTCTGACTCTAGCTTTCATGCAACAGGGAAAGATAACCACTCTCCCTGCAGTGTCAAAACACAGCTTTTTTTTTTTTCCCCAGAAGTTTACTATGTGTTTTATCTGGTTAAGATACCAGACATAGACTATATGAAGATGAAAGACATAGGCTATAATGAAGATGAATAAAGGTGAGGGTGTTGAAAACAAGCAAGGTAGTATAGCCCTGTAGCCCACAAGGGATGGCACTGCCACTACTAGTAACAGGCCACAGGCCTTGTGTCAGGTCATGAGCCTCAGGTGGTGTCAGGCCTTGCTTAGAATCATCTTGGCTTGTCTGAAGCTATGTGTTAGCTTTTGTAGCTGTAACAGCAATTATCTAATCACTGCTTCATTATTATACTCTTCTGTATTTCTAGCTTTTGCTTAGCTTTATCGATTATGTTACAGTTATTTTTGTACATACAACTATACTAATAACTGTTGGGGCAGCCCTGGTGGGCCATGGGCCAGGGCTTCAACATGGCTCCTGAGCACACACTTGTCATGGCTTATTTGCACAATTATCCCTTTCACCAACAGCCCGACTCAAGATTACAGAACTGTACCAAAACCTGGCCCTGAGCCCAGACCACAAGAGCCATGGGAGGTGGAGGGAAGAGGTCGTGTTCAGGGCCTTGACAGTAACATAATTAATCTGTGTAGAATGAAGTATCTATGACTCTAAAATCAAAGGCAATATAGAGAAGTACAAGCAAAAGAGGCCCAATGACTATGAACAGGTCATCCATCAATGGTCCTTTACTGCTTGTTAAAGGAATGCAACCCTGGGAACTGGCAAAACCAGTTTTAAGGGTAACAAAAAATAAAAAAAAACCCTCAGTATCTATGTAAGACACTGTATTTAATAGATTTGTGTGTAATGGGGAACTGTAAAACTAAAGAAGAAAGAAAAAGGTGTCAGCAAACAGATTAAAAGGGCCACAGGCAGACAGAGGAGCGAAGAGGAAGAAACCATCACCCTCACTTTTCTCCTGGTGATGATGGCTTTCTCTGGATGCTGACGGCTTCCGCTAACCCCATCCCCAAAGTGCAGCCACTGGCCTTAATGTTCACAGGAGCAGTGGGAGTAGAACGCCACAGGAAGGGGTAGATAAGAAAAAAGTTATGTATATACAATTGTAATGGTATAAAATTTGAATGCTCAGTGTTATCATCATTACAAATAGACCAATATTAATTCTTTGATTACACCTTTAAAATGTTAGGCTAACACTAAATTCTTGGCTTTGTATGTAGGGTGTGTTCCTTTGGCCCACAGAATGTACAGACTGTAGCACAGCAAACTAAATGAACATTCAAGCAACTTAGTCTATACATTGGGTACTAGAATGTTAACAGTATTAAGCTTTTGCTGACACCATTTCTTAAAGATATTAACAACTGGTAAGTGGATTTATATATTTGGGGTTTTTCTTTCTTCAGTCTATGAACATAAAGTTTTCAGTGGCTTGCACCCCAGCTTCCACAGTCCATCGTATCATCTACCTTAAAAGATAGGTATTATCTCACCTTCTCTTTTGTTCATTCTGTGAAATCTTGTAAGAAATATAACTCAGTGTTCTCAAATTAACCTGTTCTCTAGCTACACTTCTGGTGAAGGAAAATTCATAATAACTGTCAACTAATAACTTGTGGTTTTTCAGAACAGTACCATGGTAGATGCTAATGCCTCTTTAAACTCTTGTGGTTTCAAGCAAGTATTGTTAAAAAAAAAGCCCTGAGTTTTCAATTCCAGATAATTAGATCACTTCCATACAGATTGAGGTATTGTTCTACTATATATTAGTGTGGAGCATTTGTCATATGCTTGCATGACCACTTTCACACAGTTTGTTATAGGGAAAAAGAGAACTATACTAATGTCTGCCACAAGGTTATAGTTTACACAGAATATATAGGATTCTTTCTGAGAAATACATAACATCTAGGACTGAACAAGATGTAGCTATATTGCTTACAGTAGAGCAAATCACTACTGGTAGATTGCCAAAGCAGTCTAATGCCAGCTGAATATTGTTCCCATTTCAGCTGAATATTATTCCTGTTTCAGCCACATTTTACTGCACAACAGATTTTCCTTCTTTGGTACCTACGGTAGTTCCTTCTGAGAGAAAATACCAGAAGAATAGTCTTAACCTGGGTGGAAGCATGACAATACTTGGCAACACCTATTCTTCAGAAAAGGTTTGGAGACAGGGGCTTCAGAGTTAGACTGAAGGCTGAAATGAGAGATTCTAAGTCTCTTCCTGCCTATGATGGCATCCAGTAACTGAAAAGTATCAAAATTTTACTTACAATAGTCTGTCATACCTTACAGTTTTGGTAGGTAAGGTTCTCAGGTAAGACACTGGAAACCTTAAGTAATGTAGTCATGATTCCAAATCAAATACAGCTATATCTATATCTATATCTATATCTATATCTATATCTATATCTATCTATCTATCTATCTATAAATATCAATTGCATTGATAAATCTGCTTTGAATATGTACCTGAACAGTTTTTTCTTATGCAGCTTTCAAAACTAAAAATTAGAAAAAGTCTGCATAAGGAGCCTGAAGCTTTCCTTCTGGAAAAAAAATCAGAGACTCATAAATTAAGCATTCCTCTTTTTCTTTTTTTTTTTTTTTTTTTCTAAACTGACATGGTCTAATTGATTCTTTCTCAGTCAAACATGAAAAATGTGTGCGTAGAATATGTTTCTCAGCTGTTACAATGAAGAATAGTTAATCAGAACTTAATATGTTTTCATTAGCAAAAAGATAGAAAAAGACAGTGTAAATATTTGTTCAGTAAATCACTGCACTTCACATAATGAGACATTCAAAACATTGCAGCAGAGATAATTGTGCAAAAGCTGTTATTTGTTTAATGTTTTGTCTAGTCTACACTCCCCTTCCAAGAAAGTGACTGTTCATTTATTTTCTAGCATTGTTACGAGAATGTTGCAAAGTACAAGACAAAATTCTTAAGATCTCTCTTTTACAGGTTTGTTCAAAGTAGTACTTCTGCCTTAGTTACCATAGTACTCACAAATGTATGCAATTGTAAAATAAAGTATTTCCTGAGAGCCACATTTGATACAATGCAAATCAGAACTGAGTACATTATGTGATCAGAAGAATATTTGTATCTATAACAAATTATTTATTTATATGAGAGACTGCTAGTGGCTGTTTTGCTCTATCCATGTAACTGATGCCAAGTTGTTTCCTTTCATAATCATTCTTGAAGTATAAGGCTATTAAAAAACTATTCATTTACACAATTTTTCCTACATAGCAAGTAAAATCACTCTATGAAAAACTAAAGCTGTATCCAGTATGTAGAGGACTGAAAAATAAAGTCAGTTGATGCAAAATTATAAGCAGCTTGTGGAGACTGATACAAAAACTGCTTTTTGAAGAGAACCATAATATTTTCACTCTATGCAGAGATTACAGATTGCAGTTTGCTTTTATTACATCCTACTGTTACTAAAAATTACAGCTTTTAAATATAGCAAATATTCAATGCATTTGCCTTTGATGAACACCCTCCCCAGAAATTGTGTCCCTTTTGTCCAAGCAAATTATTGAGACTAAAACAACTTTACAAAACCCACAATTTATCAAATAGGGTAGGATCCTTTTCTAATTCAGTTCTTCAAAGTTCTTCCTTTCAAGAATAATGCTCTTTATAATTTACTTCCACTGAGAGAGAATCTCGGACATGTCACATTTCTCCAAGAAAGGGAATAGAATCAGAGCCCTGCAGGCTGGAAGAGGCCTCCAGAAGTCATGTTGTCCAAGCCATTGCTAAAAGCATGTGGAGTTAGAGCAGGTGGCTCAGGGTCACATACAGTTGAGTTCTGAAGATCCCACAACCTCCTGAGGCACCTGTTCCAGCATTTGATCATCATCATTGTAAAAAATAGTTTCCTTACATCAAGCAGGCATTTCCCACATTGCAACCTGTGTTAGTGGTGTCTCATCCTTCTACTGTGCACCTCTATAAAGAGTCTGACCTCATCTTCAACATGTCCTCCAAAAAAGTAGTTGTAGTCAGACTTAATATTTCCGTTCCACATTCTCTCCTTGAAACCACACAAGGCCATTTATTTCAGTCTCTACTTTCATGTCATGTGCTCCAGCCCCATAACCATCTTGGTGGCCCTCTGCTTGACACGCTCCAGAACATCACTGTCTTTTCTTGTACTGGAGAATTCAGAACCAAACATATCATCCCAGATGTGATGTCACAGGTGACAGAGATGATGAACTCCTCACAGACATCTTTTGCAGACTGCTCTGTGAGCAGGACTCGAGAAAGAGTGGGGGCAGAGCCTGCCTGTGCAGAGCAGTGGCAGAGCTGCAGACACCAGAATTACACAAATATCAGCCTTTCAGTGCAGAGGGTTGCCAAGGATAAGATGCCAAGTCATGAGGCAATGTTACATAGTGGACTCCTAGAGGAACACCAGGATGAAATATATCTATCCTGTGTTTGTGCATCTCACTAAAACTAGACATTGCCTGCCTTCACCTTTTTTTCCTCCTGTCTCACAATCCTCCTTAAACAAAATTCCACCCTATAAATTCTATATTAATTCAAAAAGTATCACTTCCATCTGAAGACCAAAAATTCACTTGTGTTTCAGCAGGATTTCTTACTCTACATTTTTTCCTCATAATTTTTAAAAAGGTTGAAGGGAGGAGGGAAAGCTTTACCCAAAGGAAAAACAGTAACTCCGCTACTTGAAAAAACACCACCCAAGTTCAAAAGACTTTATTCGCCTTTGACCATTTTTCATGGTTTAATCCCAGCTGGTAATTAAGCCCCATGCAGCCACTTGCTCTCTCACCCCTCATCCAGAGGGGTGGGGAGGAGAATCAGAAAGGAATGTAAAACTTGAGGGTTGAGAAAGAACAATTTAATAAGTAAAGCAAAAGCTGCGCACGCAAGCAAAGCAAAGCAAGGAATCCATTCACCACTCCCCATGGGCAGGCAGGTGTTCGGCCATCCCCAGGACAGCAGGGCTCCTTCAAGCGTAACGGTTACTTGGGAAGACAAACACCATAAAGCTGGATGTCCCCACCCTCCTTCTTCTTACCCCAGTTTATATACTCAGCATGACGTCCCACGGTATGGAATACCTCTTTGTCTGGTTCAGGTCACCTGTCCTGGCTGTGTCCCCTCCCCATTTCCTGTGCCCCTCCAGCCCTCTGGCGGGCAGGGCCCAAGGAACTGAAAAGTCCTTGACTTAGTACAAGCATTACCTGGCAACAACCAAAACCATCAGTGTGTTATCAATGTTGTTCTCACACCAAATCCAAAACACAGCACTGCACCAGCTACTAAGAAGAAAATTAACTGTATCCCAGCTGAAACCAGGACACCATTACAGTGGAAGAAGGTTCAGAGGAGATGGGCAAGGGAAATGTGCCCATGAATCCCAGGGAATAATGTAGGCTGTGACAGGTGTTGCAAAGAAGCTGTCTGTATCTCAACTCAAAGGGAACCGGAGGGTGACCTTTATTTTAGATAAACAGGTTTCAACATTTGAATGGATCAACTGATGGTGTAAATGTTTCTCCCTGAGTTCATTAAAAGAGTGTGAATATCTCATAGAATCAGCCAGACCAGTATGGGAGGAGTGGCCCAGACCACCACAAAGTATAAAAACTAGACAAGTAGTAAAAGAATTTTGAACAGAGCAACAGGCTTGAGCTGGCTTCAACCCACATATTCCCTCCTAGCAACTGGAGGCACCCAGGGTCCTGACAGTGAACTGTACTACTCTGATGGCAGGGACTCACAGGAAGAACAGACTGTGTAAATCATGAAGCTTAGCTAGATCACAAACAGACTGATTCCCCATGTCTTTTCCTGCTTCGGTTATTGACTTGCATGAATTTTAGCTAACAATTTCATTGTAGAAGAAGTAACTTAGGATCTGGTTTTGGAAACTTCTATCAGGGATCAGCAAGAGTGGGCTTGCACTTCAAGGAAGGATGAGGCAGGAATCAACAGTGACAGCACAGGCAGTGCCTGCACTACCAGGGCGGTGTCCTGCAGCACCTGAGCAGGATAAGCAGTGTTGGATGGTGATAACAACAGGTTCCAATGACAGTCCTGTGAACTTCAGCCCAAGGCAAGGTTAACAAGACAGAACTGAGGTCAATCCATGAAAGCTCAATGACTATTCAGGGCCAGCTTGAGAATAGACCAGCCCCTGGCACTGTTACAGAAGGGTTAAGGTTTAGTCTTAAGAACATGGAAGTAGTCATGCATGTTAGGCTCGAACACTTAGTGTTAAGGTACCTTGTTTGTTCAAAACGAAACTTTGTATGCCTGTAAGCAATGAATTCAGGTTCTAGCAATGAAATAGCCCTGGAGGATGAAGGAAAACCGGCCCAAGGCCAGTGATTTCAGACCAAGAAAGAGTAAGAGACTGAGATGACCTAGTTTTAGATCATATATGGGGACTACAAAGGAGAACTGTAGCCAACTGCATGGAGGAGTGGGTGAATTTGCAGACCCTTGAGACCACGGAAGACCTCTGCTCCAAACAAATGGACATGCATGAGGGAGAGGGCAAATATTATAAATAGTCGTGGGTAATCTCATGAATATGTATAGGTTTTGTTTTTTCCTGGGAAATTTGTTGAATATGTATACGTGTCCTGCATAAAAAGACCTACCTGAGAGAAGAAAGCCATGCACATTAGGTGGAGCGATCCCCCATGCATCCACCACTGCAATAAAGATCCTGCTTCCTAATGCTACATTGGTGTTAAGGAGTTTCATATTCTCAATTTCAGTGACAGCATAACCACAGCATAACCCAGGACATGCCTGAGCACCCTGGCCTGAACTGAAATGGGTCTTTTGACTATCTTTTTTTTTAAAAGAGACCAGTAGTCAAAATTCTCCAAGGTTTGATCTTTGTCCATAACCAGATTACTTTGTAGCTCTTGCAGAAATCAAATAGGTGAAGGTATAGATTTTATGTGGTATGAATATTCATAAGATCACCTGCATTTGTGTTGCTACTTTCTGGTAATAAATTGCTCACATACAGTATGTTTGGATTTGTTATTTCTCTTTTAATGAACTTATGGATGTTTGTTAACACATTCTGTAGCTCCATACTGTGGCACAAGCTAAATCCACTGCAGAAGACACAGAGATAGCTATACTTCACTCAATATATAGGTGTCCATCTGAACAGGACATTTCTTGGCACAGTCAAGCACGTTATAGCTGGCCTTATCCTTGGCATTTCTCACAATCTGAGTCCACCAACAGATTAAACTGTAACACACAATTTTTACATATAATTAGTGACTGAACATTGAATTCTTATCTGAGAGGGCAGGAAATCAGCTAACAGCGGTAACAGCATCACTGCAAAGGGTGCTGAATGGAACCTGTGCTTGGCTCTTTCTATTAAATTTATATGCAGCTTAAGATTTCAGTTCTGTAATACCTTTGTATGAACACAGATCCTTAATATTGCGTGAAGTCCCACTGAAATAGATGAGGCTCAGCCCTGCAATCCATGCAGAGTTCAATTCCTCCCCTGTTGCCAATCGGGAACAAAAGTACAGTGACACAAGGCTGAGAAACTGAACAACTACTGTTAGTAAATACAAAAAGTATCATCGGTCCCTTTTTATTTATAGATGACAAAACTTTTATAGTCACAGCTCCTTTTAAGTTTTTGGTTTGGTTTCGTTTGGTTTGGGGTTTTTTTTTTTAAGGGAAGTGGGGGAAGAGGGAAATACTCTGGTAGCAGCTACAAGTCAAACTCAGCTCAGAAAGCTGTACCTGTTATTTCACTCAAGAGAATAAATTTTTAGCTCACAGGAGGGGAATAACAACAGAAAATACAATGTCATATTAAGCACCAAGCAACAGAAGAAAAGAGATTAAAGAAAAACACAAAGCACCTACAAGAGGTTACGTTTAACAACGGACTCCTGTAACAGATCAGTGAGATCGAGCTTGGTAATCGATCTGCCCAGATCTTGTCCTCAGAGCCAACACATCACAAAATCATGAGAAAGGTCATGGAACTAGGCTCAGCACTTACAAGAAATTGGAAGAAAAACCTATTTAAAAAACATATCTCCAGTCTTACAAGACAGAAAAAATAAATGACATTGAGAAACACCCTGCTGTGACATCATAGCTACATCCTGTCTTTTATCCCAACAGATCACTGGATTTCCAGAAGATTCTCTTTGCTTTCCATAGCCTGACTATTCCAAGACCCTATGCTTCAGATCAATCTGTCCTACGCAACCAGTTACATTGTGGGCACTAGTTCAGATCTCTCAACCTGCCCTGCACTTAGCATATAAATAGTCAAAGCAGTGTTTCCTCATCAGCTTGCCCTGCATTAGAGTCTTCCATTGACACTTGTAAGAAAAACTTAAATATTAGGCTATGCATAGCAGAGTATAACTTTATAGAGAAAGAAAACAGGGAGAAAGCTTAGCCACAGCCCTTCAGTGAAATATAAAATTCTAAGTTATAAGGCATATTGTTTCTGCTCTGTTCTTTAAGCAACAGAGCAAAATAAACATTTGGGCTGGGTTTTTTTAGCTAAAAATAACTTCATAATTTGAAGTTACTTATAATACGAAATACAGAGTAAGTTCATAGTTAATAAAATTGTCTTTAAAGATTTTCCTGCAAAAAATATTTTTTAATATTACTTTATATTATTCAGAAATACATGGAGCAATACTGTCTCTAAGCATTAGGCAGTCTAAGCAGGCATGTTATTTCTTTTAAGGCATGTTTTACTGAAACTGAAGAGGTTTGTTTTTCAGTTGCAAAAGTCACTTCTGCTGAAGTGAAAACAATGAAGTATGACACCTTACTCTAGCTAAGGAATTCACTTCATAGACTATTTATAATAAGAAAGATTTAAAAAAAAAAACAACAACCTGAATTTTATAGTTACAATAATTATGCAGTAACAGTAGGAGTCAACCATCACTAAACAATGAGAGAATTAAAAAAATAGTAATAAAAAACATAGAAATAAACTTGAAACACTGTGTGAGAACATGGTCACTTAACTGTTGGTTAGCACAACTGCTACCTTGGACTTCCAAAGGGCTGGCTTTGGCCTGTTTAGGAGACTGGCTGACAGAGTCCCTTGGGAGGTAGTCCTGGAGGGCAAAGGAGTCCAGGAAGGCTGGACATTCTTCAAGAAAGAAATTGTAAAGGCACAGGAGCAGGCCATCTCCAAGTCCCAAAAGACAAGCTGGCAGGGAAGAAGACTTGCCTGGCTGAACAGAGAGCTTTGGCCAGAACTCAAGAAAAACAAGAGAATTTGGAAGAAGGGGCAGGCCACTCCGGAGGACTACAAAGGTGTTGTGAAGTCATGCAGGCAGAAAGTTAGAAGGGCCAAAGCCCAATTAGAACTTCATTTGGCTACTGGCATGAAAGAAAATAAAAAAATGTTTCTATAACTACAAGACCAACAAAAGGAGAGCTAAGGAGAATCTCCATCCTTTATTTGATGCGAGGAGAAACACAGGGACAAAAGCTGAGGAAAAGGCTGAGGTACTTAATGCCTTCTTTGCCTCAGTCTTTAACAGCAAGATAAGTTGTTCTCTGTGTATGCAGCCCCCTGAGCTAGAAGACAGGAATGGGGAGCAGGAGGAAGCCCCCATAATCCAAGAGAAAACGGATAGCAACCTGCTACACTGCTTAGACACAAGTCGGTGGGGCTGGACGAGATCCACCCTAGGGTACTGAGGGAGCTGATGAAAATCCTTTCCATCATTTATCAGCAATCCTGGCTAACCTGGGAGGTCCCAGTTGACTGGAGGTTAGCAAATGTGATGCCCATCTACAAGAAGGGAGGGAAGGAAGATCCAGGGAACTATAGGCCTGTCAGCCTGACCTCAGACCTGGGGTAGGCTATGGAGCAGATCTTTCTGAGTGCTATTGTGTGGCATTTGCAGGACAACAATCAGGCCCAGTCAGCATGGGTTTATGAAAAGTAGTTCCTGCTTGATGAACCTGGTCTCTTTCTATGACAAGGTGACTTGCTTTTGTGAATGAGGGAAAGGCTGTGGATGTTGTCTACCTAGACCTTAGTAAAGCCTTTGGCACCATTTCCTACAGCATTCTCCTGGAGAAACTGACTGCTTATGGCTCAGATCGGTGTAGTCTTCACTGGGTAAAAAAATGGCTCAGTGGCCAAACCCAAAGAGTTGTCGTGAATGGAGTTAATTCCAGTTGGTGACCAGTCACAAGTGGTGTTCCCCAGGGCTCGGTATTGGGGTCAGTCCTGTTTAATAATCTTTATCAATGATCTGGACAAGGGGATTGAGTGCTCTCTCAGTATGTCTGTAGATAACACCAAGTTGGGCAGGAGTGCTGATCTTCTTGAGGGCAGGAAGGCTCTGCAGAGGGGTCTGGACAGACTGGACCGATGGGCCAAGGCCAATTGTATGAGGTTCAACAAGGAGAAGTGCCAGGTCCTCAACTTGGGTCAAAAAAATCCCATGCAGCACTACAGGCTTGGGGAAGAGTGGCTGGAAAGCTGCCAGACAGAAAAGGACCCAGGGGTGCTGATAATGGCCAGCTGAACATGAGCCAGCTGCCCTTCGAATGCGGTTGTTTTGGGTCTTGCGTAGATGAAGTTAATTTACCCTATAGCCACCCTCACAGTGCTGTGCTTTGTATTGGTAGCTAGAAAGGTAGCTAGAAAGCCACACCAGTGTTCTGGCTACTGCTGAGCAGTGCTTGAGAAGCATCAAAGCTCTTTCTCCAGCATTCCCCGCCCCCCTCACCCATAGGCTGGGGGTGGGCAAGATCTCAGGAGGCAACATAGCCAGGACAGCTGACCCAAAATGATCAGAGGGATATTCCATACCATATGATGTCTGCTCAGCAATAAAATCTAAGAGAAAGGAGGAGGAATGGAAGGTATTTGTAATTTATGGTATTTTTTTTCCGGAGCAACTATTAAATGTACTGAAGCCCTGCTTCTCAGGAGGTGGCTGAACATCACTTGCTGATGGGAAGTAGAGAATAACATAATCTGTTTTCCTTTGCATACACACATGTAACCTTTGCTATTGTTTCTTTAAACTGCCTGTATCTTGACCCATGAGGTTTTTTTCCATCTTATTTTCTTCCAGGAGGGGAGTGATAGATCAGTTTGGTGGGTACCTGGTGTCTAGCCAAGGTCAAACAACCACAACTGTGTCCAGTTTTGTGCCCCTCACTACAAGAAAGACATGGAGACACTGCAGTACATCCGAAGAAGAGCAACAAAGCTGGTGAAGGGTCTAGATAACAAGTCTTATGAGGAACAACTGAGGGAACTGGAATTGTTTAGTCTGGAGAAAAAGAAGCTTAGAGGAGACCTTATTGCTCTCTACAACTGCTGAAAAGGAGTTGTAGCAAGATGGATGTCAGTCTCTTCTCTCAGGTAACAAGCAATAGGAGAAGGAGAAATGGTGTCAGGTTGCAGTGTGTGTGTGTGTGTGTGTGTTAGACTGGATATTAGGAAAAATTTCTTCACTGAAAGGATTATCGAGCACTGGAACAGGCTGCTTAGGGAAGTGGTTGAGTCACCATCTGTGGAAGTATTTAAAAACATGTAGATATGGCACTTAGGGACATGGTTTAGTGGTGGCTTGGCAGTGTTGAACTCAATCTTAAAGGGATTTTCCAACCTAAATGATTCTATGATTCTGTGATTCTAAATAGATTGTCCAGGTCTCTTTAAATTAACAAACTTCTTCCTAAAACCAAGTGGTTACATGCAATTTTTATCTTCACTTGAAGTATCAAACAAGAGGATTTTTTCTTTCCATGCAACACCTTGAATACAGCATGCTTCTCATACCAAAGGCTATATCTATATCAAACCACCTAATAGATCAGATTAAGCACATCCTGGCTGAGTTGCTATGAGTGGCATTCCCACACCAGCTCCAAACCCATTTTTCAGCTCTACTAATCATGAAGGCTTGGCTGCACCAAGACATGTTGTATACAAAGACTGAAGCAATTTGGAATTGAGACTTTTTGAGCTTATTCATTCAAGCCTTTGCTGTTTCTCTTCTGAAAAAGAATCACAACTTCTGCACAGCTCTTAATTAGCAGTAATTCATAATTTGGGGGTATATTCACTAGATTATTTGGTAAGGACTTACATTTGTGAACACTAATTGAATTGCAAGTACTTTATAACCTCTCACCAAAAAAATGACATTTTTGAAAAATAGCTATATTTATGGAATTCTGGTTCAGGAGCTGAACTTATCACAAACAGTGTACCAAGGACCCATGAGGCAGAATAGCTATCAAAGTCTTATTTCTAGCAGTGGGAGGATTCCCTTGGTTCAGGCACTGAGGAAAACAGCCACAAGGCATCTCACTAATGAGCATCTGAAAACCTGGCTAGAGGCAGAGCTGGTGAGCCAGTAACATGGTTGGGAGTAAAAAAGGTACTGCGGGACTCCACAGCTTTTGCACTGCATATTGGTACATAAAGCATGCATTACAGAATGAATTCCCAGGACTTTTTGCTATGTCACAGGCAGCAGAATAGCCCTGGAATAGAAAATGTAAAAGGTAACTTAAAGCTGCCTTAACTATTTGCCTTCAGTTTCAAGGATGTCTTTCTACGTTAGAGCAGCAACAAGTCATGTAACAGCCCTGCAAAACAGTATCCAATGAAGAACAGTCCTTGCATATTACAGGAAGCTTTCTCTTGGCATTAGAATGGTTGAACTGAGCTGCCATCATCAGTGAGTGCAAAAAGAAAAAATATTGTTATTTTATTCCATAAGAACCAATTTCCTCAGAACATTTAAAAATTAAATTAGTTATATTTGAGTTTGTGACAACTGAAATAAGCAAAACAAACGGTAGTAGAATGTTAAGGATAAGGAGCAATAGATATTATTTGTAAACAATTCATCTTGCAAAACTATTTGATTAGAAATCAGTAGAATAATTGTGTTGGTTTTATTTAAAGTGTTTTTCCTGTCTGAGAGGTCCTTTTTCCATAAAAGATATATAAATTGTTTCTCATAATGGTATTCCCCCCAAAAAACCTGGGTTTTTTTCCTTAATCTAGGTTGTGCTCTCAAAACTAATTTAGCAGAAGAGTAAACCTGTAGTGAATTCATGATATGAAGAAAGATGATCCATGGAAAAGAGGGAAAAACTCATGTCTTCTCAGACTTACTTCTTTATTCTGACAAGTTTCAACTCACTCTCTTATTTGGTGTCCAGGTGGAGGAGGAATCTTTTGTGACTTGCCTGGCATAGTTCACTCTAAGGGATTATTTGTGCCTTCTGCTACATTGCCCTCTGACTTCCATCAGCCACTTCTAAGGTAGCAAGTCTTGGTAATCATACTGTTCTTAATTTATAATTCCTAAGAAATTCTTTCATGAGCTAAAACATAATAAAGAACATATAAGAAATTATTAAGATAACAATATATGCTATACACTTAGCTGAAAATAAAGTAGTGAAAATTTACCTTAATACTTATTTCTTGTAAGTTGTCATCAGTACATGTTAGTAGTAAAAAAAAAAAAAAAAAAAAGTCTTCTCAGTATTATAAATTTATAAATTGCAATACTAAGATTAGCAGGGAACACAGAAATAAAAAGTAAACCCCAAGGAACTTGAAACTCAGAAATGGTGCTGAATATAGTCATGTAAACCAACTTTTTCAACATAAAATAATTACATAATTATAAATATATTGGAAACAAACCTTAAATTTTCGCTTCCACATAAAATGACTGAAATAAAGTTTTCTACACAGAAACTGCAACATACCTGTTCTGCCTCATTTTCATGGCAGACAGGAAAATAACATTTCCTTTCCACCTCCAATGTAAGTTAGTGTCAGGCTGCACAGAGAATAAAAAAGCAGAAGACTGCCGGTTTGATAAATTTATCCAGGATTTATCCGTATTCCACACTGTCCCCTTGCATACTTTCCAGACAAATATATGCGTATGGACAGAACCACTTTGAATCTCCCTGGCAGCAATGAAATGCTCCATTTTGTGAATGGTCTAAATACCTCAAGATAGATTAAGGAGAATGTCTTCTCTCAGGACTAAGGAATGTGCCAAAAAAGTGTCTGGATTACTGTGAAAAAAAGAGGGCAAGGGTAGATTGATGCAGAGGTCTTAGACTATAGCCATCTTAGCCAACAGTGGGAAAAAGAATATAGTGCTGAGAGCTGGAATGGCTGTATTAAAACGTGCAGGAAAGCAAAGGAAACTTTTATTTAATGAGACCAGAATAAGGAGCACAAAAAGTAGACAACAAGAATCATCAGTGAACAGTTAGATGAGAAATTTTAGGGAAAAGCTTTTACAGAACATGGGAGAAGGGAAGTGTGTCAAATATGCAAGTGTTTAAACTGGTCTATGCGCGTAAAGAAAAAAGGAACAAGAAGTTGAAGGAGGTGGAATGAGATATCCAAATTCTAGAAATTACAGACACAAGGAGAATGAGCCTGGGATAAGAACTACAGGTGAAAAGAGACAGGATGGAAACCATTTGGAAAAAGAGCACACTGATGTAAAATAGGAGGAAGCTTACATTCATCAGCACACCTTCTGTTTCTTATACTTGAAGTAAAAGAAGGCCCAAATTAATTCCCTTGAAAACCTCTGTAACTTCATTAACTCAAATGGCAGCAGTCTGCATGGTTAGTCCCTTGGCTCAGCAGGAGGGCTTCACATGACAGAGCTTTCCAATAAGACAGAAGGAAGAATATTGGAAGGAAGAGCAAACTAGAAACCACCTTCTTTTAAAACACTACATTAAAAATAACAGTTAGGATTCTAGCCTTAGTTCAGTGCTTTTTAAACACAAGCTATATTTATAACCACAAGTACATAATTCACTTTCACCCATGTCATGATTTTCTTCTCTGTGACAGTCATATAGAAAGAAAACACATTCACCTCAGCTGTCAGGTCCTTAGACTAGATCATTTAGCCTTTTTCTTTTTGCTTCTGTTTCAAGGTATATGGCCTAGCTGTTTCCCAACTCCCTGATTTACCGATTTACAGTTAGTTTGGATGTAAACGACTGGGTTTATCTGTGCTATTTTCCCCTTCTAACAGCTCCTGCTAGCTCTCAATGCTCTCATTAAACTTAATGCTTAGTCAGCTGTTCACTATCTTCAGATGACTCTTCTTTACATTCATTCCCTTCACCCAGCAAGGTGGCAAAATACAGCACAAGTGCAGCTGAAGTACAAACTGCGATAGAGGCTTCCTCCCTCAGCTGTGAACATACGGTTTAACACCACTTGCTTGTTACCAAAGTGGCTGGAGATAAAAATGATTACAGCTTATTTAGTCTATATTTGAATAGTTGCAACAGAGAATGAACAGAAGCTAAGTCTCAATTTCTTTTACTAACAGTAACAGAAGTTCCAGCTGCCTATACTTTAACAGCCAAAGAAACTATTGTGACAATTTAATAGGATATTCCACATAACAGAGAAAACGTTCTAACAGAGAAAAAGTTCAACTAGTAATACTTTTTGTAACTTCTAATTGAGTTAGAATATATCATTCTAAAAAAAAAAGGTGACAATTTAAAGACTATGTCAACTTATTAATGTCATTTCAGTTTTTAATTAGCATCTATGGCTACATGCTCTGTGTGAACTAGAACTCCTCAACCATGGCGTGAAAAATAGTCTTCCTAACTGAAAAGCTGCATAGGACCATGCAGAGGCTATCCATATGAGAAAGATCTTTACAACTGAAACAGTGGAGCTTCCTCCAAAAGAATCATTGCCTTATAGCAATGTTTAATCTCAGAAATCTATTAGGGGGATAACTGGGTGAAATATAATGCTTGTGATATACTGTGAAAACAGGTTAATGATCTAATGATTTCTCTCAGCTTTAAAATCTATTTCCTCTGACAATAATTCAGTGTAGCATAAAGAGCACCCTAGACTGTGCAGTTTGATTCTCACAGTCATTACTGTACTGAGGATCAATGGAGAGATTCAAGAAGATAAAAATAGTGTCTCAAACATACACAAGCACTGGCCTCGAGGCAAACATTGGCCCTGAAGGGGAAGAGCAATTTTGCAAAATACTTTGGAGAGATGATAGCCTACAAGGTATGCAGGATGGAGGCAGTGATTTCATATAGACCTGGTGTGAGGCATTCAGAGCAGGCTAACAGCAGTGTATGTCCTCAACCAGCACCTGCCTGACCAATAAACTTTTTATTTAGCACTAAGATTGTTAATTGCTAGAATAGAGACCAGAAAAGACCTTCCTAAAAATTTATTCATTGCAAAGAATTATCATGTTGAGGAGGAGGCTAATCCACCTCATTCCTAATGGCCAAGGATAGGCTAGTTACTGATCCTTCTGTTTGCCAACCACAGATCTTCAGACTGATGAGTAGTCACTTACTAGTTTTTAGGAGGATTTTTCCTTTTGTTTTAAAATTAAACCAGTATCATTAAAAGGAATATAATGAATATATAGCTATATTTCATATATATATATACACACATCATTAGAATTGTTCTAGAAATCTCCTCCTTTTAATATCTGTTCCTTCTGCTATGTATATTGAATTTGAAGGTTGAAAATTTCTGCATCCTCCTCATATTTCATCCATCTACCAGTGTATACAATAACTGAACCTCTCTGAGCACATGGGCTTGGGAGATGATTGTTTCCATTTAACAGGAAAGGGCTATTGCACACACACATAACTGAAGCAGGACAGAGAACCAGGTCAATCTGGAAGGTACAGCAGAAGCACTCACTCCACTCCTCAGGACCTTGCTCCTCTCAGGTAGGAAGTTTTGGCCCAGATTCTAGTATGTGGATCCATGATTCCACTTTTGGGCTTTCTACAAGACATTGGTGACAGCCTGGTTCTGATGCTGAAAGCAGCTCCTGCCACCAGATGTCTGGGAAACAAACATGAGAGGGAAAAGGGAAAAAAATTGAAATGCGTACTCAAGCAGCTGTCCTGGAAGAATCAGTGGGTCTGCCCTAGCTTTTTTCCATTAAGACATTTATGCTAATAATTTCACTCACTGTACTTTCCTGATCCCAAATGGTCTTTTTTTTAAGTGACCAACCAACAGAACCACCTTCAAGAATATGGAAGAACAGTCAGGTTTGAGTATATTCAGCAGCTGTACTTCCAGGATTACCCTCAATACAAAACCTACAATCTTGATTCAGCCCACACATCTGATTTCAGTGACTCTGGCTGAGGTGACTAACTACTGTGCCTCTATATTTTCAGTCCAATGGTGATTTCAGCAGAGGATCATTATGTCGATCAGTACAGCTTTGCACAGAGAGCTGAGAAATACAAGACAATCAAGCAATCACACTTCTCATTTCTGAGAAGACAGAGGAAAATCTCAAGGGTGGTTGTTAGCCACACAGAAAAAACCAATTTAGCAGAGATTATACTAGAAAGGAAAGGAAACAAAATGAATTAATTAAATTAATGGAATAGAAATAAATGAAGGTGTTTCCAGCCAAAATATGTTGAATGTATCTATTATTGAGGTATGAGATATACTTGCCTACTAAAAATATCCATGAATAATTCAAGGTAAAAGTCATGGGTTGTTTTCAGGAACTCGTCACTTATGATTCACTCTTCTACTTAAACTATTTTCTCTCAAATTCTGCAGATGGTAATAAGGTCCTAGCTACTGTATGACTAGCAATGTAAAGGAAATACAATTCACATGGCTGAGAAAGCAGACTTAAAAGGGACAATTTACAGAGCGATTGTTTAATTCAACTATCAACATTAAGGTGTTTAGCACCAGCTAAAAAGTCTCTAAGAAATTTAACTGAATGAGGGACTCTGAATTCTTCCTGTTTCCTCTTTCCTTCCACGTTCATTATCAAAGAATGTTTTAATTCACACGGTTCTTCAGATAAAAGAAATACAGAACCTTTACAAAGCTGTATTAACTCAAAAAGCTATGAAAGTGAAAGGCACCTCAAAAAGTGACTTCCAGATTTATTTTTTTAAAAGCAAAGAGATTGTATGTACTGGAAAAAACTCTCAAAAAATTATGAAAAATAAAAAATATAAACCTATTCTCATTCCTCATTCTCTTTTCCTATGTCACTTAGATTTTCACTTTGAATTTTTTTTTTTACTTCTTCCTCTATTAACATTTGGGTTTTGCTGCTTAAGCTTCCTGACTTTTACTGTTTTGTTGGTATGTACAATCTGTGAAATCTCAGTGATTTTAGGTAGCATAAACCAAGAGTATATCAGTGATTCTCACACTGAAATTATGTGAAAGTTTCCTAGTTCTATGGAAGAAACGTCTATATGTAGTACAGCAGCTGATAAAATATTTGGAAAAAGGTACCTGAAATTTTATTTTAGACAAGCAAATTCTAGTTAGAAAACTTCTTTCTAACAGAAAAGAAATCTACTTTCCTGAATCCATGTTATTTTTGAGTTACAAAGGAAAAGGGCCCAAGCTTTTCATTTTAAGTAACCATTTGTTTCATGTTAAGGTGTTAAGAATTATTGTTGTCTTACTAATGGAGTTTTCAGTTGCATAAGCATTAGTCACAGCTATATTGAAAACAGTTCTCTTGTGACAATTCTAACTTACTATCTCAGAAAAAATCTTAAAATTTTTTAATGGCTGTTATTAAGCTTACTGGGCAGCAAAATGTCATGAATAGTTTCATTTAGGCTGCTAGCACATCTATCTGCATTTGCACCTCAGAAATGCAGTTCCACTCACTTGACATTTAAATTGCTTTGTCAGTCAGCAGAAAACAAATTCACACATGCAAATTAAAAAAAAAAAAAAAAAAAAAGTCATCCTGTATTATTGTGTTTCTCCAAGGGGCAAAACATGGAAATGTTACAATAAAATTGTGTTTCATTTGTCATACCTAACCACAGCTCAACCCAACAAAGCAATGTTCTTAATTGACTGTATATAAAACAGTCAAGTCCTTTTACACTATATTAGAATGCTATATTAAAATTACATGCTTATTGTTATCAGAAAATACTATATTGGTTTCTAAAAATAAATGTGATAAGCTATCCCATGATGCACATGACAACTAAACCCTCAAAGCTGCTATATTCTTTCTCCCAGCAGATTAGATTTTTAGACTGTTATGTTGTACTCATCGTCTTCATCCCATCTTTCCCCAAAAGTGTTATAATATCCTCTGGTCTCTTTGGAAAATAGTTTGATCTTTTTCTTTTCAGACACTTGCACAATGTATCTTAATGGTAAAACAACACATGCAATGAAACTATGGAAGTCTGCAAAGTCTAAAAACACCTGACTGTTTGGGAGTTTCTTAAATTTCCTTGCCAGGATGTCAGATTTCTCAGATTTGCCTGATTCCATGGAGTTTATTTTAATTTTTTATTGAGACTACTGTTCTCAACAATAGACTTAGAAAGTTATTTTCCCTCATTCTAATGTTAATTTATGATTACTCTTCAGTGCTAAAAAACTATATGCTTCTGCAGGAAAAATGAGTATTATGAACCTTTGTAAATGTAACATCTAGCAAAAAAACCCCAAACCAAACCAAACCAAAACAAAACAAAGAAATTAACTTTTTTAGTGTCCAGTTTCTGATGCCTATTACACAATAGTATTAAAATTAAGGCATTTATCTGAAGTTATTTATTTAGACAGATAGAAAGATAATCAGATTCTCATCCAAAATAGTATTTTGAAATAAACTAAAATAGTTGCTATATTTCTATGGAATCTTGGCAAATAGAGTGCTGAAAAAGTTGAGAAGGTTATCACCACTTAGTATCAGTGGAGCATATGAAATAAATACACATAGGGAAATCATAAGAGATCAAACCATATGTGGGAGATCTTAAGTCTTATAATTTAATGCAGTGTTTAAACCCACTGAAAGGTTATGGCAATGAAAATGAGATAAGACAATGTCTGGAACAAAGTAGGAACTGAAAATATATCTGTCCCTAACTTTTTTGAAAACTCTAAGCTACTATGGCTCCACAGAAGCTGCCTTGGACAGAGACTGTAACTTTTTGGTTCATACCTATGGAAAATGATGAAGTGATTTAGCTATAATAGTTTCAGCGACCAGTAAAATGGATTCCTGTGCCATTTTGTGACTGCTTGAGTCATCAGGTCTTTTGTTCTATGAGGAAGGAAAATTAACGTTCCTTCTGTTTTCACAGCTGGTATATTCCTTTTCAGAGCCTTTTTTTTTTTTTTTTTTCAGCTGCTATATCTTTCTCTGAAATTATTTTATTCTCAGAACCGACCATTCTCTGGATGTTTGTTTTTGAGGTCAATCTCTTTTCAGTCCTAGCTACATCAGATTTTCCCCTGGATACTATCTAGTACAAGCTCCTTCCAGTTCCACTCCACAAAAGCTTTTAATGTTGCTTTCTAGGACACTCTTCATGTTCATACTCCTTTAACAAGTCACATTAATGCAGAAAACTGTAATAAGTTGAAGAGTTAATCTGTATATTTATGGCTGAAGTTGTAAAAATTTTTCCTCCCATAAACTTTTCAGGAGACTATATAGAAGACAGCACCAGAATCAATGCCTTTTTCCTAGTCCTGTAGAAGAGGGGAGGGGAGGGGTAGGGTAGGGGTAGGGGAGGGGGAGGGGGAGGGGAGGCGAGGCGAGAATAGTTTCAGTTAGAAGGGACCTACCAGTGATCATCTAGTCCAACTGCCTGACCAGTTCAGGGCTGGCCAAATTAAAGTATGTTTTTCAGGGCACTTTTCAACACTGACTGGCTGTTCCAGTGTTTGACCACACTCTTGGTAAAGAAATGCCTCCTAATGTCCAGTCTAAACCTCTCCCAGTGCAGCTTTGAACCGTTCCCATGTGTCCTATCGCTGGATACCAGGGACAAGAGCTCAGCACCTCCCTCTCCCCTTCCCCTCCTCAGGAAGCTGTAGAGAGCAAAAAGGTCACCCCTCAGCCTCCTTTTCTCCAAACTAGACAAGCCCAAAGTCCTTAGCCACTCTTCATGGGACATTCCTTCCAATGCTTTTACTAGCTTTGTTGCCCTCCTCTGGATGCATTCAAGGACCTTTACATTTTTCTTAAATTGTGGGACCCAGAACTGCACATAGTACTTAGGGATGAGTGCACCAATGTTTGCTGCGATCCTTCCAAAGTACTGTTTTCTCCTGGGATTTTTCTTTAAATTCCCCTCTGACCAGGTGCACTAAGCATGCTTATGGAACAGTTCAGGTGGGTAGGGACCTTGAAAGATCATCTGCTCCAACCTTTTTATGGGAAAGGAAGCCTACATGAGATTATATTAACATGCTGTGCAGTCACATCTTGAAAACTTCCAGTGATGAGGACTCTACCGTGTTGCTGCTCTTACGGTAAGGAAAAAAAACAACTTACTTGTTTTGAGATGAAACCTCTCCTGGTGAAACATACCCATTTCTCCTTGTCTTCTTCACGTGCCTACATGTGAAAAGGGAGACTGTCCTCTTTGTAGCTGCTCTTTAAATACCGGAATATTGTTGTGTCCCCCTTGAGCCTTCTCTTCTCCATCAAGAAATGACCTACTACCATCAGTCTTTCCTCATAGGACAGGGTCTCCAGCCCTTTTACCATATTCATGGCCATCCTTTAGATAGTCTCCAGTCTGTCTGTGTCTTTTGCATTGTGAGACCAGAACTGGACACAGTACTCCAAGTATGGCCTCACAAACACTGAGTAGAATGCTTGTGGAGACATATTCTACCATGTCCTCCAGAGAAAATTATCTATTATCCTCTGCCACCTTCAGGAAATTGTAATGTTTTGGGTTTGTCTGATTTTTTCCTTTTTTTTTTTAGAATAATTTACTTAATTTCAGTGTTTTAAAAAATAAAATAAATGTAAAAAAATGTAAAACAAAAAAGAAAAGAATGATCAAGATAGAAATTACTTCCTTTTCTCCAGTTTTCACTATTGCACTTAAATGCCTTCCCAACCTACAATTATTTTTTTCCCTATTTTGACCCTATTATCTAATGAAGAACAAATAAACAAAATCAACAAGCAAAAGAATCCCTCAGAAAATACAACCCCCAGAAACAAAACAAAACTAAGGGTACTAAGGGTAAAAACTATCCCACAAAGAAAGGACACGTCTTTTATGTGCACATAGTTCACTCTGATCCATCAGAGCATGTCTTACCTCCCAAGACTTGAATGACTTAATCAAACATTTACTTGCTCCCTGAAGCTATAAGATGATAAAAATTCCATACCTCGCAGAGATCACATGAAAAAGAAGAAACACAGGTTAAACAAGCAAACAAAGAAAAACTTATTTTGTCAATGTACTACCCATTGGTAAAAGGGAGCTTGTTTTGGGGTTTGGGTTTTTTTTCCCTCTAAGTGACATATAATTAGTAGACTGTGATGCTAATATGCAAACAGATATACATGCAAACACAATCATTTTTCACACAAACACAGAGAGAACTTATGTGCTTTACCAACCTCAACAACAAGATATTCTGTTTCTAAAAAAATCTGAGGGTCTCTTCCCCCCCCACCCCCCCACCCCAAACATCTTCTGCCTTTAAAACATCCTTACAGTTTCCTCTGTTGCACCTACAATTCATTCTAAAATGCCTACAGCCACTGGGGAATATACTGATATCTAAATATTGTATCACAGTGGTGTTTTCTTAAAATTCTGGTACTCTTGGGTTTCACAATAGCCAGAAGGTAATTTCAGTGCAGAAATGGAGATCACAGATTGTGATTCTACTTCTAGATCTAATAACACCTGGTAATAAAAGCACATGCTATACAATGTCTCTCAAAGATTCTTAACTGAAAGGTACAAAACCTCCTTATAGGACAAAATGATCCCTGGAATGTGGTTGACTGTTTTCATATGTTTGATCTAACCTCAAGCTAGTAATACTGATCAAAAATTCTGTTATTTCCAAAGACCAGTCTATTTCAAAGAAATTGTCTAGATATTCCTAATGGAAGTTTTTACATACAAATAAATTCTAAAATGCAGTTACCAAAGGCATCAGCTCTGACAAAAATACCTCTCTGTGGCCTTACCAGACAATTATCGGCACCAGCCTAACTTTCAAGTACTTCTGAGGTTTTAGTATTAGTATTAGAAGTTGTAATATTAACCAAGATGCATCCAAGTAGATCACATTGCTGAAGTATAAGGTAGCCTCAGAACTAGTAAAATAATTATAGCTTGCTCTAGAAAGGAATATGACAAGTTTCATGCATCTGTTATTTCTCAAGCTGATGATGTGGAACAGGGCCTTGTTATATGTCTCTTTCTTCCAAGTCTCACCATATTTTGCTATTGGCGGACTGGCAAATCAGATGATGAAGATGAACTTGCTCTGCATACGGACACACACTGACCTCTGCCCCCTACCCTTTGCTCTTGACTGTCCTATGCTTTATTCTTCAGGGAATAAACAGGTATTCTTTCATGTTTACTATTACATTCTGACACATATACATGCAAGATACTGCTTTTAGTATGGCCAGGACAATTACTTTATTAGGAAGTGGTAATAATCTTCACTACAGTAAAATTGCAGCGGTGTATTATTCAGAAAAATGAATACAGGGAAAGTGGATGGCCAAATCTAAGGATGCCTGTGTGTCTCATACCAATTATCAACATGTCATTGAAGGGGGATCACATTAGAACACATGATGTCTTCATGGACTATTGCAGGAAAAAAAACTTAGATTGCATGTACAAAGGCATACTAATGCTAGAGAAAAGTCATTAAGGAACTGCTGGCTTTTTTGCCCGATTACTTTAGTTCTGAGCTTTGTACTGAGAGGTGGCATGGTTTTCATAATAACATTTTTAAAGCACAGCTTTGTACTTTATTATTTATTCATGCTACAGGATGAGCCTTTGGATTTTTCTTAGAATTCACAAAAGGCTGATTGTTAAATGAAAAGCAATAACCTACTGATCTCAAAAGAGAGGACACACAGACTGTCAATAAATACATCAAAAGGAAGCTACATTCACAAGCTAATTAAGTAAGTCTCTACAGATGAGCAGAGATGGACTAAAGTATGTTTCAGAAGACTGTACATAGTACACTCATTGCTTGGATGTATTTGTTACCTGAATAAATACAACATTCTTCAGACTCCACTGTTCAGTTCCATTCATCTTCTGACTAATGAAAGTAATTATCCTTGCTCCATACTAACTCTGTGAGTATCCCCAGGAAAGAACACAAGATTTTCATTCAGTGCCTGAGTACCACAGAACCAGGGTTGTTAGAATAAGTGGTTTCTGACTGCTGTCAGGAATGCTTCGTCAAATCAAAGCATTAATCCTGCTTATCACTTTTCACTATGAGGCACCACGTTTTATCTCTAGATGAAGATTTGATTCATAGTCTTTTAAACACATATTAATTCAAACTTACTGTCATGAAGCTTTTCTGTCTGATCATTTGTTCTTGTAGAAGAAGCTTTCTCTATTGGAGAAATTTTGGAACACAAAGGTTGCCTTTGCATCAAAGGCTTTGTGTCATGCCCCCATCTGCTAGCAAAAAGATTTTTTAAATAGTATTTTTCTTCAACAAACGCTAATACATGTGCTTAAAGGACTCCCAAAACCTAGACTTTCAAAGAAAATACAGAGCATCACTGGAGTGGTGATAATGTTACAAAAATCTTCAGATTAAATATTACAGTACTTCAAAAATGAAGTTATGGTGCCTCTCAGCACAGTTCTTGTATTTTTTTTTAGAGAAATGGGCACTGCAGAAGAGAAGGAAAAATGTTATACAATGCAAGTAGTTTTTTGGTTCTTTTTTGTCATCACTTCTGACCATTTGCTTATGACCACTTATTCCTATTTGTGAAAACTCCCAAACAACATTTTGGCCATTCAGACCAAAATTCCAAATTGTCACTTCTCCATTCCATGGCATAAATTTGTAAGCCTGATATTTATTAAGAATGCAAATATTTTTTGTTTTATTGAATACAGCCTTAGTACATGGTATTGAATGTAAACAGAAGACATGCAATGATTGCAAATGTAGCATATATACAGAGATACAATAGTAATAAAATATTTCTGCAGGTTCCAAACCTGCTTTGAATATGGAAATGTAACCTTTTGTGTAATGGTGGAAAGAGGTAAAAGAAGCTAAGGAAAAAAGCTTTTAAATAAAAACGTTATTAAGCTACTATATAAATACATCTGTAGTTAAAATAAACTGTTCTTTAAAACTAAGAACAGTAGAATACAGGAGTAACACAGTAACATACAGGTAGTGAAGCCAAATTAGTGATGCCAGGTTCTGAAATTACTGCAATCCAATGAGATTCCAGCAGAACTTCAATAGATTTAGGGAAGCATTACCTGTGAGGAGTACCAGCAGAAGAGACAGAAACAGTAACCATGGAATGCAGCAGTTAGATAGCATCCCCACTCCAAGAAGCTGCCTCGGACATTATTCTGGGTGAAATGTGATCCTTCATCCCATACATACGGTGGGTTTGATCCAGGTCTTTCTTAAGTGAATAGAAAAGGGAAAACTTTTTGTGTGTGTGTGATATGTTGTTGGTCCCTTAGTTAATGGGAGTTTTTGAAGATTGGTCTTTGACTGTGTTGTAGATATTACAGCAAAAAATAAGGCTGGGTAACACATATTTTTTTCCTTTCAAACCCCTCCCTACAGTTTTGTCCACAGTTGTGCTAATATACCGACATGCCATTTTGTGACTAAGCTTTATCAAGCATCAACACAGATTTTCTTAGGTCACATATTCTACTGCTTTTCACCTACGTGAATGGTGCTACCCAAATTCACTCCAGCTGTGGTTCTGGGTGATAGGAAATACCATACTATTTTGCTATATTTGTCTGCTTTATTGTGTTGAAATGTCTCTGTTGTGTTTCCAGGCTCAGAACTGGTCACGCAGTTGTATTCAGAAAACAGGAGAGGCAGCTGACATCCACAGATCTCTCCCCATACTGTACAGATGGCATGGAAAAGTCATGCCAGAAGACTGATTCAGTTACTTCAGCAAACTATGACTCGATTTAAAAAATATACTGTAACACATTTTAGTCAAGTAAATTATTCATACTGCACATGAAAATACCTGATATTAGAATGAAATGGTGGATGTTTCCTCACTGGAAGAGTGTGAAAAGTATCACATTTTGTACAGGAATATTTTTCAGTGTGTATTGCAATTATAAAAAAAACAACCTATAATGTTTAGCAAGTGACATCAAAGGCCAGCAAAGAGTAATTCTTATCCCCTCTTCATTTTAAATACTTAAAATAAAGTGTCTTGAATTAGGTTAATTTATATTGGAATATGATTCTAAAATGTTATGAAAATCTGATATCACGAATTTTATTGACTGCATGACTGCAAACTTCACCCTTTCAGCCCTCCAAGACAGATAAAAAATTCTTCTTGTCAATATAACTGGGACAAAATCTCTCCTATGTACAGTGGCACAGAAAGGACAGAAAAAGAGCCCAAATAGAATCTTCTTGAAACATAAAAGAAAGCCTTCCTTATGAAGACTTATGGCTTTGATAAGACCATGCTTAAGAACATTTTGTCAGACCCAAATGGGAACAAAATCTGTAATATTGCTGTGATAAAGTGTACTGCCACTGTTTCCCCATTAACGATGTTCCAAACACAACTCTTCCTCAGTTATATGAATTTGGAAATTAACTTTCATGTCAGTAGTACTAAATCAGTGTAGATTTGTAGCAAGTACAGAATGTCCAAAAACTTAATTAGCTCACTCACTATTAATTGAAAAAAAAAAACTAAGGGAATGGCTTTCTAGTGATGGAAACCTAACTTTATCTACTTTGCAGAAAATCTAAGTAATTAAATAAAATTTGCAACATGCCTTGCAAGAACGTCTGCTGTTCTACTATATTAACAAGTTCTGCAGTGTCATTCTGTGCCCACAATTCAAAATAATTTCAGATAGAGGGCCTTCTTCGGGATAAAACACTGGCTAACACCAACATCTGCTGTTTAAGCATAGGATCATCACTGAGAATGAGTACTGTTAGCAAAAAGGAATGGCCTATAAGAAAATGAAAAAAAAAAAAAATCAGATAAATTTGAAAATATTATTAATTTTTGTATTTAACAAAGAAAAATTAGGAATTTTGCTGCAGTTTTGTACACTACAACAATTCATCAAGAGAGTGCTATTCTTCTGAAGCAGCTACAGTTTGCTGGTAATAATTCCCAAGTGAGTAGGATGCACGCTGACAAATCTAGAATAACAAAAAAGCAGTTAGAAGTGAGGCAATGGCACAATGGTTTCTACAAAAGAACAAGAATATTAGCATGATATAATAAAGCACTGTGTTTGATTAAAAAAAAATTAAAAAAAAAAAGAGTTGAATACATTTGAACCTTTTAAAATTGTCCTTAGCCCATATTAAGATACCTTGTGTTCTTTTTGAATGTCAAGTCTTCTGGTATAAATCCAAACTGACAGAAGCAATGAAACAAAGTTGTTTCAGATGATAGATGATTCAGATGATAGATTTCCACATAATTGGAAATAAGATCAAATTTTCAGTACCGTTTTAGGAGTATGCCCCTCCCCACCTCCAGCACTCCTCAGCATGCTGTAAATTGTAAGCTTCTTTAAGTCCTGTAGTTCCTATACAAAAATCTGGAGAGACCACTAATATTTCTCTGTCTTCTAACAGAGTAAATATGAACTTTTACTACACATTGTGACCCTAATTCATGATTTCATGAAAGATCATACTTGTTACTAATCTTCTAGTCTCTGCTTACATCACCCTGAAGATCAGAGAGAGCCAACAAGTACTTTTAGATAAACATATATATAGTTATATGTGTGTATATATATATATAAACATATATACATATAGCCTTAACAACACAAACATAGCTGAGATACCACTCATCTTCTGAATCAGGTTCTGAGCCAAGAAGCAGAGATGTCACGTGTCACTCTAACAATTAAGATACTCAATACTTTATAGGGAGTGCTTGTTTGCATTTACTTAAAAATTCTATGAGCTATGGACATATATGCGAGTATTAAAATGCATTCACAGATAGAATATTCATTGATTACCAGTTGAGTACTGTTTCCTAGGTTCAGCTGCTTTATTATGTATTTGGGAATGTTTTCAGAATATTGCTGCATTCCTTCAAAAGAGAAAATTATTTTACAATTCTTACTATGTAACAGTAACATATAATTAGTTTATTTTGAAACAGCATGTCCTCCAAAGAGTGCAGTTATTCATCCTTATTATTACCATCTATTATGATCCATCACTCCATCATGTGGGTATTTAATTTTGATAGCCTGAATATGAACCAGGATTCACGTCACTCTGAAATGTTTGCAGTACCATATCTTATATGAAATTAAACTTACAAATTTAGCAATGACTGCACTTGTGGAAATAAAGTGTATTGTTCTTTTTATCTAAAGCTTAGGGTCTCAAGTCAGTGATGCTCTAAGAAATCGGGCACCAATTCAACAGCAACAACAGAAACCCTCTTTTGGGAATATGTAGGCCTATGCACAGCCTAATTAAACTATGACCGGGGAGTTATTATATTTAAAATGAAAATTTAAAAAGAAACAATTTCTTAATAACAATATTAGATTATTATTTACATAATATTTAGACAAATATACATTTTGACTTCCTGTGGCTTTTAATTCAAGTTAGTTAATAAAAAATTCAATATTTTCAAGTCAGTTTATTTCACAAGGCTAAACTGTAGCTCTAAGGAATGCTTAGCACATAGATGTGATCTCTGAAGGACGGTTTAGGTAACCTTGGATTACATCATGATTCTAAATGTCTTTCTTTGTTTTTCAGCTTCTCCCTTGCTGCAAGGCTGGGAAAGGAACATACTGTCCTTAAAAGATCATTAGCTTGATAGAAATCAGAGAAGTCCTTTTGCAAGTATATTGGCTGTAATGCACACAAACAATTTACTTTCAGTATTTTCCATGCCTTCACTTACCTGGGGAATTTACTTCTACAAATTTAAAATTCTACCAACCATGTTATATATGCTGAAAATAGACTCCTTGTACTAATTGTACATGTCAGTATAATTTTCAGTAATATTAATCTATTTACTGGTTTCGTAAGGCTAACTGCTTTGCAGGGTGCCTCACCTGAGTTATACTTTACATGGAAACACACAGGTTTTTAGATTCTACTTTAGGTTTTATGCAACTTGAATGCAGAGAGGAAAGGTGGGGCTGGTGCCAGAAAGAACTGCCAAGTAGTTCCAGTTCTGTTAAACTACTCAAGAGAAAACAGCCCTATGGTGATGTTGCTTTGAATTCTTTATGGGGCTCCCAAAAGTGACAGATTCCTCCAGGCCTCCAAATTAGCAAACCTAGATCTGTTTCTAGTAAAATCACAATCTATGCCTTTTTGTAGTCTGGTTTCAGGAAAATACAATTAATACAAACCACAGCTACTCAGGTGGAAAGTTGTAGGCTGTTCACTAGAGGACTAAATCATGGGCTGCAGCAGCTACCATGTTGTTCAAAGCTTCTCTGCTCTATAATTACCCTTCAGGCTTGCCGTTCTCTTTTTCTTGTCATTCTGTATTTTGAATTGAGTGGAACAGGTAACATTCCAAAATCACTTTCATTGAATTTGAACTAGGCTTAAACATGATTAATGTGTACAACTGGTGTACGCAAAGTTTTGCCTTGTAGGAAATATGCACAGAAATAAATTAAGTTCCTTCTACTGAAACATTTTGAAAACTGCATGACAATGTGAGTCATAGTATCCCATTGAAATTTCTAAAAGGTTGCTTAAACCAGCCTAGATGGCTTTGCACTAGAGCATACAAAGAACTCTAACTCCTCTGAGCTGTAAGATCAAATTGCCAAATTGGGGTCTGTAAAACAGAGTCAGATGACACTTAATCTCTATCTGTAAATACCGAGAAAGGTGCCCTTGGCCTTGGCGCTGCCCCAGCCACAACAGCCACACTATACCGCTGCCTGGCTTGAACCAGCACCAGCCTTATTGCTGCTGCCTCACGTGGACATCCCTGGCCTGCAAGGCCCAGCTCTCTTAACTTCTATGCATCTATGTTTTGCTTTGTGAGAAAGGAATTGTCTACCACACTCTTTCTAACTTTATTTGTGAGTGTTTGGATGGGTGAACTTAACAGAGAGATCAGAAATAATAATAGAATCTGACTACCTGTTGCCGGTTTAGCAAATTTTAGATAGCAGCATATAAATGTAAAAAAATCCCATAATAACATACTGTCAGAACAGAGCTCCTCTAAAGTAAGCCATTTAAAAATCTTAACACATTTACTTATGTTTTACACCCATTATTTTTTTGTTTGCTTGCAAGTAAATCAGGGCAATAAGAATGCCTACCTTTGTTCAAAAGCCATTGAAGCATCAGCATCTTTAGCTGAAATTTTATCTGACCACTGCCTAAAAGAAAGATCTGAAAATCTGAGGAAAGGCACTTTAGCTATCTCATATAAAGTAAAATTAATTGTTGTTCAATAAAAATATTCTTTAATGAAAGGACAAATCTCTTCTTTAAGCTAAGCATAACAAGGGATTCATTCTGGGCATATCTCAAAACTTCTATCTGTACTGAAAGTATTTCCAGCTTCTCATATCAAGCATTTAAACATAAGCATGAAATACACATATAAAAGAATAAGAAAGGGATCTTTAAGCTACACACTTTTTGGAACCTATATAATAAATCTAAAGGAATTAGAATGAATCCTTCCTGCTGGAAAAGGAAGTATGATAACCTACCTTGTCACTCTATTAGTTATGGGCATATAATCAGGTACAGTAAAACTGGAAAAAAATAACTGTTAGAGTTTCCAAATATGAAACATGAAAATAGACTGTAGTGTAATTTACATAGATATACCAAAAACTCTGCTTAGTCCACTACAGAAATTTTCATTCAATTAAAATTTCATTTTATGAATTTAAGTATATCTGAGATGTTTTTCCAATCTTCCTCCCAAACAGTGGAAAATATCTCAATTTTCTGTTTTCTGTTAATGCTTTGAAATATTTTAGTGAGATTTCTTCATTCTGACCATATGGTATTATTATTAACAATTCAGTGTAAATGTATTGTCATAAAATATAGAGATCTAGTGTTAAAGGCATAAGTATGACCATTTCCAAATTGCTTTTATAACAGAATTTACAAGAAGTCAAGCAGATGGGAACAAGATGAGCCATCACTTTCAACTCCAAACAGGACAATGCCAATCTTTAATTTATCATTCATTCATCTTGCATCTGGACTCCAGATTTCTGCTTTAGGAAGTCAGGCAGCTGTATCATGAAACTCTTGATGTACTATTTAATTTTAACACCGAACAGTAACCAGACAGAAAGCTTGACAGTGACTTCAAACATAAAGGTTGAAACTTTTTGGTAAAAACCATGAATAGTCATCCTGTAGTCATTATACAATAGCTGCAGCTTTTCAGAAAACATGGAGGTTTGAGGAAGATTTTGATGGCCTGACTTATATTAATTAGAAAGCTACTACAGCTGCAGAAGACAGTTGCAAAACTGCCAAACACTAAAGGATTTATGTAAAATAATTAGAATTATTAAAAGATCTGAAATATAAATCTGAGATAACAATCTTGGTTAGAAATCTGAAAAAACTGTCATATAAAATTTGAAAGAATTATCAGTAGCTAATGAAATATTCTGAGAAAAATAGGTTATATTACAAGACTTCAGAGAAGGGTCTGCTGGACCACATTCACTCCATCCAAAAGTCTTCAGGAAGAAACTGGAGGACATCAAAGGAAGTCCATGACTTCCAAGCCTATACATGTTATATAAGCATTGTCACTCAGGCCTTGTGGATCCAACATACTACAAGGAAAGGCCAAGCCCAGGATTCCTCCAAATTCCAGCTGTTTTGTAGGCCTGTGACTATGGTGTCACCCAGGCACTGGCCTTCTATCAACATCCCAAGAACAGATAGAAAATGAGAGGCTAAACTTGGTGTTGTGTGGCTGAAAGCCTATACTAAATAGGCTTATGTTTCTCTCCAGCATACCCAGGAGTTTAGACATACCCTTGCACTAAACATGAAAGCAAGACAGACTTGGACTTAGACCTTTAATTAGCTAGATACACACAAGGGCCAATGTAATAAAACCAGTGTTCAGAATAAAACAGAAATGTTTCTGTCCTGGGCGTGCAAAAGTAATGCACAGGAGTTTGAAACAACAGCTAGAATTCAACCCCTGCCTTGCCCCACAAGTTGGAAGCACACCTCTGCAGGCAAAGTGCTCCCTATCCTCTCTGGAGCAGTACCTGCACGGCACTCCCAGAGCTGCTGCCACAAGTGAAAGCTAGCTGATGCTGGCCAGCATGGGAACTGCTGTGAAGAAGTCTTTACTTTGGGTAAGGCTTTAATCTTCTATTTGCTTCTCAGTTATATGCTACACTACACTTTTTGGCCATATAAAGCGCTACCAGATGGATTGTTGAAAACACCGAGAAGCTGGGGACAATGTGCCTTTTTATATTGGGGTTGCGTGGCAAGGTTTTGGTGGCAGGGTAGGTACCTACAGAGGTGGCTTCCATGAGAAGATTCCAGAAGCTTCCCCCATGTCTGATAGAGCCGATGCCAACAGGCTTCAAGACAGACCTACTGCTGGCCAAGGCCAAGACAATAAGTGATCCTGGCAGTGCCTCTGCAATAACATAATTGCAAAGGGGACAAAACTGCTGCCCAGTTGCCAGAAAGGAGGATTAAGAAGATGTGAGAGCAACAACCCTGCAGACATCAAGGTCAAGTGAAGGAGAGGGAGGGGGTGCTCTAGGCACTGGAGCAGAGATTCCCCTGCAGCCCATGGTGAAGCACATGGTGAGGCAGGCTGTGCCCCTGCAGCCCATGGAGGTCCATGATGGAGCAGATATCAACCTGCAGCCTGTGGAGAATCCCACTTGCTCTCCAGCATGGATGTGCCCAAAAGAGGCTGTGGCCCTGTGGGAAGTCCAAGCTGGAGCAGGCTCCTGGCAGGACCTGTGGACCCATGGAGAGAGGACCCCATGCTGGAGCAGTTTTGTTGGCAGTACTTGTGACCCTGTGGGGGACCCACACTGGAGCAGTCTGTTCTTGGAGGACTGCATCCTGTGGGAGGGACCCATGCTGGAGCAGATTGTGAAGATCTGCAGCCCATGAGAAAGACCGATGCTGGAAAATTTTGTGGAGAACTGTCTCTGGTGGGACCCCATGCTGGAGCAGAGGAAGCATGAGGAGGAACAGGCAGCAGAGACAGCACATAATGAACTTACCACAACCCCCATTTCTTGTCCCCCCTGTGCTGTGCAGGGGGAGGATGTAGAGAATTCAGGAGTAAAGTTGAGCCTGAGAAGAAGGGAGGGGTCAGGGGAAGGTATTTAAAGACTTGGTTCTCTCATTACCCTGCTCTGACTTGATTGGTAATAAACTAAACTAATTTACCCAAGCTGAGTCTGTTTTGCCTGTGACAGTAATTGCTGAGTGATCTCCCTGTGCTTACCTCAAGCCTTTTGCTGTATTTTCTCTCCCCTGTCCAGTTGAGCAGGGGGGTTGATAGAGCAGCTTGGTGGGCGCCTGATATCCAGCCAGGGTCAACCCACCACACTCCTTAGAAGATACCTGTAAGGTTATGGTAGGATAGTCAGATCTCATAACAATTTGTGATATATGAGAGATCTAAATTGTTACTGTAGTTTGGTGAACAATTAATTTTGTTTCTCCATCTGAAATGGCTTTTTAAAATAAATATAGGCATGATTTACCTCTACAGGGTAATATGCAATCATTCAAGGTGTTCCTTAAAGAGTGTATGTAAAATACTGCTAAATATTTGTGTAATGTTCCATTTCTATCCATCCTAGAGTTTACAAATAGAGAATCTGCCAATTTACTGATAAATCACTGGTATGTGTGTCCTTAGGTGTTTTTTGGGGTTTTTTTTTTCAGAAAGCAGTGCAAAGAGGCGATGTTAATGAGAGAGCAAGAACAAACATGTGTTGAAGCTCAGAAGAAAACCTATTTCTTGTCAGATATATTTAATTTTCCACTGATTATTCTTTTAGAATTTAGAGACAACTTATTATCTGGCATTATTTGTCACTGTTCTTTGGCTGTGAGCTGCAGTTTAGCACTGCACCACTACTGCACAGTAGCCCTTCAGCAGACATAGTTGACCACAGATACCAAGCTCAACAAATCTAGCAGCAGCAGAGAAACAATAGTAACTTCCAGGCCAAAGTGATCCTCCACCCTGAGACTGTGAACAACAAGCTGATCACAAGAACTGGGGAAGAGTAACAAGAAGAAAACAAAAGCTAGTAAAGGGACCAAAATACTGTACTGTGCGCCGCATGACACCTTTCCAAGTACGGTTGTTCTGCCCAGTACAGCCTACAGCAGATTAGGAAATACTGTTTATTCTACTGTGAGAAGTAGTGGATATAAAACGTGCATAGTGTCTTATTATGTTCCACTACTACAATGGCTCGCTCGGATCCCAGGAAACTTCCTGACAGTTGCCCTAATTTGCATCTAAGGGATCAGCCTAGATAGTCTGTAAAGCTTATTTGTCCACCTCTTCCCTAACACTCTTATCATATTACCTGCTACTCCTCTACAGCAAAGGATAGCTTTACTCCTTGATGCTGGAACTGAGATCCTTCTTCATGCTGCAGCTGAGAATATGTGGGTAACAACAGGCCAATGTACAGTATTTCAGCAGTGACATGGCTTGCTACCTTTCATTCAAAATGCACAATTTCTCTGAAAATATTTTACTGTTGAAACAATTCTTTTGCCACATGCACAAATATCAGGCAGTCAGTGAAAGTCATGTTACTGCTGCATTCAAACACAGAATTTTATCATGTTGAAGGTTTCAATCCATCTGAAGAAGCAGGCATCTGATTTGAATATTCCACACAATGCAAAAGATTTTAAAAGAAAATATGAGTCAGTGGTGTGACTAAGAGTGAAAAAAAATTGGTTCCCCACACCTCTTTCTATAGTACATTATGAATAATTTCCTGCTTTTACTGTTTGATGCATGAGCCTATGCTTGGACTACTGACTACATCTGAGAGACACAGGAAGAAAGAGTATGGAAATAATGGTGAATTTAAGATAATACGAAATTAAGAATAGGAAATAAAACTTCCAAGGGGAAAATGGTTTAGGCTATGTCATAGCATCCAAGGAAATGAAAGACGTCTTTCTATTTCTTAAATTTGAACTACAAAACCAGAAAGAATAATGAATAATCCTGCAATGACAAGAAAATCAGTGGGTTAATCCAAAAGGTATCTTACTGTTTGTTTAAACTTTATAATATTCCATTTTTACCCTCCCACATTTCATTTCAGAAAGGACAAAGATCCTGTTCAATCCTCAGAAACTCTAATATGAATCATGATACACCTTTGCATACTGATGATGCACAGCTTTGTATCCCATTTAGGGTAAGCCAGTCTCTTACTCTTTCATGATAATAATATCCAGTTGGCATTTCTCCTCATATACTGAGACCATACACTCTGACAGAAGGAAATACATGTAGTAGTATTTGGGGGTGAAACCTCAGATGACCCTAAGAAACCCCCACTACATCAGCCCAGCGTTGAACACAGGAGCTGGACCAGATGACCTCTGGCAGTATCTTCCAATACCTTTCATTCTGTGATCTGTGATTTCACAAGTCTTTTTCAGACTATTTCAAAAGCCACTCACATTTTTTCACAGAATGAAGAACAACACTGGAAAAGGAAGAAAAATGAAAAAGGTAAAGATAATGTTTTGGGCAAATTATCTAAACTGGTCACAAGTGCTTATTTTAGCCCTTAGTATTAAATGTCTCACAATTTATCTTACTGCAATTCCTCAGATCTCATGACTGCACCATTGAAATATCAAACATAGAGGAAAAAAGTATTTCTCTTTGCTTCTACCTCATCACTGAGTGTGTATTTGATGAGAGGGAGACAGAAGGGCCAAATATGACATCTGCGATAATGGAAAAGTTAAAAAAACTCCTTACGGACATAATGCCCTGAAATAACATCCCCACTGATGTTTTCTCCAGTGAATGATATTCCTTACACGTATATGATCAAAGAAAATACTTCTTATTCTGTAGCACTCTTTCCATTCTCTTTCTCTTTTGGCAGGAAGTCGCTGCTCTTTGTCTGTGTGCCACTGGGTTTTGACAGTGAGTTAATCACCAGCTGTGAAGCAGTCATCTGCAGCCTGTGATGTGGACTCAGATGGCCTAATTTCCACTAAGGCTTTTGCCATCAGTCTTCCAATGGCTTAGTGCTTCTAAAAGTCAAAACAAGTCAATAGTAAGGCACTGCAGCTGGGGTGGAGTCTGGACCTCAGTGCAGCTCTGCTTAGAGATTTGATTGCTACTTGATTTCATTCAGAGTTGCATTAACTTCAACATCATTGCACCCACAGTTCCTATTAAGTAATTTTAAGAAACCTTAGCCCATGAGAAGCACAGTTCCTATTCTAACATATGCTTCCAGAAAAGTTTTTTCCCATGGCCAAACTCCCTCAAATGTGCAGCAGTCTTCCTTCTTCACTAGAGACAATGAAAACAGACATGGAGCAATTTTTTTTTTCTTCCGCTATTCCCCCTTGTCTGTGATAGAATTAGAAGTATATTTAATCTTGTCTGAGAATAAAGTTTATCTTTAGGCAAAAATTCAATTATTTTCTAAAGATTTCAATGTTTGATTTTCACTGGTTGAACTGGAACCCTCACACTCCTCCCAGCTCCAGAGTTTATTATTATTAAGTTGGCACTTCTCTGTGTTATTTGTAAATCTGAAAATTTGTAAACATTTTTCAAAAAAAAAAAAAGATCTCCAAAACCTCCAGAGAATAATTATTTTACTGTGTGCATTGTGCTGCCTGGAGAATTCCACAAGTTAAAACCAGCCTCTGAATTCCCAGTCTAAACATCAGAACACAAAGGAAAGGGAGACATTTTTGTGATACTGTGACTCAGTTTCATTCTTTAGCTACCTAAGGATATATTTGCATTGCCATACCCAGAGGTTTTCTGAGTGCCTTGGATTCCAGGTGCTTGGTCATGTGCTGTCTCAGCTCTGTATCAGACCCAGAACAGAGCACTTTCTCTGCCTCAGGCTTGAAGCTGAAACCAGAGTACGTGAACCAGATGCAGGCTGTTACATGCATTAATTTCATTGGGATTCCAATTCTGATTTCCAAGAATTAACTGGAAATATGATTCCCCCAAAACATTAACATAACACCTTGTGTGGTTTCTCAGCTCCCTCATTATATGACGAGGAAAATGCAATTTCCCCCATCCCTTTTACCTGTCTTGTTTATGTGGAACCTTATCTTGTAAATGTAAAAGTATTTGATTACATTGACAACAAGTGCAAAATCAGAAGAGCTATGGGACTATGAAGAACAACAGAACGGCTGGGATTGGAAAGGACCTCTGGAGATCATCTAGTCCAACTCCACTGCTGAAGTAGGTTCACATAGAATGGGTTGCACAGGATAGCTTCCAGGTGAGTTTTCAGTATCTTCAGAGAAGACTCCACAACCTCTCTGGGCAGCCTGGTCCAGTGCTCTGTCACCCCCAAAGTAAAGAAGTTCTCCCTCCTATTCAGATGGAACTTCCTGTGTCTCAGTATGTGACTGTTGCCCCGTGCCCTGTCACTGGGCACCACTGACAAGGGCCTGGCCCCATCCTCTGGACTCTCACCCTTAAGGTACTTGTATGCATTCATAAGATCCCATCTGAGCCTTCTCTCTCCAGGCTAGACAGGCTCAGCTCTCTCAGCCTTTCCTCATAAGAGAGATGTTCCAGTCCCCTCATCATCTCCGTAGCCCTCTGCTGGGCCCTCTCCAGTAGCTCCCTGTCTCTCCTGAACTGGGGAGCCCAGAACTGGAAACAGCACTCCAGATATAGCCTCATCAGGGCAGTGCAGAGGGGAGGATAATATGCCTCGACCTGCTGGCCACACACTCAAGAAGCTGAACAAGACTGGATCCAGTACTGGCCCCTGGGGACCACCGCTAGCTACAGGCCTCCAGCTAGACTCTGTGCCACTGATCACAACCCTCTGAGCTCTGCCCCATTCAGCCAGTTCTCAATCCACCTCACTGTCCTCTCACCTAACCCATAGTCTCTGAGCTTACTTATGAGCATGTTATGGGAGACAGGTAGAATGCCTCGCTGAGGCCAAGGTAGGAAACATCCACCGCTCTCCCTTTGTCTACCCAGCCAGTCATTCCATTGTAGAAGGCTATCACTTTGGGCAGGCATGATTTCCCCTTGGTGAACTCATGTTGACTACTCCCGATAACCTTTTTTGTTTCCTCCACACGCCTTGAGATGACCTCCAGGATGAGCTGTACCATCACCTTTCCAGGGACGGAGGTGAAGCTGATTGGCATGTAGGTTCCTGGGTCCCCCTTCTTGCCTTTTTGAAGACTGGAGTGACAAGGGCTTTCCTCCAGCCCTCAGGCACCACTCCTGTTCTCCATGACCTTTCAAAGATGATGGAGAGTGGCTTGGCAATAACATCTGCCAGTTCCCTCAACCAACGGAAAGCCTTCCTTTCTCTAGACTTAATCTCTTGCCTCTAGGGTCTGGAATACCTGAGGGCTGGCCTTGGCAGTAAAGACTGAAGCAAAGAAGGCATGCAGTAGCTCCATCTTCTCTGTGTCCTTCACCACCAGGGCACCCACCTCATTCAGCAGTGGGCCCACACTTTCCCTAGTCTTCCTTTTCTTATTGATGTACTTGAAGAAGCCTTTCCTGTTGTCCTTGACATCCCTCACCAGATTTAATTCCAAATGGACTTTAGCCTTCCTTGTCAGATCCCTGGAAGTTCTGACAACGTTCCTATATTTCTCCCAATTGGCCTTTTCTTTTTCCACATTCCATAAACTTCCTTCTTTTGTTTGAGGTTGGCCAGGAGCTCCTTGCTCATCCACGCAGGCCTCCTGGTCCCTTTTCTTGATTCCTTACTCATAGGGATGCACCTCTCTTGAGCTTGGAGGAAGTGATGCTAGAGCATTAGCCAGCATTTTTGGACCCCTCTGCCTTCTAGAGCCCTTACTCATGGGATTCCTCCAAGTAGGTCCACAGAGGCCAGTTGACTCTCATGAAGTCCAGGATTACAGTCCTACTTATTGCCCTGCTTTCTCCATGCAAGATCCTGAACTCCACCTTTTCATGGTCCCTGCAGTCAAGGCTGCCCCTAGCCTTCATATCCCCAGCCAGACCTTACTTGCTTGTTAGTACAAGGTCCATTCTGTATTGAAAGGTATTATATTCTGTATGGAATAGTACTTTGTATGAAAGTTTGAAGTTAATCTCCTGCATAAGTGTTTCTGGGATGTAGGTCTTAGACTGTAAACAGTTCAAGGAAGAAAGCTCTCTTGATAATGTGCATATTTGCCCAAGACAGAGGATTTTATTTAGATTAAACATTACTACTACCAGTCACTAGTAACAATGAATCTTATATTCATAATTACATGCAACTGGAAACTGTGCAACTATATTTGGACAAATCTAATTTATTTGATAATCAGCTCTGTTGGTATTATTAAGGAAGAGTTTTTTTGCAAAGGTCAGCCAGGACACAAACTCATTTAAAATGTCTCTTTACATTCATGTCTTTTATTTCCCCAAAGGCATGAATAAATTGCTAACAAATTTTAGCTTTTCATTTTGCCTGAATAATATATAAAGGACTCATGACAGCACGCTTTTTTACTTCTAGAACTGAGCATGAATCTAATGCTTTCTCACTTGGTGTTTTTTTAAAGCTCTATTAATGTGAAATACATGTTTTCATTCTTCAGCATCTGGAGTGTATCAGCTAATTACTTCCTTTCACTTAATTTTTTTTTTTTTTAGAGTATGACATAAGTTCCATTTCACCCATTTGGAGCCTTGCAAGATGTTTTCTTCTGAAACAGAGACTAAATGAGTTTTGTTTTCCTTCACAGTCATTTTTCTGATGGTTAACTCGTACGCATGCAGGAGTCTCATGTTTCTTGTTTCAAGTTTCTTGATAGTACCTGGATATTTCAGATCCTTAGTACGTGTTCTAAGTACTACATTACTGCACTTTTCAAGGTCTTTGTTTTCCTTTCCTTTCCATATAGGAGAGAGAGAGGTAATCCTCTTTTTGTCAAAACACATCCTTATTTGGTAAAAACTTTAGTTCTGTTATATTTTAATACAATTTTTCGTTAACTTTTACTTTCCTCTAGCTAAATTGAATTATATTGCTATTTTTCCTATATATATTTATATATATAATTTTAACTGATAAAATTAAGGAAAACTTCTGTAAAACTTATGAAAACTAACAGACATACATGTAAAGCAGTTGCATTAATGAAAATAATCAATATTTTAAAGACAGGAATATATCTTCTCCCTCAGGCTGCCTTGACTCCATCCCTTTTGGACTTCATACATATTTTTCTACATAATACTATCAAAACCAAGTAATGTCACCAGTGGTCAGAGGAATTACTCTCATTGTTTTCTTAAAGTGTTCTGATTGGACATGCTTCAATCATTAATTGTATCCACTAACTGCCTTTTTCAACTTCCATCAGTCTTAGTCTGGTGGTTTGGTTTTTTTGGGGTTTTTTGTTTGTTTTTTTCTTTATCCTCTGAGTCGTTTTAATGCTCCTTTTCCAAGTTCTCTATTCTTTACATCTCTTCTGCCATTACCTTTTGTGCTTGCTTTTGTTCTAGCCCTGAGTTTTAACTGTTCGAGAGACACTGTATCATTTTTACCACATCTGTGATGAATGGACTTGCTGACATACATATCAATTTATTGATATAGAACAATATAGTCTTTCATTTTAAACCAATGGTGCATTTTATAGTTGACATGCACTCTCTGTGGAAATGCTACTCCTGCCAGTTGTCTTAAGTTTCTCTTTCTAGTGCAGATAAAACTGTTTTCCATGTAAGAGGCTTTGAAGAGCAGCAGACTGCTGCTTTGACGTATGGATGCTCTGCAGTCTCTAGACACCAGACGACATAAGCACCTACAGAGGAATTTCTTTTCAGTTTATAGTGGTACCAAACGGTATCCACTTTGATCAGACTTTATATTCCATCATTCCTGTCCAATTTTTGTCACTGTAGTCAGTTTAGTTTCCAACTTCACAGGCAGCAAAGTTCAAGTCAAAGCTCAAGGTTTAGAAGGTTATATGCTATTGGGGAGCTTTTTTCCTGTGTAGGTTAATGAGTCCTTAACCCCTTCCATGCAGAGCTCTCATTTCTATTTCTGCGGGAAAAGGCAATGTAAGAAAAAACAGGTGCAGCTTTTCCTTTGGATTTCAGTTCTGTCCTTTCGTTCAATAACCAAAGACTACATCTATGAACTTTTGCCCAGTTCCATGGTATGGTTCTTACTTTCTCAGTTAGTGTCCTTTATTAGACAGGTTCCCCTCTAATGCCTCCACAGTTCAACAGCTCTTTCCAAAGTAACATACAGTTTCTTCTGCTTCTCCATTCATTATATCTAGGCTGTAGGCTTTTACAACAGATGTTTCTACCTGTCTCTTTGGCTACATAAGGGGAAATACTTAGCTCCTTCATTGCTATAACTGAAATCATATTTGACCTGGTGACTCCTTTTGCTTGGGTAACCCTTATTTTCCTTGTTTGTGTCTATCATACCAGCTTATTTCTGTCTAAATTAGGGGGAAAAGGTCCACAAAATATTGTGTGAAAATTTCAGGAAATTATATCTACATTCCCAGAAATATTCAGGTACTTAAACATCTGTCTTCACCATTAATCAGGATCAAAATCCAAATATTGTCATTTTTATTCAAGGAGAAAAAGTGGGTTTACACATTTGTAAACAAAAATTGACATTAAATATGTCAACATCAACTTGAAATTAGGATGTCCACTTTAAATTGACATGTTGCTTTCAAATTATATCTAAAGTTGTAAATCTGAAATTAAATATCTAGTTCAAATTGAGATTAGAGCAAAACAGTTGCAGTCAACAAAAGCTTAGCTTCAGAATATCCCACAGAAAATTCTACTGGTTTACTATAGTGGAAGGAAAGAACTGGAACAGAATTGTGTAATTGGGGAAGAATGATATTTTGATATTTTTTTCTGATTTTCAAGACATCTTTCCAGCAATGTCATGGCTTCCATGTCAACAAAACTGGACTGCATAAAGGACATTGTGTTTTTTCTTGACTGGATGCTGTTGACTCCATATATTAGCAGGGAATTCATGGAAATTCAAGTTACCCAACAGAAACAGACCAGGATTTTATGGTAATAAATAAGAAAAATTTACTTAACAGCTAAATGGCACAATACAGTAAATAAACAAAGACAAAGACATTGTGAAACATATGACCTGGCAATCTCTTGTGCTACAGTGCTATTTAGGAAATGTATGTAGCTGATGACTATACAGCTAAAACCCCAACATTTTTAAAAAGACTGTGTAAACACTGTGGAATGATGATTTTTTTCCAAGGAAAACTAATAGGAAAGCTATTTATTAAACTAGAAAACTTACTTAAATACCTAAGTTACAAGAATTTGGGAATCTACAGATGAAAGTATCTTCATTAGCAGAAATTTAAGAGCAAAGCAATGCAATTGGAGTGTTATACCATCTTTTGCTGTTTTAACAGAAGTTATCTTAATCTATGCAGGATAATTGAACATCATGTCTTAATCTAAATAACACTGTTTCTTATGGAAATTCACAGTATGCACTGTTCTCAGGCCTGCCAAAGAATTAGAGCCAAGTGATAGACCTGTGAAGCTATCTATTAGTTTTGATAATGAAATAAATACCAAACATTCTAGAAGGAATGCAAAATGCTAAAAAAGTCTTATTCAGCCCTAAATGAAACAAACATCAGTTAACAACAGGATTATAGAAGTATGTTTGCCAGAGTGTGAATCTGATTAACAGCTAGCAGTAGTTGTAATTTTAATTGAAATTCTTCCACAAAAAACAAATCAAACTAAACAAACCAAACCAAAGAAAAACAAACAAACAAAAAAGAACAGTGCAAAGGGTTGAAAAGCAATTGTATTACTTATGCTGGTATGTCTTTAGGGAAAAATCAATTTGTATTCCAGTCAGAATGCCTTCCTTATCAAGCCTGCAATAAAACTCCATCTAAAATATCAATTTTGCTAGAGACTGTATTCACAAAAACTGCATGACTGCCTGAGCCTGCATTCTGAGAAGCTGCTGGGAATGTCAAAGATCTCTGTGTTTCAAATGTTCCTTAAAATTTACTAGCAGCTCTATTGTCATATGGGTTTTCTATCTTTTTTTTCTCTTAGCCCACAACAATGTTGAATTAAGTTGCAAGGTTGGAATAAAAGAATTCAGGAAAGTATTGAACCTTTGTTATTATCAACAGAATTAATATTTACCTCTTCATTCCTACAGAAGCTTTCAGTGTCATTAATGAGGAGACAGACTGAGTAATACTTGTGTGCACCAATGTATTTATCCAAGCAACTCAAATACGAGTGGGAGTATTTCTTTGAATACATAATGCTCCAGATAGAGCATAAAGGTTACAAAATTGGGAGCGTCAAGAGACAACTTTCTGAAAGTTAACATTTTGGACAGTAGTAGGATAAGAATTTCTTCCAGCCATGAAGATAGCATTATCTATATGTTAAGAATTACAGGAACGAGTCATTGTGAACTCTTTAAGAACTGTCTCACAACAGAGGACACCTGGGTATACAGAGGTATGCCAGGCCACAGTAGGACATCCAAGATGTACAGCTGAAAGTGAAAATGGAAGAAAAAACATAAGAATGGGAAAAATCTACCAAAATTTCTGCATGCTAGAAACTTTACAGTCAATTGTTAATAGAAGGGATAAAGGGTAAAAATGAAATACTGGGGAAGATAGTCATAGCAGATTATCCCACATTAAGTGCGATAGTTTTCTAAAAGTGTACTGCAAAGTTAATGAAGATGGACAAATGTGTCATTTCAGTGTCTGTAGTAGTGAGGTAGATGATATCATTGGTAATAAAATGGTCTTTCAAACCATCTGGAAAATAGGATGCAGTGATTAGAAAAAAGTAAATGAAATCTGTAAATATTAAAACCAGGATCCTGGGTAATAAAACAGATAGAAGTACTGCTGCAAGGTGTCATTAAGTAATAAATCATAAATCAGTCATCAGATCAACTCATAAAATTATAATTGATACACAGTTACGGAATAATATATTCATTTTCAGAAGAAAAAAAAAAAACAAAAACAAAACACAAGCTTAATTCTTTCAAGATAGAACTAGGCCATGATTGGTTTAAAAGGTAGCCACAGCAATATAATGTGTTGACAATCATTAAGACTAAGAATTATGTAATTTTTAAGATCTTCATATTCACAAATGGAAATATGTGAAGAAATGCTTTGAATAATAATATGACCCAATATTAGACATGATTGCCAAGATTTCTTTTCCGGACAATTAATGACAACAATGTTGGTGCTATTTTAGCTTATTCTGATAAACCAACAAAGTTTAAGAAAAAGAAAGTAATAAAAAACAATAGGCTTGAGCAAATGGAGCTCATTTGTAGTAAACTAAAAATACCATCATGTAACATTGGTTTATACGGAAAGGAGTTTTATTATCTTTACATTAAATGGAAGACTGTGAAACTAAGGGGTGAAACTCAAAAGCTCACCAGCACTAAGACAAAGTATCTTTCAAAAAAGATGAGGTTTTGTACTGCTAGTGAAGGGAAACAAATTCCAGGGACAAGGCCCACAACTAACTGTATTTCTCACAATCTCAAAATCAGATTGCATAAATGTAGTAGGAAAAGATGAAAAAAAAAAACCCACCCTGTATTTAAGGGGTTAATTTATTATGGTCTAATATTTTCATTTAGCAACCACTTCAGCTGTACTGCTTCTTATACCTAAATTAGGTTATCTAGAACTAGATTGCATGATTTACGGGGTACTAGCCAGAGATTCTTAAAGTTCTCTCTAGACAGTACCATCCACACATTTTTTTTTTTTTTTTTTTTTTCACAGAAACCCCACAGAAAATAGAGGTTTGACCTCTGAAAACTGGACTTACCCTAAAATCTGCAGAGTCCTTTGGAAATCCATACTGGTCAGAACCATTCGGGGGAAGTCGAAGGGTCCATTCACTCTTTCCTGTTCCACATGCTGTCTGGTTCCCTCAAGAGCTGTGTTACTATGATATGCCACAGAGCACTGGAACATCTTTCTCTGAATCATACAGACAGGAACAATTAAAAAAAAAAAAAAAAAAAGAAGCCAACCAATAAAAAGTACATTTTGTTTCAAGCAATAGCTTTTCCTGGAGATACTACAGATACTTCCCCCCAAAATGAAAAGAGAACAAAGATGAAGTAGGTGCTGTCCACACTAATTCTGCCACATGGTTCATTGAAACATTAAAACAAAAAATCAGTTTCCTATCTGGAGGCAAAAGAAACACATATACTGTTGCTTCACAGTCTGACACCTTCTGTACTGTGTGTACTTTTATGTATTGTCTTTTGGAAGAGAAATTAATTCAGTCCTTTAAATTTTATATAAGTAATCATCTGCTTAATGGGTGACATCTGCTTGGTTATTTCTCCTCAACTGTGTATGTCATAAATATTCACTCCTTTTAGGGAAGTGCTGAGTCATGGGGTATCCCCAAAAGGAGAAGAAAACACATCTTTCCCTACTGCCAAATGTATCTGTTCAAAGCAGAGAAATTTCTAGGGGTCCCAGGGTCTGGCAGTCAAAGGGAAGGAGGGAGATATTTGAAGTTCAGACAGACTCTTGGCCAGAGAGCTTGTAAAAGAAGTAAGTTGCAGAAGATTTGAGAGCTTCCATTCAAGCACAGTCTTCTGCAGACAGCAGATGGCCTGACTTGGCTGACATTCGTCCTAGGCACCAAAGGTGGCTCTACAGGGTCTGCTGCAATTCAGGAAGCCATTCAGGTGACTGAAGGAAAAACTAGAAGCAAAGAATCTTTCTATAAAAGATTCTACATTAAATCACTGAAGTCCCCCATAACCCAGCAAGTAAATGAGTGGCACTGAGGAGTCACTGTAGGTAAGTGTAATACTCAGCAACACAGAACTTCTTCCTATACTGCTCAAGGGATCACTTCCCAAGAACTTAGGTGTAAAATATTGTCTGTAAAACACACTTCTTGAAATTTTTCTTTTTCATGTTCTCAAACTTTTCTGTAAGAAGGCTAGGCTTTCATTTTTGCGTGGACACTGTCCAAGGTACTGCATATATTTCTAAGATGCAGAAGAAGACAACAATTTCTGCTTGATTTACACTAAAAGGAATTTGGCTTAGGAATTTACATCTAAAATATACAGTTAAGAAAAGGTTATCTATATGGAGAAAAATTATGAAAATGTTGAAAAGATGTTCAGGAGATCAGTGCTCATTCACTGTTTTGATACTATGTGAACTTAGACAATTTATTTAAGCTATCTCCTGAGCAGTTCCAAGGTAGCAAAATGCAAAATACTGGTATGTTCAACTGAAATTGTTGCCTGTAGTATGCCTTCATGAAGGGTTAGAAATGTATGCAGACACATGTGTCCTTTGTCAGAACAGGGTGTCTTTCTTCATTCTGAGCTCTACAAAAAGATCTCTCCTACATATTTAAACTGAAAATATGTTTCTTGGAAGAGGCTTTCTTTTTTTCTGACCGTATATATCTGTTACAGGGAGAATTTAATTCCATTTGGGGTATTTAGGTGCCACTGTGAATAATAACTAAAATTTATTTCACTGCTTATACTTGGGTAAGTTATGAAGGGGGCAATTTGCAATTATTTTTTGTCCTTTAAATTATACTTTGTCATTATGCTGCTTTTATTGCTAAACTTTTATCACAAAATATATAAAAAAGAAAAACCAGGAAAAAATAATGAAATTTAGTTTTTACTTCCTGAGTGACATTTTAATTTATATAGATGCAGAAAAGGCAGAATTGAACATTTGCAATTTTCAGTTAAGCTAGTTAAAGTAAATATTCTTTCTGGAAGCAATTTGTTGCAAATGTCTTTGAAATACCTAGCATTTCAAAAGCTATTTGATTTGTAGCATAGTATTTTCCACTGAGGGAAGCTCAGGGTCTTAGCAGTATAGTAAATTATTTGCCAGTTGAGAGGAAGCCAGATGTTCAGAAAGCTTCTTTTCTGTTGAAGCTTTTAAGAGATATTTTAGTTATGTACCAGAATTAGCAATTAGCATTCAGTAAGCCACTCTTCAAACACCAGTGGTATAAACGTATTTGCTCTAAAAATTATTCATATACGAGAGAGAGGTGGGAAAACATCAGCTAATCCCCAGTGCTGTGGAAAAGTAACTTAGTTAGTTAGACTTTAATTAGCACTTAGCAGTCATTTAATGAATGTGGCCTCAAAGCCTAATCCATCAAACTGTAACTGGTGTTATCACTGGTTTAAAAACCATGTTTTAACAAACAGGTCTTGAAAAAATGCTACAGAACACCACCAGAGGCCTGTGGCGCTCTGAGTTCCAGGTCTGTGAGTCAGTCAGATCTGGTTACCTTGGGAAATTAGGTTCTGTGAAGACAACTGGAGGTCTAACTTACTGTAAGTGAGCTGGGGGTTCCTCTGCTTCTTTGAATTCTAAGAACTGTAAGATGAGATCTTGATTACCACAGATAAATATATGACACTTCAATTAACAGTCTGTTGAAGTTCATAGAATGACTATGACAATCACCTGTTAATTGTTTAAAATAGTTCAATAATTTGTAATTAGCACTAAGAGCATTACTAAAATTCTAATACTGAAATACTGAGTAATGAAGTCACTGATACATTTAAAAAAAAAAAAAAGGCAAACAAAAAAAAAAAGCTAGTTTTTGCAGAGGAAAATCATGCACTTCTGGTCTACTAGAATCATTGGAAAAGTAATTTAAAAGAAACATTCCAGAGAAATCTGTTCTTATCAGTACTGTATGAAAATGGTGCATTGGGAACAGAGGAGAGAGATAATTTGTGTAAATAGTAGGCAAAGCATAGATCTGTTGCACCCATAAAGTAGAAACTGACCAAGCATATTGACATCCTACCTTGCCTTAGACCCAGACTAAGGCCAGTTCAAATACCACTTTATCAGACACCAGTGCACAATCAGCAAATGTTGGAATTTTTTTTCTAAGACAGACAGATTTTCTTGCATACCTATGGCCTGGACATAATTTGAAGAGTAGAGTATATGGCATTATAAATAGTTAAATGTTGCCCTAAGTATCATTTCATTTTCAACCTGATTTCATCTTTTATAATTTCTGTTACAGGTGGAATGTTGCTAACTTCCTGCTGACTTCAGTAGTATGAGTGGTGTTGATAGTCTAAGTAAAACACAGTGGCTTTAGCCATAGATGAACCCTCACCTTCATACCAAAATTAGGCCATAAGTTGTTTTTCACATTCCCCTTTCATTATTTTGTACATGTTGATGATGGAATAAGATTTTCTATGTCTTTTTGCCTCCCAATTGACTTGTACTCACAATGTACATTTCTAAGAACAATTAAAGTGCTAACTAAAACAGGCTATTTCAAGTTTATAAAATACCAGATTAAAATTGCCCTCCCCTAAGATCTTGTCTACAGTAGAACTTGGAAGACAATATTGAATCCTGATTCTTTATTCAGTAATTTGTTCCTTAAATCACCTTTACCTGGGTATTCAGATATTTTAATTGTAATTTCTCTGAATGAATTACTACCATTCAGTAAAATTAACCACATATAAAATGTTTTTATATATAAAAGTAGCAATGAAGCAGTTTTTCAGAATATATCTGCCCATTATTCTGTTACAGCATTCCCATGTTGAAGCTTAAATAGAATTTGACTACAGGGAGATCTACTGTATTCTGTACTGACACTTTAAGTGCACTAGTTGAAGGCAAACATAGCTTTATCACTGTGTCTGTTACTAAAGTTAATGAAAGCCCAGAAGACTGCATAGCTACATACTATCTTGAAAAAACATTCTGTCAGAACTTTCTTGTTAAGGAAAGATACCATGACAGGATGAGCTGCCTAACGAAAAGTGGATGCTGGTTTAACACAGAATGTTGTGGCAACCCGAAGATACAGCCAGGCTCTCAGTGCTGGACTTTATGAGTATACTTCTAACCCTTATATCTGATATCCCCAATTAAAGATTTTGAAGTCAGTGAAGAATTTGTCTGTGCGTACTGTACCTGTATGGTACTTCTCAGCTAGTTCTCAGATGCAGATTGCTACGTGTAAAGAATAGCCTGACTGGTTCATGTTTATGGATTACCAAAAGCAGACTTTAATATTTAATTGGTTGCTTAAAGCTATTAGACAAGATGATTATTCAGCAAACACTTTTCCATCACATATGCAATTTGTGAGTATTACTGCTTGATGCTTTAATGTTTTTGTAATGATTGCATTCTGGTTTGTGACCAACCATGTTTTCTGAACACTAGACAAAAGGGTTTTGAAATTTCTGTCTTTTTTCATATTTAATAATTACAATTAAGGAGGAAAAAGTAATAGTATATTAATAGTTTTAAAATATTGGTTGTCAAAGTGTTCTTCTAATCTAAGACATGAAAGAGTCTTGGAGCAAAGCAGAGGAGAGCATGGCACAGCTAACACGTTGACAAAGTAAAGGCACTGCAGTCCCTAAGCAGTTAACACAACCAAACCAGTGACATGATCAGCTAAAGCATAGTAAAAAGATCTAAGTGGAAATCTGACTTCTTTTATTTATGACCAAAATAGTAGTACTCTACAGACATTGTTTGGTTTCTGTGGATTTATTTTGTGGATCATACAGACAAGGTACTTGGAAAGATTCTGGAAATCTAATACTTGAACCCTTTTTTGACTGGGGGGTGTGCTTGCCAGGCTGCATAAACTATTTACCTCACACCTTTTGCCTGTGATATTTTAGCTTCACTGCACTGCAGAACGCTGTGAATTGAGAGGGTTTTGTATGATTCTACTGGTACAGCTGTTATGCTACTGACAAGATGTGGCATGGTATTGTAATAAGACTCGAGGCCATGTAAGTAGACATTTTCAAGAAAGCGATTCATTGTATAACAAGTTCAAGAAATGTCTCCAGCTTAGATCTTACTAGTAAATGTTGATACAATGCTTGTTCCCAACAGCTTTTTTTTTTTTTAATATACTCCTCTGCCTATGTGTGTTGTGTGTTTTTTTCCTATGCATTTTCTTCTATTTCCTACCCAATTCAAAATAATAATAAAAAATCACCAACATACACTATTCATAGCTGTATAAACAAGCTCTTCAAATGGTGTTCGCTGGTAAAGCTTCACTCTAGTTAACTGTAATACATAAGTTTAAGCCATTTAAATTATTAACTGTATCAGCCTGTTCATATTTCTCTTTTTGCATAATAATCATATTTTTGTTTGTGTAAGACCTGTGACACATAAATCCATGAAGGCCAACAGGTAAGTGTGGTGTTTGAACTGGAAATGCTGATAACTGTACACCTCAGAGCTGAGGTGGAACAACCATTAAGTGAAAGATTGGATATACCTCATTGTGCGTTAGTTGTTATGGCAATCACCTTCAAATGTAACCACAATACCTAACAACCTAAAGCAAGAATACAAAGGACACCTGCACAGCTATTTGTTTTTATCAGGTCATTGGAAATCTACATTGTATTTTTAAATTTGTTACAAAGACTTGTGTGATAATATGTTTTCATGTAACCAGTTTGTGCTGAGATATGCTTGAGATATACAAAGTTGCTTCTGGTAATTCATTGCCTGTAATAGTCCCCATTTTGAAAGCTAGTGGCTACTCTGGTACTCTTTGTCCCTACAGTTGAACAAATCTATTGAGAGTCACTTCTCTGTTACATGGCAAAATCCCCAGAAGTGCATATAAGATTGCTTTACAAGAAATATTATCAGTTGAAGTATTTTTTTAAAAGAAGAAATTGTATAGAAGTATTCCTAGCTGTCCAGTGACAAAACGCCACTCTGTTAATCATGCATACATAATGCCCATTTTTTCTTAACTGAAATTCAACCATATGACTAAGATTAAGCAGTCTTTTAGAATATGAGTATCTTTCAAATTCAGTTTTCCAGTGTTTAGTCACAGCAGACTGAACTTCAGATATTAAGTAGTCAAAACAAACTGCTCATTAACAAGATCCTGTCAAATAATTTTTCATACAAAACACCTGGTAAGTGTTTTTGAAAAGCAAATTCAAGAAGAAAATAATATGTTGGCAGCCATATTCTGAGCAGAGAAAGAGATGATAGTGATTAAACTGTATTCTGAATTACTCGATTCAATCTTTTACTTATTCTGCATCCACCTGCCATACTGTTCCATGTGAGGTATCAGTGCTGTTCATCTTAGAAACAGGAGTTATTTAATTGACTAATCAGATACAGAAAATACAGAGGAAAAGTCTTGCTAATATTGGAGATGTATATATTCTGAATATCTGTGTCCCCTTTCTTTTTATAAATTTTAAAAACTTCTCACTCAGGAGAAGCAATATTTGTGACAACACCGGTGAATGTACTATACAATAAACAAGTTTGGTTTAAACAGTCTTTGGAGAGCATTTATGGAACATACCATAGGTGTATTGTACATCTCTAACAGTGTTACTGTCACCTCGATGGGGAAAAAAGGCGAGTGGGGGTGGGGTGGGGGGAGGGGAGAACAAAAAACCCCACAAACAAAACAAGAATCCAAACAAGAATCCAAAATGAAAAAAAAACACTTCAGATGTCAACTTAGATTGGACTTGGCCATAAGGAAATAACAAATCTGATGTACCATTTGTTGGCAGACTGTTAAGGAAAACATGATGAAGCCAAAGAATTTTTCTCTTGGAAACCCTTCCTTAAATTACAATTGTCTCTGCATTCAGGCACAGATTTCTCTAACACTGAACACAAATAAATGCTGATTGCAACTTTGCTAGAGTTAAAAAGGAGTCTATTGTACATTGAATAACGGGGATGATGATGACACAGAAGATGGTGGCTTCTTCTTCCGTGCCTGCCATTTACACTGAATTGTTATTAAGCAGATGGAAACTTTACACTTGCAATCTCAGAAAAGTATGTCTCAGAGCCTTTGATCAAAGCTAATTGAAACAGAAACAATTTGTTGCACATGTGCGGCAGCTTTCTCTCTTTCTGGCTGCTGACAGGCAAGCTGGTTATTTGAAAGAACTTGCTTCTCCGTGGGTTACAAGCAGAAAAGAGATACTATCTGGGGCAGAAAATCTATTTACAAAAACAGTTAAAATTGCTGTAGATTCATTCTTTCTCTGTGCCTAGGCCAAATCAAAATTTGCAAAGAAATATTAAGTGTTGTCCACTTGCTGTGAGAAGCCAACAATGGCAGGCAAATTTCAGGCCCATATTGACCTTGAGATGTTTATGCTATGTGTAGGCCTCGTGTTCTAGGAATCAGTGCTTGTCAGATGTTGTCCATAGCTCCCTGACAAATAAGGTGTAGCATACTCATTGCAGAAACTACACAATACATGGTTCAATAGGGTAATACTACTTAACTCATTACTAATACTTATATACTTTATACTAATAAAATAAAAATATAACAAGAAACATGAACAGACCAATATATAATTACTCATGCCCCAATGTTCAATGGTATAATCTATTTAAAGCTCATTTAAATATTTAAATACTCAGTATTTTCTTTAAGGTACCTGCCGTGGCAGCTTGCTGTGTTCCAGCTCCTGCAGCGGCACTCACTCTGTGCTGGCTGCTGCGCTTGGCCCTGGATCCTGCCCAGTAGCAAAGCCTTGCCATGCCACAGCAACTGCCACTCGTGCTCCACTGCCTGCTCTGCTTAATCACCGCTAATCACTACCTGCTCATGTTGGTGATTTTTGTTTTTTAGCAACAGTAAGCCGCATAGAAAACATAGTTCCCTGCCATATTTGGGGTTACTTTTGTATAAATTTACCTCTTCTGCTCTCATAATCTATGGCTCTAGCCTCCTTTTGCATACTGAAGCCTCAGATTTGAGCGCCTTTTTGCCTGAGGTATGCTTAGACATAATTATTTTCCTAGACTTTTACATATTGTCTCAGCCAGGTATTTCCCTGTACTTTATGGTGGACCTATGTTTTAAATAGAAATTTGTGATATACAATTAGAAATGTTCAGTGCAAGCTGAACATGTTTAAGGCCTATCCACTGGTCCCTGTTTATTTATTTCTCAGCCAGGTTAGGAAAAAGCACTCCTCTTCTTAGTAGCCATCCCTCTGGAGCAATCTGGGAGGGTTTACTCTTCTTTTTTAAAGACTCCACCACCAGGTTCACCAGGCTGACAAGTACAGAGCAAATATGCACTGTGAGCTTGCAGTGAGCATTCAAGTCAATGGTGTTAGTTGCCTTGTGGTTATGGAAGAGATTAAGGTGCTAATCAGATTAGGGGGATATTTAGGGCCCTAACCAGCTTTGATGCTGGCAATGGGGAGAAGAGAAAAAACAGTTAAGATTCAGCTGTTGCTTTAGGCCTGAAAGACTTTTGGAAATCTTCATTTCTTTGTGTCTCAGGTCCTTTTTTGCTACAAAACATTGTAACTATGCTGACGTTGTAGATGTTAGGAGTATTGTTTCATGAATACTACAAACATATTGAAGTACAATGAAATCGGAGCAGTATAAATACCTAAAAGGATTAGAGACTGGTACAACCTCATTAATGAGTCATGATCAAGTAACTTCTGTCTTTAAGCTGGTGATGCCTCAATTGCTCATTTACTGTCACTGCTTTAAGTAACAAAATAATAACATATGTCTTAAAAATCAATGCCAGGTTACTAGGAAAAAATAGTAGAGTCTTGAAACACTGTAGTGCAATCCTATTGTGTACATGATTGGTTTTGACAGTTCTGTGGGTTCAGGAGAAAAGCCTGAAACTGTCTTCTGCTAAACATCTTCGGTGTTATGTGCTATATGCAGTGAGTGAGCAAAGCTGAATTATGTATCATACATTTTTTCTCTAAAAAATACAATCAGAGGAAATGGACTTATGTATCTGGTAAGCAGCTGCCTTTAAAACTATTTAAAAATTTTCTTTATGAAGCTAGAGAAAATGCACTGATTCACTGGAAATGAAAAGTAGGCCTTAAAGAGAAATCTTTGTAGAAGGGGGCACCAGCTTTTTTTTACTGTTCTGTAATTTGAATGTTAAAACCCCCAAGATAGTGTCTCTAAGCAAAATGCAAGATAAAAAGCCTATATGTTAGTGCAGAGCCAGCCTTCAGCATTCCCTGTATCTGCAATGACCCATGGGTGTAACCTTGAACTTAGATGAAATTCCAATCTGGATCTGAGCAACACAGTTCAAGCCTATGCCTGATTTCAAATATGAACAGCAATCTTCTGTGTGTACCCTCTCTTCTCAGTTTTGTTGCTGTCTTTTTTTTTTCTTCCTTTTTCTTTTTTCTTTGAACATGAAAAAAGAAGGCACATTTTGATATGGATTTATACATGGTTATCCATGTTGACCAAAACTTCCACAAAATTTGGAAAATTTAAAATTACCTGGTTGGCTCAAGGAAAATTGTGGGGATGCCTTCAAGGGAGATAAAAGTTCTCATGCTAAAGTTGAAATATATTTTTGAAACATGGAAAAGATATTACGTATTTATAAGTACTTCACATTTCTTTGTATTAATTTAAAACATGCTAAATCCATACTAGATCCATCCTGAATATATATATATATTAGTTTATTTAAAAATAATATGAGCGCTTTACTTATATCATAGGCAGACTGAGGAGGAAGACACGAGGACCACAAGAAATCAGGGATATATTGCCTTACTACAGAGGAACAAAGAAAACAAAGGATATCTAATTTATAAAAACATGAACTACATTTTTATACTGAAAAACAAGCATAAATCTACAAATTCATATATTTGCATTGTGAAATGTTGCAAGACACTGCAGGCAAAAGCCACAATATGAAAACTAATGAAGAAAGGCTGTGAGAAAAGTAGTATTATGAGGTTTTGAAAATGGCAGCTCTTTATCTAAATTAGAACACAATATGTGAGTGTTCATTTATCATTAATAGAAACTGAAACAGCTGGCTAACAAAAACCAACTTGAGGTGTGCATATTTACAGAAACTGAAATTATTTCTTAAAGTAACATAATACAACAAGCACCTTAAAGACTGCAAAATGAACAGTATGCCAAAAACACTGAGACAGTAAATTTGAGCAGCTGAAGACAGAGGCAAGATGGATGTATATGCCAACCTTACTTTGGAAGGTCATAATAGATGTCAGTATGTCAAAAATGCAAAACACAGGCATAAATTTGCCAAGAGAAGACCATTTAATTTTAGGGAGTAAAGTCTACAGGGTATGGTATTCCAACACTATGGATCTTTAACGATTAATCTTAAATATTTTTTTTTTGCAAAATTTTCTTTCAATAAAGTAGTAGCCTAGTGGAGAAAATTGCAGATTATTTTTCCTTTATAGTAAAACATAAAGCTTTGAGGAACAAACATTTCCTTTTGCATCTCATCTGCAATGTGCTGGGCATTTTAAATAAGCACCAAAATGCAACAGGAGAAAACATTCAGATACAGCTGAAATTAAATCTTGGATGAACAGTTTCATGCCATTAATAATGATGGGGGAAAATTTAAAAAAGGATCAAACCTGAAATCTGAACATTCCACTAAATGTAATTTATGTGTATCACAATCCAGGTTTACCAAAGCCAGCATCTTTGCTGACCACTGACCAGTAACTTTAAGAAAGATAAATTTACAGGCTTTTCAGATTTTTACAACGGAATAAAAAATTGCATGCGGGCACATTTCCTGTCTTCATTCCAAAATGAGTTTGAATGATGACTTTTGGTTTAGTAGAAAGAAGAGAGTGCTACATTAGCAAGCTTGTTACAAAGAAAAGAAATCCAAATTGAAAAAAAAAAAATCATACTAGTTTAGATTCTTTCAAGCAACTTTGAAAATCCAAAAGGGGAAATATATGTCATTAGTTACTGATAAAAAAATTTCTCTTGTTTGTGGCTAGCAATGACCTTAGCACACTGCCAATATATTGAAGCTAAGGTCTTAGATGAAAAATGTGTTATAAAATACATAGATAAAGAAATTAATCGTCTTGACATTTCAGGAAAAGCAGAGTTGATTCCACATGGAACACAGTTTTTTTTAAAAAAAATCCATTTGTTTAGATCACTGCTGAGTTCAGCAGAACTTGATTTGAAAGGGAAATTAGCATTCTGAGTACAAAAGAGATAAGCAGGAGGTGGATGAAAATGAAAGAAATTATCCAAATCAGGAAATGAATTAGAAAATGAGCCATTAATGATTTCCTGTCTGGCAGAAAATCAGTAGTTATAGTGTCACCTGCAAGAATAATGCATGAGGGGAGCTAGATCTAGCAAATATGTCTTCCAGATAGTCCTATTTCAAACTGGGCTTGTGAGACATACTCTCTCTTTGATGCATATGGGTACCTCCTCTTATCTCTAACAGAAAATACATTTTTGCAGCAAGGGAAGAACGTGAATGTGAGTTAAAATATGAAGCTTCTTAAATGTCAGAAGGTACAGAGCAGGAAATTGATGTCAATGGCTCTCAGTGCCCTTTGGGTCCTTTGCTCTTGACCCCACTGGGAGGGCAAGTGAAAAAAAAAAAAAATGAAGACCAATCCCAACTTGCACTGTACATACCGATGAGAAAATTAGTATCACTTCATATTATTTATAACACATTTCCTTTTTCTTCTGAATTTTTCTGAGTATTTGTTCTACTTTTAGATTTACAACTTTAGTGTTTAATTAGTTTTTCTGTATTCATGATATTTCAACACATGTAACACAGAATGGAAATCAGTCACCCTAGAAAGCAGATCCATGTAAATTTTTATTTATTTATTTAGGCATTGTACCAAACAAAAACCACACAGACTTTGATTTTAATAGTTGACACTTAACATGTACTTTACCAGGCTACAGTCACCTGTGAGGACCCAGGAGGAATCACAGAACTGATTTCTTTTTATTTTTTAGCTTTTTAAAATTTTCCTGTACAAACATAATTCTTCCTTATAAAGGATGATCCTGAAACTTTTGAAGAGTTCTAGGACCACCTCTCTCTCCTTTTAGTGACCTAAGGACAACTGTAGAGCCACAAATTCACAGGGCTGCAAAACTACAGGTTGTCTCATATCTTCTCAGCTCAATGCTAAGTGGTATTACTAGAAATTTTTTTCCCTATACAAACATAGCTGAGTTTCTTGCTGATTAAAAAAAATGATACCAGCTTCGTATTTGAAGATATAAAGAATCTGACCAGGTCAAATAAAACCATGAAGATGTCTGAGGTACTCTGTAAACCATGATTGTCTATAACATTTTATTTTGCCTGGAAATACGGTTACTAAATATCACAATTATGTACCAAAAAGCCAACAGCACACTTCATTTGTTACTGAAGGAAATCTGATTGGAAGCAGAATTTAAGAGATTGCGGTACTGTTTGGGAACAGATGCAACCATGAGTAATAGCCAGGATTTTGGTGAAAGATAATGCAGGGGCATTTCACAAGGCATATACTCCTACAGCATATCTGTGAGGTCTTGCCATATTTCAAAGTTGGAAGGGTTTTGCCATAGATGTTAATGGTGTTAGGATTTCAGTTGATGCTCTTAAACCATGAAAAAACCTGAGTGCTCTTTAACTGAAAAGTCAGTAAAAAAGAGAAAGAAAGAGAAGGTAAGCAAACAGGTTTTACCTTGCCAATACTTAATGTAAGGTAATTGGCTTTCACCCTTCAGAAACTGGGTAGTAGGTAGATCAAAAGAGATCTTTGGAGAGAAGGAAATACATTTAATGAGGTGCGCAACTAAAGAAGCGGTATTGTAGGTCACAAAGAGAAGCGTGCCTGCCAAAACAGCAAACAAAAAAAGAAAAGCATAAAGGACCTAAAAAAAAGGATGCTTGGACATCCCAAGCCTCTGAAACAAGCTGTGGGAAAGTATAATCATCATTTCATGCAACCTGTAAGTGTGAGTTATTCACTACCCTGCTACATTAAGAGGAGACTTAATTGCAAAAGGTACAGGAACAAAAAGGGAAAAGTAGCATTCATAATATAAGAAAGGCACCCTGTTTTTAAAATGTAAGGCTTTGGAGTTTAATTACTAAGAAAATAACTTGGATGGTTAAACATAGGCTCCTCATACCAAAGTACAAAGGAATTATGAATGGAAGTGTGAATTATGAATGGAAGTATGACTCACCTTTGAGTGTAACTTAAATATGTGTGTGCTGGTTTTGGCTGGGATGGAGATACTAACTACTCTGAAGAACAGTCATGCCAGCCCAGCCCAAACCAGCACACTAAGGAAGGCCGGCCGAGTTGAGGAGTAAAAGCTTTAGATGTTTCCACAAAGCATTAGCAGTCCATAGCTGTTGCCCAGAATAAGCAAAGTGAAAATAAGATTGGAAGGATGTGTTAAGAGAGCGCTATATGGAAAAAAAAAAGAAGCGACTGAGGACATACACTCCGTTTCCATATGCTAACAAAAATCTGCATGAGATGTTCACACTGGTAACTAAACACAAACAAACAAGAAAAAATGCATTTTAAAAATATTTCCACAGCATCACAGAACCATAGAACGGTTTGGATTAGAAGGGACCTTAAAAATCATGTAGTTCCCACCCCCTTGCCGTGGGCAGGGACGTCTTCCACTAGACCAGGCTGATCAAAGCCCCATCCAACCTGGCCCATCCAACACTTCCAGGGATGGGGCATCCACAGCTACCCACAGCTTCTCCAGGCAACCTGTTCCAGGGTCTCACCATCCTCACAGCAAAGAATTTTTTTCCTGATAACTAATCTACATCTACCCTCTCACAGTTTAAAGCCATTCCCCCTTGTCCTATCGCTAAAGGCCCTTGTAAAAAGTCCATATCCATTGTCCATGGGATTGACAAAGATGTTGAACAGCACCGGTCCCAGCACAGACCCCTGAGGAATGGCCGCTCATCACTGGTCTCTACTTGGACATTGAGTCATTGACCACCACTCTTTGAGTGCAACCATGCAGGTAATTCCTTATCCACTGAGTGGTCCAACAATCAAATCCATGTCTCTCCACTGTAGAGACATGGATGCCGTGTGGGACACTGTCGAAGGCTTTGCACAAGTCCAGGTAAATTGCATCAGTTGCTCTTCCCCGATCCGTCAATGCTGTGAGCCGACCATAAAAGGCCACCAGATTTTTCAGGCATGATTTGCACTTAGTGAAACCATGTTGGCTGTCACCAATCACCTCTTTATTTTCCATGTGCCTTAAGCGTAGTTTCCAGGAGGATCTGCTCCATGATCTTGCCAGGCATCACAGTGAGACTGACCAGACTGTACTTCCCCACATTTTCATTATTTCCCTGTCTAACAATGGGAGTTACGTTTCCCCTTTTCCAGTCAGCGGGAACTTCACCAGACTGCCACAGCTCCTCAAATATGATGGATAGTGGCTTAGCCACTTCATCCACCAGCTCCCTGAGGACCCGCAGAGGCATCTCATCAGGTCCTATGGACTTGCACACCTGCAGGTTCCTTTGATGGTCTGGAAGCTGATTGTCTCCTACGGCGGGCAGTTCTTCATCCTCCCAGTCTCCCTGCCTTTGCCTCTTGCAACTTGGGCGGTGTGGCTGGAGTGCTTGCCGGTGAAGACGAGGGTGAAAAAGTCACTGAGTACCTCAGCCTTCCTCATGTCCCAGGCAACCAGGTCTCCTGTATCCTTCTGGAGAGGGCCCATGTGTTCCCTGGTCTTCCTCTTCTCACCAATGCACCTATAGAAGCCTTTCTTGTTGCCCTTGATGTCCCCGGCCAGATTTAATTTTTGGGGGGCTTTAGCTTTCCTAACCTGGTCCCTGGCTGCTTGGACAATGTCTCGGTATTTCTCCCAGGCTACCTGTCCTTTTTTCACCACTCTGTATACTTCCTTTTTGTGATTCAGTTTGTCCAGCAGCCTCTTGTTCATTCATGCCGGCCTTCTGGCATTTTTACCTGAATTTACTTTTCGTTGGGACACATTGCTCCTGAGCTAGAAGGAGATGTTCCTTGAATGTTAACCAGCTTTCTCTGGCCTCTTTTGCCTCCAGGGTTTTATCCAATGTTATTCTACCAAGCAGTTCCCTGAAGACAGAAAACTCTGCTCTTCTGAATTCCAGGGTAACTGACCTTGCAGTGTTCCCGCCTTTCTGCCCTAAAGATCTTGAACTCCACCATTTTATGTTCACTAAACACAAGGCTGCCCTTGAGATTCACATTTCCTACCAGTCCCACTTGTTGGCTTCTTGTTGTGAACAACGTCTAGCATAGCACTTCTCCCCATGGGCTTCTTTATCAGTTGGATAACAAAAAAATGATTAATCTCAGCAGAAAGAATTTTTCAGAATACGGTTGAATAGGAATCAAAGGACAACTGAAAGTAGCCCCACATGTTCACAGCACCAAAGAGGCCTTGCTCTGTCAAGGCTTGGCAGCAAAAAGTGTTTCAGAGGAATAAAATATGGCAGGGAAACTGGAGCAGATAATTATGTCAGCAGTTACATCATGAAACTGGCAAGGTTGGAGAGCTAACCTCCTGCTATCATCTTGTTCAGGTCTTCAGACTAAAGCTGAAATTGTTCATAGCCCTGAATCAGTCACTGAGGTCAACAGAGACCTCTGGAAGTTATCTAGTCCAGCTCTCCTGCTCAAAGTAGGGCCAACCACAATAAAGTTTCTCAGGGTCATGTTCGTTTGGGTTTTGAGTATCTCCAAGAACTTCACAACCTCTGGGAAGCCTATTCTACTGCTGTATCACCCTTCCAGTAAAAAAGATTTTTCTCGTCCTTAAGTGGAGTTTCTTATATTTTAATTTGTGCCTATTGTGTCTTGCCTTATCACAGGAGACCAGCGAGAAGAGTCTGGCTCCTTGTTCCTCATTTCCTCCCTTCAGGTATTTACAGACTGGTATCACATCCCTTTCACCCCCTTTTCCCCAGGCTGAACAGTCTCAGTTCTCTCAGCCTTTCCTAATTTGGCAGATGCTCCTCTCCCTTGGTAATTTTTATGGCCCTCCTTTGGACGTGCTCCAATATGTCCACATCTTACTTGCACTGGGGAGAACAGAACTGAACCAAGTAGTCCAGATGTACCTCACAAGTCCTGAATGGAGGGAACAATCTGCTGGCAACCCTCTTCTAAATGCAGCCCAGGATGCTGTGGCTGCCTTTGCCATCAGGACAAATCTGAAAGCTTCGAGCCTGAATTTTTACATGGTCACATTTTCAAGATTTTTCTTCACAATGATGAATTATAGCAAATGGTTAAAAAAAAAAAAAAAAAAAAGAGGAAGGAAAGAAAGAAAATTCTAATTCATCTGCAATTAAATACCTCTGTGAGGTTGGATCCAGAGCATGGGTACTAGATGACCAGAATTTTAGTCCATTGTTGATGAAGATGATGTCTTAACAACATTATCCACAAATGTTAGCCTTCCATATCTCTCTCTGATCTTCAATTTTAAAAAGTAATTTAAACCTGAGATCAGAAGACTTTCTGCAATTGATTTAAAGAAAAGTCTATGATAATAGCTGTAATTTTCCTAGAAATGTCTATTGACCAAATGCACACTGCCCACAATTTCAAGATATATTCCTGCAATCTGAAAGCATATTTTAAAATTCTTTTTAGAGTGTCTTCCTTTTTCAACAAAATTAATGTGAAATCTTACACTGTTAGAGGAAAACAGATGATAATTTGTATTTTTTCTCTCAGTAGATGAAAGTGACTAGTTTCTAATCCTGTGATGCTCATCTAGTCTGACAAAGAGCAGGTAAAAAAAGCATTACATCTAATTGGGTTTTTTGCCAGCTAGAACCCCCCATATTTTATAGTCATAAAGTTGAAGGTACTCAAGCTCAGTTATTTCTTTAAAACCTACTTAAAATTTGTTTTTATTAATTAGACAGCTATTACATTGGTATTTTAATGATCATTAAAATTCACAAACTGTTTAATCAATTACCAGAAATGAAGATATAAGTTTCAGATTAAATTTAGGTTATCATTCAAACACATGCTCGATGTTAAACAGAAAAAATCATGTTGAGAATGATCTTAAGAGTAACGAAAGATTCTATTCTGAGCTGGAAGTCTAAGAAAGGTAAATAAACTGCTTAAATTTGCATCACTACATAGAACTCAGATTTTTTGAGGCAGTCATTCTGATTCAAGTATTGAGCCCAAAGACAAGCTCTTGATAGGTTTGGCCTACTCCCACATCTAAACAGACTGTGCAGCATCGTGTTTTCTTTTTTTCCATCGTACACTAAAAAGAATTTGAATTTTACATGCTCCTGTTTTGATCTATGTTCTGTAAGAAAGCCCTCATCAGTTTCTCATGATAAGCACAAATGATTATTTTTCTCTCCCCTTTTTCCTCTCAAGGCCTTGTCTTTTGCAGTCATATCGTAGTCAATGAGTAGATTATCAGCAATATTTAAGGTCTGTTCCTCAAGATGGAAAGAATATTCAGGGTTTCCATCCATGCAATTAAACACCTTTGTTCTTGTTCCTGAAAGACTTTCATAATTAAATGAGCTAAAAGATTATACTCCATCTATACAGAAGCTGAATACTTGCAGCTTTTTTCTAATTTCAATGAAGAATTATGCTTAATATAACAAAATGTTTCACAGGAAAAAAAAAAAAACAACCAAAAAAAACAACAGAACAAAAAACCAACACAAATCAAAACCACTTAAAAACACATTAGTGTGTGTAAATTAGTCTTTTTAGAACTCAGGCTAATGTACACATTTACTGCTGGCTTGAAGACATTTCATTTAAAATATACACTGCCATGTTTTTAGTTCTTCCTATATTTAGTACATTAGTCTGATTTGTGTAGTGTATTAATTTGAAAATCAGACAGCTAGAAAAGTAAGTGCTGATCAACTATAAATTAGATTGATACAATCTTACTGAAAGCATATAGTGAAGTACTACTGATTCATATAAATTTTAATTCTTTACTTTCATATTCTAGTCTTCTAGAGCAAGCTGATATGTAACAAATTAAATCTGCGTTAATACCATGGAGTAACATAAAAAAAGAATGAGTAATGATTTGAGAAAAATAACCAAGTGTGAGTTTTTGAATGGCATCTTGTCTCTCCACTGTTCTGTCAGAAATTTGTATCACACAACATGAAGAGGGTGTACACAACGACTCAATGGTTTTGTCAGGACATAATGATTCCACAGCCTTTCCTTTCATCCCAGGGCTTGGGAATCCAGACAAAAGTAAATAACACTAATGTCTCAGTACACAAATATGAAAATAATACTTGTAATCAAGGTCAATATTTTTAGTTTCAGGAAATAAGAGTTTTTTGCCCTCTGAATGGCTTCTGATCACATTTTGCCTCAGCAAGATGCACTGATTATCCATTTTACTACCATTCATTGGAGTTAGGCGAGAATTTAGCTGAGTAGCTACTTGTACTTCCAATTCCTGCCTTCTAAACAGCTTGCAAAGTCATGTGGTGCTGCTAGACATTCCCGTTTTGAACAGTTCCAAGGCAAAGGTTATATCTGCCACATCAAACTTACTGTCATGTCTGGAGCACTCAGTAGTTTAGGCTTTTCATGTATTTATTTTTTCAGGCTGTGCTATTGCTGCACTCCATGCCTCTCTGTGTCTGCAGTGCAGTGCCTGTATGCTGGGGTTCAGCCAGCTTTATACCACTGAATCTCTCCCTGACACCTTTCTGAGGACAAATATATTATCAATTCTTAAAACTTGTCTTGCTTCCAATTTCTATTTCATGTTTCTTTTCTGCAACACTTGAGCAAAGAACGTTAGAAACTTTCAGAATCTGTTTGGAAAAATAGGCTACTGTTTCTTTCTTCAGCTCCACCGTTCTGTAAGTCAACACCCACTGTTCTATCCGTCAACATCCACGTATTTCTCAACTGATTCTAGTGCCAGTACTCTCCCACCAAAGAACAGGCATACTGTGAGAAGTTTGGTCCAAGTTAAGCGAACCAAGAAAAGGATACTCTGCATCTAGAAAGTATGTAATATATTCAAAAGCTATTGAAAATCCCTTTATTTTACTGAAAATGGGGCATACATACACATGACTAAAAGCATGTTTTCAAAGAATCACAACCACTGATAGTTTGCTTGGATATTCCTCTAATTTGCTAAGGTCCTGAAGTAAGTAACAGGTTCTATGGGAGACTGTTAAGTGGAAGATATTTCCTGTGTGCACAGTCATAAAAAATTAATTCAAAAGTAAAAATGTTCAACCTTTACTTCAGTTCAGAGAAAGAGGATAAGTTTCACTGACACATTAAAGCAATTTATTCTCAATAGTTCACACAAATCTACATTTAATATTATTCCCAAAACATGTTGCACTGTGTTAATCAAATATATAAATCAGATTTTCATTGAGTGGGCTTTCCTGCATGCTCTGTACCAAACCTGTTTCTATAGCTGAGATATTTTTCACTTACTGAAATGTACATGATGAATATTAACACTATCAAATGAGATGTTCAATATATGGCAAGTGGGCAAAAGTGAATGTGTGTTACTCTAAAATTCCTGATTGCTATTATGGTCTGTTTCCATCTGTATATATAAGAATGAGTTTTTCTTTATTTTTCATTGCACTCCTGAGTTAAGATTACTGAGAATGAAAGTACCACTTCCACTATTAAATATATCAATCATAAAACTTTATGAATACAAACATTTTATCTGGAAAGAATGGAGGAATAAGATGGATTTCTCTTTCCAAGATGGACTTCAATTTCTTTGCCGATGGTTATACATTAAAGAACCAGGGACATATTAAAAAGTTAAAAAGTACAAGTCCTTAAATGTTCAACAACGAGAATCACAATGATAATGAAATCTTTACCAGGAGGAAAGAAAAGAAAATGATGTTCTGTAGTATGAGTTCTTTTTTTGCCCCATATGTAGAGTTACCAATGAAGGAAAAAAAAAAGACAAAACAAAACACTGTTGTAGACAAACAAAGCTCAGATGGTTTAACAAAAAACATTTTCCAAATGGAGAAACCTACTATAATTCTGGTAAGGAAATGGTGGTTTGGGAAATGAGTGTGTGTGCTCTGTCAAGATCATTGTGTTCTCGTGTACCTTGAAGTAATGACTGATGGAACTTTGGAGTCCATGATTTCCACAATTCAGTGACTTGAAGAGGTCCTATGTATCAGGGAGAGAGGATGCCTAGGAAGTGGGGCATGATCATGTAAATATGTTGTTTCTGACAGTTAATATTTAATCTGATCGCTAAGAAAAGCTGGACAAGGAAACCTTATTTTAATGAAGTTGTCATAGTCCAGGAAATAAATGTATAATAGCCTTGAAAATGTTCCAGAAAATATAAATTAAACACTTCACCCTATTAGCTGACCTAGCATTCTGGACCTACATATCTCACATTTTTCATGTTGTTATGGCAAACAAGTCTTGGTGTGTTCCTGAGGGAGAAGTTGAATTTAGTCCAAAATCACTAGAAGTACAGAATGAGTGTACAGCATGAAAATCTTAGACACGTTTATACAACCATTCTTATAAAAACCAACTTTGTTCTAAGAATCTGTAAATTTTTGTCTATATCTCTCTTCCCACCCCCCCCACCCCCCCCACCCCCCCCCCCACCCCAGCCCCTTAAAAGAGTGAAGGGTATTTTCTTCATTCTCCTTGAAACAGGAGAATGGTCTTTTAAAAAATCAAGTACCACTTCCTTTTCAGGCTGGAGTACCCCAGCATTGCTTTGGTGTTCTTCATTCTCTCAGAGAAGCTATTAGGAAAATCTTCACGTGCTCCTTTTTCTTAAACAACATCAACAACAAAACCCACACTCTTTTTCATAAAAACAAACAAACAAACCAACAAAAACCCCATATCTAACTCTCAAATTCTGGATCATGAAGCTACACTTACCTTTGAGGATATGTACAAGTTCTACAGCAACTGGTCCTTTAACAATTTAACTGCAGTAAGGAATGTCAGCAGCACTCTGCCTTCTCTGTCTGTTATTTTAAGAGAGAACCCTTTATACCCTCAAGATCTTTTCATCACAGACTCTCTGCTATACCTTCTTCCTACAGTAGGTAGTGCAAAAATTACCTGACAAAAATGTATGAACTATGCTCATCCTATGACCCCTGTTTAAAGGAACTTTTAAAACTATTATAAGTCTTACTATCCTAACCACACCTCAAAGTGTAAAACTAATTGGTTTGCAAAATTATTCTCAGTTTTCCAAGTATCTTCCCCTGCTGTGCTTTTTCACCTTTCCTTCTTTCCTCATAATACTCACACAGACACGTATTTTTTCAAGAGTTCTTGTCAATATTGTGAGTTATATGTCACATATTCATTAGAAAATAAAGATCCTTTTTTTGACTCATGGATCCTTCTCAATACTTTTGGTACATGCCACAGAAACACATTCAAATACCTACATCTTCTTCCTGTAAGAATAAAATGCTGCAGCATGAGTTTGTGCATCGTTACTGTCTCATCTCTGCCTTGGTTTTCTTCTCTGAAAAACTAGCAAATATGCATAAAGCATCGGGCAAACATACAACAGGGCTCAATTCTAAGGCTGCTATTCTGATCAAATTGAAAGCTGAACTCTCTACAGACAGAAATTTTGTCCTGAGAATGTAGGACATACTGAGTATTTTCTGATATACACAACCACAGAAATAGTTCTGATATTCTTGCAAGTATGTTACCATTCCTGTGCTTCCCCATTTGAGCCCCATGTGGTTCTTTCACATCACATTTGAAGCAGTGTCTGTCTAACCATAGTCAAATGATTGTAGACTGCCATTATTGTACTAGTATTCCTGATTCTCATGATCTCAATAACACAAATAAACCTTCACATTCTTTCTGACTACTTTTCCCCCTTCGTTGTATAAGTTGCAGGCAGAGTTCTTTTATTAGCCTGGAATTAACTGGTCTTCTTCTTTCTCACTCAGTCTTTTACCCCAGTAAAGAAGTGGTGTCTTCCTAATGTCTGAGGGTTATGTTACAGAAAAAACATTTTTCTAACCTTTATTTCTATCATGTTTCAGTATTTTCAATAAACCTTGAAAGACAGAGTTCAAAAGAGAATCTGCTTTTTTTAAGAGCTGAAGAAATAACTTTTTCTCTTCTCTGCTAATACGTTTAGACACTTAACACTTCTGTTGCTTCCTTTGATTTCAGAAACAGGATATTCTTTAACTGAAGTGGAGAATATGAATATTTTCACATGAAATCTTTTTCATGATCTGTTGATCTGAGTAAAAAGTTTGTGCCTCTAAAAGGTTCTTTTAATGAGCCATAAATTTATGCAGATTAAGTACCACTTAATGATACTTAAGATAATAATTAAGATGCAATTTTGCATTCAAAATCTTGTTTGACAATGTGTCTTTTTTGAGTAAGTAACTCCTAGAATAAAATTCTTGTACAAACATTTCACTTTTTCTATCAGATTATGACAAGTAAACAAAAATGTCCCTATAGTGTAAAAGTAAAATCTTCTCACCAGTGTATTATTAGGGTAAAGCCAGAAAAAAGAACAAACAAACAAACAAACAAATAAACAAAACCAAAAAAAACCCCACAAAAAACCCAGAGGGAATAGAGGGCTTAGAACAAGACAAACTTAGGAAGATGGGTCCTGGAGACCTCTAAACTACTACATGAAAGGTATCAAAGCACAGGAAATTTAATCTTAAAAAGTAAACTGCTATTTTTCTGAGGTACACTAGAATATTTCAGTGTTTAAGGTGTTTGCAAAATTCAAACTGCAGTGGCAATGCATGGAGAGAAACTGGGAAAAAGCCTCCTGCTTATATTATGGAAGATACTCTACAGCAATTACAACTTGATGGTAGGGTAGGAAACTGTAAAAAGATGTAATATTTAAAAAATAATAATAAAAAACTTGGATACTGGGGTTTGTGTGTGCTTTACATTATTAGCATTATGACATGTGTCTAAAATAAGGGACCCAAGTGGGAGAACAATACTTGCAGTAAAGGACAACAAGGTAGAGAACTTTTTACTGGCTTAAATTGAGCTGAGAAAAAGCTGATCTAATGACGTCGGCATAAAAATGATTGTATGAACACTGAAGCGTGAAAGCCACCAGAAGATTTTCAATGGTACTGAGCTGCAATTTTTTGTCCAAATCTTTGAAAGAGTCTGTATCATGAACTGTGATTGGTACAATAAATGTTTCTGCTACCTTTGCACTCATGGTAAACAGCAACAGAGTCCTTCCTCTGCTGAGATTTCTTCAATAAGTTTAAATAGTGGAAATACTTTGAGAAATTACCTTGAAAGATACAGTTCTCTTTCAATAGAGATACTGAAGTGAAATGGTGGTCTATATAATATACTATTGAATTATTCAAACCTGGCCTGCACAGGGTCTCAAGGAAATGGTATTTTCATAAAGAGATCAGTAAGTCCCCTTTTTTTCCCAATAATTCTTCAGATTATGGAGGCAATTCTGAACATTAGAAAGCACAGACATTCCACCCAATACTTACACTGTAAGAAGCTGCAGGTAGAATTCCCTTACCTAAATTATATCCATATTAAAACATATGCCAGAATTACTCAAATATAAAAAAGGTAAAAAACATACATCTCCAGGTGCTCTACTTTCTAACTTCAAAGTTTACAGATGAAAAAGTTTGAAAACACCTATGTTAGAAAAATGGAAATAAACTTCCACCTGGAATTATTATGTCTGTGAAAAGAGCCTAAAAGACAGAGAATCAGGAGTACTGAAGCCTCTGAAGAGATTCTCTATGACAGTCTCGAAGCCTCACAGCTAGGATTATCTATGCAGGAAAAATTCCAAAAAGTTGTAATAGAAAGATGGCAAACTTGGCATCAGTTGGCATTCTTGGAAAACTTGGCATTCTGTAATCATTTTTTCTGTTGAAAAGCTTGTAAAAATCAGTAGGATCTCACAACACATTATGATTTAAACACAGGAACTGATTTCTGATAAAAAACTACCAGTGAAAAACGAATGTTCATTTTTACTGTTCAGTCTTAAGCATTCATGCATACAGTGATGATAACACTGCTGCTTCTACAGCCTATCCAAATGTAACACAGTTCAGTACTTTAAAAGTCAATATTTATTAATCTTTTCCATCAAATTAGGGCAGATCTATCTTATTTTACAATGAGAAGATCTGTGGCAATGCAGACAAGATTATTTGGTAAATATGAAAAATGTTTATCACGCACAAATGGTTACTATAACCCTGATGAGTAAGGCTCAACCTTTGCCATCATTAGTTGTACTGCAGTATATATTAATAGGTTCCACCATAATAAGTTTTTATTTTTATCATATTACTAAAATTAATCTAAAGTTAAAATAAAGTCACTGGGAGAAGGGAACCTGAATCCATCCCATTCTTCTCAGTTTAACACCAATGCCAGCAAAAGATGCCCAGAAACTGGGGAGGGATTGCAGGGCAGCAGGAGAGCATCTGACGAGCAGCACAAAGGAATCCCAGGCACCCCAGTCAGTAATTCAGCTTCATCAGGGGCCCAGCTTAACTGCCTCTATGCAAATGCACAAAGCATGGGAAAAAAACAAGACAAGTTAGAGATGTGTGCACGTCTGACAGGCTATGATCCCATTGACATCATGCAGATGTGGTAGGATGGCTCCTATGACTGGGGTGTTGGAATGGAAAGATACAGGCTTTTGAGAAAGGACAGGCATGATGAGAAGGGAGTGTCACCCTCCATGTCAATGACCAGCTGGGGTGCATGGAGCTCTTTCGGGGGATGGATGAGGAGCTGACTGAGAATGTATGGGTCAGGATCAAAGCGAGGGCAGGGACAGGTGACTTTATAGTGGGGATCTGCTGCAGGGCACCCAGCCAGGAAGACTGATTGGGCAAGGCCCTCTATAGGCAGATAGAAGCAGTCTTACATTCACCAGTCCTGGTCCTCATGCTGGGCTTCAACCACACCAATATCTGTTGTAGGGACAACACAGCAGGGCACAGGCAATACAGGAGGTTCCTGGAATGCGTTGATGATAACTTCCCTCTCCAAGTGATAGAGGAGCCACTGAGGGGAGGTGCCATGCTGGACATTGTTCTCACCAAAAAGGAGAGGCTTATGGGAAATGTGAAACTCAAGGGCAGCTTTGGCTGCAGTGACTATGAAATGGTGGAGTTCAAGATTCTTGGGGCAGCAAGGTGGGCACACAGCAAGATCACCATCCTGAACTTCAGGAGCACAAGATGCTGGCCTCCTCAGGGATCTGCTTGGTAGAATACCATAGGATAAATCCCTGGAGGCAAAAGGGGCCCAAGAAAACTGATTAATATTCAAGGATGACTTTCTACGAGCTCAGGAGTGATCTGTCCCAAGAAAGAGAAAGTCAAACACAAAAAAAAAAAAAGCCAAGAGACCTGCATGGATGAGCTACAGGAGCTCCTGGACAAATTGAAGCACAAAAAGGAAGTCTACAGGAGGGGAGAAACAAGGACAGGTAGCCTGGGAGGATGTTGTGGTTTAACCCCAGTCAGCAACTAAGCACCAAACAGTTGTTCACTCACTCCCTTTCCATGGTGGGATGTCGGAGAGAATTGGAACTCTATAAATGACAAAACTTATAGGCTGAGATAGACAGTTTAATAAGTAAAGCAAAACTCATGTACATAAGCAAAGAAAAAAAAGGAATTCATTCACCACTTCCCATCAGCAGGCAGGTGTTAAGTCATCTCCAGAAAAGAGGGCTGCATCACACAAAACAGTTACTTCAGAAGTAACCACCACTCCAAATGTCCCACCTTCATTCTTCCCCCAATTTAAGTACGGCACATGGTGTTCCATGGTACGGAATATCCCTTCAACTAGTACTAGCAAGCTGTCCCGGCTGTATCCCTACTACAATTCTTGTGACTCTCCAGCTTCCTAACTGACAGGGCCTGAGAAACCAAAAAGTCCTTGACTTAGTATAAACACTATGCAGAAATCAACATTATTCGCACAGCAAATCCAAAACACTGCACCAACTATTAAGAAGAAATTAACTCTATCTCAGCTGAAACCAGGACAGAGGAATACCGAGAAATTGTCCAAGCAGCCAGGGACCAGGTTAGGAAAGCTAAAGCCCCCCAAAAATTAAATCTGGCCGGGGACATCAAGGGCAACAAGAAAGGCTTCTATAGGTGCATTGGTGAGAAGAGGAAGACCAGGGAACACATGGGCCCTCTCCAGAAGGATACAGGAGACCTGGTTGCCTGGGACATGAGGAAGGCTGAGGTACTCAGTGACTTTTTCACCCTCGTCTTCACCGGCAAGCACTCCAGCCACACCGCCCAAGTTGCAAGAGGCAAAGGCAGGGAGACTGGGAGGATGAAGAACTGCCCGCCGTAGGAGACAATCAGCTTCCAGACCATCAAAGGAACCTGCAGGTGTGCAAGTCCATAGGACCTGATGAGATGCCTCTGCGGGTCCTCAGGGAGCTGGTGGATGAAGTGGCTAAGCCACTATCCATCATATTTGAGGAGCTGTGGCAGTCTGGTGAAGTTCCCGCTGACTGGAAAAGGGGAAACGTAACTCCCATTGTTAGACAGGGAAATAATGAAAATGTGGGGAAGTACAGTCTGGTCAGTCTCACTGTGATGCCTGGCAAGATCATGGAGCAGATCCTCCTGGAAACTACGCTTAAGGCACATGGAAAATAAAGAGGTGATTGGTGACAGCCAACATGGTTTCACTAAGTGCAAATCATGCCTGAAAAATCTGGTGGCCTTTTATGGTCGGCTCACAGCATTGACGGATCGGGGAAGAGCAACTGATGCAATTTACCTGGACTTGTGCAAAGCCTTCGACAGTGTCCCACACGGCATCCATGTCTCTACAGTGGAGAGACATGGATTTGATTGTTGGACCACTCAGTGGATAAGGAATTACCTGGATGGTTGCACTCAAAGAGTGGTGGTCAATGACTCAATGTCCAAGTAGAGACCAGTGATGAGCGGCCATTCCTCAGGGGTCTGTGCTGGGACCGGTGCTGTTCAACATCTTTGTCAATCCCATGGACAATGGATATGGACTTTTTACAAGGGCCTTTAGCGATAGGACAAGGGGGAATGGCTTTAAACTGTGAGAGGGTAGATGTAGATTAGTTATCAGGAAAAAAATTCTTTGCTGTGAGGATGGTGAGACCCTGGAACAGGTTGCCTGGAGAAGCTGTGGGTAGCTGTGGATGCCCCATCCCTGGAAGTGTTGGATGGGCCAGGTTGGATGGGGCTTTGATCAGCCTGGTCTAGTGGAAGACGTCCCTGCCCACGGCAAGGGGGTGGGAACTACATGATTTTTAAGGTCCCTTCTAATCCAAACCGTTCTATGGTTCTGTGATGCTGTGGAAATATTTTTAAAATGCATTTTTTCTTGTTTGTTTGTGTTTAGTTACCAGTGTGAACATCTCATGCAGATTTTTGTTAGCATATGGAAACGGAGCGTATGTCCTCAGTCACTTCCTTTTTTTTTCCATATAGCGCTCTCTTAACACATCCTTCCAATCTTATTTTCACTTTGCTTATTCTGGGCAACAGCTATGGACTGCTAATGCTTTGTGGAAACATCTAAAGCTTTTACTCCTCAACTCGGCCGGCCTTCCTTAGTGTGCTGGTTTGGGCTGGGCTGGCATGACTGTTCTTCAGAGTAGTTAGTATCTCCATCCCAGCCAAAACCAGCACACACATATTTAAGTTACACTCAAAGGTGAGTCATACTTCCATTCATAATTCACACTTCCATTCATAATTCCTTTGTACTTTGGTATGAGGAGCCTTTGTTTAACCATCCAAGTTATTTTCTTAGTAATTAAACTCCAAAGCCTTACATTTTAAAAACAGGGTGCCTTTCTTATATTATGAATGCTACTTTTCCCTTTTTGTTCCTGTACCTTTTGCAATTAAGTCTCCTCTTAATGTAGCAGGGTAGTGAATAACTCACACTTACAGGTTCCATGAAATGATGATTATACTTTCCCACAGCTTGTTTCAGAGGCTTGGGATGTCCAAGCATCCTTTTTTTTAGGTCCTTTATGCTTTTCTTTTTTTGTTTGCTGTTTTGGCAGGCACGCTTCTCTTTGTGACCTACAATACCGCTTCTTTAGTTGCGCACCTCATTAAATGTATTTCCTTCTCTCCAAAGATCTCTTTTGATCTACCTACTACCCAGTTTCTGAAGGGTGAAAGCCAATTACCTTACATTAAGTATTGGCAAGGTAAAACCTGTTTGCTTACCTTCTCTTTCTTTCTCTTTTTTACTGACTTTTCAGTTAAAGAGCACTCAGGTTTTTTCATGGTTTAAGAGCATCAACTGAAATCCTAACACCATTAACATCTATGGCAAAACCCTTCCAACTTTGAAATATGGCAAGACCTCACAGATATGCTGTAGGAGTATATGCCTTGTGAAATGCCCCTGCATTATCTTTCACCAAAATCCTGGGTATTACTCATGGTTGCATCTGTTCCCAAACAGTACCGCAATCTCTTAAATTCTGCTTCCAATCAGATTTCCTTCAGTAACAAATGAAGTGTGCTGTTGGCTTTTTGGTGCATAATTGTGATATTTAGTAACCGTATTTCCAGGCAAAATAAAATGTTATAGACAATCATGGTTTACAGAGTACCTCAGACATCTTCATGGTTTTATTTGACCTGGTCAGATTCTTTATATCTTCAAATACGAAGCTGGTATCATTTTTTTTAATCAGCAAGAAACTCAGCTATGTTTGTATAGGGAAAAAAATTTCTAGTAATACCACTTAGCATTGAGCTGAGAAGATATGAGACAACCTGTAGTTTTGCAGCCCTGTGAATTTGTGGCTCTGCAGTTGTCCTGAGGGTGATGAGACCATGGAACATGTTGCCCAGAGAAGCTGTGGGTAGTTGTGGATGCCCCAACCCAGTAAGTGTTGGATGTGCCAGGTTGGATGGGGATTTATCAGCCTGGTCTAGGGGAAGGTGTCCCTGCTCATGGTAGGGGGGTTGGAACTAAATGATTTTTATGGTCCCTTCCAATCCAAACCATTTTATGGTTCTATGATTTTATGATATCATGTAAGATATTTATTCAAGTGTAATACACATAACATCACATAAAAGGAGCAAAATAATTTTTACTTGTATACCAATACACGAATGAGGCTCAGTTTCAAAAACTTTTTTTTTTCTGAAAGAAGCTGTTTTTCTCACACAGAAAAATGTGTGCATTTCTGTGCAGATCTTACATGAATATTATATCATTTCACAGAGGTCAGTGTGCAGCCAATGACTCCTTTAGCAAGAAAAGGTGCTGGTGTAATGGTCTGGACAACCAAATTACTGATCATAGTCTCTGTAAGTTACCTAGAAGGGCATGTGAAGAAGATACATCTGATGATCTTACTCTAATAAGCCTTTGTCTATCATTAAGAGAATATAGTTTAAGGTGACACAGTTTAGGAAACATGACATTTTCCATGGTATAACACATACCATCCATCTGTAGGTACACACTGCTATGTAACAAAAACCTCCATTTTCAATAATGAGATACTTGTGTAACTGCCAGTCCTACTGCTAGTTTTGGACATGTTTTAGAATTAACAGATGTTTATGTCACTACAGTGAGTAAGAAAGCATTGAAGAGAACAGCACCTGGACACAGAAAGGCAACAAAGCCAAGTAGCTTTGTTAACTCAAGTTAAAGGCTTAGGTATTCATACAAATTCATTGTACTTCTTCATTCATCCCACATAATTTTCAGCACTGCAAATTTCTGTAAAAAGCCTTCCGATGCTGCTCTCCGTATTTCAGTTCAACAGTCAAAAGCTGCTGACATCTGCAGATGCGTGGATATTAGCAGCATCATGATGAATGAGAGGGGCTCTGAATAAAACAATACATTCAGGTACAAATTAAACTATTTTTAATACCAAATAATACATTGAGTTAAAGTCACAAGGTTACTGAAGATTAGCAATCTTTATTTTACACAGTGATTTGTCACTACTTTAGGAGTTAATTACAGCACTTACATATAGTTATATATATTTCTGGAAATATATTATTTTAGTTATGTGCATACTATGCATATGAAGGTCATGATTCTGCATGACTTACAGAAATGCCTAACTTCATTTACTATGTGAAAACATGTTAATTTCATTGAGCCCATTCAAGATTACATAAGTACTTTAGAAGTGCATCCTCATATTATTATAGAAAAGAATGTAGAGAAGTTTGCTGAAGTTTTTCATCTAAGGGAATAGTTAATTCTAGCTAACTGGTACAGAATTGCTTTTTTCCACATGGCTTACAATTAGGTCCTGATATAGCACACCGGCTGCATGCCCACAGTATGACACTGAAATCACTGCCTCCAAGATGTTGTTGTCCTCATGCTTTTCTATCACCCTAGTCCAAACTACCAAAAGTAGGGGAGGGTTCCACTGCAGCCCATCAGGCTAGTATTTTTCATGGCAAGATGTTGAGGTTCTGTATTATACGACCTGATATAACATAAAGGGATGTTTGAAAGAAACACTCCAAGGAACTCCAAGAGCAAGTTAGAGAAGTATATAGTCATGAGGAGCCAAGCTAGTGTATTCAGGGCAGTTCAATAGGGAATCATCACCAGAACTGCACCCAGACTTCATATCTGAAAGAACTGGTTTCTGTGCCATGGAGACTGGTAGCGCATGTACAGTGTAGCAACCAGGTACAGTGTAGCTGAGATGTACCTCCAACTGTCACCCTTCATAACTGCATCTGCATTAAAGCTGGACTAGCCACTACAAATTACCACTGTTTTAGCTAAAATCAAAACAGAATTATTTTTGAAGTGTCTTAGCTTCTTTTAGCAACACTATATTTTATTGTAAGATTGTCAAGACAAAATGTCCCTTTTAAAACAAAAATGTGGTGCCATGAAGGTGATGCAGGAGATATTTAACCCTGCTTCTGTGTATCATCTTGAAATCTAAGTAGAGGGCTGGGAGAAGGGCAAGAGATTTGTTGTTTACTTTTTACAGACAGAGAAGGAAAATGGGAATCATTAAGTAACCATCAGAAATTAAAAAAAGAGACTGTCCTGTGAGAATGAGTGTATATCAGACAGCGACAGGCCCTTTTCCTCCCTAATGGACCTGGACATCACTCAGAAGGGCTTAATAGCCCTTTTTTATAGGGTCCTGCAAACTCAGAATTTAGCAGTAGATGGTCTTGCAATAGAATCCCAAGCACTCTTTTTTTTACCCTGAGGCTTGCTAAGCCCTTTTTAGTGTTAAGACACTAACTGGCTTTTAATCTGCAACTTGCAGGCAAAACAGTGAATTCAGGTTTTTCACTGTATCCTACTCAATGTATTCAAAAGTATTACATTGCCTCTTCCATAGGGATCAGCTGTGTCACCCTAAGATAAACTGCATTTCAGCACTCTCAAATGTGCCTTAGCAGTACCATCTCCATCAGAAAAGACATGGAAAGTAAACACGAGACACAATTGGCAGGTCAAGATTTTACCTGTGCAACTTATAAGTAATGTATATTTTAGCCTAGCAATATTTTTGTTCTTGTATCTAAATCCCCTTTGCAAAAAACCAAAATTATGTATGGTCATATGTTACTTATGCATAGCTAGGTGACAATAGAAGATTTTCCAAATCAGGAAAAGGCCTATCATTCCTATTTCTCACTCAAAACAGCTTCAAATGACTCTTTGGGAAAGCTTCTTGTATTATGACTGAAAGTTGTTTTGCTGATTGACTGGATACCAAGCAAAAATGAACTCTAAATCAAATAAAAGAATAAATGCAGTTTATTATATTATACTATAAAGGAAAAATAACATGCAATATGATAAAAGAAAACAGTTTTAGCTATTATGCACAATATGATAAAAGAGCAATAGGAGCAAAGCGTCAGATCATTACTGCAAAGCACTACCAAGACTAAGAAAAGGATACATCACCAGCTACCACCTTAACGTCATACAGGCCCACACTTTGGCTGGGAAGCCCCATTGCAGCCAGTGCCAGGAGCCTTTCACTAACTGGGAAAATTCCTATGTGGTGCGTCCACTCGTAGGTGAGGCTTCTAGCCCAGTCCCAGAACTTGCCCACCTTTGTACTCAGTGAAAAACAAAAATAGTTTACGCACTTGTGGTATACAAACTTTTAAGTAGGCTTTAGGCTTAGTGTAGGTGTGCACTATCTCAAGGTTCATAAGGTTCACACACACCAGGGATGTTGGCCAGACACCTGAGCGTGGTGGAGTTACTGTCATGCCATAGCTGCACACAATATTTATTGTCTGGATGTTCCTGCTCATATCTTGCTTGTTCAAGGGGCTCAAGACAAACACCACCTGCTCATTAAACTTGTCCTTGAGCTCCCTGAGCATACTCTCTAAGTTAAGCAATCCTTAATTAAAGACAAAAGCCTTTTCATAAGCAGTAATCAGTTTAATAAATTTTCACCACAAAAGTCAACTAGGAAAAACTGATCTAAGACACAAAAAAATAATCAACACAGCACCACCAATTTTAGGGCTAGTCCATGTTCACAAAAGCTGGTTTTAGCTGGAGTTACTGGTTAACACACCAAAACATCTCATACAAACTTGAAAGATAGGGAAAATTTTGGAGTAGGTGGGCTGTGCTGCCTCAGATTTGATGAAAACATACACTGATAAAAGCCATTGTCTCTTCACTCTCACACTAGCTGCGTTCACTGCTCCCTCATCTATTATGTATTTCTCTAGTCCTGCGGGCTCAAGCTTTGATTTCAGCCAGCCTTGTCCGTTGAACAGTTTTGCCTCCACAGTTAATGTGCTAGGAAGCAACAGCTCAAGGGTAACTACAGACGTGAGGCAAGAGGTGAATGATCCTGTTTTTCAGGTACTTGCTAGGGAAGACCTCCAATGACTTTTGTTCTCTGAAATATTTTAAAGGAAAAAACCAAAACAAACTTGACCCCAACTTCTCTCAGCAAAGTATAATATTCAGTGTATTCTGACTCCTGGGCAATTATAATGAACCATGCATATATCAACTTTCTTGCTCTGCTTTAACTATGTCTTTGGTCTGCTCAGGGAGATGGTTTTGGTGTACACACTACCCCTGGTGCAAACAGTGTTCTCAGGCACTAAGGCAAATCGGAAACACAGTAGATATTTATGCCAAATCCTATTATCTACCCTGTGAAAACTTACATTAGTTTCAGTGGAAGTACTGCCCAAATGGAACTAGAAAATCAGAATCCAAGATTATTTGTGAACAAATTCTCATTAGATATACTGGTTCAAAAACTGCAGCAGACAATTCTCAATTACTCATTTAACATATTACATATCTAAATTATAAAATACAAAAGCAATGGACAGCACAGTGATCCTATGAACAGAAGGCAACATTTCATTCATAGGTAATCATTATCCCATTATTGTTTTTGTGTAAAGGATATTTAATTACACTGCATTTTAATTGTACATCATTTAATCCTGTATTGCTTTGTGGCACTGGAGAAGACTTGCACATTTTTTTTCCTTCCTTAAACCTCTGCTGCTCAGTGTCTTCCCTTCATATTGCTAGCCAGAGCCTTGATGCCAGCCCCCCTGGGCAACCCACTGGAGACACTCTGAATGTGGGATTGACCTTCATCTTGGAGGATATAAGCAATAAAGTGCAAATCACAGATCCCTCTCCCTCACAGGGGTGCAAGTTTCCTTCACAACATCTGAAGATGGCTGCTGTTATGGCTGCGACAATTGTCTGGAGAAAATCCCATTGATGCAGGCAGCTATAGCTCTACAGACAAACAAAAAGGAAGCAAGGCAAAAAGCAGAACCACAACCCTAGACTCCCAAAGAGCAGACTTTGGCCTGTTCACACCTCTGCTTGAAAGAATACCATGGGATACAGCCCTGGATAGAAAAGGGGTCCAGAGGAGCTGGTTGATTTTCAAATACCTCCTCCAAGCCCAAGAACTGGTCTGTTCCAATGAGTATCCATGGATAAATAAGGGGTTCTGGACAAAACTCAAAAATAATGCATACAAGTGGTGGAAGCAGGGACATGACTTGGGAGGAATAGAAAGATACTATCAAAGCTGGCAGGGATGAGGTTAGGAAAACCAGCGTACTTTGGGGGCTGATATAGGAGACTATTATTTAACATCTGCATTCATGACCTGAATGATGATCAAGTTTCTGGATGATACAAAGCTGGGGGAAGTTGTTCATACATCACATGATTGCACTGCCATTCAGAGGCACCATTCAGAATAACCTCCTGCACCACTACATGCTGAAGGGCAATAGTTTGGAAAGCAGCCTTGAAGAAAATAACATCAGGGTCCCGGACAACAAACCGAACATGATCCAGCAATGTGTCCCAGCAGCATGAAGGCCAGCATCACCCTGGGCTGCATTAGGAGGCGTGTTGCCAGCAGGTCAAGGTAGGTGACCATTCCTCTCTACTCAGCATTGGTGAGGTCACACCTAGAGTGCTGGGTCCACTTCTGGACTTCCCAGTATAGAAAAAGACATGGACATACTGGAATGTGTCTAGCAAAGGGCCATAAAATGATTAAGGGACTGCATTATCTGTCATATAAAAGGCTGAAAGAGATGGGACTGTTCAGCCTGCAGAAGAGAAGCCTCGGGGTGTTGTGGGGAGGGAGGGTGAAGGAGGAGGAAATAAAAAGCTGATAGGGCTATTGCAGTGATTTTCTTCCTTGTTTTTCTTTTTTTCCTACTTTGGCATAAAAAAATGCAAAACAACAAAGCTGGTACTTTAATACCTTCAAGGTAATCCTAACCCAGAGAACAGAAGAAACTAATCTCTAATCTTTAATCTCATTTTACTAATCTCCTTGAAGAAAAATAAATAAAAAATAATCCACAAAAGACATGCCTTTTGAAATTGTAAGGCAAACTGGAAGAAAAAAAGTCAACCATTAAAAAAAGCTTGGCAAAAAAAAAAAAAAAAATAAAAAAAATTATTTGCTACTGTCTCCAGAATCTGCTCTGAGGAAATGCTAATGTAAGAGACATTGTCAGGGCCAGAAGTGCACTTTCCCCTTCCACAAGATTACCTTGCTGCATTCAGGGTCAGCTTTCTAATAAAAGTTGTTTTGAAGAACCAGAGGAAACCTCGGTGGGGGCTCCCCTCTTTGCTTAGGAGCTGCTTTTAAACTGAGGCTCTTGTTCCAAGCTCCCACTTGAACTACCTGTCAAAAAGCAATAAGAAGGGGCTAGTCTGCAAAGGAAGATGAGCCAGGAGCAGAGAACCACTGCACAGCCAGCAGGGCAGTGATCTCACCAAAAAGGGTGCAGTCCCACAGAGTCTGAGCAGGGGGATTGGTTCTGTAATACATCTAGGATCAGCAATCACACAGAAAGATTACACTGAGAAGACAAGGTCAGGATCGAATAAAGATGTCAAATCTACAGCTTAGGATCGGGGAGGTGTAACACCAGGTGCAGATGCAGTGCAAGTGCAGGCAGGCAGTGTAACTGACATGGGGTCTGGCAGGCAAGTCCCAAGCAAAGGTGGTGGAAGGGGGCATCTGGTGAGGCTTCTTCCAGCTCTTCACAGCAGCTCCTCCCACTCAGCAAGCTGGCCTTGGAAGCAGCCAGCTAAACTCCTAGAAGGAGGGAAGTGCACTCCAGGTCCTGACACGTAACTTAAGAATTCTTATTAAGATAAATGCTTCTTCAAAGAAGAAAAAACTCCTACAAAACTTATCATAGCCTGCTGAAGGCAAAGACGCAGCCAGCTGGACAGGATTCAGTGGAACACCCTGCAAATCACAAAGCCACCAAATAAAAGTAAGTCCAGTTATTTTCTTTGTCTCCAAGGAAGAAACAAAAAGGCTCACATATTAAGCATTACTCTTACTTTTTCTGTCTTGATGCCAAAACGTCACAGAGTAACTGCTCAGAGACAAATCTTGTCTTTAAGCAGCAAAGGTATTTATTTCATGCAACGCTGGGGAGCTAGCCGATTCCCACTGGACAAACTAGCTCCAAAGTTTTCAGTGAAAAGTTAGGCATTTTATACAGTTTTTGTGAGAGGTTACACAACTTTACATACATACTCATTTGATTTTGACACCTAATCATTCCATTCACAATAGGTGGGATCTAGGTGCAGCAGACCTTTTAATTTTCTTTGTTCAATGATTTCCTGACTTGATGGTCTCCTTATCGCCTTCAGGTGCCCACCTTATCTTTTCTAATTATTCAGAGTACATTCAGTGGAACCTTTTCTAATTATTCAGAGTACATTCCTTTCTCAACACAAACAGGGCATCACCCAGAGCATTGTACCAAACTCATCCTGACTAATCTTTTTATTTTAAGACCTTGTTCTGTTTCAGTCTTATCTCTATTACCCTTCTGGGTAATACTCTTCTGCTTTCCACTGTATGAGAAGAGACATTTCTGTTCCTCGAAATTTAAACCTGCTGTAGCTGATTAGGGTTTAGATCCCTGACAGACTTCTAGGCAGCTTAGAAACTCTACTGAACTTCCGTAATTTTTCTTGATGGGCAAGTGTCTATCTTCTGTTACGCATTCCTGATTATGTAAAAATAGGTCTTTCTGAGAATAAACATACATTATAATTAATTAAAATTCAAATCTAGACTATTAAGCAAAATCCTATGCATCTTATTTTCATCATTATTGTGTTTCATTTTCAATGACAGAAGTCACTGATGTGGTTCAGAAATATTTCCAATGTTAAATTTGTAAGTTTCTCAGTATTAAATACATTTTAAATAAGTAGTTATTACTACATTGAAATATATTATCACATCACCTATTTGGTAGGTAAATTCTCCATTTGGAAGGTGGTTCTACTTAAAACAAGACTGGTCTGCTAAGTTTTGTTGTTTTTTTTTTTAATTAAACTTCCAAGAAAACTTAAAATCTAGCTTAAATCAGAAAGATACTGAAAATGAGTTTAAGAAATGAAAAAGTCAGTGAATACTTGCAATGAAGGATGGCTATCATTTTCTCCGGCTTTTTAGCTACATTTAACTACAGCTGCTACCTAGCATACATAATTTCCTACAGTAGGAAATACACTGGCCTACTGTGCATGTTATCTTTCACTTCACTATAAAGGTGCATTCTATTATTAAGTCCTATTTTCAACAACAGTGTAACTCTGTCATCCATTAGCAATTCAGAGTAATTTATTCCTGGGCTTGATCTGTGCAAGCTAGAGAAACAAACTAAAAATCTGTTTTAAAGAGTTTCTTGATTTATAGTTTGTATTTACATCTTTGATTTTTTCAGGCATACACCAGGAAAAAACATATATGATACTCAAACTGATGATATAACACAGACTCAATTCTGGGTGTTAGCTGTGTTTTATCAGCTTCTCTGACTCTTGTGCCTGGAGCATTTGGGTATTATCTATTGTCTTCATTGTTCAATAGAAAAATATTTGGATATTGTGAGTCTAAATATTGGATGACAGGAATCTCACAGGCTAAAGTTAATTCTCTTTGATAGGTCTGTTTTCCAGAATTTGAAACCCCAACAAAAAACTCACAGGACATCTGTTATTTTAGATACACATAAGCCAAATTCTGCAAGCCTAATTCAATGGCATATCGCAATAAATATTTCACAGAAGCATAGGGAGGGATTATTTGTGCTACAACACTAATTACATTTTGCTCCTTATTGTGCAGTAAGCACATTTTCAGCTAAATATTATTTATACTGTACTGTGTTGTAATACAGCATTGTACAGTGCACAGCATGTAGACTCCTGCAGCACCACTAATAATAAATACCAAAGAAAGTTAAAGTCACACTTTCATCCATATACATCTTCTTCTGAAATTCAAGCTTCACACATGTCCCAAAGAAAAACTGACATCAATTTAAAAACCAGTACAAGTTGTAAACTGACAATCACATAATCTAAAAATACATTGTTATTAAAAATTTGTTGTGGAAAGGCATGAAAATTGATGTAACACACTACTCACAACAAACTCATGTTCTTACAAAGCACCAAATAATGTGAATTCAATCAAAATACATAAAATTTTCTTGGACAACACAACCCTGTCATAATAACGAAGGGTTGAGAGTGTGCAGACCAGCAGCTTCAACCTCATGACATGATGCAGGACACAGTCTGCTAGTGACTGGTACTGCAGGAAAAGTGACTTCCTTAATTCCCTGCAGAATCAGCACTTCTGCTGCTGAGTTCTTCCTTTCAATGATATCAGTTTGGAACTTGCAAACCTTGCAAGGTAATGCTGCTTAGCATAGCCCCACTAATGGAGCCTCCATCTTTTGATCCTTAATAAAGCTCTTTCTCCTCATCAGTGTGCAGTTTTCTGAGGCAGCTGCACTACATTTATCTTAGAAAAAGATCTTTCACTATGTCTCTTGTGCTTGGGAGCTGATACTGAAGACAATGACAGCCCAACTAGTTCTCCTCTTGTCATGGTTTAACCCCAGCCGGCAACCAAGCCCCACGCAGCCGCTCACTCACTCCTCACTCCACCCCCCGCCCCTTCCCCCCCAAAGGGATGGGGAAGAGAATCCAAAAGGAAAGTAAAACTCGAAGGTTGACAGAAGAACAATTTAATTACTTAAACAGAATAAAATGTAAGAACAATAACAACAACAGCAGCAATAGTTATAATGGAAAGGTGGGAGAAAGGATAAAATCCAAAAGAAAATGGGAGAAAGGAAAGAAAGTGATGCACAGTACAGCTGCTCACCACCCGCTGGCCGATGCCCAGCCAGCCCCCAAGCAGTGATCCCCAGGCCCCAGCTAACCCCCGAGCTTATACACGAAGCATGACATCCCATGGTGTGGAATATCCCTTTGTCTGGTTTGGGTCACCTGCCCTGGCTGTGTCCCCTCCCAATTTCCCGTGCCCCTCCAGCCCTTTCACTGGCAGGGCCTGAGAAACTGAAAAGTCCTTGATTTAGTATAAACATCACCCAGCAACAACCAAACCATCAGTGTGCTATCAACACTGTTCTTACATCAGAGCCAAAACACAGCACTGTACAAGCTACTAAGAAGAAAGTTAATTCCATCCCAGCTGAAACCAGGACACCTCTATTTTGCAAGACTTCAGTATCAAGAACAATGGAACTACAGAAGTACAGGCTGTAAGAAAATTCTGCAACCTGCAGCCCTGTCATACAGCATTGTCATTGCTAGTAACAGGACTCAGACTTCATATCAAACTTGCTGCTCCTCAGAACTGAGGTTTGTCACGCTTGCTCTGTCTGAACCTGAACTTTGATTTAGCTTGTTTAGCTATAGTAGGTTTGTAGGTTTTTTGGGTTTATTTGACCAGGTGATTATGGTTGATTTCTTTTGCTTATCTTTGTATAGTGTGACATTAGTTTTATAAGCATAGCAGCAGCAAATAGTTATTCTGTTTAGAATTAGCTATTTATGACTATACCATAATGATGTAAGATAGTCTGGTATGATAGCAGAACCCCTGAGATGCAGAGATCTACAAGGCTGTAGAGTACAGGCATGGGATGACAAGAGATGGAGCAAATACTGGCATGGGGAGAGAGCATTTCCTTTTTGCCCTTTGCAGTCAGAGGCTGAAGGTCATACTGCTAGATTAAATGTATCTTAGTGATGTATATGTTTCACTGAAGTCACTTTCAGACTTCACTACTGTCAGTGTTTTAGGGAACAGAAACTACTTGCAATGAGAATTGGGTCTTCATGCAAATATTTAATTTGTGAAGCTAGATGCCCTATAGCAACTGTGAATTTTCATGAAGATCCTGTTCTTTTTAAATACTTTTCCTGCATTTACTGAAAACTCAGAGAAGTTTAATTGTATCATACTGTGACTCAGGAAATTTGCATAAATTATTTCAGTATTTGCCCATATTTTTAAATGTCTAAAAAAAGTTTTGGCCTTGGACAACTCTTCCAAACAAGGCTTATGCAAAATTCAGGAATTATCACAAACATTTCCAAGAGGTAGCTTAGATGTGGCCATGGTGTTCTGAGGAAGAAAAATGTTCAGCTGTATAGATGCGAGCTTTTCCACATCAGATTGTCTTGAGGCTAGTACAGCCGATTCCATTCACTAAGGTCAACGTGGTCCTTTGAAGGTTTTGAAGTCTGTCAAAAACACCAATTCCTGTCGTGTTAAATGCATCATAGACAGATATGAAGGTAAAGTATATCTGGTAAATTTCAAGAGAAATGTTTCTAAAATTGGAATGAATGATCCTAATTTTTGCATGGAGAAGCAGAAGATAAATTAGCTCTAGGAATGATACACATTGAAATTTTTTTTGTAGCCATAACTGTGTTCCACCTCACAAATAGATTATCAGTGCCTTTTCTGAAGAATTATTAGTATGACCTAGAAACATCATAATACAATATATATTATCAGTGATGATAATAAATAATTTAAATTATATTAGTTTGCATTTTTATAGCAATGCTCATCCTGAAGCTCACTAAAGCATTCAGACAGAAAATAAGGTTTATTGTGGTTTATGGACATGTATTCCATTGTATCAGGTATGTATACATAACTTTCATGGCTAAAGTCAAAGCTTTAATAAATGGAATTTACCTTCTCTTATTCTTCAACAGGTTTACAGACACTGAATCATGTACTTACAAAACTTAAATACTAGCTTCTATAGCTTGAAATAAAGAGAAAGCTTTCAAGCAAAACTGTAACATATTTACCTACTCTATGAGAAACAATGAGAAATACTATATAGAACACAAGAATATGCATATTTTTATTTCATTTGTTTCTCATACCCTGTATCTTGACTTCTTTCCTAAGGATGCCCTTCAGGACCCAAAAGGGAATTTTTCCAAGGAAAAAAATAAATTAAATTGAAAAAAACTCTTTGATATCTTTGCATTTAAATTTAAGACTTTATAACAAATTTAAAGACAGTGTTGTTCCATCTGTGGGAAGTCTTTTCCTGAGTATCAGTAACACTTTAAATAATGTTTTAGGTTTCTACATTACATACCTGCGTATGCAGTACTCAATTTTAAGTGTGTGAATAGCCTGAGCATTTTAACAATGTGTTAAGACTTGGCAGGGCTTGATATCTGAATGATAACTATATCAATAAAATATCACTCAGCAACTGTAGAATTAACAGAACCAGTGTTTATGTTCAATGCAGAAAGCCCATTTAATTAATTCTTTCTGAGGGAGATTTTAAAAGTACAACCCTGACTTTTATTTTTATTTTTGTCATGAGAAAAACCATCAAAGGCACCTCTCTGTATAGGCAACATCTGCTGTTCCATCATTAGATGTTCACAAGACTTAGTCTCACAGAACTGCATATGCTGGCTTTTCTTTGATTACTTGGTTACAAGATGACTACCTTGATTATTGTTTGAATCATGATGCAGGAAGCGCATATATTTCCTCTTTGTTAATTAAATCTGTAATAGTTAAAAACAATTCCTCATATACAACTACACTTAATAATGTATAAAAACATAATACTCACAAAGTGCTCTAGGATGTAATTGCACCTTATTTTTTTCACAAACCAATCAAATTAAAACAAAAAAACCCAGGTGGATTCTTACTAGAATACAGGGCTTCTTACTAAAGTATATACAGTATGCCTTTTATTCTAAACTATTCTGACATTTTTTAGCTCAAAATTTCAATGTTTCAGGCTTTTACACTGGTCTCAATATTAAACACTAGTATTAAATGTCTATTTATCTAGACAGTAACCATTTCTACTATCCACTGAAGAGACACATATACAGTCCTAAATCATCATACCATGATATCTTGCATCTATACATTCTTAAAACAATTTATCATACTCCACAACAGACATGAAGCCTAAAGAGATATTTTCACATACATTCAATACAAACGTGTTCTAACGTACACAAGCTCCACAAAGTATAAGTATCATCTAAAGCTACCCTGTAGATGACTGTGTGTCAACATGTATTTCCAAAGTACAATTAAAATTTCAGTAAATATATTTACCATCATTAATTCAGTGTTTGCATAAAAGGCTAGACCCTGAGATTTCCATAGCCATCCTCTTTTTAAAAATGTGACCCTGACAGTCCTGCCTTCAGCTGAAAAGCAAAACCCAAACACTAAAATATCAAATTGCACAATGCATAATTTTGTAGTAGTACCTCATATATAACTACTGTTTGGTTTGCATGGGTTAGATTAGATGCAGAAAGAAGTGAGGACTTTGTCAGGAAGAAAAAATTCAGAAGGGTATTTGGAAAGTGAGCTTCTTCCACTCCAGTATCTGCCACAATGTTCCTTCCACCTGTATTGGGAGCCTTGTGGAAGACATTGCAGTCTACATTGTTAGCGATCCTGAACAAGCTGTGCCTGCTCTATTGGGCCTTGTGTTTAGGCTTGAGCAGCCCATATGTTAGCATGAGCAGCTGCTTTAAGGAAACCTTACTGGCACGCCTGTGCCAGCCTGTGCTGTGCTGGTGGGTGTTATGGCAGAGATAACATCCCAACCTGTCAGGAGACGGTATGTGGTTGTTTGTTACAGAATAAAGGGCACAACAGCATGGGAGGGAGAAAAGAACCTCTCCATGGATGTCTCTGCACAGCATGCTGTAGGGAATTCCACCTGTGTTGCATGACAGGTTTGCCAGCATATGAGGGATGCAAGATGTGCTCTCTAGCTATAGTTCTTACTATTCTCTCTTATTCAAACAGCAATTTTATTACACCATTTGTTACTGGGCCTTTCTCACTGAGATCTGGAACAAATTTTGTACTGCCCTACCCCTCTCTTCCAACCTCCCCCCAAGGGCAGAATGACATCTACCCTAATTGTCCTTCTCCTAACATATAGGACTATACAGGCCTTACACACTTTCACTACCAGATCTTCATTCATGCAATTGTACAACCATAATTCTATCCATCTTCATTTGTATTTGCTCATTTTAATCTTTTTCTTTATCCACGGTCATCACTTATCTGATGCAGACCACTCAAAATACTTGAGACATACATGACATGTTTTGTAGGCTGAAATTAATGAGGTATTCCATATACAACTGAGGAATCAGAGATTATTAGTTGATACTGTGCTATTTCACATTAAGGATGGATAAGCTGAACCTGCTGCGGATACTTCATTGGTTGTTTCCTGGAATCTCTTTTTTTGTATGTGCATTGAAAGAGATTCAAGTGCATAAATGTATTGTTATTTTCTTCCATTATATGACCTTATGTATGCTCTTGTATAAACACTCAGACTAAACACAACTGTTTTCCTGTTAGCTCTGTATCTCTGGATAGGCTTTAGAGGTATCCCTTAATGTTTATGAACACCGTCTATTTTTTTTCTTGTGTTGCAAACTCCAGTTTAATAGTGGGTCTTTTTCTTCCTGCTGCCTTTTCATTTCAGTCTTTGATAAGAATTTTCAAGAGACTAATAACATAAAATTGATGGCTTGGTAACACCAGCTTGTATTCATTGAAGAAGTCTGGATTGCCAGGTAGATTATGTAGAACATAAACTGTGGTGATGCAAGTTGAAATGGACTCAAAAACACTCTATCTGCGTAGCTGGGCTCAGACAAAATGGCCAAAATGGCCTTTTATTGTTTTTACATATTGCTTATATATCTTAGATAGTACATGTGTCAGGTGCCGATAGGCTTTCTGACTTTTTCTTCTTGCTGGCTATTTGCTGTTGCTGTATGTGCCCGCATGCTGCAGTTCTAAGTTCTGGGTTTCCACATCCTGTCTACATGCCTGACATTTTTGTGGCTGCCTTAAAGGTACACCACTAATTCTTTAAAGTCAACTAACTCGTCTGCAGACCCCTACAATAAACCATCTGACAGGGCTCTGTAAATGTGTTTAATGGGGTGTTTTCTGGTAAAGGGACTGGAAAGTAACAACCCTTGTTGACCACACCTAAGAGCTTACACAAGAAAACGTGTGAGTCAAGTAGAAACCCCTACCAGACAGGTTGTCAAAAGAAACTTTAATTATCAGTACATCTACTTGCTTATGTGCTTATGTCAGATCCTGATGTTAGACTACATTGTTCATACTTCAGTAAGAGGTCTGACCTGTGCTAACTCTCTGAGGAGGCAGTTTTAACCATGGAATAGAGAGTTGGACTGCAAGTTCAAATTCTCAGGACTTAATGCAGTGAGTGTGTCGAGAGATCCTTTGACTAATGGACAGTCCAAACACTGAAGAGGCAGAACATCAAAGCTCTCATTTTGTTTCTGCATTCTTGGGCAGCAATCAGATGAATTTCTGGAAGAACCATACATGAGGGCATCACCAAGAATGGGACAGTATGTTCTCTCAAAAACCATGGAATGCATTGTACTGATGGTGTTCTTTTGTTACAGTTGCTGTTTCAAATGATAGTACAGCAATATAATAACTGTGATGTGGAAGCGCCTGTGACTGATGAAACCTATCACCTGTCCTCAGGAGTATGGTAGGTACTTTCCCACAGTTTGCTTCAGCTTGAAAGATGGTTCATAATTTCAAACTGCAACCAGAATGACCAGGTTGCAAACCAATGTTCTTATGATTTAGTGTTGCTAAATTAAAAAAATAATAATTAAAAAAAAAAGGAAAAAGAATGTCAGTCTGTTGCAATAAAAATACTCACTTTGCATAATATCCATCCTGAAATTTTCGTTTTAGCTACTAAAGAAATGTCTGTTGCTTGCATACATGGGGAACACAGTGCAGCACAAGGCAGAGTATGCTTTTAAAGTACAACAGCTATTTGTTGCTAACTCCAAGTTTCAGTTGCTTCTGATCACTGTTTTAGCAGAAAAAGCTGTCCCATGTGAACCTGTTGCTGAGCAGATACTGTACCTCCAATGCCTCCCTTATCTGAATCTATATTGCTTCCACATAGACAAATTAATTTAAAAAAATATAATAATTATACCAGCTGAAACGTGAACAATGTAGGAAAGAAGGTAGTTCCAGATGACTGAAGTTAAAAGCACAGTCTGTGAAGTACAATTCACCTGCTTCTTGGTTTACGCCTAATTTCCACACCTGCCATAAACAAGTCCAAGTTACAAAACTTGCTGCTGGATTTTTCAGAACACAAAGCCTGAGGCTTGCCATGCAGGTTCATTTCTAGATTGGGGGAGTGGAGTGACTATGTGTGTTTCTTTTCTTTTCTTTCTTTCTGATTTTTTAAAATATGTATTTTAAAATACATAGAATGGTTAAAAATTTAAAAGCATTCAGAATGCTAGCGTAGTACAATGTGCATGTTTATATAACTCTTATGAAAAAACATAGAAAGATAGCTTTTAACCTGGGCTCTCCTAAACAATTTTGCTTTAAGGAGGCAAAATAATGAAAAATACTCAGTTAACCTGATGGCCAAACTCTTATTTTTTGTACCACTTCTGGAAAAGACCCTGGGGAGCAGCAGTGGAATCTGTGCTATTGATTGGCTGGTTAAATAGAGGCCTATTAGATTCAGACAGGCTAGATTGATTATACAGCAGCAGAAGGAGCTCAGACTCAGAGCCGAGTGAACGTCAGGGTGAGAGAGAGGGAGAGCAAGCGAGAGAAAGCGCGCAATAGAGGGAGACTGTACACACTATAGCATCAGTATGTGACTGCTGATGCCTGATCATGCTGATATCCAGCTCCTTCAGTGGACAACTTGCTGAGCTACCCTTTTCATTTCCAAGAGGATGCCAGCTCTAAGCGAGTGCAACTGATAACAGACTGGACATTGGAATAGTTCATTTTACTTACATGTTCTGCATCTCTGAAGAAAGGCTTATTACAGAAGAAAAAAATTCATCCTGTCCCCTTAGCTCAAATAATACTGATGTGATGATAAACAGTTTGATCTTCCAGGTAAGAAAATCATCCTTTGCTTTTCTGAGCAGCTAAAAAGGAATTCTTTTTGTCTCCTGCATGTTAAATACAAGCTTTGGCATCTGTTTACAGAATGTATTTATTGCACTTAAATTTCTTTCACTCACAATGGTATGTATCAAATATTATGTACACTCAAAGACAATTAAGAACAGGACATGGTTTGTGCATTGTATTTATCATGCTTAACCCTTCAAGTAAATGAGAATGAAACAGTCTGAAAATACGATTTCTAACTACTAGTGTGATGTTTTAATGTAACTTGTACCACACATGCTAACCAGTCTGGAGTAGTAACAGCACACAAGCTCTTTCATATTATTAATTCATTATTGTACATGTAGTGAAGCCAGGTAGAGAGAACATTTACCTGGAGGATTTCTCAGCGCTTGTCTGTAGTTTGAAACAGTATCTGTCTTTTGACTGCAAGCTTACCTCTGCTGCACAAACATGATCTCCCTTAAATAGTATGGCATTAGACTGCCATCTTTTTATAGATACAGCACTTATTGCTAACATTCTGCCTGCAAAGAGAAGATCAAGGCTTATGACCTAAAATAAAGGATGTTCTGTTACGCTGTGGTGCATGTTTGAAGCAGCCATCCCATGGACTGATTACTAATTTTGGTGCGACATTGACACTACTGTCTCCTAACTGCCTAGCTCTGCATAAACTTTCTATATATTTCCTTCGGCTCTGTTGGAAATAGTTTTGTTGTTATAGATGATGTGTTGTGATAAATTGTGATAGGTTGCTGTGATTTTGAAGGTGATAGGCTAAAACTGAAATAAGCCAGCTTTTGGTTAGGTGGCAAATCAGAAAGTTGATTGACTTGGAGTTTATAGGCCACGGGAGCATAATGCTAAGAAGTGTTACTTCATTAGTAACACATTCCTTCCAGCTGTGATAATCCACACCACCTTCCTCATCAGTTTGTGTTTTCTGCTCCGTACTCCAAACTGAAGGGAATTTTTCATATATAAGCTATGGTGATTACTCCCTCTCAGTGAAGCAGAGGCATCAGCCTATTAACCCAAGTGTTTAAGCAGATTCACACCCAACCAAGTACAACTTCCCAGTGCTTTCTCCAGTTAAGAAACTGCCCATACCCCATAGGGCTATGGGCTAGCCTATGCCCTAACTGCAAACCACTTTATCCAGTGACATAAACGTCACAAATACAGAAAAGTACTTTCTCTCCTTCCTCCACCAAGTTATTTTTTATGAATTTCTATAAAGCACCATAGTCAAATACTTACTGATGTCTAATATCCAAAATGCAAAGAGAAATTCCCACAATTACCCGAATTATTATTTATAAACTATAAAAAACATTATAAATGTTGGGGACCTTAAGCATATATAGATTTATTTTTAAAAAAACTAACAATAATTTGAAGTGGTACCTAACTGACCACATGAACAAATATTTAGTGCTTAAGAAAGCTTCATCTTCTATAATGTGTTATATGAATAAGGACTGGCAAAACAAGAAGTAAACTAATAAGCCAAAACCAAAGGCTGATTTAAACTATAACATCTGTGCTGTTTTATTTTTTTATATTTTCTCTGTGAATAATGTCTGCAATGTTTTTTATATAAACAATTGATCCATGTCAGCAATTTCAATATTTCCATCTGAAAATCTTTCCAGATAGCAATAAAATCACTTGGGGGCACATTTTGCCACATTAGCTTTCATTGAGTGGTATTTTACTCCATAAAATACTGTCAGAGGTGAGAACTGTGTACATTGACTATGGAGTCAGAGTATTAGATATAAATAATGGAGAGAAACCCTTTATATTTTAATTAACTGACTGAAAATTTTAACAGTAAGACAAAGACCTGGATATCTAGAGTTAGATCTACCAAATGTAGCCAGAATTTTATAAGGAGCTAAGATAATTGTATGCCTAATTCACTTTGGCTCCTTACAAAACTAAAGCCTATCTCGAAATATTTCATACACAGTTTGACTTGCAAAAATAATCCTTTATGTCTGCTCAAAAGCTTTATTACAGCTCTCATTTATCTCTCGCTTTTCTCTCTGAAAAGCCTTGTTTACTATACCTATGCTTTTTAAATTACCTTATAATTTTGTGATTGATCAGGCTAATTCTGTGATATCAAAGACAATTGTATGATGCCTTCCAAATTAGTATCTATTCGTGTTCAGGTTACATCCTAACCATGAAAATCCAAATAATGCTAGAAAGTATTTATTTTTAAAGGGAATATTTCATTTGGGCTTTAAAAAAAAAAAAGAAAAAAAAAAGAAAAAAAAAGAAAAAAGAAAAAGAAAACACAAAAGAAATTCGAAAGCCCAAACAGTTAAGCTTATACTCATGAAATATGTTATTCATTTACACATTACAGATTTACAGTGTAAGCATCTTCTTGTGTCAGATTCAGGAAAAATAGCTGAAAAAAAGTCAAATCAGCAAGAGTTTAAAAGGTTGCATATTACAAACTGTGCATTTTCTCTCAAGCCTATAATGCTGTTAATCTGGACCTTCTGCAACACTTTAAACTGATTCAGTCATAACACCTTTTTCTCAAGAAGACTAATCTGGCTTTTTTGAAACTAATTTTGCATTGCTTTCCAGCCTGAACTCACAGAAAGTGAAATTTATTTTTATTTTCCTAGATAACTTGAAGCCATTAGGGGGCTCTTTCCTCCTATGATATCACACAGCAAGCTGAACTAAACAGATGTAGCTGGTTACTAGACCCATTATCAAAAAAAAATCCTGCTTGACTGAACTTATTCTGGGTGTAGACCATTTTAATAACACAGAGACGCTAAACAATTTTGTGTGTGTGTGTGTGTGTGTGTTTATTTAATGCAGATTAATTAAAAGAGAATAGTTCTTTTACGGTCAGATGGTTATGTTTTGAAGTTATCTTGTGCCCCAAAAAGGAGAAGCAGAGGACATGTTCAGCAGGAATACAGTACTTTAATCTAATCTCTGGGGTTACTAAATCAACAGTCTGATCAGACTGGATATGAAGCACCAAAAAGCTTAAGTTTACTTATTCCAGTAATTGTGATTAACAGTGCAGCTAGCACTGAAAAGAAGTTACCCTGTTGAGTACTGTTATATTGTATTGATAGGAACCTCAGTTATTGAGAATGGACATACTCTTCACTTACACAGCTTGTTTTCAGAAAGGCAGAGTATGTCACCAGTATTTTCAGATGTCCATTCACTGCACAAATTGAGAAATTTAGTTTCAATCCTGCAAACATTTACTCATGTCAGCAGCTGCACTGAAGTTAACTGTGAACCAGACTCTAACATCCGTTTTTTCTGCCTATTAAGCCTTTAGTAGTTCCTGTAAATTCATTGTAGCACTGTACCTGAAACCAATTGTGAATTTTGTACTATTTCTTGTGGAAGTTAGAAATAACTACTGAATAACTGAATGCAGATTAAGAAAAAGTAATAGCAATAGCATTAACAATAGCGATAGCAAGGCGGTTGCAAGCACTGCAGCAGCATATTGAGGTAAGGCCAAGAGAAACATGTGTCAAAAGACATGGAATGTAATTGTCCACCTGTTCTACTTTTGAAAAATGTTCTTATTCACGCCAGCCTTGAAAGAAAAAATTGCATATTGGTAGATGACTTTACCCACCTTGACCAACTTGCTTCTTTACATTGTTTAGTCTGGAGACATTCCAATAGTACCAGCTCCATTCAAGAGAAAAAAAAAAAAAAAAAAGACAAAAAAAAAAAAAAAAGACTGACACCCCTTGTGGTGCTCTACATTCATAATGTAGGAGAATAAGCTGGCCAAGACGGAATTGTTTTCTTGGTGGGGTTTGGGTTTTTTGGTGTTTTTTTGTTTGTTTGTTTGGGTTTTTTTAAGCAAAAAAATCACGTCCTTTCTGGGTTTTACTACAGATCTGAATAGTCTCTCAATTTATGCACACACTTACAACAACTATCTTATGATATGCAAGGTAGAGCTTTGTTCTTTTAAACAGCACCTAGGAATTCCAACTGGGATCTGAAGATGTTGTGTTTACTGCTGCATAGACAGGGAAACTGGCTTAGGTTGAGGTTCATGCAATATAATGAAATTTAAAAAAAAATGGACTAAATCAAGCAGTATTTCTGAGATATGTAACTGATAATTCAGACTCATGGCAGATGATCTTCAGTAACTGCGTTATTAGCGCATACCAGATACAGAGCTAAAAGATAGCTAAAGTTAAGTGTGAGTCACTTGAATTTCAAGTAATTAACTATGTACATAATCAGTCACCAAAGCTAAGCTGATATAGTTATTTGTTATCCTGAGTTTATTTAAGGCCCAAATCAGAATAAGCAAAGGGCCTGAAGATGACAGGTCTGTGGCAGAACGAAGTAACAGAGATCACTTCTTAGCTGGAGTCAAGTGCCCTAGCCGTAAGGCTCTTTTCTTCTCCATAACACTCTTTTCTTCTCTATAAAACACAGTTCAATTCAATTGTATGCTCTGCTTCCTTGAAATCAATGAAATTTCATTAAAAAATGAAAAGTAAACCCATACAAGATTCTTGCCACAAAGGTTCTGCAGAGCGTCACTCCAGAGGTAAGTCTAATTTACCGGTTGGTTAATTTATCCCTTATATACACACACTATGCAATGCACTTTGAAACACTTTTGAATGAAAATTTTTGTGTAAGTGTAAAGTATTATTATGGCAAACAGAAGTCACCCAAACTCCAGCTAATGCAACCTGCAACAGCCTGGGATGCTCTAATAAGCATGAATAAATCATTTGTCTCTGATGAATGTTTAAAGACTGATAAAAGCCAGCTTTTCAGACATGTCCTCAAATAAGAAATACTTCAGATTTTTTTTTCCTGTTTCATGCTTTTCTATAATATATGCAGGGAATCGTATTTCGTATGTCTAGATGTTAGAAATAGATAAACTTATAAAAGTAATTCATGTATGTATTGTCAAAGTATTTTAAAGACAAATAATAACAGCCCAGACTGAAATACATATCATAATGTAATGAAAAGCAAAAGCCTTTGCCTTTAATTGCTTTATTGGAAAAAGTAGCATAACTTGGCAAATGGGTGTCTTTCCCAACTCATGTTAATGTAACTTGCACTGAAAGAACAGCCTGTGGCTTCCTCATATTTGCATACAATCCCTGGGTTAAACCTAAATACATATATGTGCACATATCTCTAGTTTGATCTATATCTAAGATTTTCCTTTACTGCCTGTATTCCACACAGATGTATACACACCCATTACAGGGAATTTGCAATTTTTAACAATACAGCCATCAAGAACCCAACTATGTTCTCTGTGTTATATAGAAGAGAAGGGTTTATCTCTTGTGATCTGAAGCCACTTAAAGGGAGAAGTTATGAGAAAGGTGCGACCAAGAAATACAGATCATTAGATGCCAGGTTCCCAACAACCAAATGTTATTTTACCTGATATTGAAAGTATTTGGTTAACAGCATCTGCTTTAATGCAATGAGATAGCAGAAAGGCTTTGCTGTGCAGCATGCAACAAAATACCATTGAAGCATGCAGTACAGTTTAGAGAAAAGCTCTTAAAATTTCTGTGTTTACTTGAATTTCAAAATATTTAGAACTGAGCCAAAAGTGCTGTTGCTTTGCAAAACACTGATTATGTTTGGCTCTGGAACAAAATGGAAAAATCTTTCTCTGAACAGCAATTATTAATGCTGGTCTGTGGAGTACAAAGTAAGTGAACAAAGTCCTGCAGAGAAGCTGATAGTGAGGTGTCTCATTGTCCTTATCTGGCAGATTTGTAACACTGAGAATTAATGTGCTTACAGCAGTAGAAAAGCTATAGCAACATCTCAATTATTTATACATCTTCCTCGTTTTTCTCCCAGTACTTTTGTAACTGATTTAGGAGATGGGACTGAAGCTTTTTTCTCCCCTCCAGTTATCAAGCAGCAAAAAAATCCCACCCAAAAAAACCCCACACCAAACCCCCCAGAAATTCACCTTTGGGCAAGGTGTTAAAGGTGAGCACAGTCAACTGTGAAAAATTACTGAAATAAAATTTTTCCTTGTGCATAGTGAAGCAAAAGGTTTGTTAATACTGTGCAGTAGCCAGTAATAAAAGCTCTTTGTGGCCCAGAATATTTAACAATGACAGTATGAATGTTTTCATATGTAAACATTCAGCCTATGGAAATTATGTATGTCAGAAAGCAAAAAAAAGCAATACATTATCTAATCTAATTGTTACATAAATCTGTTTTTCACAGGGGTACATAGACTTCATTGAGTTCTAAAAATTACTGAAAATACATTGTAGCGGTTTACTCTTCTCTGCTTCCTAAGACGCATCGACAGTTCTTAGTTCTATGTGACACAGCTGTATTGATACATATATAGGGACAATTCTGAAATCAATGTAGCTTTCAACTGGAAATAAGAATAAACTCACTGGCTTGAACATCAGCCCAGGAAAATGTGTAACAAGTGAAAGTGAATGGACACTAGTATTTTGGGTGGTTTTTTACATCATCTGACAATTTCTGTATCTGGTGAATTTTCTTGAGTTAGATTAAATAGTATAAATACATCCTTCATATTTTTGTCATTTAACTTATAACCGACTATACCTTCTCAATATTCTATGGGAAATCAGCATTTGAAATTATCTTCTTAAATGAAATCACAAATAAACACCTCACATGGAAAGATCCCTGCCGTATTCTGAGATACAGAAAACCTGAAACAGCTTCAGGTAAGCCTGGATGATGTTCAAGGCACCCAATCTTGGATGGTTGCCCATTAATACTACACACAGTTGTACAGCAAGCACTTCCTTGATTTTCAAATAGCATCTTGTAGTGAAGTAAAGAATTTAACTAACAAAATTGCGGCAATGCCATATGTACTCTATTACCTTATGCCAATAAAACAAGTATCAGTGGCCAGAATTATAACTGTTATGAAGCTGCTTATCACTAGAAAAACCTGAGCAAACTGTGAAAGCTCTACAGTGTCCATTAAAAAAGGAAAATATGTGGATTGCATGGCCAGAAGCCTCTCCAAGAAAATGTGTCATGCAGACATTTCTTTGAAGGTCAGAGAGAACACTGGGGATAGACGTGCTTGTTTTACATTGCACATCTACGTATTGATTGACTATCACAACATATTTAAGACCTTGGGCAACTGCTTGCCAGTTATCTGACCTGACTAACTCCCGGATACAAGGGACCAGGAAGACGGCAACAGTGGTGCAGGGATACAATTAGTAGATCTTGTCACATGTTATTCTCGTACTGTTGAGGAAAATCGTTCAAATCAAAGTTGTACCTTATTCTAAGATGGCTGAGTAAAGTGACTTCACTTTTCTGGAGAACAATTAGATAATTATACACCCTTGCCTCCATATATGGTGCAGCATTCTACCCACTCTAGCTCCTCTTTCAATATCTTGCCCAAGTGGAGCGAATGCAACATGCCTGGGACACATCAAACTTCTTAATAAAGAATTAAATCAAATGGTACTAGGCAGAGGGAAAACAGTCTGTAAAAATCCTATCTAATTATATTGTGTATCAATCTAAAACCTAAACAACAATAAAGACAAAAAACCAGTTATTAAATCCTGTCTGATGGTTATATAATTCTCTTAAGCATTTAACTTTCTACTAATCTATTTTTTTTATATCTATCTATCTATCTATATCTCCATTAACTTCTTCACCTGTTTTCATAATTAAGTGTTCTTGTCAAAACTTTGGAGAAGCCTTGATGCAAGAACTCCTGACAGTTTATGATGGATACACATTGGTATGTCCAAGAAGAGAATGTCAGAAATTACATGATGTCACGATTAACTCACCCACAAACTTTTATAAAGCAGAACAGTTCAAAATTCTTTCATTGAGGAGAGGTATCTTTCATTGCTTTGTATAAAACTTAACACAAAAGTATATATATAGATAGTTACTCAGAAATCAATGACATGCTGTAATTGTCCATTCTGGTTTACCTTCATGTATTTCCTTCAGCTCTGTCATAATTTAACATTCTCAAGAGGAATCACTGAATGCTTCATCTGTACACATTTTTCAGACAGTAATTCTAAGTCCAATCTTTCTGGTTATGCAAATCCAAGGAATATCACTACAGTGTTTCCTATTTTTCTAACTATTCGTCATCACTACTTTCATAAGACAACTGGAGAAGTTTTAGATCTACATTAAAATCCAGAGAGAAATGTGCAATACGTGAAAGTATTACATGTAAGAAATACTTATGTATCTGAAAGTAAAAATTGAAAAGCAAAAACCATACTGAAGAACTAAAAATGAGTTTGCAATTAATTACCTGACACAGATGGCATCAGTTATTTCAGCCTCCATAGTATTTGGATCTCTATTGGGTGAGTACTTAAGTGACCTTACATATTGAGTAACCAGCCACTGATCTTACTCAATTTTGCAAGACTAAAACTTGTGCTGAAAAGCACTGGCATTCTTTGGATGATATGCTGGAAAATCAGCTTGAAGTGTTCTCTACTGAAGATAACTTCCTTATTTATTTGTTATATATTCATATATATATTTACTTATATTTTTTAAAAAAAATATTCTTTGCAAGTCTCCTGTACCCAGGACCAGAAAGCTGCTAGTGTCCTGACAGCACTTTAGGATTTTATTTAGTGGTTGTTGTTATTGTTGTTGTTTTGTTTTGTGTTGGGTTATTTTATTTCAGTGTATCACTTTCCTCAGGTTTTCTCTTCTTTGGAAATGGATTTTTGTCTTTTTTTTCTCTTTTTTTTTTTTTTTTTTTCTGTTTTGGGGTGGGGGGCAGAGTGGTTAGGTCAGAAAAAAATACTATACTTTATTAAGAAAAGAACATATGGTCAGCCATGCCAGCCTGTAGCAATGTGGTATTTCTTTTTTTGGGGACAAGAATTGTTGAAGGTTTTGGGGGTTTTGTTTTGGGGTTTGTTTGTTTGTTTGGTTTGAGTTTGGTTTTTTTGTTTGGCTCATTGTTTTTTTGCATTGTTGGGTTTTTTTCTTCTTTTGTTTTTGGAGATGACCCTCTAGGTACTCTATACATTGATTACATAAATATTTCATGTGGGCAGAAAATGCTGTGTTCTGTTTCTTTTCTCAATCCTTCTGCCTTTTCTAGGACTGTTTATCTATGAATTTGTGCAATCTCAGCACCCTTCCATGGATCTTGAACTTGCGTATTATATTACTTTAACTAGGTCACTCTGTATCATGCCTTTATTGTAGATAACACTTTAACCACTCTGGATTTAGCTGCAGTTCTTTGCTTTCTCAATATATGTCCACTAGGAAAATTCAACATTCACATAAGGTGCCCTAGTCTCACTAATGATAATATGCATCTGGAAATACAATAAATGAAATCTTACGGAATTTATGAAAAAAAAAAAAAAAAAGCTATGTTCAAAATCACAACCAGTGCTTCAACTAGAAGACTTTACAATGTTCTACTTAAAAATAAAATTTCAACTACCTTACTTTTGTATTTGTTTAATTAGGTGACTCATGTATTTTGTCAGTATACCAATGTAAAAGAGACTTAAAAGTCTAGTAGGACATTGTTTTACTCAGAGTCAGCTTTTACCTTTGGGACAGCAGAGCATATCCCCACCACAATTTTATAAAACTCACTTAATATTTTGTTGTCATCCTGCCTTAATGCTGACATGTAGTCATGCCATGTTATGGAGTTTTAAGAGATCAGCAGTGTACAAACCGAAAAAATATTTTAAAATAATCTTGGATTGGTAGCATTATCTTGAACATAAATAAAGTACACAGCTGTTGTTTTATATGACATCCTTATAAATCTCTGTTCCATTATAGATGCATATGTAAGCACAACTAGATCTAGCACCAACAGAATTTTGTTTTGAGATCTCAATCAGCTAAACAACATTTGACCCAAAACTCTAAGTTTTGTAACAGGTAAAATAGAGTCTATGTTGGAAATTTCTCCCACCCCCCCAATATTGTGAATACTTAAAGTCACTAATTAAATTACTTAAGTCATTAATTCTAAGCCACAGACTACTTCTTTTGAAATCAGACCCTAAACATTTACCTCCAATGTTCCAACAACCAGGATGATTATTTCCTCTGAGGCAGAAAAACTGTTCTGGCGTAAGGCAGCATTTAAATTTTGGCTAATGTACCATATGTCAGATGATACATTGTCATCATAATTTCCATTAGTTTTAATTATACTTATTCAATCATATTTAAAAGTAGTGAAGCCACCAGTGATTTAAGTATATAATTTTGTACTACACTGAGGTTGTTCTTTTTTCATCGTGTCTTCAGTGTCTTTTTTTCATCATGAACATGGGTGCCTATCACTGTGTGCTATTGTTCACAATAATAGGTACCGAAAGAATTTATTCTTAGAGATTTAGATATTACATGCCTTGTGCCTATCACTGTGTGCTATTGTTCACAATATTAGATACAAAAAGAATTTATTCTTAGAGATTTTGCGCAATTTTTTAGCAAATAAAAAAAATAAATCTGCAAATGAAGTGAAAATTATTCCCTTGTTTAGGAAATGGAAAGCAAGATGTAATTAAGGCCCTAATTTTTATTGCTGTTTGATCTTGCAATTCTTTCTCAAACAATAAATCATATTTTCACATGAACCAGACACATAGGATTGTTTACCTTGACAAGGACCAAAGAAATATAAAGCCACCTTTCTATCCATGTTATACATTTTGGCAAATCTCCATGTCACTCCTTTGCAGGAATGGATATTTCAGTCCTCTTCTTCCCCTTCCCTCCTCAAGAACAGGATAGCCCTAGAGGTATTATGCTTTTGGAGAGTAGCTGTAAACCTGATTCTTGTAGATATAATTCATAACGTTCAGAAAGTCCAGGAACACTGCCGAAAATGTTCTACTGCAGCTTATAATTGTCAAGATGTGAAACAATCTTTAATATATACACATCATCAGAGATGCCAGATTTATTTCATACAACTAAGTTTGTATAAAATCAACCAAAAAACCCTGCTCAAAATCTAGATTTGATATATTGAAATCATGTAGGGATAGACACGCTCCTCTCTCATAATACAATATTTGCTTCTCAAGTTAGTGACCTAAATTAAAAATTACTCAGAGTAAATCCAGAAGACTCCTCTTGTTACTTTGAATTTCCATTGAATATTGGTGATTTTGCCAATTACAAAATAAAAATTCAAGAATAGTGCTAGAATTACCAACAAAATATTCCCCTTAATGTACTGTGAGAGAAAACAAAACAAAACAAAACAGAATTCAACTCAGTTTTCTAGGTGCCTTAATTTAAACTCTGCACTGATGCAATAATGACACAAATATGTCTAACGTGACTGCCTCTGCAGTTGCCTGTACAACACAAAGAGCTCCTGTCCCACCATTTGTTTCACCAGACTGCATATGGGCTTGGTGAGCCATAATGAATTACACTTGATGATTTATATTCACTCATATGTAGATGAACAACTTATTTTCTTCTGTATTATCTAGACTGAGAATTGTATTTGACATGCCAGAATGTAATCTCTTTGGGAATTACAACTACAATTTGTTTATGTGTAAACACAAACAAGTACATATAAATACCTACAACTATACAACCTGTGTCCATATATCCACAATCCAGAAGCTTCTATTTGAAAACTGAAGAGTCCCAATAGTCCAGGACTTGCAAACCTAAAATTTATCCACAAAAGAAACTAAAACAAAAACAGTGTGTCATGATGAAATGGCATGCTTGTTCAGCAGTAATATTTTGCTGTGAACGGCCCCCTTGCCTACATTTAGCATGTGTTGATTGCTCGGTTCACTGAAGCAGAGGATGCTGAGCAGAGGTATGGGTCAATAAAGTAATTTATAAGGATCAACCTTCTGAGTAGACTATGGGATGAACTAGTCTTCACTGTTTTCTTCTAGCTGAGGAAATTTGTTCTGCTATTGATAAATATTCACCGAACAATCAGAAATTCTGCCAGCCTCTGCAACTTCTACACCTTACAGAGAAGTGAAAGGGTGTATTCAAAAGTGATACATTGCACCTGAACACAGTGCAACAGCAAATACCCATTTTTAACCTCGGTGACTCTGACAGATGCATTCATCAATAACATGACTGCTTTAATGATAACGGAAACGGAGGTGAAGACGACTCCAAGTCAGGGAAAACATCTTCCCTGAAACATCTTTCCCTGGTGAAAGCAACGAACAAACCAATTACCTCCATCCTGGTGAAACAAAGAGCAAAACGCCAACAGAATATCTCACACACCTCCCCTGCGCGTCACTGGACATCACCTTGTATGCGTGCAAAGGGCCAGGCTCTCTGGGAGCACCCCAGTGAGCCCTCTCCCGCTTCATTTCAGACCCGGCCGAGCCCCCTCAGTGGGAGGAGTAAGGCCCCACTGCGCGGCGGGCCGGGGCAGCTCACAGAACATTCTGGAGCAGGGCTGTCCACATGCCCTGGAGGCGGGGCCTGGGCCTGTGCGGGGCAGGTGAGGGAGGGGCCTCTCCTGGGGCAGAGGGGCTGTGGGAGCGGGCGGCCCTGTCAGGGAGAGAAGGGGGAGGTGAGGAGCTGTGCTGCCAACAGCTGGGGTGAGCCCTGTGGGTTGTTCGTTTTTCTTTCTACACTTTCTTCTCGTTCTGTTTGACAGTGGGTGCGGGGCCCTGTTTTAGAGGGCTGTGCAGCTGCAGTCTGCTTCTCCTTTCTGCGACTTACCCCAGCGCCAAGGGTGAGGCTGGTTTTCTGCAGTGTTTGCTGTTAGGAGAGTGTTGGGGGTCCTGGCTGCAACTGGTGAGGGCCTCGGAGGGGCCAAGGGCGAGGCCTTGCACATCTGGCGTGTTAAATCTCAGGAAAGCTCACTTGGGGCACTGTAGCCAAAACCTCTTTGCCCAAAGATGGTGTTGGGTGAGATGCAAGTTGTTAAGGATCAATTTCTGTTAGACCAGAAGTGTTGTAGGAGAAAGGAAGGGGAACGGGGAGGAGGTGGGGGCAGACCATGGTGGTGGAGGGAGGCAAGATGGATGCAGGGGAACTAGAGGACCAGACTTTTAGTCTAAGAGTTGTAGTTGATGACACTGTTTTCAGGATAGGGTGATGTTGTTGATCCTTAGCTCTAGGGCTGCATTATATCCTGTAAGCATCTGATTGGAGGCAAGATATAAGAGTAAAAAGTATTCAGCTCTGAAGACTAGGGTTGTGTAGGTTTGTATTTAGTTTCACTTTCCTCTTTCTACCCTAATCTTAAAGTTTGTTGAATGAAATTCTACTACGTTGCTGGTAAACCAGTCTAATTGGAGCAAGGGTGAAGATATTTCAGACTTTACGTGCATTATCTGTGTTCAGAGTGCAAATCCAAATGAAACAACCTCAGAGAGATGTGCAGCTGATGCATGTTTCAGGGACTCGTGCTGGGAATTAATTTAGCTAGGTTGCTGACAGATGGAGGGAGTCTCTGGCCTTTGGCTTACTTAATCTTGCCAGCCCATTGACAGTGGCCAGAGTAGCCCTTGAACAAGCTGTCATTACTCATTCCTGCCAGACCTTTTGCAGGCAATTCCCATGGCACCGTGTTAACTGTCCATGACATCGCTGTTGCAGAAGTCTTTGGTTTTCCAGAATTGTTTTCTATTCAAGCTGTCAGTCTGTTGCAAAAAAGTAGAAAAATGATGGGCAGTTCATGAGATGACAGTGACTCCATGACATAGGCTCACTTTCAGAAATTAATTTTGTCCCATCTCTCAAACGCATTATGCAATACTGATCTCAAAGTAAGTTATACCTGAATTGGAGATAGGCCTTTCCTGCAATTCCCAGGTTCACTGGGAAAGATGCTTCTGAATTAATGGACTCATAACTGATGCAATTTCAGCTACTGTTGTGAAAATACTGTTTGCAAAAATTTATCATGGGAATGAAAACAACCTTTTTTCTGTCCTCACTCCCTACGTGTAGTGTCAGGGACTCAAATATAGTTGAACAGTTAACTTCAAGATTTTATTAAAATGTTTACTTAATATTACTAAGTGACATCAACTCTAGCATTTTTTCATATGTGATAACTGAAATAAAGAAACCTATATTAGAGCTAAGCTTTCACACATAGTACCAAATTCTTCACTCTTCATCAAATGTTAAACTGGAAAAGAAAAAATGAAGTTAGCTGGGGACGGGTTTTCAGTGGAATTTAAGTTTATTTCAGTGGGAAAATAAAGTTTTCCTATCCCGTGAAAGGGCAGTTTTGTTCTACCTGAAGATTTATAGACCGTTGAAAAAGTCCCTTCAAACACACCCAAAATGCATTCTTGTTCTTCGTCTCTGTCTTTATTGAATCACTCACAAATGTGTGTAAGATTTAAATTCTGCCAGCCTCTAATTTTTTTTCTTTGGAGTCACTGAAGTTCTCTGATTTTCAGAAAGGCTTTAGAAAGCAATCTTCTGTTAAAGATTAATCTATCCAGATTTTTTGGATGGGACTGTAAAAGAAGAGGCAAGTGATTTCTGAAGGTCTTTTGATGGATTTTGAAACTTCTCTGGAGACTGGGAAGTGAAAAGGAAATTTAATATATTTCTTGGACCTTGGTGATAGTAAAAAGCACAGTCTCTTCACTCCAATGCCATTGAGGAGTACAGCTTGTAGGTTTGTTGAGAGATTCTTTCTTCAAGTACATGTTAAGATGGATAAGACTTTAGGACTTTTCAGATTTTTTTCTACTACTCAGAATTAGTAGAAAGGAGCATGATTTAGATAAAAACAATGAAAATGAATTCCTTGCTTTGTTCTAAGGACAAAAAAATTTTGAAATTTCAGAGCTTTTGTCATCTCTTACCTTGGATCAAATGAAAAGTCCGCTATCTGAAGATACTTCAACTTCTTTTTAGAATAGGGTTCATAAATTAAAACTAAATTCTGACTGTTAGGTTTTTATTTGACAAGTGAGAGCAGGGGTTTTACTGCATTGTGGCGTTCTTTGCAGGCTTTTGAAACACCCATATGGGTTTGGTATTTTTTCAGTAACAGGTGCTATTACATGCAGCCATTCACTGAATTCAAATTATGCATATTCTAGAAGCTTTCTTGGAGTCAACTGGTAAAGAACATTATTCTTAAGAGCATTTCCAGTCCATGGTGGATTTTAATACAATAGCCAAGCACTCAAATGATAATTTTCAGAACTGCCTTATGAGTTATTACCAAATGCTGATGAAATACCCCAAGCTGTTCCATCTGTTCTTTCAAAATTACCAGTGGGACATGGTCAGTGTAGGAGCTGTTACTTATCCATATTATTTCTTATTTTATAGGGCTGCCTGGTGTTTTAATTTTCTTCTGGTCTGAACTCTTGCCCATATTTTTGACTTGTAATACAATACTTTCTTTCCATTCCCAGTTAAATTATGATGTGTTTTATAACACTGAATCCCAGGTGTTATTTTCCTGTCAGAGATACTTGTGGCAGTCAACAAGAGCAAATACTGAACTGCATTCATAGAAAAAGCCTTTTGGGGAAAATGAACAATGGCTTTCTTTGCAAATCACTAGGAAAGATGAACAGGTATAAGAGCAGTGGTTATTTAGAAAAATTCCCTCAATGAATCTGATTCTATTTTATATGTGCTCTTAAAACTTTCTAGCTGTGTTTGTGGAACATTGTCTTCTACTGCAAAATGATTAGATAATAGCCTACAATTTCCTACAGCTAATGGAGATACTCTGATACAGTATAAACTCAAAGTTGGTATACACCACTATATTTAAATTCTAATCTAATCTATATGAGAGTATGATATAATTACTGAATTATGCTACATAGACTAGGAGATCTTGAGTAGCGACCGATTTTTAATTGGAATTGGTATGATAAGCTTTTATATCTTCCAGTTTGCATTGCAGAATTTTCCTTTGTCAGAGAGGGTTGCAAAATTGGCAAATTAACATTGATTCTGAGGCAAAATTACAGTATTATGTTAGCAGTAGCAGCATTAGTAACATGTAAAGCCATGTTACTCCTTAGGCACAAATCTTGTCAAAGGTGTATGTGGAATACAAATCTGTAAACATGTATTGATACTGAAACTCTAACACTAATTGCTATTAATTAACATTAAGCTACTTCCTGAGGGAGGTGATGGATTATTCATCATGCAAAGGTTTTACATAAAGACTGAATATCTTTCAAGGTTTATAGTACAGTTTAAGTAAATATTGGAGGGTTTTTTTTCATGCAGAACAGAGTAGATGAAGTTGTCTGATTTTTTTATTTGGTTGGGTTGGTTTCTTTTGGGTTTTATGCTATGCAAGAGGATCAATTAAGGTTGTCATGATGACTTCTTCTGTCTTCCTCTTAATTTATTCTTTGTTTTCATAGATCAAATCCTTTAATGTTTTTGGTCTTTTTTATGTCATAATGGTTTTACCTCAGCTCTATGTCATTCAGAATTTTTTTTAAAAAACATAATTGGATCAGATAAAATTTTTACAGCTATCTTTATAGTGTTCTGCTATATGTTTTGGTGCTTTTCTGCCTGAAGAAAGGAAGAAGACATTATTATCAACAAGTGAGTTACACCTTCCAAAACCCGGAAGTTTGGGGGGGGATTCCAGATTGATAGGTAGCTCAGGGTATCTGTCAAATGTTGATATATTTAATTATTTTTTTAAAATCATGCCTGTTTTCCTGGATGAGGAGAATAAACATAAGTGCCTACACTGTGCATTGAACACCCCAAAACTTTGGGGAAAAGGAGAGGAAGATAACTACTTCAGCTATTAAGTTGACCCCAGCCAGCAACTAAGTAACATGCAGCTGCCGGTCTCACCACACCCACAATACCTGGTGGGATGGGGGTGAGGACCAGAAAAAGGTAAACCCCATGAGTTAAGAACAGTTTAATAATTGAAATAAAGTAAAATATTAAAATAGTAACAACAATTGTAATGAAAAGGAAGGAGAAAGAGAGGAATAAAACACAAGAAAAGAAAAAAAATATCCCACATGATGCACAGTACAACTGCTCACCACCCACTGACTGATGCCCAGCCAGTCCCCAAGCAGCAATTGGCAGTCCCCAGCCACCTCCCCCCAGTTTATATACTGAGCATGACATCGCATGGTATGGAATATCCCTTTGACCAGTTTGGGTCAGCTGTCTTGGCTCTACTGTCTCCTGATATCTTGTGCCCCTCCTCACTAGCAAAGCATGGGAAACTGAAGAGCCCTTGACTTAGGGTAAGTACTGCTTAGGAGCAACTAAACCATCAGTGTGTTATCAACTTTATTCACATAACAAATCCAAAACACAACACTGTACCAGCTACTAACTGTATCCCAGCCACAACCGGGACTCTTTAGTAAAGCTCTAAACCACTTTTCTAGAATGTACAAGCCCTTGCATATTTCTGTAGGCTGGAAGAGCACAGCTATTACTCCTCAGGTCCTTCTGAGTTATGTTTTCATAGAAGGCAGGCAGTGCAATGTACTTGCAATATTATTATCTCATACCATTGTCTTGAAGGTGAAGGGCAATTAAAGACATACACAATGCTACTGTGTAACTTTCTGAAAGTAATCTTTTACTTGTTTATGCCTTACAGGAATTATTTGGTATAGTCTGCAAAATTTTTGTTCAATTTTTCTCCTAAATAATGAGAATATTTAAGAAATACTGTCCCTTAGTTGTTGAGGGACTTGCTGTGAAAATTACAATTTCTGTAAGTACTTTTGTGCAGTTTAGCATTACCAGACATCATGTATTTACCAGGGGGAGGAAAGAAAAAAACAGAAGTGATTTCTCTCAAATCAGGAGTTTTCAAAATCTAAACAAGCTCTGAGATTACACCATAGAATTGTTATTTTTGTGCTTGTAAGGCATGGATCATTGAACTAGCTGGTTTATATGGGATTTCAATAATAAAAGCATGATTTTTATACGATTAGGCTAGATATGAATGTTACCTGAAGTTTGTGGTAGATTTAAGGTGGTCACTGAGGGGCAAGCAGGAAAATAAGTTTGCAGTTATGTAGGAGGAGCACAAGGTGGTGCCCTATATTAACCTTTAGGGTGGAGAAAACCATCCATTATGCCAGATGCCCTCTGTAGATTGAGTGACTCGAAATTTCTTGAAGCACTTCTCCCTCCCAGGTGTAGTTATACCACCAGAAAACACAACATATGGGAGCAAGATGCATTCAGATGCAGCAGCCTATTAATAAATTTGGTGTTGTGTGTTTCATGTTTTATTTTTTCTTTTGTTGTGGACACTTGCACCATCAGGAATAATTAAGAACAAGCAAAAGAACTGTGCACAGTGAAACAAAAGATTGAAAATAACTGTGTAGCCATTGTACTGTAACTGTTGTAACTGCATAGGCATTTGTGTATCTTGGGAACATAGCAAGCATGCTGCAGCAATGTTACAAGGGACAAGGTTTGTTTTCTGGTTGTGTTGTCATCTCTCAAAGAACTGATTGCAGTTGGTGGATGATTAAAGCAGTCTCTGTGTTTATGATCCCTTGACTAATTCCACAGGTTTTGTTTGTTTTCTTCCATTTCAAAGATATTTTACTTCTTTTTTACAGCAAATGTTATCTGCATTGTAAAGGAAGAATTCCAGTTTTTGTGAGTCTAGGGTTAGGTATTCCTAAAACAGTTTAATTTTCATAGGGACAAGTTTTGAGATACTGAAATTCTAGAAATGCAGAAAATTATTAGAGGGGGTTGGTGCCATGAAAGGAGTGGTTAATTCAGGTCACTTAAAGAATTACCACCAAAGAGCTTAAGTGAAGTAGGTTTAATAAGAATTTGTGGAAATGTGACTGCACAAGATTCAATGACAAGGTTCACTCTATTACTTATTACGTGGATTAAATGCACAGAGATACATCAAGCTGAAATCAAGTCAGAACAGAATTAGAAACAGTTTGCAAAGATCCAAGGTATAAAAGGGTAAAGGAGATCCTCCCATTCAGTCACGAGTTTTAGAGTAGATGCTGTTGCTTTCTAAACTCTCAGGGTTTAGTTGTGTCTGGATCAATTACTAGTCTCAAACTTGGACAATGGATTAGATCTAGAGAAATATAAAGGGTAAGAGGAATTCTACCACTGAGTCATCAATTCAGAATAGACTTCCTTGCTTTCTAAACTCTCAAAGAGTTTAGGTGTGGCTGGGTCTATTCCTAGTCTCTGACTCTGACAACAGATTAGATCTAAAGGACAGAGAGATAAAAAAAAGAAAGTTTGTTCACAGTTCAAGATCATCCATAAAATTTTAGCAGCAAATCAATAAAAATTTGTTTTAAATCACAGAACTACATAATTAATCTAAGTACTGCAAGCTTACAATATATATTACAGCAAAGGTATACCTGCTAAAAGTTTGCCCTTGAGTTCAGTGAAATACTCACGTCTTATGCCTTTGCATTGCTAAATGGACAAAGGGTTGAGCCTTGAGGAGCAGGGGTATCAGTCCAGGCCCCGTTGTTGATTTTCCACAACAGTCCCCCTAGTATCACAAACTTAGTGGTTTGCAAGCTCTGAGCAGTGTCATGCTGGTTGCAGCCTGCTGTGGTCCAGGGTCTCACTTTAGGACCGCTGTTTACAAGGCTCTGAGATGATTTGCTTTAGTCATCAGGAAATTTCTATCCTGACCGCAAAATGAGTTGGTAATTTTCTCAAGAAATTCCAGGAACGATATATTGTTCTGCTCAGTTACCACTTGGGTTATGATCTAGTAAGAACATTCTGGGGTTGTCAGAGAATAACTGTTTGTCTCCATTCTTCTCCCCTGCTTTGACCAGTCAGTGGGAGTTCCAGCACAGGCAGTGGCATTCTCTGCCTCAGTCCAGTAGGAGTTACTGGTACAGTCAAGGGGTGTTTAACTATCCAACTCATTACTCAAGGCACTGAGTCCTAGCCAGCAGCTCCTGATGCTATAGAACAGCCTGGTGAAGGGGAAGAAGTGCATCACCCCAGCTGGTCCCTGCTACCAAAGGGAAATTGGAAGAGAAAAGAAGAAACAAAAAATAAAGTCATATTGCTGCAGAGGACTAGCAGGTTGTGGTTTTTTTTCCCCACCCCGTATATTTTGTGAGCCTTGGCCTGACTTGTTAAACGTGGAGTTTTTGACTAGAAAGAACTTGACAAATGCTGCATGCACATGTAGGGAAAGCTGGCCGATAGTGTCAGGCAGTAGTGTGGAAAGGGATTAGCATGGTTAGGAAAGAAGAACAAAAAGGGAAGAGGCTTAAAAGTCCTGTAGACCTGTATTGTTACCTACTTTTTCAGCTTTCACTTACAGACTCTGTGTAGTTACTTTTTATTCTGCACCTTAAGAAAAGCAAAAGGTGGCCACTAAAATCAGAAGTGTGACTTCCTGCAATTCAATAAAATTTCATATTTGTGTTTTATTAGTAATTTTGCTCACACTAATTCCTTTGTTGCAAAATCAGTATTGAGGTGGTAGGGTGTCATTTCTCAGAATGAACCACTGTGAAACTGATGGGTAGTGAATGGAGGGTTAAAAGTAGCTGTTGTGAATCTGAACGTTATTAGACAGTACACATTATTAGAGCTGTAGTGACAAGGAAGTCTGTGGTAATTTCTTAGCTGTTCATACTTCTGCCTTAACCAGTGTATAAGCATCATCAGTTACAAGATAGTGTTTCAGTATCTCCCAAACATCATTTAGAGCTTGACATAGATCTGACAAAGGAGGATGTAGAGAACAGAAAATGTGCGAGATCCTTAGGTGAGCTGTTTCATTTGTTATGAGCTAACCCTCTGGAGCTTGTGATCACATCTCAGCTTTCGTATAGGCCTTGCCATCTCATTCTGTCCTGTGGTACCACAAGCAACAATACAAGAGATACTCAGCCTAGAAGGGTTAATGAATGACCACCGAACACTTCTGAACACTCAGTGGCAGAGCAGTAATAAAAATAAAGATACTGTAAAGGGCAGCCCTAGTACTTTGTAGCAGAGCTCAAACATAACATGTCCCTGTCTTGGATAAAATTCTCAGATAATTGTATCATGGAATCATAGAACCATTTAGATTGAAAAAGACCTTTAAGATCATCAAGTCTAACCACTAACCAGGACTGCCAAATCCCCACTAAACCAGTTCCTAAGCAGTGTATCTACACACTTTTTAAACACCTCCAGGGATGGTAATTCCACCACCTACCTGGACAGCCTGTTACAATGTTTGACCACTCTTTTCAGTGAAGAAAGGAACTTTATGGTACAGATGAAAATAAAAAATGCTTAAAACACAATCTGTCAGATTAGAGGAGAGTATTGCTTCCTAATGATGAATCTGGTGAACAAGTTTAATCATAAATATTTATCTAAAGTTTACATATAAGCTTAGGCAATTGTTGAATTTTTCTATTGCAGCAGCATGCTCTTACATTGTCCTCATCTGGTCTGTAGCTACTGTAATCTTGAAAGTGTTGGGGAAAAGGGTGCAAGAAAGCACTCCGAGCTCAAATTTTTCATGAATTGTGTGATGGGAAACCCACATCTCTGCCCCACCTTTGGAAGTGTCTAGACATTGCCTTGCTTGTTAGGATGATTTCAAAGAAACAATGAGCCTGTTCAATTTCAAATCCTTTGGGAAAGAACATACTGGATAATCAAGGTATTTTTGTACCTATTACTTGAGCCTTGTTTTAAAAATGTAAACTTTTGTTTTGTTGAATGTCAGTGTTTTGTGACATGCAGTTGCTGGGAAGCTGTTAGAAATCCATTGCAGAATTCTTTTTCTTGCAGTCTGTGTCATGTTTTGATGTCCAAGTGACACCTTTAAGTTTTGGATTGTTTTTTGGTTTTGTTTTGGTTTTGTTTGTTTGTTTGTTTGTTTGGTATTTTTTTTAACTGTGACAAAAACAAAATGTAGAACAATTCTGTTAAGGTCATATTTGCCTGTTGCTCAATGGAACTATTCACTTGGCATAACACTTCCATGCTGAGAACAAACATATTTTTTAAATACTATAAAATTTCCTCCTTCTATGAAACTCCTTTAAAATTTCTGGAAGACATCACTGGCATCTCAAAGGCAGATTAAATAAAGCCTTTTTTTATATCTTTTTTTTCTGTATATGCTTTATACAGTAATTAGACTAAGATTTCAGTAACGTGGCGGGAATTCTGAATTTTTCATTTGTTTTCTTTCCCTCATTGTGCAACTTCCCTTACTTCACTCCCCATCTGAGACTGAAATAGTATGAAACTGGAGCAGTAAAAGTCAGTGTTGAGGAAAAGATGTTAAAGTTTCTTTTAGAAAATTGGTCGGGGGTGGTGGAGGGGAAGGAGGTTGTAGGCATTACAATAAAATTGAAGAAATCAAAAGAAATAGTTAGAAGTCAACTGCTTTTATTCTAAGTAGTTAAAGACAAATTAGCCATACATGGAATAGGTTTGCAAGATTGTCGTCTCTCTTCAGACTTAATATAAACATTGCAAAAAGTTAAATGTTTAAGATGTCATAATTAACGCATTAGTTTTGATAGTGGTGTATATCTTTGCTGGTTTATGTGGTGGCTTAAGTTCCATAGAAACTATAAAGCCATGAAGTGTTTTGTCCTTCCTCTGTTTATAATTTTTCATTAGGAAGATCTAACAAAGGGGACTGCAGTCATCTTAAGTCTTGCAGGGTCTTCAACCAATTCAAGAACACTTTTTTCCCATGAGAAAAAAGAAGTGTTGCCCAGAGCTAAAAGGCTACTAAACCATTTTAAAATCAAAAGTACTAGTGAGTATCTGCTGCCAGAATTCAGAGTACTCTACTTTTTAAAAAGGCAAAAGCTTTAGGTCTTCCTTTGTTCATCTAAACACTGCAGGTTTTTTCTTCATAACTGGTTTTCAGCAGAAGCAGTAATGCTTAACTTCATACTTGAAGATTATTTTGAATCCTCCTTCAGCTGTTCTCTTAAGGGCACTGCTTAGTAAGAAAGAAATAGTCCTACCAAGTTGATTTACTAAGAAATTATGCTACAACTTCTGTAACATTAAAGTGGAAGTCACTGTCAAGGCAAGTAAAATTTTAGACTGAAATGCTCATAAACGTTTGAGAGAAAGAGAAATGGACTAACTGGCGTTTCAGCAGCTCATTTTCCACTTAGAAACAACAGTGTTACTGATTCCTTGGCTTGACCTACAAATCATCAGTTTATCTGGAACACAGACACTGGTGGAGTGAAGGCATGCTTTTGTGCAAATACATTATTCAAAAGTATTTTCCTAGATTATGAAAAGCATCTGGCTGGTTGTTTGGTTGTCTAGGTCTGTGCATTGGTTTGAAGAAAACCCCACAAAAAGCAAATCAAACAACAAACACACACCATAACGCCTCCTTCCACACACCCCCAAACTTTTTCTGATGGTGTTCACAGCACATCTGATGATTGCAATTGTCACCATTGTGCAGTGTGATTAATGGTTGTTTTCATGCACTTAAAAAAAAAAAAAAAAGAAACTTCCCTCTTCCTTTTTCATAGGTTCCACTGTATGCTACATAAAATAAAACCTTTTAAAGCTTAAAATGAAAAGAAAATGCCTTTTTTAAACTGCATCAATATTACAATATTAAATTTTCAAGTTACTTTTTTAGTAATACAAAGACAAACCTTTTTACTGTTTAGAATGATACATAATTTTATTTTTTTTTTTCTCCTAAGTAAATTTGTGTTATTGGCTTTAAGATGCAGTAATGAAGTTGATTGGCAGGGATGAGAAATTGCTTGTTTGGGTAGGGTTTGGGTATTTTTACTATGATAATATAACATGCAGCTTATAACTTGCGTCATTCACAAAATGGGAAAGCAAGAGTGATGACAATTTAGTGTCTCTGTACAGGTAGTTCACTCCTGTCAAAGAATGTGGTGACTTCCATTTTTATTCTTCCTCGTTCTCTGCTACTTATCTTGAGAATACCTAGAAAGTTAAGTATGTGTTTGTTGACTAGGACATCTTTTTGTTATGTCCTGGATATTCATCAGCAGTTGTGATTTAGAAGTACTGAGTAATGATAAATTTGGGTGCTAGCTGGTCTAATCTGGCTGTGAACCAGCAATCTTGAGTTGAAAAAACTCTTTTATCTTGTGAAACATTCAAGTTCATGAGACATTCAGTCTTTAAACAAAGCACACTGTTTAACTTCTCTTTCCAGATCATCAACAAGGTGTGGTGGTGTTTTGAACTTAATTTATACAGTAAACAAAAAATGAAATCAGTTTTTGTCAGCACTTCCATCTAGGAAAGAACAAAACAAAATAAAAGAATGTGGCGTAGCGACTAATGATTGTGATTAAGTCTCTTCAGGTTGTGGCTTCATGCCCCAGTGATTCTTCTGTCATTATTCTGGAAAGATGCTACATTAAATATGTATGCCTTCATCCATATGTCTTGATAAAAACCTAAAGGTTAACCTTTAGCTTTGTATTTTTCAGTAATACACTTCTAGATGCTGAATGTGTAACTTGTGGTGTATTCTGTTGAATTACCCAAGAAGGTAAAAGGATAAAAGCTGAATTAGCTTTATTTAAAAATATTATTTCAATATGAAAGGGGGAATAAAGTGATAGTAAAAAAACCTGAACAATTCTTCAGACTACTTTTCGAGGTGCTGCTGCCTTTTTGTTTCAAAGTAATTTTAATATAGCTTTTGTTTAGCTTCAGTTGCACAAAGAAATTCTGTAATTGGAGTGATATAATACCAATTGAAACCTATGAGCTATTAATGCTAAATATTGGTATTTTTAATTAAGTGCAAAGACTTTTCACAGTGGTTTTGAATGAATAGCAAAGTTCACCTTATTTATGTACCCAAAATATAATAACTTCTAATTCCAGATACCATATAAATTACATATTTACTGTACATTCCATCAAATAGATAGTATGTCCTTGGTATCGTATTACTAACTAGATGTTGGTGAGGCGATTCAGACTTTTTTCTATTACACTGTGAGGAAAAAGCTGATAAAGGCCTCACTGTAACCTAGACAATTCAGGTGGCCAACTCCATAAAAAGCTTTTTTATATGTTACTGTCTAACACAAGAGATTGCACCACTATAGAATTTATATTTTGATAACATGTGACTTGTAAATTGCCATTAATTATATGTTAATGGGGAGGGGGGAGGGAGACAAATGAATTAATCATTCATTTTAACTAGGATGACGTACCTAGCCAGTTAATTACCTTACAGCAGGAGAGGACAGATGATGTGCACTCACCTAGGTTCAGGAGGCTTGTGTTTTATTTTTCTTGCTTTTCAATAGTACAGGAGCTTAGGCAGACTGCATAGCTGGAGGATTATAAAATAATTAGTTTACATTCTTTCTCCCAAGTTTCCTCATAGGCTACATACTATAGCAAATCTGTGACCAATCAGTATCATGACGTTTCTGATGGAGGTACAATTACTATTACAGAATACTTGAAATTCTGACACACATGTTAAAATACAGGACTTTGTGTGTGTTTTAGCAAATGCTGGATGACTGAAAACATTTAACATTATTTTCTATTTATGTTTAAACAAAATATTATGAATCAAATGGAATATTAAAGGAAAGCTTCCCAATCACTCTTGTTAAATAAGGAAATTTCGGACAACATGTAAAGTATAATGTAATGAGATATCTGTATTTTGTGGGGTGTGTGGGTGCTGAGGTTCAGCATAAGAAGTGCAGAGTCCCACACCTGGGGAGGAACAATCCCATACACCAGTATATGCTGGGGGGCACCCAGCTGGAAAGAAGCCTGGCAGAAAGAAGGACCTGGGAGTCCTGTTAGACACCCAAGTTGAACATGAGCCAGCAATGTGCCCTTGTGGCAAAGAAGACAAATGGCATCCTAGGATGTTTTAGAAGTGTTGCCAGCAGATTGATGGAGATGATCCTTCCCCTCTACTCAGCACTAGTGGCAAGCTGCACCTGGAGTTCTGCGTCCATTTCAGGGTTCCCTAATACAAGAGAGACATGAACTTACTGGAGAGAGTCCAATGAAAGACCATGAAGATGACAAAGGGACTGAGAACACCTCTTCTATGAGGAAGAGCTTAAAAGAACTGCAACTGTTCAGCCCAGAGAAGACAAGTCTCAGGGCTGTAGAGGAATGAAGGCCGTGGGTTGATCAGCATTGATAATATGCAGCTGGGCCTTGCCCCGAGGCAGTGGATTGATTGACATGGATGATGTGCAGGTGTAGCTTGTTCCCACTGAGTGGTTAATTGTGGGATTGTGGGATAGGTGGTTAGATGGAGGAGGAGCAGCAGTGTGGTCTGATCTCTGGAGGAAGAAGAAACAGTATGGACAGTAGAATCTGACCAACAGTAAAGACCTTGTTGTAGCCTGCTAGTTTGTGCTGCAACAATTGGTTCCGTGTGTGAGGCTGAGTTGGACTCCAACTGCAACTGGTGCCTAACATACTGAGACAAGTGGGAGAACCTGTGATCCATAATAGATACTGTGAGAGGTGAGCTGTTGACAACTAATTGATATGGGTGTATTGCAATATCTGTTGTCCATCTTAACTCAAATTGTAATTCAGGGTGATCTCATCAATATGTATAAATACCTGAAGGAATGGTACAAAGAAGACTGAGCCTGATTCTCTCTTCGGTACTGCCCAGTGACAGGATCAGAGGCAATGAGTGCAGTCTAAATCACAGGAGATTCCCTCTGAACATCAGGAAACACTTTTTTACTGTGAGGGTGATCAAGCATTCACAGTGGTTTCCCAAGAAAGTTGTGTAATCTCCATCCTTGGACATAATTAAAACCTCTCTGGACATGATCCTGGGCAAAGGACTCTAGGTGGCCCAGTCTGAGTGCGGTGGGTTTGGACCAGTTGACTTCTAGAAGTTCCTTCCAATTTCAATCCTTCAGGGATTTTCCTATCCCCTTGTGCTGCTTGGCAGGAGGACGTAGGAATTAATGAGGAATGAAGAAGGTTGTGCCCTGGATGAAAAGGGTGTTGGTTGGGGAAAAGTACTTTAGTCTCCCTGTTTCTCCCCATCCTGCTTTATTTTTAGTTGGCAGCAAATTATTTTTTTTTCCCAAGTTGCATTTTTTTGGCTGTGATTGGAATTGGTAAGTGATCTTTCTGTCTTTATTGTGAACCATGAGCTTTTCAGTCTTATTTTCTCCCCCTCTGCTGCTGAGGTGTAAAAGTGAGGAAGTAGCCGGGTGGGGGTCTGGCAGGTTGCTAAAGTCAACGCCACACAGGAAATAAATAGAAATAATAGCTTTTGGTTTTATTAAAGCTTACCTTTCAAACATCAATTATACTGTATATTAACAGCAAAACCAGAGAACTGAGATTCACATACCAATTACCACAGAATGTATCTAGAGAATTATTATGACTTTTTTTATATATTAATCATGGTTTAGGATTAAAGAAGATAAATCTTACAAGCTGTGAAGTCTTGTGTGTAGTCCCGTATATATTACAAATTTCCTTGGTGCTCACTTTACAGGGATCTTGTAAGTAGATTCTTCTATTAAAAGCTACTCTAAAAAAGCTTATTTTTAATATTATTATGAAAATCAAATTAATTACATCTTTACTACAAGAAATCATAGAATGGTTGAATGACTTGAGTTGGAAAGGACCTTTGAAGATCATCTAGTTCCAGCCTCACTGCCATGGGCAGGGACACCTTCCACTAGATCAGGTTGCTCAAAGGCCCATCCAACCTGTCCTTGAACACCTGAAATGATGAAGTATCCACAACATCTCTGGGAAACCTGTTCCAGTGTCTCACCGCCCTTATCTTAAAATAAATAAATAAATGTCTTCCTCATGTGCAATATAAATCTACCCTTTTTCTTTTTAAAATTGTTGCCTTTTGTCCTGTCACTACAGGCCTAGATAAAAGGTGTCTGTCTTTCTTACAAGCCTCCCCTTATACATACTGAAAGTGAAACAGAACAAGGTCTTAAAATAAAAAGATTAGTCAGGATGAGTTTGGTACAATGCTCTGGGTGATGCCCTGTTTGTGTTGAGAAAGGAATGTACTCTGAATAATTAGAAAAGGTTCCACTGAATGTACTCTGAATAATTAGAAAAGATAAGGTGGGCACCTGAAGGCGATAAGGAGACCATCAAGTCAGGAAATCGTTGAACAAAGAAAATTAAAAAGTCTGCTGCACCTAGATCCCACCTATTGTGAATGGAATGATTAGGTATCAAAATCAAATGAGTATGTATGTAAAGTTGTGTAACCTCTCACAAAAACTGTATAAAATGCCTAACTTTTCACTGAAAACTTTGGAGCTAGTTTGTCCAGTGGGAATCGGCTAGCTCCCCAGCGTTGCATGAAATAAATACCTTTGCTGTTTAAAGACAAGATTTGTCTCTGAGCAGTTACTCTGTGACGTTTTGGCATCAAAAGGTCTTAACAAGGTCTCTCCAGAGCCTTCTCCAGGCTGAACAGTCCCAGCTCTCTCAGCTGTTCTTCACAGGAGAGGTGTTCCACCCAACAGTTAAATCCCTTGATTTATTTAGTATAGAGTTATTCTGCATTCTCAATTATTTTTGATATTATTTTCCAAAACTTGAGTACATTTTATATGCTAATTTGAGTTATTATCGCCATCAAAATGTAGGGAAAATTTGTTCTTGTCCTTCTTTTCAATGTTTTTGCAAGTATTACATTATTGGTTTTATCAGTACCTTGTTTTTCCTGTAGCTTTTGTGTTAAAAATTATCTTGATTTTGCAATGAGGGACACTATTTAGCACCGTAGACAAATTTTGGGAAACAAACAAGTTATGGTTCCGTAAGAAATGAATGGTCTATTTCAGCTACTGCTCTACAGAATTTTGGGTTTATGGTGAAGCAGACTCTTCCCCAGAAAAGTAAACATTGGTCTCAGAATGTCTTCTACATGCACAGTAAAAACATAGTTTCATGTACTGTTAGAAAGGTTATCAAACTCTTCTGGGATACACTGAACTATCCTTATTTCCAACATACTGTAGCTGGCATTTGTTAGCAGATAATGGGATTTGGGAGTGGTCATTCTTTTTTTGTTATAGCCATGTCTTGTCTCTTAAACTGAAGATGACGGTACTTTTGAAATTATATTTATCTTTGTATCATATTGATCAATGGTTTTAATATTAGAATAAATGGCACAATTATATTATCCAACTTTATAATTATTTTAATTATATTTGTATGTAACATATATATAAATTTTTATTATGACTTTTAATACACTCAGAGTTTTAAAACACTGTTTATAAATAATATTGTAACAGTGAATACAGTTTTAATCCTCTAGTAGAAATTTATTATTGAAAAATGTCCTGCCATTAAAGCTTCATAGCTTTCATTAATCAGCATTATTGTATGCAAGACACTCCAGAGGAACTTAAATTAATTTTTGTAAGAAAGTGAAAACTTTTTGTATTGTATCACCTTATGTTATCGATTCCTTTTTTCTCATAGTATAACAAAAACCTGTTTTCCTGCCCCCTCCTTTCTCTCCCCCTACCCCGCCCAGCTATCCACTGTGGTTTTACCACATCTTGCTAAGACTTTGCAGATACATTCTGAGCACTTTTGACTCCTTTCCGCTTGGCAGTTAGGAACACCATTCAGTCTTTGCAGAGTCTTACATGGCAGAAAACTATTCAGGGTTTATTATGCAGAAGAAAAAGAGCTTGTTGCTAATTGCTGGTGGTGTCAGAAACAGATACAGGAGTACTAGTAAACTTTTAAATGAGTAAAGGCAATTTCTAAAATTTGTTTTCTCACTACCTGATGAGCTGTCAATTTGAGTAAGCCCAACAAAGTGCTGCACGTAAGACAGGGTGTCAAAGTGACATCCTAAAAGTTGGCATTCAAGCTCAAGTTTAATTGCTTGAAGAAGCAGTCTGATTTCAGAACTTGTAATCTTCTCTCAATAAAAATTAGGCCACTTGTTTTCCTGCTACAAAAGCCTCTAAATATATATCCATCCAAGCAAATTTGGTTAAGTAGCACCACTTGCAGGGAAAATCACCTAATTTTCAATATAAGATCGACCGTTTTAAAAATAAAATTGTTAACATAAATTTGACACAGTTTTACAGCGCTAAGTGGTTAGACAATCAATACAACTTGCCATGTGCCATAATGAATGTGTTTCACATTGCTGTGAGGGTGACAATATGGTATGAACTGTGCTGAACTTTGCTTGGTTCTGTTTAATGCACTTGGTAGGTTATAATAGAGCATGCTGTGCTCCTGGAGTTCATATGAACTATCTGAGTTAATGAAGATTGGGACAACTTACAGTAGATACTGTGACCCTGGAAACAGTAAAATCAAGTTAAATGACTTTCTAAGGGGATACTCTAAGATAAGTCACAGCTGATAAACTTGGTCAATAGTTAATTTGGAGAAATCCTACTACCTGTTGTATATACATAGGTTGATCAAAGAGACACTATTGAAATGCTGCCAGTTTCTTTGTAAATTACACTGTTGAAGGATGAATTGGGTGAGTAGTAAATGCAAAAGCTGATACACACAAACTTTGATAAGAAGGTTTTCACATACAACATATACTTGCAAGTTCAACAATTTTTATCCATAGCACAATGAGTGAGTTTGAATATGAGGACATCTTTTATAATGCATTGTTTACAACCATGTGTACACAAACTGATAATGTTTCTTCTAGTCACAGATCGTTTTAATAACTTGCAAGAATTTTAACTTTCTGAAGAAAGTGTGGTAAAATATATATATACTTTTTTAAGATCAATTTTGCATGGGCGAATATTGTGGAAGACTTGGTGCTGTAGCCTGCTAGTTTCTTACACAGAATGTGCAGAGCTTATACTATTGTAATTTAGATATTCTTCAGCTCAATAGAAATACGACTTGGAGAAGTTTAGTCAAAGTAAGCAGAAAGTTGAAATTATGATCCTAGACTTTCTTGCCTCTACAATTGAGGTAGTTATAGAAAATGAAAATGTCGTCATCGTAGGACATATAGTTTATGTTCTGGAAACCTCCCACATTCATGAAATAAGGTAGTTTTTCACTATTTCTAGGAGTTACTAAGTTAGTCATGATAATTACTTAATTTGTGAAATGAGTCCTTTGGTGGTTTGCTGTATTTTGTAAGTATATGCATATACACTAGGGTTTTTCTATTAATATAGCAATCTACTTTTCAACTATTCTATACTATGTATTGTGTACACTGTATTCTACATGAATTCTATATATATTCTCTACACTACGAGTGTAATTTTCTCAGTACTTGATTTTTAGCCGTTTCATGTGACTATTGTATTCAACTTCAGTTAAAAAAATAAAAAATATTTAAAAAATCAGTGGAATGCATTCCTTACAGTTCACCCAAAGATGCCTTGTGAAAAAGAATTTTAGTTGTAGGGGGATTTGGAAAATAACTTGTTGGTTGGTTTTGCTGTGTGGGTTTGTAGGGGGGTGTGTGGGGTTTTTGGTGGTGGTGTGTTTTTTGGTTTTGGTTTGTTGTTTGTTTTGGTTTTTTTTTTAATAGTCTTGAACTAATAAGCTCAAGGTAGTTAGTTCTCTTACTCTATAGCACTTGTCATATAATAATAACCTGGAAAAGAGGTTAGAATGGACTTGAAAAGGTCAATGAAATCTGCTTTATTTAAGCCTTATGTGCATTAAGATTGTGAGGGAAGAAGGCTCCAAATGAGAGCTTTAAGATTCTTACTCTGGACAGTTACTGTATGAATGATCCTTAGTGATCCTGCAAAAGGGATAGCCACAGAAACTCTTACCCTTGACATAAATGTGAGAGATCTCACTTGGAAGCCTGTGTTTGATGCTAAAAATATTGGAAGGAAAGTCTTTTTACTCTCTGACTTAAGATTTTCATGATGAAGTGTATATATTCTAGGTTTTTAACAGTTTTGGGGATTCATTGTTTTCCTTTCCATGAAAGGAGAGGGATATGCAGCACTTCATTTGACAACTCAGTGTTAGTTTAGCAGTGATATTCTTGCATGACATCCTGAGGTGAACTCCCAACATTTCCTAATGCTTCTTGAAAAAAGAAGGCTGCTCTCTTTGAAAAAGCAAGTTCTCATCTGAAATGCCTTGATCAAAAACGCTAGGAAGTAGGGATAGCCATCCACTCTTTCTCAGTTCATTTTCCTGGGCACTGGATAACAACTGAGGAATGATCTTTACAGAAATCATGCAAAGTATTACCAAGCTGATAAAGATACATGTCGTTTGTGATAATTCTATGATGCAATTAATAAGTCTTGGTGTTCCAGTTTGATTTGATCTCAACCTTAGTGGATTGGCCTAACTTGAACCTTAAGAAAGCTCATCATCTCTGGAGGGTGAGTCCTCAAAAATGATGTAGAATATGTTTCTGTGTTTTAGTAGCTGCAGGATTTAGAATTTCTTCCTGTGCTGTGCTATTTAATCACCTGTGCTCTGAAAAAGTCTATAGTTTGGTTTAACTTCCACAATTGATGACCCAGGATTTCAATGTTCATACTGGTGGAAGATGCTGAGGTTCTTAATGCTAGGACAGGCTTTGCTAAAAAAAAAATAAAAAAATAAAAAAATTGAAGGAATAACCCATTGAGATCTGAGGCTAGTTTTAAATTGCAACTAGATACACAATACCCTGGCTGACTTTAATTTCAAATTTCATTCACAGTTTATTACTACCCTAACACCTTACAGACCAATAAAGTATCTCACAGTACTATGTTATGATATTATGCTATTTCAAAGTGCAAAATAGGGCTTTCAAAAATCTTGATTTTTTTTTTTTTTATTTTATTTTTTTGTTAATGGATTGGCTTGTCTGTGGCAGAAAGGAAACTGTTGTCATTCTGTTAATATAGAATTTTTTCCTCTGTATATGACATCTGCATTTAGAAGAAAATTTCCAAAATGACTGGGCACTTAAGTGAGTAAACTTCAGGAACCTTCCTCCTTTAACAGTTTCCAGAGTACACAATTAGGTATGTATTTTCTCAATTGCTACAAAAGAACCCATAAACCTGTGTTACAAAGTGTGGCATATTTTTAAACATACTTTCCCGTGGTAGTTTCTGGATCTAGAAGATAAATTTGAATCGAATATAGTTGATTCTAAGAAATTAATATCAGAACCAAGTGATTTTGTTGCCAAATCATTAAATGACAATTCTAAGAGTATGGAAGGAGGAAGTGAGTTGTGTGCCCAGGACCTTTGTGTAAATGGTAGGACTACTTTTATGTTTAGAGTAAACTATAGGCTTGAATTCATTCACTGAACAGGGGATTCTTTGTGGCTTTTCACCAATAATTATTTCTCAAAGCATAGGTACTTCAACATTACAGAACACCTGCCAGCTAGATTAATAGCTTTTTGGCAGCAGATTACAACCACCAGTATGTAGCGTCTACAAGACTAGCATTAATTTAGTTTTATATTAAGCATGCAAAGCAAGTAGAGAAAATATAATCATTTATTATTATAATAGTTCTAAGTTATAACCAGCTGCATGATCAATTAAACCATGCAGCTTGTACAAAGTCTTCTTCCTGTATTAATCATGCAAACTGGCTCATTATTTATGACTAAAAAAAGGCAGATGAGCCAGGGTTTTCAGTGATGATTGGGAAAGGTTTCATGTTTGCAACACCCCATATATTAAGCATGGCAGGGAAGATGAAGCATTTCATATGAATGAAAAATTTGGTAGTATACATTTTTTCAGGTCTGAAATACAATACTCTCAATCTGCTGTTACCCTGTAAAATGAAGTTAAATGTTGCTACTATTTACACCACTTAGACTGCTGAAAGTCAGTGGCTATCAGTGAACACACTGGGGTTTTTTTTGTTTTTTGGTTTTTTTTTCAAATTTGGTTGTGATTGGTGAAGCATTCACTAGGAAAGATGTAGTGAATATCAGTGGACATGACAACAAAGGGAATTTGTGGTAAATCTATAGCTTTACTTTCCAAGTCGATTTACATCTCTTAGGCATACTTGATTGAAGTGGCCTTGATGAATAGAAATGTGTCAAGATGGAAAGTTTCTTCCATTTTATGGAACTTCTGTTAATTTCCAGATATTTTGCAAACTATTGGGTTGATTAAAGTTTTCATGTTTTTCAGGAAGGAAAGGTGAAGCGTGGGATTGCTGAGACTTTGTTAGCTTAAAATTATTCATTGGGATCAGAACCTGTTCTGTTCTGATTTTAACTAGAAACATAAAACACCAGCTCTGTCATCTGTTTGAATACCCTAGGTGCTTTGTGAATGGCTGTTTGCTATGTTTCTCCTGCTTTGTTCTCTTGGACCTTCATTAGCCATAGTGAAAATTTCACTGAAACCTATATGTTGTGCCAAAAAAAAAAATAAAATACTGAGGCTCACACTAGATTATTTAATATGTGATGGGGGACACAAATCCATCCAACCTATCTATTATTTATAAATTAAAATAACTAAAAGTCTGCAGGGAAAAGTATAAGAATGAGGATTACAAGTAAGTATAGCCTTATCTCTTTACCCCCTCTTTTTTTTTTCTTCCCCTTCTTTATCCTGTTTCTCTTTTCTTTCCTCACCTCCCCCTTTCATTTAGCAAACTTTTCTCTCTGTTTCTGGGATGTCTTAAGCCCAATCCTGTGATTTCTATGATGGAGAGAATAAGCCATGCAATTGACTAAGAGAGTGCATTTTATATGATCATGTTATTAATCTGTAATAACATATTATTAAATAAATGTGACACATACTCAGAGTCATGGTGCCACAAAATGCCTAAATTATTGGTCCAAGGCTTTGTTACAGTAATGCAGTTCAGTGCACAAATGCTGTAAGTTAAAGGTCTGAAGTATTTTTTTACTGGATGAAATAGAAGTGATTTTTTTCTCCCCTATTATGAGTCATTGAAGTGATGAGGGAAGAAAAAAGGCCTTCGGGAAAAAAAGTCATCTTTTCATTCTTTTTCCAACCCCTAAATATCAATAAGTTCTAAATTTGGTGACAAATGTTGCAGGAGCTGATATTAAGACTAAATTGAAGTTTAACTTGATTATATTACAAGAGACCTTCTAGGGGAGTCACAAAAAAGAATAGTGTGGAATACTAGCTTACCTCTACAGACTTTTATGCAATTCGATGTTTACACTCTAGAATTTCATTATATAATATCTGGGAACATTTCTGCCTTAACCCGCACCAAATATACTTAGTGAAAAATACCAAAACTCATAGGCCACCTATACTCCTGGCATAAGGCAATAGACAGTCATGACAACAGGGTTTTCTGTTGCTGAGAAGACAAACAGTGAACCCAGGACTGTTGCCACCTTCATAAGGGTGTTTTGAAAGCAAATTGAGCACCAAAGAAAACGTTATTTTGTACTTGAACATGTAGTTGTGGCATGACAGAGTATAGGAAACACAATGCCCTGTACTCAGAAGAGAATTTGACACCGGATAAGGTTACGTGCATATGATTATTTCAGTAATTTCTCAAACCTGTTGTGGGATGGAAATGTGAAAGGTATAAAGTCTAAAGGATTGTCTGTTCGTGTTGGTGAAAATCAGTTGGTTTAGTCAATCTGAGCAGAATGGTGAGCTTACACTACGCTGTCTTTTTAAGGTAGTTTCTTAGGTAAATTTCTGATGTAAGAAGCTATTCTTAACCTTACTACTTTTCATGTACCATTTAGTGTTTTTCACGTACCATTTAGTATTATTCATGTGCCAAGAAGATCTGAGATTCATAACTTCCCCCCACCCTTGAGTCTCAAATACCCCAACAAAATATCCCCTGAACTGATTTCTTAAGATCATATATTTTCAGTGTTGGTGTACTGACCACTTGCTATTCAAATTATTTATGTAAAAAATGACTTCTTGTCTCTTCTTTAGCCTCATAATTGTAGCACCTCTTGAATATAAAACTGTTGGCAATGTATAGAACAATTGAAAACCACTTTTTAGAGGCAAGGGAAAAAGAGGGTAAATTCTAATCTCTCTACTGAAACCTCTAATTATCTTTACTGTATTTAAACCTTCCATTTGCAATTCCTTTGGTACAGACAAGCATGAAAATTTCTGGCTTACTGAAGAGATGGGATTTGCAAGATATACTATAAATATGAAGGTATATGGCATTTTTGATCTTCTGCTTTTGAATTGTGGGGGAAAGCCTCACATTCATCTACCTAGAATTTTGTTGTCAAGCATTTCTGCCACATCTACCTTATGGAAACTTGTCAATTACCTAGAATGTATTCATATTTCTACATCCTACCTTCCACTATATGTATAAATTTATTTGAACTAACATGTTTCTGGGTGACCAACGTGTAACCTTCGCTAGAAAAATGCCTACTGGATATGAGGCACTGGATTCCAGTTCACTTCTGATTTTCTGCAAGTTACATTTCAAACTATTTCTAGTGTAAGTACTCTAAGTAGAAGAGCACTTTTGGCCTTTCTGGAATTTGGTCATTTTCATTTAGATGCCCTATAGGCATCTAGTCTTCTGACACTGGCATAAAACGATGTGTTTAATGCACTTTTTTTCCAGGAAGTTTTTAAGATGACAGATTTTGCAACTGTTTCATCCATGGATTTCATTGAATACATTGTCAGAGTAAACTGGTGTATCATATGTGTTACACATTTGCCTGGGTAGACAATTGTGATTGTTGTATAACTGGATCAGATGCAGCTTAAACGCAATAAGCGTTTTTATGAAGTCAGGAGTTAGATGATGTCAAAGAACATTTCTTCCTTGTGGACAAATTATGATATATTATTTGTTGTTACCATTACTATCTTTTAATTCCTCCAGTTGAATGTTTTGTGCTCATTCTATTACTTGAGCTTTCTAATAATTTTCCAGCTGAGTTTTTATTTCTTTCTTTAGTATGTAGACGTTGAACAACTTTTTCTACTTCATGAAAATGTCCTCTTCTGGGCCCATTGAATGACTTCTGTACTGAGTTATGGCTTTGGTTTAGATTTGTTTGTTTTCTCACAATTATAGCTCTCATCCTGTACTTCCTCCAAGACCTTACATGTAAGGGTTTTTTTGGTTGGTTTTTTGTTTGGTTGGTTTTTTGGGTTTTTGGTTTTGTTTTTTTTTTTTTTTTTTGGGGGGGGGTGTTGTGGTTTTGGGGGGTTTCTTGTTTGGTTTTCATGTATTCGGTACTACCCTGAATTTTGACATTAACATTTTAACTTATTCCTTTGGACACATTCCCTTTTGCACTTCTACCTTTCATCTCCAGGCTGTCACTTTTTAATCTCCTTGAGTCCTTTAACTGCCAAAAATCACAGTAATACAATTTTGCAAGTTAAACAGAAATCATGTGCTCTTAATATGCCTTCTTATTAAGACTAAGAGTTGTCTTGTATATGTTTGTGCTACTTTGTCAATGTGAAGTTCCCCACACAGCACAGTCATGTTACTATATTGGCCTGATAGATAAATGACTATGAATTGAGGACGTGTCAAAATTTTTAGTTAAACTACTTGAGGGGCAAGCCCCCTCCTCCATTTTTTATTTAGGTAGATATGAAATGCATGTGCAACTATCTGACTATATCAAAAGAAGGTAGATCCAAATATATTATAGCTGGTGTGTGTGTACAAGCATATAAAGCTAGATATCTATTTGTTATGTACATGTGTTTATGTACAATATCTTTTTACGGTTAGTATGCAACTGCATGTATACTGAAGTAAGTCATCAGGTTCTTTTGAGTTCTTTAAGTGACATCTTCATTAATAACATGCAATTCATCTTTCTCTGGAAAGTCAGCTTGGTATTTGTGCATTGTCGAAGACTTTTAAGCCCACAGAACACCACGTTATATGGGATTTAAATGATAGGTAAGCTTTGTGCAATCTGTACTTTTGTTATGCAGGTAGCCATTCAGCATGTAAGGATAGTAAAAAGAAGAATAACAAGTGATGTATAATTGGAAAGCCTGAAAAGAAAATAGGTTTAAAAAAAAAACCAGACAACTCTGAGTATGATTTATAGCTCATGTTATTTAGATCGGATCATAGGGTGATCCTGGTTACAGGGTATCTCAGGAGGTTTCTAGTACAGCCTCCTGCTCAAAGCAAGATCAACTGTGAGATCCAATGAAGTTGCCCAGGGTTTAATCTGATTTGGGTCTTAAAGGATGGCAGCTGCATAGCCTGCCTGGACAACTGGGTCCACTGCTTGACTGTCCTCAGAGTGAAAATGTGGATTTTTTTCCTTCTATCTTGTCTCTTACCTCTTTTATTTCAGCTTACTGCTGTTACCTCTTGTGTTTTTGAAGTGTACCACCATGAAGAACCAGTCGTCTGTGGTCTTATGACTTCGTCATAGGCACTGTCGGACTGCTGTTTGATCCCCCTGAAGTCATCACTTCTCCAGGCTGAAAAAAGCTCCTTTCCCTCAGCCTTTCTTCACAGGTCCCATGCTCCAGCCACTGATCATATTGGTGGCTGTCTGCTAAACCTGCTTTAGCTTATTGATGTATTTCTTGTATTAGGGCACACAAAACCAGAGCTGGTATTTGAGCGGTGTGCTTGTGAGTAGAGGGGCAATATACCTCACCTTCATCTCCTGGCTGTGCTGCTGCTTTGTGGTCAGGGCATGCTGCTGGTGCATGTTCAGCTTTGGTTTGCCCAGTGTGACATCCTCACTCAGATATAGGAATAATCTGGGTGACAGTAATAAAACCCTTTGTAAAACTGATGTGAATGATGTGCACAACCTCTTCCTATCCACACATCTAGTCATTTGATCATGGAAAGCAATCATGATGGTCAGCCATGATTCACCATTGCTAAATCCTTACTGACCATTCCCAATCTTGCAAGACATGGGGCAGTTTTCCCAGCACCTTTGGATGTGTGGCACATACTTCCCAACTTGATCCTCATCTGCTGCTGGTAGTTTTTCTCTGCTTTGAACCCTTTCACTAAACACAGGAGTGTTATTAGTGAAGACTGGAAAAAAATTACATAGGATGTCAGCCTTATCTGTGTCTGCTGTCACTAAATTACCTGCAATGTTCAGTTGCAGACCCACATTTTCCTTGTTCAGCCTTTTACTAGTAATTTAACAGTATAAGCTCTTCTTGCTACCATATGACCCTTGAAATCATAAACTTCAGTTCAGCTATGGCTTTCTTTATACCATCCCTATAGGTCTGGGCAACACTTCCAAATTAATCCTTTATCTTTGCTTTTACCTCCTGTGTGCTGCACAGTTTCTGCTGGAATTTGACAGGTGTTCCCTGCTTAGCCAAGCCAGTCTCCTCAGGCATCTGCTTGTCTTCCTGATTATCAGAATGGACTGTAGTTGGACCTCCGGGATGCTTTCCTTAAAGAATTGCCTGTCCTGCAGCTTTTACTCTTTAAAGCTGCCTCCCATGGTTTCCCACCTGGAAGTTTTCAGAAGCTGAGGACCGCTTTCCTGAATTCTAGGATCTGTACTCTGTTACTAACCTTCTTCACTCCATCTAGGACCTTGAACTCCAATTCATAGTTACTGCAGCTAAGACTTCTGCTGATTATGACATCCCAGTTATTTGTAGAAAGCAGTAGAACCAGCTGTACAACACCCTGGCTTGGCTCATCCATACATGCATCAAGGAGTTGTTTCTGACACTGCCCAGAAACCTCCTTGACTGCTTGCATCCTACCACATTGCCCTTCTAGCAGGTGTTAGGGAGTGAGTTTGAAGTTCCCCATGCAAACCAGGTTCTGTGATTTCCACATTTTCTCCAATTGTTTGAAGAAGTCTCTGTTGACTTTCTCACCCTGATTTGGGTAGATGCAACACATTTCCACCACGCTGTTGTGCTCCCTGGCCTCTCCCTGGATCCTGACCTACAAGTTCTCAGCCGGTGCCTCACCTGTCCCATAGAGGCGGCTTGTAAATTTGAGCTGCTCCTTTCTGTGAAGGGTAAATGCTCTTCCTTTTCCTTTCCTGTCTTTCCTGAAGAGCTTGTATCTGTCTATCACAACACTCTAGTTGTGCCAGCCACATCTCATTTATTCTGACAATGTTGCTTTTCTTTGACCACATGCAAAGTTCTAGCTCCTACTGCTTGTTTCCCAGGCTGTATGGACTTTTTTATAGGCCCATAAGCTGGATACCCTTCCACCTTGTTTAATTTTTTGAAGTCATTCTAATGCCTGTTGCCCTGCATCCTTTGCTTTCCAGCCCAGTTCATCACTTTCTAACTTGACTTTGAGTTGTAACTTTGCTCCTTTGTCACTCCTAGTCTAGACATTGTCCTGGTTTCAGCTGGTATGGAGTTTTTTTTCTTAGTAGCTAGTACAGTACTGTGTTTTATATTTAGTATGAGAATAATGTTGATAACACACTCAGATTTTTAGTTGTTGCTAGGTAATGTTTATATTAAGTCAAGGACTTTTCAGTTTCTCAGACCTTGCCAGTGAGCAGGCTGGAGGGGCACAAGAAATTGCGAGGGGACGCAGCCAGAACAGCTGACCCAAAATAGCCAAAGGGATAGTCCATACCATAGGACATCATGCTCAGTATATAAACTAGGAGGAGTTAGACAGGGCTTGCTGGGTGCTGCTTGGGGACTGGCTGGGCATCGGTCAGTGGGTGGTGAGTGGTTGTAGTGTGCATCATTTGTTGTTTTTTTCTCCCTTCCCTTTGGATTTTATTCTTCTCCCCTTCTCCCTCGTTTTCATTATAATTGTTGTTAGTATCATTATTGTTGCTTCATTTGGTTTTTTCCTCCTATTTTATATTAATTATTAAATTGTTCTCATCTCAACCCTCAAATTTTACTTTCTTTTCTGATTCTCCTCTCCATCCTTCGGGGGGTGTGGGGTGAGAAGTGAGTGAGCAGCTGCATGGTACTTACCTTCTGGCTGGCATTAAACTGTGACGCTCATTTTCCTCAAGTCTGTCAGCCTGTTGCCAGTGATGCTCTTGCTTCATCTTATCAGGTGGGTCCCCTTTCTGCCTAGTAGCCTCAGTCCTGAAGGAAAGCCCTGTGGCTGCAAGAGCCAACTGTGTGCTGTCTACAGCTAATTGTACAGATCTCCAGGATCTGTCTTCTCTCAGGTCTTTTCTCGGTGCTGGCAGGATTGAAGACACACCACCTTGGGCCCTTGATCCTCACTTCTGGAGCCACGTAGTTACTCTTGACACACCTGGTGTCTCCCCTGGCAGTATCACTGATGCCCACATGGATGAGTCACAAGGTTTAATAGTCTGAGGACAAGCTTCATCAGTCTTTCTGCAGTATCTTGAATCCAAGGCTTCCCTCTGCAGCAGCTCAGGTTCACAAGCTGTCATTAGCGTGAAGGAGTATCATGCAGTGAGCACCTGCCATTTCTTTTCAATGCTGCTGCATGGTTCAGGGTCATCGGTTTTTGATGTTTCACCAGAATGATATTCTACACGCTCGACACTTCAGCCCCCACCCCCAAATCTTCTATCAGGGCACTGAACCTGTTCTGCAGTTGCAGGCCTCTGGGTGGAGAAAGAACGTCTTCCTCTTACCAGAAGTCACAGCCCTCCAGGCTTCCACATTTTGGGAATCTCCATTTGCCACTCAAAAAAACCACAGAGGCTTGCTCCTCCTTCCTTCTGTGCATTTGATGCTTCAGTCTTCTGTCTATGAGGTCTTGGAGAAGATGCACCTTCATTTTCTCTGATGCTGCACAGTCTGCTTTCCTTCGACAAATCTGTGGCTCAAGGGCATACTTCCTCAACCAGGGCACACCTCTTGTAGGAAAGGATATATTTCCCTCTATCCTAACCTCAAGGAGTGGTCCCAGGTATTCTCTCCTGCCTAAGACCTGAGGAAATGCATCCTCCTCGTGGGTCTCTGAGTCAAGGCTTCTGGTGTGGTGGGGGTAATTGCTCCGATTGATGCTGGAGACCATGCTCAGCGCTCTCTGGCACAAAACAATATTTTAGAGTAAAGAAACCTAATGTGTTGGTTGGGTTTTTTTGGTTGTTGGGGTTTTCTTTTTTTGAGAAATGGATTCTGCATAGAACTGTGCTTGCTGAGGAAAAATAAGCATGTTCTGTAAAACTTTTCCCTCCAAATTAAGTTTTCTGAGATGCCAAGGTGTGTTCAGGGATTGACAGTTGTCCAGCTTGCTGCTTCAAACAGGATGCTGTTAGTGGTAGTTTGGCTTTGTCCAGTAGAGCCACTTGTTTAAAAACTGACTGTCACTGAGCACTAGCTGCTATGCTGCTTTCTCTCCTTTCCTCCTTCAGGAAGTTACTGCTTGAACTTGAATGTGTTGACATCTCACTTGGTTACTCTCCTCCAATCCGTTCAACCTTTGACTCCAAACACCATAGATAAATTCTACGTGATGTCTAAACACAGTGGCAGTCTGTGAAATGAAAGATACAGTGTTTTTATACAAAGGCTCCAGTGAATCTTGAATAAACAGTTTAAACTCTGAAAGTACTGATTTGAATATGGGAAATATCAGAACAGACATTTTCTTCCCTGAAATACAGCTGCTGTAACTGCTATACATTATTTCCCAGAAACAAATAGTAATCTCTTTAGAAAACAGAAAAAAATATTGTGGTGAAGAAATAACTCATTTTCACAATATTGTGTGTATTTTGTAAACATTTGGAATGTATTTAGACCATGAAGTGCAATCTGTTTCTCTGAGCTCAGCCATAAATGAAAAGCTGAGAAAGAAAAAGCTCAGAAGTCACTCAGGCAGGTAAAGGCAACAGCAAAATAGTTTTTGATTAAACAGTTTTGGGAAATACATGAAGATAATGGCTGCGAGCATGCCTAGAAATAAGTTGTTGTTTTCCAAAATAGCAGCAGTGCATATTTATGCATTTAAGGCATGTATTTCTAGTGAGACCTTTTAATATTTTACATGTGTGTATAAATATCCAGTAAAATAATTTGTTGTTTCGAAGTATAGGTACAAATAGACCAAACATAGGTTTGGATTGAATTAATTGCAAGTTCCTTACATATTGGGACTTAACATGTTTTAGGATAGCATATGTGCAGAGTAGGATTCTTGCAGTATTGGCTTTGAGGCTTTGAAAAGAAGAATGTGCATGATCTTGTTTTGTTTTATTTGGGTTTCCATTTGAAGTAGATGGGGAAAAAAGCTTGTAAACAACAAAGTCAACCTGAAAAAAAAGTGTTAAAAATCGGTGGGTTAGTGTAGTATTAAATCTCATTCCTTCCTGTATGGTATATATGTTTTATTCATTAAATTGAACTGTGAACAGAAAAAAAGAGATTTGAAATACTCTTAGAGGATAAAGATATTAAATCATGGTCTAAATTAAAACAAACAAACAAAAAGCTGACCAAACAGAAGAAAAAAAAAAACACTTAAAAATCAACAAACAAGCAAACATGAGTTTGCTTTTGTCTTTCCAAGTTTTTATACTTTTGTTTGTTATCATTTTTTCTCTCTTGTTTGTTACTGTTAATGTTTCTAATGTATTTCATTAAACAGTCATTATTTGACTAATAAAGTTAGTTGAATGTGTTTAGACTTAGTAATGGCTTTTTCCAGGCACTTATTTTCTAATTCTGAAATCTATCTAAATGATCAAAGAGCTAGAGGAAACAGCACACTGGTTCTTTCTGACGCATTTTCTTATCACAGTATGTAGTTTTTGTTATCCTGTGATCAAAGACTCTGCAGTGAATGCCATAGTTATACGATTGCCCCATGAGGGGGGAAATAAACAGAGTGCTTATAAATGCTGATCTTCATGACAGCTTTGGGCTATTGAAATTTATGGTATGTGGACAGGGTAGAATTTATGTAAGCACGTCCTGAATGGCAAAGGCGTCTGTTAGGAAAGGGGGCCTGTATAGGAAGACTCTGGTTTTGTTTAACAAGATGACTGCAGGAACATCATACTATCTATTAGGAACATGTCAGGTAAATTATAAAAGTCACATACTATGTTCAATAGTTTTTACTGTTTCAGCTTAAAGGAAAAGGTTTAAATGTGAAAAGAGTGAATTTAGAGGATGCTTTATGAAGCACTAGGAGATCCTTTTGTCTACTGCAAGGGTGGAAGCCCTTGGCTTGTCATTGATTATGAAATGACAACATCTTTTCTCAGAGTTAAGAACTATAATCAGAATGTATCCTCAAAATATATCAACTCAGTCTTGCTCTGTACATCTGGAATACCTGACATGTTCTTGAGCAAGACAAGTTATTTCAAGCAAACTGAAAGTCACTTATAGTTAGAAATAAGATCAGTAAGGGGTCTACCACTGTTGCTTTCCATTTTAAGGCAGCTCATGCTACGTTTGAAGAATATCTGATATTTAATAGAAGTTTTCAGCGTATTATCTAGATGTAAATGTCTTCATTTGCATAAATCTGCTACACATTTTTACAGTGTAGTTAATGTTTATTGTATTTCCAAATAGTAAAATATTTAGTATTATGTTTTTCAGTAGTTGTAGGTCTGCAAAGTTAGAGTAAAGCAGTTGGCCTGATCCCATTGTGTTACTCAAATCTTCTTGAACTGTTGAAGAGGAAGTATAGGTTTGTGTAACTAATAAAGGAGCAACAAGACAGCTAACATTACTAATGACTGAGGAAGCTATTGTGTAGAAGCTGGGTAGAGGGCTGCTTGGTCAGTGAAAGGTAGGGCAGATAAGAAAAATCCCTGGGGGGTGTTTGACACTTTTGGTGTCCCTAGTGAATTGGAGCCTTAGCATCTGGGGACAGACATCCTCTCCCTCTTCCATGGCAGTGGTTCTCAGTGTTCGAAAGTCCTGCAGAACATCTTGGCTGGTTACTTTCATAATCTACCATATTAAAGATAAAATTATGCATTTATTTAAAAGCAACAATGGAGGAGTTATATAAAATATTCCCGTATTGCTGTTGTGCTTAACTATAAATGTAATTCTTGGGTAGATGAGCATAATGTTTCATCTTTTCTTTAGATGGGCCATTTTTGCTTAATAGGGAGGGTGAGACAGGGTAGAATTAAACTGTTTTGTGCTGTCATAAAAGTAAACCAGACTGCTGAATTCTATTTTTATTTCTATGATTTGGCACAATATAATATTATGTGGAGAGGGGAATAACTTTTCTTTGCTTGTTTCCATCTACCTATTTAATATTATTTAACTAAGTACTTAATTAAATGCCCTAATTAGCATATCCTGGCTTCAGGCTGCTTTTTTGTTACAACTTTCTGAAACTGCATTGTTCATAATTCAGTGTGTAGTTTTACCTCTGTTATATGCTTGTTTAACCAGATTCTTCCACATACCCTCATCCCCCTTTTCATTAGGACATAGATGCTTTCAGGTAAAATCTCAGAAAAATGACCCGTACAGACTCACCTTAATGTCATCCTGCAAGTATGTTGTGAACTCAGCCTGTTTGGGTCGAGTAAACTTGCATGCACAGTAGATGCATCATCATGGGCACATGTTGTATGTATTCTTTTGAGACTTGATAGTGCTGGGAAATCCATGAATACTGCCTTTAAGTTTCCCTTTCTAAGCTTCTTTTAAACAAAAATAAATAAATATGACCTAGAATGTACAGGTTGGATGAAACACACAGAGATCTTATTCTGAAAGAGTTTGTTGCTTCTTTGAGTCTTTCCATTCTTTGGATATGGGCAGTTGTATCAGCTGATAATTGCATTACCATTTCTGTATCCATATAAATGCATACATGGCAGGAATTCAGAGAGGTTGCTACATGAGTGAGTTAGTCTAGTTATTGTAGGAACTTGTTCCTGATGCCCTTGGTTCTCTGTCTGGTGTCTGGGACAAGAGCAGTGTGAACCTCACTCTTGAATAGAGTGCTAGTTCAGCAGTATGCTGTATTAGCTATTACAAAATTTTAATTATATTAGAATAAAGCCCAATGAAATAGCACAAAAAATAATCCATTATTTTATTGGCTAGTTTCTTAAAGCTTGGCATATGCTGAGGCCCAAAGTAACATGCAGCAATAGCAAAAGTCTACAAAAGGAATGAAAAAAATAAGTTACTGGAGCAGAGGCAAGGAGGGAATCTTTGAATATTTCTTTGTCTTGCTACCCTTCCAACCAATTTCTCAAGCAAACATTAAAGAAAAGCAATTTGACTAGGTACAAAAAAACCCAAAAAGCGTTGTCTCTCCCTGTGATAATGAACTAAGTAGAAATTTGCCCATTCATATATAAATAGGCATTCAAATGACATACATTTATTTAAATTGTAAGTTTATATGAACATATGAGAATCTGGCCCACAGCTGCAGATAAAGCATCACAGTGTGACATGCTCTGTGTGGCTCATAGGGATTCAAGTGTGTTTGCCATTATCTTCCTACATACAAGAAAGCCTGTGTCCTCAGTTATTACAAGTTGCTGCAATGTTTTCTTTCTTGTGACTAATGTGGTCAGGCCAGAACTAATACTACTCTTTCAAATGAATGGTAATGAGTTAGGTCACCTTTTGAAGTGCCTCACTACATCTTATAAATCTTGTAACTCTACTGAGTGAGGGATGGGGTTTTATTCCTGCTTAAGACATGTTGAATTAAAATGCGAGTAAAAGTACTTAACTTTTATCCAAAACAGACAATGCAAGTTTATTGTATTGTCAGATGTTAATGGCTACAGAAATTACTGCAGGGGGCAGGGGAAGGGAGTGCTATACTTAGGTTACTTGTCTAAAATAAGTAGCAGGCTAAACTAATTCAATAAAGTATAAAATATGTGTTATATTTGAAACTGTATGTAATTACCAAAAGAAAAGCATTTAACTCTCAACTACAGCTGTATATACAGCCTATGTATGTTTAGAGCTGTTACTTACTGGATTTCTGTGGATCTAATGTGTGATTATGTAGTAAATCCATGTTTCTTTTTCAGTCTTTTTACATATTTGGTAGATAGGATAATAAGAATAGAAGGGCTGGGAACAGCCCACACATTCTGACAAAGAACGTCTAATAAAATTAGGCTAAATATTAAGGTTATTTTTATTTTTCACCTTGTACGTCCAGAAATCTTGTCGTGATTGAATTGGCTGTCAGTGTGCTACAGCTTCCAATTATGCCAAACTGTGATCTCATAAAGGGGAAGAGGGTAGAGAATGAGAGGGGTGCAGATGTCTGAGCTGTGAGATACATAGGGAATTTAAATTGTGAGGTGGCATTTCCATGCCAAATAGGCAATTAAGGGCATGTTTTCTATTTTTTGTCAGTTTATCAAAGTTAAAATTGACTGGGTTCTAAGTAACTGGTCTCTCAGCCTTGAGTTGGACTGTGTGAACTTAGGAACCTTTTGTACTCTTTTCCTGTGTGTTCTAGAAGCTGAAGTACTCCCTGAACCACTCTTGTGGCCTAGACATTAAAGCACTCCCTAGCTGTCTCTTTGCAGACTTTGTTAATTTCTTAAAAGACAGTGTATTTGAGAGCACTCCTTAAAAGCTTGATACCTGTTTTATAGTGTTTGTTTTATATTTACTCTTCACTGTTTTGGGATAAAAAAAACCAACTTTTTTTAGCTTACAAAACAATAATAGTTATAATATAGGCTTGTTTTGTGGAAAATTATTACAGTGTGTAAAAATGGATGGGTGTGGAATTTGGAGAACTCTTGTTACCTGACTCATTTTCATTCACAGACTGGAAGAGAGTTTAAGATCAAAGCATAAGTACTAGGAGCTAGGGATTAAAAGTGATCTTTGGACTCTTGTATTTAAATCTAAAATCTTGGTTTTGTTTTTACAATGCTGTGTTTGTAATTATCCCAGTAAAGAAATACCTTTGAGCATTTTGTACGAAGTATAATCAAAGCCATGTGTTATGACATAGGAAGCATGCAGAAACTCTTCATCTACTATGAACTGCTACAAGAATGTTTCAGTAAGATTTCACCTAGGGTTTCTTCTGGCTTTGAGGTCCTGATAGTACTATGCTGAGGAAAGCCTCTCTGTGGCAGAAAGAAAAGAGTTTGGCTTTATCAGTTAGCTATTGCAGCCTACAGCGCAGGATTGAGAACTGAGGGACACTGCTGGCCTCTTGTCTTTTCCAGGAGAAAGGAAAATGAGATGAAAGGGGAGATAGGGGCTGTTTTTTTCATAAAATTATGGGTGATAAACCTTTGAGGATAAGTGATAAGGAGAATAAATGTTCTGTACTGTAAAGGAAATTATTTTCAAAGTATTTGGTTTGCACTAGTAACAGCAATCACATGGTGAAAGATTACAAATTTTCAGAATGTACGGGTGTGCAATACAATAACTCTAGGTTTCTAATAGATTTGAGGTTTTAAATAATAAAAAATTATAAAGAACACTAACACTCTTTGTCAAAAGAAGATACTAGAGGTAAGAGCTAACAAAAAGAAAATATATTCAGTGTCTTGGGGCAAGTGAACTTGAGTTTCAACGGAGGATGCAAAACTCAGAAATTTAATTGGCAGAATATTATGCTGCTTCTTGGGCTTCATCACGTTAATGATACCAGCCATGTATATATGGATGTAATGGATGTAAATGCCATCTATGTAAATGAAGTTACATCCACCTGGCAAGCAGTCACAAATGGTCTTCCTCAGGGCTCAGTATTGGGGCCAGTTCTGTTTAATATCTTTATCGTAAAACAAAGTTGGGGTGCTGGCTGATGGCCGTCTGAACATGAGCCAGCAGTGTGCCCAGATGGCCAAGGCCAAGAGCATCCTGGCTTGTATCCAAAACATTGTGGCCAGCAGGACAAGGGGAGTGACTGTCACCCTGTACTCAGCACTGGTGAGGCTACACCTCGAATTCTGTGTTCAGTTTTGGGCTCCTCACTGCAAGAAAGACACTGAGGTGCTGGAGTGTGTCCAGAGAAGGGCCACGAAGCTGGTGAAGAGTCCAGAGCACAAGTCCTGTGAGGAGTGGCTGAAGGAACCACTGTTGTTTAGCCTGGAGAGGAGGAGGTTCAGCAGTTGCTCTCTACAACAACCTGAAAGGAGGTGGTAGGCAGGTGGAAGTAGTTCTCCCAGATAACTACTGACAAGACAAGAGGAGAAGGCCTGAAGTTGTGCCAGGGGAGGTTTAGGTTGGATAACAGGAAAAAATCCTTCACTGAAAGGGTGGTCAAGCACTGGAATAGGCTGCCCAGGGAGGCGGTAGAAACACCATCCCTGGAGGTGTTTAAAAACCACATAGATGTGGTGCTTAGGGACGTGGTTTAGTGATGGACTTGACAGTCCTGCCTTAATGGTTGGACTTGATGATCTTAAAGGTCTTTTTCAACCTAAATGATCCTATGTCTCTTCTCCCTAGACTGCAAATTTACTGCCGCCTCCTGGAGATGGCAGGTGCACAAGTAGTTCTGCCCCTACACACTTTCTATTAAAGGAAGGGATGCGCCTGTACTATCTCAGTGAATAGTACTTTGCCCAACTTTCAGGTGTATTAGGGAGCCTTGCGGGGTGATGGTGGTGGAAATTTCTACTTTACATTTCAACTCTCTCCAGGACTTCTTAGAAGCAGGGAAGTTAATCTGATGTTTCAAACCATGCTGAAGATGTGAAAATGATTAGATGGAGAACAAATGCTAAAACCAAAAATTAAACATTTTTGTGATATTCAGGTAATTCTCTGTGGTTTAGGACTGAGTTCACTGGATCCATTAAACATGTGCTGTCAGAGTATTCAGTGTGTAAAATGCTGGAATAACTGAGACTTTTTCATGATAAGCACACAGATAACAGAGAACCAGCTACTGTTAATTCATCACAGTTTTAGAGACTTGATTTTATTGTCCCCTTGGCTGGTTTTCTAACAGAGGAGTAGTTATTTCAGTGGTAGATGTCATTTTAACAATATATGTAGGGACCTCAGCAGTATATTCCCATAAATACCACATGATTTTATATAAGAATATTTGAAGACCAGAAAATTTAAAAGAAGAATAAAGTATTGTGATTATGGTATGCATGCATACCCCTAGAAGGAATTCATATCTGTGTCTCTTTGGACCAAGTTGCTTAAGATAAACTTAATAATAGAACTAATTAAAGCCTGAATTTTGTTTTTGGGGGCTACTTTGCAATTTTGGAGGGGATTAAAATATTGAGATTAAAACATCCATTGTGACATCATGGATGTTTCTAGTTACTTTATGTGACTATCAAGTATGTGTTAAAATTTGAAACTTTTTTAAGAAAAAAACTTTGATTTTTATTTCTCATACTTTCTGAGCAAATGGTGCTGTCGACTTCGTGTGGAGCATTTCCTATTATGATTGTTTATAAAGAAAAAAATACCCATTTATGCTGATAATCTTTTAAGTAAAACCTACTAAACCCACAAAAAATACATGGTTTTATATTGTTTCAGTGACTTTGGCAATATTTTATTTTTGATATGCAGATTTACCTTCCTTTGAAATACCACTCCAGGCATATATAAAAGCAGTTCTTACATGAAATTCATGGTTTTATTTACTTCCAGCTCTTAAGTGATCAAAGCTTTACATGTTTTTGGTGTAAAACTCACAGCTGGGATTATATCTTCACATAATAGCACCAGATATATAGCTCAAAAGGCATAGAAAGAAGAATTTTCTTGTAACAAAACCTCGAATTAGCTTTTTAGCCCTTGGAATTTAATGCCATATTTAACAAGGGCACAAGGTCTTGCCATGTGTTTAGACTTTTTTATGTTGACCTGTTGGTTCAAAACAGAGTAAAAGATTTATAAATGAGTGAAGTATAGCTAATTTGACGGCTAACGCTGCCTCTCATGCATTGTTCATATCCAGGTTAAGTGATTGTGAACCAAAGCTAAGGCTGCCTACCAAAGACTGGGCTGGTACCCTATTGTTTTTAACACTAGTGGGAGAAGGCATTGAAGTGATTTGAGACACCTTACTCTATGAAGACAGATAGGTTTCTGGTATATTGTGCTCTCCTAGGTGTGCTTAAATAATAACTCCCTTCTAAGTCTAGTGCCTGTGACTTTACCTTTCTTTTCCTTATATTTCCTGACTCTTTCTGCTTCTGGGCATGCCAGAAACTTAGAGATACTGCGGAAGATGGTAATATGGCTACTAAATTATCAGGAAACATAGAAACCCAGCATAGAAAAGGCAGCATGCCAAGTAAATAACCCCTTGCAACAGGGAAGTTGTTATTCAGGTAGGGATTTTGATACTGCTTTGAGGCTGGAGATAGGACAAGTAGTTTACTCTCTGAATGATGGTCAGTGTAGAGCTGGAGTTGCAGGTTTTATTCAGTAATATCTTGGAGTAAGTATGAAGTACCTCTACAGGGAGTAGGAACTAGAGTTTCTTGGGCTTCTTGTTGGCACGTTATCAAACCCATGAGTCAGGTTCCCCCTGCAGTGCTCCATCTTGCTTTTAATCTAAAGGATTGCCTATCTAGTGATGGATCTCATGTGGAAGGTTTTTCATGACTCTATCAAGGATTTCCGTTTCCCATCATGACCTGGACACTAACTGTTGGGGTTGGGCATGGCTCTGGAAGCCATCCAAGTCTGTGGTGCCATGACCAACTTATGCCAACATGTATGGTCTCTCTGTGCTCCCAAGTGATTTTTGCTTTCTGCTGCTTTTGATGCATGTGATCTTGTGGTGAACTGAGTTACTGAACTAATCCATAAAACTTTTTTTTTTTTTTTGTTCCCCCTAAGGCAAGGTAAATTATACTTTCAGTAGGAGCTCTGTTAATGCACGGAGTGAAGTGTAAATAACAAATCTGAAGAAAGAAACATCAGTGCTAACAGTGGAAGGATGTGAACAGTGGGGAGTAGAAAAAATACAGTTTCATAAAGAAAACATAGATAATGCATTATATATTTTGTTGTGTAAGTACACATTATTGCAGGCAGTAGCCCCTTATTCATGGAGAAGAGCATTCTTGTGGGGTAATTACTATCATAAGGAGGAGACTTGAGTACAATATGATTTCTGTAAATAAGGTGAAACTGCTGGATACAGGAGTGGATGTTCTCATTTATTATTCCTTTAAAGAATAGCATTTTTTCATCAATGATTCAGTTTTACAAATCATTATTATGCTGTAAATTATTAAGTTGCATAAATTATTCTTTGTATGTAATGTGTAAGTTTCAAGGTATAATAGAATTTTATACTTTTCACTAGATGACAGAAGCTATTCTGCTCTTGTTGTTCATTCATTTGGAAAGACTGCAGTTCTTAATTTTTTATTTTGTTTTATATAAATGAATCAAGTTTTGACCAAGCAGTTATTTTGCTATGTGAGACTCACACCAGTGAAAAGCAGAATTTCTAGAAAAAAACATTTTCTGTATACTGGAACAGAAAAAGTATAGGTCATTAAATATGTATATTTCTTTAAATATATTTGTAGAGTATAATCATGGTGTGCTGGTGAGTAGTGGTGATCAAATACTATTACAACACCCCCTTTCTGTCCCAACCCAAACCCAAAATCCTTTGAAAACAAAACGGAACGCCACAACAAAAAAAAACAAACCTTGGGCTGAGTTTACTCCCATACAGATAAATCACAGGTGGTATTGTTAATATGGTTGGAGGCAGGCACTATACAGATATACTTAGCATTTTTAGAAGAACCACAGAGGCTGTATTTTCCTTTTCTGCTGAAACTTTGTCAGTGTTAGTCTTCCCCAGTGTTATTTCCAGTCTCATAATGCCAGCTAATTTAAGACTTAACTGTAAGACTGCTTTTAGTTTCTAATGGATCTATGAGGTGTTTTCTGTGACTTAGCTAGTCAATTCCATCATGCAGAATGTCTGTATTCATTTAACCCATTCTTTTGTTTTGTTGTTACACCTTTTAAAAGCAGTATTAATGCATGTACCAATAACGAAAAATAATCCCATGTGCAATTGTTCTGCTAACAGGTGCTACCTTTATCTTTGCTGTTAGTAGCCAAAAAAAAAGTTTGCTTTTTCTCTTTGTTGAGCAGCAGAATGCGTAATGTTTTACATTGTAGTTATTTGTCTATTTTCAAAACTATGTTGAAGTATTTCCAAATGATATGAAAGTAACACTGACCGTAACCTAGCATTCTTCTGAGGCAAAGCATGTCTGTGGTCCTTGTGATTTATTAATAACTAACGTCTTCAAAGAATTAATCTGTCATGTTCTTTTTAGTCTTTTGCATGGTTTTCTTTCATTCATCTGTCTTCCCTTTGCTGTAGTAAGTGCAATGACAATATTAACTTGGACAAAAGTTGTAAAAAAACTTGACTTGTAAAAAACCTGATAGCGATCCCTGTGCATCATTCTGTTTCCAGGCAGTATCTCATTACAGTTTTATCCACTGTAGACTGCAGCAAGTAATAAGAGAGAAATATAGTCCATATCATGCTGCAAGTGTCCATTATTTTTGTTCTTGTACACAGGAAAAAAGCAACAAAACCATATTTCTCTCTGTCAATTTTTGATCATTTGAAAATAATCTGAGTGATTTGTCCAGATTATTTTACAGGAAAGTGAATCCTTTGAAATCTAAAACCCTCCCTTGAATAGGTACAAAATGAGCAATTAGTTTACTATACGAACTGTGGCCCAGCCCCAGAATTTAAGATGCCATTAATGAGATTCAGATCTTGTTTTTATTGTGGCTGGCAATGAGACTGCAACCTGGTAGGAATAGTCCAGCACAAAGCTGACGTCCCTTTCCAAATGTTTAGGGTTTTTTAAGAAAGCAAATTCTTTAAATAAATGTTGCTGTAATTAGAGGTAGGCAGCAAAATTGAACTTCGTCCTTGGTTTGTAGCTGTTCCTCTCTGTGTGATTTGCCTTCTTCCAATGCTTTTTCCCCATTGGTCACCTTCTTGTCTTTCCACCGACAGAAAAATGGGAGAACTGGTGTAATTTCATTTTTGTTTTGTTTTGTTGTTTTGGGGTTTTTTTTGTTCACTAGGGATCAAATATTATTCTTGTATAGAATTGTTTTGGAAGCTGTAGCAATTGCCTGCTAGTGAAAAAGAATATTCTTTGATGTGTTCCTCGAAGTACTCTTCAGTAAATAGTCTGTGTACATCTCATTAACGTTTCTTACCAAACTAAAGAAATGTTGAGGCTAATATATTTGTATTTGACATTCATTGTGGTCTCTAAATAGTGTAATGTTCCATTTATTTGTTCTTGAGATTCTCAGAAGTATTCTGGAAAGATGTTTTCATATGTGGTTTGACGACACCATATAAAATTGTGGGAACTTAATGAGAACAAATTCACATTCACTTCAAGATAATGGTGTTCAACATTTAGAATACCAGCAGCATAATGCAGCTCGCTGTTTTTGAAGCTCATTGAGTACCCAGGAAAGATCAGGAGTTGGATTTTTATATTTCTTTGAGGTTCTTTGTGGATTTGGTTTTCTTTTGACTGATCTGAAAGCTTTTTACACAAGTGCTTCAATTGGAAATATTTCCCATCCTTCTCCCCAATCAAATGAGAACTGCTACATTTTTTAGCAGTACCACAAGCCTCATACCATCAAATATCTGTCTGACTTCATTGGTCTGTCAAACTGGAAAATTAATTTAGATGAGTTGTTTGTTTGTTTTTTTTTTTTAAATATGATGACCCAAGGGGAAAGCCATCCATTAACCCCGTAGGCTTCCCATTAAGGTGATGCTGAGTTACTAGGGATAGTTTTATCAATTTATTTATCAACGGAGGTAACTGAAGACAGACATTTAGATTGCAAAAGGGCTGTTCTTCATGTGCATCAGTTTAAACTCTGATCTAACACTGCTTAATTTCTTATATTTGGTGTCTTTCAAATATTTTGGTGTACTTTGGGTTTCAAGACAGCTTTTTGTCTTTAATTGAACAAATAGGTAAAATATTTTGTTTCTAAATCACAGTACATTTAGCTATGAGAAGAAGAAACAAGAGCAGACTAAAAGAAGTGTTTTGATGAAGTTGGTTCTTCTCATTACAAAAATTGGTAGCAATGTCTACATCACCTGTCATCTGTGATTTCATGGAATGTTGGAGTAAGCTAAAGATTATGTCAAGGAATAACACTGTACTTTGTTTCATCCGTTTTATACATTTCTAAAATGTTAAACCCCATTCCATTTCAGTACAAAATGTGTTGGGTTTAGAGCGCAGCATAGGGAGCAGCCATCTAACATCAAACTCAAAATGGCAGCTTGACACAAATCCATCTGATCTGACTGTAGCAGAGGTCTTAGGTCACTGTGTGTACCCTTACTTCTTTAGCAGCAAATGCAGCTTGCTGAACCCAACTGATTATTTGAAGAGACAAGGACTCTACCTAACTGTGTAGCTTAAGAGTAAAGCATGGGGGTGGAAAATGGTGTAACTTGTATTTAATAAAATTGATATTGGGAAAGAAAAGAATTCATGTGTGGTTTCAAGAAAAGGGGTATCAGCTCTTGGTAAGAAGGTGGGAAATCTGCTAGAGATGTTAGTCAGCCTGTAGTGTATGTCCCAAATGGTGTTAGTATGTAGGAGTCTTGGAAGTCATTCTTTAATTCAAACTGTCTTATAATACAGAAAACTACTGTTTCAATGCCTTACTGTATCAGTCAAAGCACAATTACATATGAAGGGTTATATAGGAAAATAAAGGAGCAAAGAACACATATACAGATACATGAAGTACTATGTGCAATGGGAAACTTCCTTTTAGATACGACTTTTGTCCTTGTCATACTTAAATGCTCTTCATATCAGAACTTCAAGTTCAGAAGTGTTTGAGTCGCACAAGCTTTTCAGTGACGTAAGCTTTTGTTGTGTAAGCTCTTTTCCTTCTTGAACTCCTCTTTCAGAAGATTCTCACAATTTTATAGCACAATATATTACAACATGTCTTTATATTTGATTATTTCAAGCCATGAAAATATCAGTTATGCAAATGGTAGAAGGTTAATTTTGTTGCTTAATATTGGATATATATTTGTTGGCATTAACTGAAGTCCACAGTTGTGATAGCCTATTGATGCAGACAAATCTCAACAGATATCTCTTACATAGATCTGTTGTCAGTTAGTGATAGACAGTAACCTATATGTCATGATCTTTCAGAACTGTGAAGCACTGTACTAAAAATGTTTGTTCCATTTTGTATGGAATTTGAACGCCTGTTTTTTCTGAATTTCTCTGTTTTATGAATAGATGCGGTATTCCAACACTGATAACTTCACACATCTTTGCAGCTCTTTAGAGCTGAAGATCCAATAGTGAAATTCCAAATGAAAAAAATGGCCATATTATACAAATCAGTGTGCACTGCCAATCTCTGCATAATAAAAAGATTTTCTCCACTTCTTGGAGAAAAGTGCTTCCTAAAGCACTCAAATAAAAGGGAGAAGGATGATATAGATATGTGTATTAAGAAAGTCTATATTTTTAATGAGTATGAAGGATAAAAGCCTGAGTTCACTATAAAAGGATTTTAATACTACACAGTTCTAATAATGTAAACAAGGAAAGGCATTCTCTGTACAATTTGATAGAATAAAAATAAAAATTATATGATAGGACACAAAAGGTCAAGTGCAATGTTATACAGTGAAATAAATTCAGGGAAGATTTACTTTAGCCCTCACAACATTAAAATACTGTAATGCTCTGTAATGATCTTAGAAGCCATTAACAGTCACTGATTCAACACAGGGATGAGAGTTTGTTCGGGTTTTTTTGAAAGGTTTCAGTACTGCTGTCAAGTATCAGTTCTCTGGATGGACAACAAGGTTTGAATGTACCAAGACATCATTGCCCATCATTGTCCATAACTGTCTGAATATTTTTTCTTCCCCCTGAATATTTTCAAATAAAAATACTGCCTAACTAGAAAAAAATGGACTATAAAAATCTATCTTAAAGCTGGAAGACTTAGTTAAAGTGTAAAAGATTTGCTTTTACTTGTATGCATTGTAGAGGCAAGATTGAATATTTATGTGCATAGCTATGATGGTAACCACTGTGATTGTTTCTAAAATTGAATTTTTAATGGCAAATAATACAGCCAAGTCCAAGGAAAGAATCTTTCCCTTAGTACAGACTGTAAAAGTCTGGTAGTATTTTAGACAGAAGTGATATTTACTAAACCAGACCTTATGCAATAATGGCATGCAACTGTGAAACTTGTGCACTAAAGCACATTTGTTACTATAAATTGATTATCTCTAAAATACACATTCATAATTTTTCTAAATAAAAATGACAGAAAGTTGTAACAATAAGATGCATTTTTTAAGAGGTCTTGCAGCTAGAGCTAACTACGGTTAAAACTTTTAAATTTCTAAAAGGTCTGTCCAACAGATTGAAATCCTGAAATGAAGGAGAAATATCTTAAAATTCAGTAGCTTTCCAGTTGACAAGCCCCCTTTTTCAACAGAAAACAAAGTGGTTGTATCCGATTTGTTTAAGAAATACTACTGTGTGGAAATTCTCTGTATCAGGGGATGATGTATATCTTGCTTGGGCATGTCCTACATTAGGTGAGTGAGAATGCGCTGAATTGTGTCAACCAGTCACCACCAAAGACACATGTGCATTCTTTTCAGGAGGATGCAGATTTTGTTTGTCGTGTTAAGGCTCTCAGTAGTGATTTGAAGGTGATGGCAGTGGGTTTTATCAATGACAATTTATAAGATGGTTCTTAAATATGTTATGTTATTCTTCAGTTATTCTATTACATTATTGCAGTTACTATTTAGAAAAAAAGTCTCCACCTTTTCTATAAATAGGGGTTTGTATTGCTTTTATTTTTTTTTTTTTAAAAAAGGGAATGTTAGAACTTCAGAACCCTAAAGTAGAAACCTCTTTTCTAATTTATCATGTGTTATGCTTGTGAGTCTAAAGGTGGAGGTAACCTTTTCTCCTTAGTTTCCCCTATACTGTGTCTGAATGGGATTTCACAAATAAGATAAAATATTTCAAGCGAATGATAAGAAATCAAATTAGCTGTTTCAAATGAGTGACTCTGAAGATGTTTTAGACTCCTGGGCTTCTGTTACTGCAGTGTTATATTAAGCCAGTCAGTGCATTGTTAGAGGTTTGAGTAACTTAAACAAGTTTTTGTGTTTTGGTGTTTGTTTGGGGTTTTTTAAATCAATAATATGTATTTTGTTGTACTTGTGGGGGTTCTTTTGTGCTTTTCAATAGCTGAGGTGTAATTAAATAAAAAAAAATAGTTTTTCTTAAAAAAAGTTGGAAAAACAATTGAAACTTGAATTTATGGGTTAAAAAACAGAAATGAAAAAGTTCTTTTCCACTTATGTTTTCTTTATTTTTCTATAATTATTTTTGAAATGAAAAAAAAATTCCTTAATTGATAAATTAAGAATGTGAGAAGCTACTTGATATATAATTGCTTTGAGAGAAGAATTTCTTTTGATTACTTCCCAGAACTGGTGGTCAGAACTTCTGGGTTCTTTCCAGTCAGGAACTGTGGATCTTGGATTTTCTATATATCAGGTAAGGGGACAGAAATAATGAAATTGTTTGACATGGGCATTAGTAATCAGAGCCTCAGATGGAAGCTGCTGTATGGCTGTCACATTCTCATGTGTTTGACATATGTCTAGAGACGCTTGGTTTTGAACACGTGAATGTTTTTGTAGCCCAAAACAATTCAGAAGGACCTTTATTAAGGTAAAGGATGAACTAAATTATTATACGCTCCATTGTTTTACTGCAATAAGCCTGTCCTTTTTTATATTGTTGGATTGTGAATGGTTCCCAAAAGCATAAGATACTTTCCCCCATGTTATGACAAAGGATGATGCAGTTTATCATTATGTTGTTGTCTGTTACAAGAGTCTGATAAATCAAACAAGCTAAGATCTTTTGTTGGTTTTGTTTGTTTTTTTGTTGTTTTTTTTTTTAAAAGTTAGTTGAGAGTTCATAGGGCTAGTAAAAAGAGGAAACAAAAGTTCTAATCTTGTGCAGGACTACAAATGTACAGAAGAGGTTAGCTAAAAAAAAAAGTAGGGTCATAGTTTATTAGATGCAATGGATTTGTATTTCCTAGTCTCAAATATTGTACGTGTTAAACTTCATATGTAACGATCAAGGGAAAGCAGTCAGAAGAGTATGCAAAAGCAGTAATATTCTCAGTATGGTGAGCAGGAGATGACTGCTTAATCCTGCAAAAGTACCTCAAAGTACATCAGCAGTCCTAGGTGATGCATGGGAATAGTGATCTGTCATTCTCATCTCATTCCCTGTCTTTAGCGGGTTAGGTCGTTCTGCTTCCAGTTTCATCATTTCATTTGAGAAACACTGCAAGAGGAACAAGAGTAGATCACAGAATAATGAGATGGCAGTCAGGAGGCAAGGATGTAGGTTAAGAAGGGAAAACAGGAAATTAAAAAAGAAACTAGATTGGTTTTTGCTGTTCAAAGGGCATTCAGTTGTACCAAATGGAGAGTTTTAAAGTCTTTTATTTTTTCTATGCCTAGTATATCATGCAGAAAATAGTAATGCTGGTTCATCACTTCATCCAGATATAAAAGTTCATGTAAGTTTCACTTAATTAGCTTTAGGAGATTAATTTTGGTTTTAAGGCTTTTATAACAACTCACTTTCTGACTCACTGGATTATGTTTGGAATGTCTTGAAAATGTCATATGTAGGAGTCAATTTTAAATAGAAGGGTGTAGAGTTTAACAGCACTGGATCAAGGTCAGGGACTGCAGAGCAAACAGGCTAAGTATTTCACAGAGATCAGCTGGGAGCTTTAATATATAATGAAACACTTAATCAGGTTAAGACTTTTTCCTAAACTTGCTTTTTTTGTTTTTTTGGGGGGTTTAATTTAAGTTTGTTTGGGTATTTTTCTTGCTTGTGTTATGAACTACTTATACATATATAGCATATTTAGATGTGCCAAAAATGACAAGTCAGTTTTCAGTAAGACTGAAATCTGATGATGTAGTACTGAAACCCCTTTGGAAGTTGTGTTCATCTTCCAGCATGTCGATGGATTTTACTGCTGTCTGAAACAAAGCAATGACAGTAGTTGGCCCTGGGCTAGGTGAGAAAGGCTTCCCAGTTTGGGGCTTGAATCTGTGCTGGATGTGTGCGTCAATAGTTCATTCATTGGTTTCTTTTAGAAATCATATCTTCTAAGTCATATAAGTAGAAGAAAAAAGGCTGTTTGAGTACAGTTGTACTTTAAGATGAACTCCAAGTATGTGATGTGGTCCATAGACAGGAAGATTTTTCTATTTTTGAAACGTTATGTCTTGTAATATTTTGGCATGCATCACAGCTAAATAATTAAAACAGGAAAGTCTAAATTCTTGTTAAACTATTTCAGAGATATTTTTTATCATGCAATAATTGAGGGCTGTACAAGGAGAACTGTCAGTAGTGGTAAAAGCTGAGTAGGACACTAGTAGCTGGAAATAAGCGGGGGGCAGGAACTGTTGTAAAGAAGATGGGAAAGAAATACGTAAGAGGAGATGGCAGCAGAAGGAGGGGAGAGTAAATCATAACAGGAACAGAAGTATGTTCCTTGCCACCTTATAAAAAATTAAGTACATCAGAATTCTGGAATATGTACACAACAACTAGGTCCTCACGCTGCTTTCTTAGCTATGAAGTGTGTCCAGTGGGTGGCTTAAAGTATTCTGAACAATAGCTGTAGATGAAAGAATACCATGTTGTTTTACAGTGCAACACACCTTTTTATGCTGAGAAATGTTGAATTATGCCATTCTTTTGTTTTCTTCCTTAGTGCTAGCAATCATAAATTTTTTTTGGTCAGGAAAATAACTTCAATCTCTTTCTGCATTTCTGCGTTCTCACCTGCAACTCGACCCGTTACTATACAGCATATGATGCAGCACGAAAACAAATTTCAAAGAGAAATGTAGTTTGTTGTGGAAAGCATCCAAAACTAGTCTTATCAGCAGTCTGCTATTCGTAGTTATAGAGCATACCTTTTTTGACTTGGAAATCTTAATTCCACAAAAAAATCATACTGTTATAATTTCAGGGCACAGACCAGAATATTCAATAGTATTAGTATATGTAAATAACTGTTTCCTATGATTTACATTCAAACTGTATGCAATTAACTATCATGATTTAATTAAGAAATATTATGTTGTTGCATACTTTAAAACTTTAAAGTTATTTGGAATGCCTCAAATATTTATGAACTTCAGGGATTAACTTCCTTATGAATAATACAACTTTTGTTGTGGTGTAATCCAAACTAAATTACCTGATTATTTTGTGGGATTATACAGTCATTGTGTATACATCATAAAAAAATTCACTAGCTGTTATTTAAATAATTATGTATAACTCAGCATGCGGATCTGTTAAAGTATATGACACTTGTTTTTTTTATAGGAGGTAAATTTTCAAGTGAAATTTTCAAGGTAAATTTACTTCACAGTGATTTTTAGAAAATAATGCAGAACTGTTAAGTGTGTAGTTATTTTTTTAAAATGTATAAATTGTATTCTAGTTAATTCCTGCTTCAGAAGGAAGATTAAAGGGATGGTTTTTTTGTTTAACTTAAGCTTGAGTGGCATAATTTGCACTAACCACAGTTTGAAAAAAGATTTTGGATTTATGATGGGAGATGATTTAAGAGTTAGCATAGGATAATGAATTAGTGTTAACTCCTTCCATAGGATATAATATACCATTGATTTTATGTACTAATTTTCACTATAAAATATTTAAACATCTATCTTGGGCATGCTAATGCTCATTAATGTATCTTAAATGTAAATGTAAATCATCTTCAAGACTCATTTGAAAATTGATTACTTAAAATTAAGTTTGTTCTGTTGGATAAATTAAGCTAGTTCTTCAGGTGTGAGGTGACTTTATGTTGTTGAGACCTTACGGTACTATATGGCATGTGTTGCTATCTTTGAGGAGTTCTACCCAGTTGCAGGAAGGCATCTTTTGTTTAGGAAATGGAAGATACTAACAGTGCTTCTTTCTTTGTGAGAGGAAAACTTGGGGAAAATTTGTGCACTACTTCTATGAAGCAGCAGTAGTTGATCAGTAGAAGCTGCTCAGTTCTATGCAGGATTCTACATAATGAGACTTAAATCTTGGCTGTCTTTGTCATCACAGCTTATAGCTCACATCTAGATTTCCATTTCCTTCTGTTTCTTCTGGGAGTGAAAGGCCTTCTAGGAAGTGGTTTGGAGAGTTTTTTACATTTTCTCTGATTTTCTGGTCAGTAGAGACAACATAGGTGAGGAACACAGAAATAGTATTAGAAAGTTACAGCCAAGTTTTACAAGAAGATGGGGAGTGTGCACAGGTTCCAGAGGCAGAAGGTATCTGTGAGGCTGACCAGCCAACTTCATGCCTTGCATTTTGCAGGGTCAAGCAGGGTTTTACTGAATGGCCGGGTGAGTTTAAATTGAGACATTGAGATATGGGTGGGGTCTCAAAGTCTACTTCAGATTAACTCTCTGTGAACATGCCTGTCGTGTGGCAGCTCTGAGGGACAGAAGTCAGTATAAGTAAAAGCACTATTAGTCTGTTCTGCTTGATACCTTCCACAGTGACTCATGTTCATAGCAGCATTGTTGCTGTGCAACACTCATGCTGTGTAGCTAGCACCCTTAACAGAAACATGCTCTTCTTTTTAGAGAGAAGTTGAGGGTAAACCGAACGGCTACAGTTTGCCTCCTTCCTTAACACTGTCTTACAGAAAAATGTATGGAGGAATGACATAAGTGAGCAGAGGATACTTATTCTCTATTATGTGGTGCTGCTGCTGATGCTCTAGAAACCCTACTGTGAGGATGAGGATTTTGGAAATAAAGAAAAAAATAACCCTACAAATTATTGGCAATACTCAGTTAAAAATAATTTATATATATTCTGACATTCCTCAACTTTTGAAATCACTGTGCTGTTTCTCAAGTAGTCTGAAATACATTCAGAATGGTTCTTATTGATATCTTGCTGGTAGGCAGCTACTTGAAGAGCCTTGGCAAGTATGATGTGCTTTACGTGTGGATGTTCTTGAAGATGTGTAAATTTAAGAGGCTGCCAAAGAGCATCTTTAGGTTAAGGCAGCTTAAACTAAACTGCTGCACTGATGATTGCCTAATTAGATAACTGTTTTCTAACTCTTGGAACCATACATACATTGTAAAAATAGTTCAGCGGCAAGTTTTCCCTTGCACATAGTTGTCCTTTTTGTCTCTTTTGTGTTACTATTTGATCATTAAAGGTGAAGTCCAAAATAAGCAGCTGTTCAGAAATATGCTCTGTTTTCAACTTGTATTTTCTTCTTACAGATGAAAATATGTAGAAAAAGGCAACATGTGCTTTGCCTTGAAGTGGGTTATTTACACTTAAAACCTCACAGTAAACATAGTGATCAATTGAGTCATAAATTCAGATGTTTTGTACCAGTGAATGTTTTACCTAAAATATCAAAAAGGATTTAGGAAGTTTTGACTATTGAAGCTTGAGATAAGCATGAACACCTGCTTTCTTTTGTGAACAGCCAACACTGATTGCATATATATCATAATAATTTTTGTGGCTTTTCCCTCATTTAAGGCTGTGAACGCCACATTCTTGTACATTTTAAAGTAATAACTGTCATTACTGTGATAATTAGAGCATACTTTACCAAATACATTTACAGTCATAGAGGAATATAATCTTTTAGCATATCTTTTATAGAAATTAGTTCATTAGTAGTGACAATGGAATCACTGTTACTGGTTTTGCTCTAGAACATGACTGGGAAAATACTTTGTCTTTAGTATCAGGACACAACTATTATTGGGACACAGTTTCGAGTTCTAGAAGTACTGATTTAAATCCAGAATTTTTACCTTCTGTGTAAGTGTGTGAGCTTCTGTATACAGCTTCTGACTATATTTTAAAACATCTTATTAGAAAAGCCAGAATTATTCCGAAGGGAAGATTTAAGACTTTGTTTGGAGACAAGATTCTGAAGATGGGACTGTTTTGGGACTCACACCTGTTTGCTTCATTCTTTATTAGAAAATTAAAAGTAGCATTCCCATTTATTTATTTTTAAATTTTGTTTGTTCTTTGGACTGCTGTTCTGAGAAACGTAGCTGTTTTCATACACCAAGAAGGGAATAAAAATTAACCAATTTCTCTCTTATTTTTTTTTAATTGTGCTGTAGCATTGGTACAAAAGATCATACTGTTGAATTTTCCAGTGAGGTGGTTTAAGTAGACAGTGTCTGGGGATTTTGTCCTAACCTCTGAGGCATATAAAGAGTTCTAATATGTAGTGTGTTCTAACATGGGACATCACAGGAACTCAAGAGAAGCAGCAAACAGGTGTTCTGGAAGCTACAGGGACTGTAAAACACATCAGATACATAAAAACTTATGTTTGAAGTTCTGAGCATAATAACCTTGTTTTGGGGGATTGAAGTCCCACTAGGAGTGGAGAAATAGAATTGGGAACAGTTAGTAAATAAGCATTATATTTGTCTAGTATGTGTGGTGAAATGCTAAATCTATTACACTGTTTGGAAAGAAAAATGCTGAGGAGGACTTAGAATAGCTGCAGTGAATTTGTTATCCAAGCTTGCATTTATGCTACTTACTGCAGTCTACTCATTCATGTAAATAAAGCCTTGTTAGATCTATAGTCACTTCTCACGTATATATTTTGGTGTGAAAGACCAAGGGAGGTTTTAATACTTAGCACCAGAAATGAGTTTTTTATAGTAATGTAAGAATAGAAATAGCAATGGCTGATACATTAGAAATACTTTTAGAGAAATGCACGTTTGTCTCATTCAAAATTATTATTGCAATAATTACATCTGACCTGAACTTTCTATAACAAATCATATAAAGTCTGAGATGGCCGATGAGTGGATAGAAAGAAGGTGTACGCTGACTGTAGTTCTTCTCTCTTTTGCCATGCTAAGGTTATATTATGCTTGCTGCTCAACCTTTCAGCTGCTCTTTTCTGTTGGAGCAGTCATAAGCACAGCAGTTCATGACCATACAGTATGTGAGAAGCTGGTTATAGTATCAGTATCTAGGCTTCATGGGTCTCATGACCCTATAGCAAGCATACGTTCTTTTTATGTAACACCCATTTTAATAACTTACTACAAGGTATCCTGTGTATTAGCTTGGGGTTTTTTCCAAATGTGCAAGAATGACACTGTACATGCAGTTTGGAATGTTGACATTCATAAAATCCTATGTATTAAACAACTGAGAATAGCTTTTCTTTCCCCACAGAAAAACAAAGGAGTGGTATGGTTTGGTGTTTGGGTTTTGTCGCCTAGAATGTTGGTGGCACTTTTCTATTCATAAGATTGTTTCTAATATTGGTATCACTTGAAAAGTGCACAGAATTGTGTTGTAAAATTCCTTATTTTTGTGACCTTGCAATGTGATGATGTAGTAGTGGAATTCTTCGGCAATAAACGAGCTGTTGCGCAGTGGAAATGATGCTTCAGGGCTGCAGCAGAATTTGAAAGGGGAGCATGGTGTGATAGGAGCGCTCCTGCAGTTTCCGTGGCAACTGGGCAGTGCCAGGCTGTTTGCATTGCAGAAGGCAGTGGGTAGTGGGCGCTTCAGTACATGCCAGTATTTATTAAGACTGTAAGGACAGCAATTTCTGTCTACTGCATTGCAATTTATGGCTAATTTAAAGTTCCAGTCTTTTGCAGTGCCAGCTGCTTTCAACTTCCATTCCCTCTAAGTGGAAACAGATAATTGGCAATGGTTAACAATGTGTCCTCATACCAGCAGCTCCAAGTGCATCCATTATCCTCCGAAGTTGCATGATGTATACAGGGAAGGGAAAGAAAATTAGCTATTCTGCTGAGGCTGCAGTGGCTTTCTGTTTTGTTTGTGTTTTGGTTTTTATTTGTTTGCTTATTTGGGGTTGGGGGTTTTGTTATTAGTGTTGGGTTTTTTTGAAACAGCAAGAATGTTTCATAAGTAATTTTGGACACTTCAGGAAGAACCACAGTTAAAATCTCTGCAGTTAAGCCAACATACACAGAACTTGTTCTTTGAAGGAGTTTCAATTTAATGAGTTTCAGAAAGAATGTAAGACTTCTTTACATGATCAAAAGTTTGTTAGGTTTTTTTTTAATTATTAGCAGAGCATGGAGTTTTCTTTTGTGTACAGCATCCTTGCCCTCTGTGGTGAGGAATTTTTTACTTTATAATCAGTTTGTTTTCAAGATCCCAGTCCATCATATACTTAACAATGTAAAATTCTAAATAAAGATATACTGGCTTAGGAAAGGGATCTGCAATGAGATACCAGCTACATCACAATCTCTGCTTATACATACTTGGAATTTGTGCCCATTGGCTTAATGAAAGCAGCTATCATGTTTGCATCAATTTATCTGATCTGGATCATTACTGGAGCTATGCCACAGACTTAAAATATTATGTTTTCTGTGCCATGACATTGGGAGAGGTTGCCTAGACCAGTTGTGGATGCTCCATCCCTGGAAGTGTTGGATGGGCCAGGTTGGATGGGGCTTTGAGAAACATGGTCTAGTGGAAGGTGGAACCATGACAGGGGGTTAGAACTAGATGATCTTTAAAGTCTCTTCTAACCCAAACCATTCTATGATGATGTCTCAGTAGTTTTCTGTACACGGTTATTAGAGCAGTGTTAGCTGCTGTTCTTCCTGCCGGTTTGGAATGTAAGCAGAACAAAACAAACAAATCTTCCTGAATATGTCTGAGAAGGCAGCTCTGTAGCCCTCCCTGAAGGGTCTGAAAGGGATGCTGGACTCAGAGTTTTTTCTTGGTGGTTATTCTACTCAGTGGCCACTCACTTTCATTTGCTACAATGGGAAGAGTCTAGAGCCTCCTTTGGTTCTTTCTGCCATTCCTCTGTCTCTAAAAATTCATTCTTCAACTGTTAATTTTAAAAAAATTAAAATACGTACAAAAACTCCTTCAGCACTGTGATTTTTGGCTGTTCTTATTTTCATTACAACATTTCTCTTTAATTTTTTGAAGTGGTTTATAATCATGTGTCCACTCATATAATGAAACATCTCTATTTTGAGGTTTATAGACATAAAAGCAAGATGTGAAAAGAATGACCTTTGCTTTAGTGGGCATTGAATCTGGCCTCTAGTGTCAGTCATTTTACACCATATCTAGAGTAAACTTACTTTTCATTAGAGACTACACTATATTCTTGAGTGACTTCATTAATATTTGTTCATTGTTTTAAATTCCTGTCATGTAAACAGGCATTATGGAGTGGGAAGTGCTGAGTATGAAAAGTCAGCAAATGAAGTGAGTGGGTGGTAACAGGCCAAAGCTGATTTTCAGAAGGTTGATTTCTAGAATAGAAAAAAAATCACACTTAGAGTGGATTTCTTATGGGACTAATAAGAATCCCCATAATAGGAATTACTGTTTCCATGTGTTCTGAACTAGTCCCCCACCTCCCATGACTGCTCTGTCTATGTATTAAGTTTTCCCCTTCTCTCTTTCATTTGATTTCATTATCAATGCATATTAACCAATTTGGAATTATCTGCTTGGTTACAGGTTTTGATCATGGTTTTTCTGCTAGAGTAGCCTGTATTTTTAGCAATCTTTGAATATTATGGATGAAATTAAATGCATTTGTTTTAATTGTTTTAGAGTAGAAAGGAAACCCCGTACATTTAAAACAGATCTCTTTACTCCAAATGTATTGGTTTTGTGTGTACATAGTAATGTAAAAACCTTTACATAATTTTCCAAATTCCTGCAAACTGGGTGTGCAGATTTTAAATGTAGGTCAAGATCATCCTCCAGTACGTTACGTACATATCACTATCCTCCTTTTCAGTAAAGCATTTCACTGTCAATTCTGATGACGAATCAACAAAGATAAAGTATTCATGTTTTAGAATTCATTACTATAGTATTGATTACCTATTAGAATATTGTTTTCTTCTAATCTCTTGCTGTAGAAAAAAGAATTTACTTTCCTCTCTATGTAGTTTTAGTATGAATTTATCAACTAAAAAATAGCCTGTATGTTATGTTAAGATACTCTGTGGAACAGCAGTGTCTTTATGATAAAATTCAGTATAAGATTCGCAGTACTTGGCATCTTAGCAGGTATTTTTGGGCAAGAAAACAAGCATAAAATGAACATGGGGACTGCTTTGTCTCGGTTTTGCTGACACTGACATTCAGTATTGGAGTAGGAGAACTTTGGTTGAACGTCTGTTGGAGTTGGTAGAATTATTTGGTTTTGACTGACATTCTTATGCCACTCAGTTATTTTCAAAATCACTTGTCAGTAAACTTGTCTCAGAGAAAACAGAAATAATCTGATGGTGTCAAAATGCAAAAGAATCATTTAGGTTTATTCCTTGAACAGTTATAGCAGTGTAATATGCAGGGATTGTTATTCTGGGTGATGGTGGGGGGATCAGGTGGTTTTGGTCATTTGTTTTTTGTTTTTATTCCCTACCCCCTTGAGGTCCATATTGGGAAGAAAATAAGTTGTTGGTTGTGAGGAGCCATATCTGCATTCTGTTAGGGCTGTATATTGTGCAAAGTACAGGATGAACTCAAACCCTTTAGCTGTCAGAAATATGCCCACCACTGCTTCTCCCTTCATTTTATTTAAGGACTTGCTATATTTTGTACTAACTGTCCTCACAGAAGTTACTTCTGCCTCTGCTTTTAATTTGGACAACCCAGGAGACTTTCTTGTCTGCTTATGCCATACAACTTCATTTGTATGTGCTTAGTGTTTGTATAGAGCACAGTAAGCAGCATTGGGAGTTTTTCTTGCTAGCTTTTGAATGACAGTTTTAGTAGTTCACATGGCTGTCAAAGGAAAGTACATGAGAATCAAGGCCTGTGGTTTTATTCCAGCTTTTTTGGCAAGTAAAACACATTGCCTTCATTTCTAGTAAGAAATAATCACAATGGAATAGAACTTGGTTTTGTTAAAGAAGTGGGGCTTAATTAGATTTTTTTTTAAAAAATAATCCATTAGAATGTTAAGAGTTCCTGACTCTAGGTTTTCTACCACAGAACAAGGTAGAACATCATGAAGTATAGATGATTACTGGTTCATCATGTCTCCTCTTATCCTACTACTATTTTGTAGTTAAGCGTTCCCATGGTATTTAAGAGGTTACTGCTTAAGCATTCACATCCCGGTTTCAGCTGTGATAGTTAATTTACTTCTTAGTAGCTGGTACAGTCCTGTATTTCAGATTTAGTGTGAGAATAATGTTGATAACACACTGATGGTTTAGTTGTTGCTAAGTAGTGCTTACTCTAAGCCAAGGACTCTTCAGTTTCCCATGCTTTGCTAGTGAGGAGGGGCACAAGAAGGCAAGAGGGAGCAGAGCCAGGACAGCTGGCTTGAACTAGCCAAAGGGATATTCCACAAAATAGAACATCTTACTTGGTATATAAATCAGGGGTGAGTTAGGGCTTGCTGATCACTGCTTGGGGACTGGCTGGGCATCGGTCAGCGAGTGGTGAGGAATTATATTGAGCATCACTCACCCTTCTTGGATTTTATTCCTCTCTATCTTCTTGTTGTTTCCCTTTTCATCATCATCATCATCACCATTATTATTACTAATTTGGTGGTAGCAATGGTAATATTATTTATTATTTCAATTATTAAACTGTTCTTCTCTCAGCCCATAGGTTTTACCTTTTTGTGATTCTCATCCCCATCCCAGTGAGGTGGGGAGAGTGAATGAGTGGCTGCGTGGTACTTAGTTGCCAGCTGGGGTTAAACAACAATAATTCAGAAGAAGCATTAAGAACAACTGATATTTTTTTGACTGTGTAAAGAGAGAGGATATCTTTTTGAATTCTATCATCATTTGCATTCAGCTTCTATAACACTGAAAATTATTGCTTTACCTATACATTTATTAATTGGGTGATATGCTTATATGGTAAAAATGTGACCCACCTGTTTTTTCTACTTTATTAGTGTGTGTATATGTGTAGTCATTAATATAATAAAAATTTTGCCTCTTCTGTGTTGTTCTATTTTACCATATGATCTTTTACATACTGAGCTGTTACTTTATGAATATGTAAATGTTTTGATAAGCAGTAATTTACTATGTATCCTACCAGTGGATGTGGAGAGCTCAGACACCTATTAGCTTTTTCCAGAGAAAACGCTGTGACTATTAGCATTGCTAGTGATTTTGGGAGGGATCGTTTTCTGATCAGATTCTTCGCTTGGAAATACTTCAGAGCTCCTTCCCTTTTCTAGGTAAATTGAAAGTAAGTTTAGAAACTCAAAACAGAGCATGTGAACATGTGTATGTCTGCTGTGTGCATTCTTCTGATGCAGAGATGACTGACAAGGTAATTCATGTGAGATGGTATTTCTAATGGCATTTGGTTACAGAGCTTGTTTAGCTGAAAACTGAACAGCTCTAGAAGTTTAGAAGTTATTGCATTACAACCAAGTATACCTTTTTATAAAGGTGTATGGGTAAATAAAGAAATTATAGTATGTTTATATAATGTTTGTATTATATAAATAATGACAGACTATTCTTTGTGTCGAAGCTAATTGAAATTTCCCTAAATTCTTGAATTAGTAAATTTCTTATGCCAAACTTCTGCTTTTCAACAGAACCCCTTTTCCAAGTATAATCTTTTCATGAGTTTCAGTTCTGTCAGCTGATTTGCACTTTTTCCATGAGCTAAATAATATTGGCATCTTTAAAATCTCAAAAAATAAAGGAAAGATTCTAGCAAAACTGTTGTTTATTTGGAAAGCAGTAGGCAGGAACCCCAGTTTTTCTGTGAGGTGATCCAGGACCCTCTTCCATCATGAGGGGTGCTTCTCCAGGACAAAAGGTCAGTTGATCATTCTGCTCTGACAGCCCTGGAAGGAACCACATCAGGGGCCTTCGGTTGCTGTGACAGGATTACTGGGGTTCCCCAGCCTGTCGCTGTTCCTCTGTGCTCCTTTGTGCTTAAGGAGTTTAGCCTTTAATCAGACAACCTAAGAAAGCCTTCTGCAGTTAATGCAATACCATGTTGAATCTGAACACGTGCAATTGCTTACGACTTTGATCTGGAGAGGCTGGTATACACCGTAATGCTAGTTAATATCTCTTTCTGACGCTTACTCATTATAGGTAGAATGCACATGACCCTCAACAAATGTGGTTTTTTTGGTGGTTTTGAGGGTTGCTTTGTAAAGCGGCATCAGTGTGATGGCAAATACAAGCAAAGGCTGAGCACAGCTCTATTATTTCCTCCAAGCACCACAGATGGGCATTTATGGTGAGTTGTTCGCTATCAGGTCTGCTAACGTGAAGCTCACCTCAGATGTATTTGTATCATTGTTCAGATTTGAGACACTTCCTGAAAGTGTTTGAGTTTAGGGAGTGGCAAATACTTTAAAATCAGCAACAAAAGTTCTTTTAAGATCTGGAAGCATTAACATTTAATTTTTAACATAAATTTTAAGAACAAAGTGCAAATGCATCCACCACCAATAGATACAGAAATCAAGCACTACAATCCAGTGTGTTTAACTAACCTAAATATATTATCCATTTATTAAATGGTATGCAATTGTGTTACTTCACTAAAGACAGTATTATATGTAATTGCAACATTATTAATATACATTTAATGTGATACTGAAATATCCAAATTTACCCGTCTTGATAGACTGCAAATTCTTATTGATTCTGTGATAAAGCAACTACTACAAGCGTTGAATAACAATGACAATCATTTATTGAGCAGTTTACTCAGTGTAAAAGTCATAGACTAATAATCCAGTTTACTTTCCAGTATCTGTCTGTGGACTTTTAAATTATTCCCTAGCTTTTGATGTTCATTAGTCACTGGAAATGAAAATTGCAAGGAAACCAATAGTGCATAATTTGGAACATTTCAAATGTTTATGGATTTCTTAGCATGATTAGAAAATACAAGTGATACTGCTTTCAGATCAATAGAGGCACATATTAAGTACTACAATAACTGTCTTCTCAAGGACAATGTTTTAACATCGTTGGAAGTGATGCTGTAACTACTCATTTTTTACATCTTCATTAGTGAGCAATGAAAACAGCAGGTTAAAAAAAGTCTTAAGCAGTTGTGGGTTTTTTTTATTAAGCTCTTCTTGGCACAGTTAATTATCAATTTAATAGTTATCTACTGATATTCAGTAATGCTGCTTTAAGGTTTCAATGGTTCCTGAACTTCAGTTACAGTCATAATATTGGTAGTGAAAAATATCAACTAGGAGTTGTATATAAAATAGCTTTGATAAAGTCCTTTCCCTCTTAAACTGAAATTTCGTAAACAAATGTTGATTCACTCTGCCTGAGCAAACTTATTATGATGTCCTTGGCTTGGCATATCAATCTCTAGAAATGCATTAAAATGCAAATTCATGTATTTCAGCCCTTGAGCTGTTTCATTCCATCCTTGAAGAAAACCACAAAAAAAACCAACAAGTACCTGTAATTGTCCACAAGGTATTAAACAAAATAATCAGTTATTTAAGAATAATCAGATAGAGGTTGTTTTATTTTTTAAATTAACAGTGTTTAAACAAAATTTAATTGTGGGTTTAAATTCAATTTTTAATAGGACATGTCTTTTACTACTTTTTTGTAAGTACCCTTTTAAAAATAAATGTAAGCTTCTGAAAATGAACTGATGTAAAAAAGCCTGTCTGCTAGAGGAGGACATACTGTTAGGATCTTTCTGTCACATTTATCAAAAGAAATAAAGCTGAAAAGCTATAGATAATGCAGGTTCTAGAGCTATCCCTCAGAATAAACTAAATGGTATTTGAGTTCTCACAGGCTTGATGTTACATGTTCCTTTATGATAGCAAACAAAAAGAGAATATTCTAAAAGGAAAGAAGTCATAGCTCTCACAAAATCATTAATTTGGTTAAATCTGGATAACAATAGGGGGAAAGAAGATCCAGGATAAAGAACAGGGTGGTGGTTGTCTGTAGAGTTGGCAAGTGGAGTGCAGTTTGCTTCAGAACAAATAATTTCAGTTAATACATATTTCCAAGATGTAAGTTAAATTTAATTGCAAGCATTATGAGAAAGATCTATATGTCCACTAGTGGATAGTTTAGTGAAGGAGCAGACAAGAAATACTGGGGTGGAGACAAAACTGTTTGGAAAGCAGCTGTGAAAATAAATGTCAGAGCTGGTGGCAAGTTTTCATCTTGAATACCACATTTATGTTGAAACCCATCTTGAGATGTAACTTACCACTGTTAAATGGTGCAGTCATTTTATAAGATAGGGAAAAGATCATAATGTGAAATACCACTCACACACACACACATATGCATTTGCTCTGTGTAGTTGGGAAAGAAACAAATAGACCAAAGTGCATTTCCAGCCTTGCATAATTCTTCATGGGGTTTTGTGGTACTGACATTATTGAGATGAAAGTTTAGGAAAGGAATACATTAAGACATTTAACATCTGCATGTCTACAATACACGTTGGCCAGGTTAATTTGATTTCAACTCATCTTGGCAATTAAGCAGTTCAGGATCTGTCTAGCAGAGTACTGGGAGACAATCTAGAAATCCTGGGAAAGTGGCAAATAAACCAGAAGAGAATACAGAAAGCAAAAGGGCTGGAAGGCTCCATCTGTCACTGCTGAACTGACAGAAAACTAAGAGGGAGTACATTGCTTACATTGCTTATATATAATGTACAGGGTATGGCCTGCAAAGGCACCCAGTGAACAGAAACCTTCCGTGGTTAACTGAGGAGCCCACAAAATGTGGGTATTGCTCAAGTGATTACTATTGGGGCAGTGGTGCTTTCATACCATCTCCACCTTTACCATGGGAGGATAAAAGTGGGGCAAAAGGAAGGCATACTGGAACAGATCTTTGTTAGGATATTCAGTGCATGTATGATTAATTATAAAGCTTACTTGAGTTTAGTTCCTGGAGTTTTAATTGGTAAGAAAAGGAATATAATAGTGTGGATTACAATCTTGGATCGTGCATTGTGTACCTTTCAGATATAAATCCCAGAAGAACCCTGTGATTTGTTATGTATTGTGATTAAGTAATAGCAAATTTAATCCAAGGTAACATTGGAATCACTATAATACATCAGAAGAAAACTACAGAATTTAATATTAGATGAACATTCAGATATAAGATTCACTTAGAGGGAAATAAGCCATCTCTTTTTGACTTTATCTGTTTTGCCTTGTGATCAATTTATGTATTTCAAATGTAAAGCAAGATGAGTAAAAGACCTGTAGTACTGCTAAAAGAAGAGTTCAAATGTTTGAACTAGTCTCTTTTGGGCTCTCTCAGGTTATTCCATTTCTTTTTAAGATAGAAGCCATTTTTTTTTTTTCTCTTAAGATAAAAACGTGGCTAAGGTTCTTGATGGATTACCTCAAACTTTTAATTGGATTCCAAGTTTTATGACTAAGTCTTCAAGTTGTGCGGGCATTCATTTATTTTCAGTGACCAACACTTAATGCTTTAGATAGTCTTCATTTAAGGATTCTGTTTCCAGGTAAGTCAGTATGCCTGCTCTATTTTTTAAAACGTGCCTACTTCTCATAGAACAGTTGTCTGCATTGTAAAATAACAGTGTTCTATTGGAAGCTTTTAAGTGAAACCACTGTAATTTAGTTTGCTTAATGTCAGACATGAGTCCACACTACTATAGAAGTGCTGTAAATGTCAAAACAAATCAATTTTTCAAATGTCAGACTGGCATTAGTGAAAGCTCAGTTCCTTTCACTAAGGATACTCTCCTAATTCATAACTAATACTGTAACATCTTATACCATGGCCATTTATAACAGAAGAGATACATGTAGGTGCCACCTTTGTTACGGATTTGTTTTCACAATTCAGATAGATCCTTCAGACGCCTCTGTATTATGATGACAGAAGTTTCAAATCATTGAATAATCTAGGTGGGAAGGGAACCTCAGAAGGTCAGCTAGTCTGCTCAAAGCAAGGTGCACTTTGAAGTTTGATCAAGTTGCTCAGGGCTTGTTCAGTCAAACTTCCACTATCACAGATGATGAAGATTCCACAGTCTTCCTGTCCAAGCTGTTTTAGTGCCTAGTGAAAAAAACAAAACAATATCCAAAAAACAAACACACACGCTGCCAGACAACCCTCTGAGAAGAGTTTGGTTTAGTCATGTTTATAGCCCACCTTTAGGTAGCAGAAGCATGCTGTTAGATCCCTAGATAAGCTTATCTTGAGGCAAAACTGAGCTTCCTCACCCTCTCCTTTTATTTCATGTGCTGCAGCTCTCCCACTGTCTTAGCAGCCCTCCATTTGAATCTTTCATCTTTTGATCTGTCTCTCACACTGGAGGACACCAAACTGGACATAACGTGCACAGTATTCCCCATGTACCTTCCTGTGTTTCAGACAGAGGAGAAGAATCACTGCCCTTGATCGCTGACTGTGCTTTTGGTAATGCAGTCCAGGGAGTGGGTAGCCATTACTGCTGCAACGTTTCACTGATGACCATGTTGAATCCAGGGTCCACTGGAGCTTCAAATAATTTTCTATTGTTACCTGTATCTCTGCATGTTTTGTTTGTTTTCTTGTTTTGGTTTGTCTTTGTCCTAGGTGCAGAACTTGACTTTTATATATATATATATATATATTTGTGTGTGTGTGTGTGTATCTGTATATGGCAAAAGGCTTTTGTCTGCCCCTTCCTTCTGCTAATTGAGGTCCCTGTGAGCCCTACCCTGCAACACACAGATGGTTTCCCCATATTTGGTGTCAACAGCAAACTTACAGAGTGCATTCTATCTTCTTGTCCAGGTTTTAATAAAGAAGTTACAGAATACTGCATTTAATAACAGCCTCTGAGGAATGCCACTAGTAGTTAGCTGCCAGCTGAACTTCAAGCCATTGATCATTATTCTTTGAGCTCAGGAGTCTAGCTGGTTTTCCACCCAACCTTCTGTATGGTCCATTTCCCCCCAGATTGAATACCAAGGTTGTCTAGGAGATGATGTCAAAGACATTCCTAGACTTAAGGTACACAACATCCCCTGCTCTCCCCTTGCCCACAGTGACTTTTAAAACAGAAAGCAGTCAAAGCTAGTCAAGAGTGATTTCCCTTGGCCAATTTGTGTGGCTGTTCCCAACCACCTTCTTGTTCAAGTGGCTAAAAATATCTTCCCATAAATGGCCTTGCTGTGTAACTCAGTGAGGTGAGTCTCACTAGCCTGCAGTTCCCTGGATTCACCCCTTTCCCTTTCCCTCCTTTTCCTATTTGTTTTTTTCTGATGGTGTGATCCCCCCCTGATTGTTATGACCCTTTGAAGCTGGTAGAGAGTAACCACACATTAACTGAGTGGCTCCCTCAGCAGCTGTGGATGCATCCCACCTGGTATATGTTGGTTCCTAAATTACCCTTCCCATACTACCAAAGTCCTTCTCTCCCTGGAGATCAGCCCCCTAGTGTGGAAACTTGGGGGACCTGAGGACAACCTCAGCACTGAAAACTGAGGCAATGGTGGCAGTGATTACCTCAGCATTTTCCATGTCACTACTCTCCTTCAGTACCAGGACCACATTTTTGTGATATTCCTTTTATTCATGTTAGTACAATATGCATGTGAAATGTACAATTAAGTATTTGATATTACATGGGAAGCTGGATATTTAGCAATTAACAGCTTGGCTACTTTAAGCAAGTGAGTCCTGTCACTGAAGCAAAAACTCCCAAGTGCCTTGATGAATTAGGAAAGAGAATTAGCGCAATGTGACTCAGTAAACAAAGTGCAGCTAAATACCACAGCTGCTGTTTTGAATATCTGTGGCCCATCCTTCAAAAAGATTGTGTTTCAAGATCTTTGAGATGGTGAAGACATTTCAGACCACCAACAAAACACAAATTCTGCAACACTGAAAAAAAAATTATTAATGATTCTTCCTGTTTAATCGCTGAGCTGTAATAGTGAAGTATACAAAATAAATGCATGCTATATGGTTGGGCAGGGAATAGCCATGTTACCTATAAATGCAAGATGATCATACTTCTTGCAAGCACAATAGACAGTTGTGCTTTTGCACTGTCTACGTGCATTCCCCCTTGGCCCGCTGTCTAACACTACATGAAAGGTAGTTACTTAGAGAAAGTGTTCTGTGGATACATATGATATTTATACCATTTGGAGACCTCAGTAAAATTTTTACAAATGTGTTGCCTTCACCTAAACACTTAATAAATTCTCACCAAAACAACAAAAAATGTCCTGACAGGTTTAGGTATGCTGTTAGGTGATAACACTTCTTTCCTATATGTATGTATTGTGAATAGCTCACTAATCCTACAGTTACTATATATAAAAAAATTTGCACTTAGTTTTCTTTGTTTAAGGTTTGTAGAAGGTGGCCATTTAATAGTTTTCAAAAAATCATGAGCAACTTTAAGTGCTGTATTCCCAGGTCGTGTGGCTATATATAAACTCTGAGACTGGGGAGTACTCTCCAGCTACTGAGTTTGACTTTTGTCTTAGCATGTTGGTAAAAGAGCCAACAACTGCTTGCCTCCTGCCCCTGTTCCTCACCACCTTTCTCTGGCAAAAAATCTGAGCATGAAAACTGGAGGAGCATCATGAAAGGCCATGGCTCATTAAAGAGTCTTCAGGACATGTATGTTCTCAAGGACATCGTATTACAAGGTAGCTGGCTTATGTGATGTCTTCTCTGATACATTGTGCTTCATGCAAATTGTCACTGGTCTTAAAGAAACTGTAATGCAAAGGCTGAAGAAATGGAAATAGGGTTTTTAAGGGACAGGCCACATCTATTTTTCATACCAATGTGCAAACGAGAGGGAATGACAGGAAATAGGGCTCTTGCAGTTTTGACTAAAACTAATTTGGCTGTTAGTTTGCCTGAACCTATGTTGCAAACCTTTATATGCTTAGCTGATAGAAATTATTTCCAAGGAATGATGGTGCGTAAATGTACAGCAAGAAACATGAATGGAACCCTGTTTGTTTTGTCAAGATTTAAAAAAAACATAATAGCATATACACTGGATTTTTCTTTCCAGGTCAGTGTATCTTTTATTTCCGGTTCAGCCCAGTGCCAAATGTTTGAACACATTTAGGCTTTGGACCTGAAGAAAGTCACAAGTCTTATTTGAGGAATATGTTTCAGCTGGGAGAGAACAACAGAAATGGTACAGCTTTTCAAAACAAAGTTGACTACAAAAAGAAAACAGCTTTAAAAGCTCTTACATGCACAGTGACTTTCATACAGAAATGTAATTTGAGTCGGATCTGAATGTCAACTGTCTGGACATCTGAGCTAGAAAAGTCAGTGGGGCTGGAAATTATACATATTAAAATTACTAACGCTGTCTTCTTTTGTCAAGGAAAGCTTTAACTTCTTTTCCTTTTAATTTAATGAATCGAGAGGGGGGGATCAACTGTCACATCTTTTAAAGCAGTTAAGGTACCTAAGGAAATTGAAATAAAACTGCCACTTGTATTTGTTTTTAAGATTTGTCTGTTTTTTCATAGATTATTCTGTAACATATATCCTGTAATATTAATCTATTGAATTATTACTGTATGAATATGACTAGATATATTTTCTAAAATTAAGCAAGAATAAATCTCAAAGGAAGAATGTACTTAGAGCAGATGTCAATAATCAACAATACCTATAGGCTACATGGGCAAGAATTATCTTTCTTCAAGAATCTTCTTTTGCCCAGTCTTTTTCAAAAGAAATACTTCAAAAGAAGACAGAAGGAATCATATGTTTCATACTGAAACATAATTAATGATAACTATGCCAAGACCGGCTTTGCCACTTTTCTTCAGAAAGTGCTCTTTACTCTTCCTGACACCCTCTTTTATTTAGTAGGACTGACTATTTTCACATTGAGCTATTCGTTATCCTAGGCTTTCATTAGGCAGATCAGCTCTTTACTTTGCAATGACTACGTAGTTTTCTTAACGTTCTTTGTTCTTCATTTTAACAGTATGTTTAAAAACTACTCAGTCTTAAAACATTCCCATTCTGTCTACTTGATTTTTCTCTGTATGTTTGGATATGTAAATTTAGAAAATGCCTTTGACTGTGCAGCCCATATGAGTGCTGTTTGCTCAGCTGGTAAGATACGACTTGAAAGGAATTATTCAACATTGTGTCAGGATGTGCATGTTCAATAAAAAGTCAGAATAAAATGTAACATCACAGATATTTTTTTTCATTTGGGATAAATAATAATAGATTATTTGTATCAAACCAGTTGTTTACTTCAGGATTGAAACCTGTGGATCAGTAATTCCATTATATTACAGGTATTTAAATAGTGTACTGTAAAGTCAACAAACAGAAGAGTTGTGCTTTTTGGATTATTCCTTTTGTTGATTTCAGAATCTAAAACATTCACCTTTACAAGTCTCATTTAATTTTTAATTCACTATACAGTGTGATTTATTTTTTTTAAGCCACCTCACTTGATGTAGGGCTCAAAACAGACAGAAAAGTTGAACTTCTTTAAAAGTTTAAGTTTTGAAAGCTATTATTTTGGCTATAATAGTCTTCCTTGAAAGTGATTTAGCCTTCTGTGAACATCTCGGTAATTGCTGGTTGTCTCGCAGGAGTGATAGGTGGTAGACTCTAGTTCTGACTGAGCATGTTCTCTCAGGTGGAGAGTTGCAAAAGCAGTATTTTGGACTAATGAGGATTACTCAGCATGCTTCCTTAAAGGCAATGCAAAGTCTAAAAGGACTTCATTTCCCTAATCTGTTTGATTATGTGCCACTCCACCCCACTTCTGTCTTCTCCAGTTTTTAGTGAACACTTTTTAAAATGTCTGAAAAACAGGAAATAAAAGAATTTTATAATTATATTCTAATGAGTACATAGTCTTGAGAATACAAGGACTCTTCTCAAAATTAGCAATCATTCCTGGAGGACTCATCCTTTCATAGAGAGTTTATCAGCAGGAATAGCTGTCACATCTCAGTAACAGTAAAGGAAAATCCTGCCTTGCAAAACACAGCACTTGACTCAAACATTGTCCAACTGGTAAAGAATTCCAGGCCGTTATATTTTAACCTTGTTTTATCTAGTTGAGGTATTTCAAAATTGATAAATCTTTAAACTTCAGAGAAGTTTACATACTATTGTGGTGTTTAGTCCTGGGGCACACTCAGCTCGCCCCTGGAAGTCTTCAAATCCTTGGGATTATTGTTTGAACGTTGCATTTTTGCATGTACCAGTGTAATGACTTTGGAATAGTTTTAACTGAAACAGTTTGTTCCTAACATTTTATTCTACCATTCTCAACCAAAAATCATGCTTATAAACACAGGCTAGTTGAAATGATACTCCTTATTTTCCCAAACCAATACATTTAATTTCCCAATTTCTCATGTATCATATTATTAAATGGCAATATAAATATCCCTCCCTGACCTAGTGATGATGCTTTTGTTCCTATATCTTTTACAAGGGTTGGGGAGCAGTTTAAAAATCTATTGAAGTCATTTACAATGTTTTCACCCAAGAAGGAAGTTCACCCAAAGCGAAGTTTGGCAGTGTAATTTTTAAACTATGGGATTTACCTCTTGCAACTTACTTAAAGGACATATTTCAGTGTACTGAGCACAGAACAAGTGTATCCCTTGGTTTTAGTGCTCATACCGCTTCTGGTAAGGCATATGGGTTGTAGGGTAATATAATGTATGTACTACTCAGAACCAGTGTTACTTCTAAGAGTGTTTGTAAAATGTCTATCCACACTGTTTCAGTGGTGTTGAATACGTAAAGGAGTAATTTGGCTAGGAAACACTAAAAGTTTAAACTTGATATTACTCCTACCTAATCAGTAGCATCTGTGGCAGTAATTCCAACATTATTGGATTGAATGTTTTTTGTTATTCACTCAGTCACACGTGTAATCTATTAAGTTTTGGTGATCCCCAACAAAATGATTTGCATTGCTTTTTACCAATAAATTTAGCACCAAACCACAGAAGGCTTTAATTATTTGTTCTAATGCATATCTGGTTCTGTACTGAAAGTATCTAGAACATCAGGTGTCACTCTTGGTATTCAGTCCATTCAGTATGATGTCATACCTTCACAAAATCACACTGCTGTGGGGGACTGAAGCAATGATTATAGCAGAGGGATCTTTGCTGTCTCTTTGACAAAGTTGCAGGGTGAAGTTTACTGGTCTTGAAATAAATGTTTTCATATTAAGCAAAACATTGCTTGTTCAATTTAACTAAATAATAATCATTAGCATTTATACTATTTGGTTTGGGCGGGTTATTTTGTGGTGTGTTTCCCTGCCCCCCCCCCCCCCCCCCCAAAAAAAAAAAAGTAATCTCAAGCTAATTTTAATTGAATAAACAGTAAAAATTAAACTTACTGTTACACAAAAATTATAGAATAGCCTTAAACTTTATTGGTGACAGATTAAAAAAATTAAATGTGACACAAAGGAGGTAACCTTTTCTGGGTTAAAGAGAAAGGTAACCATATAATTCTGGTTCTAGGATATGGTAGATGTCATATGTACTCCTCAGAATTTTGTTTCTGTATAAAATACACAGAGAAAGTTCTTTTCATTGACTGATTTCTCGCTCATTCAACAGATGCACAGTCGAGCAAATTTCATGGGTTCTGCCAGCTTTTTGCAGCCTTTTAATACTTTTAGGAGCTACAAAATCTGTTTTATTTCTATTACAATACATGTTTACATGCATTTTAAGTAAGAATATCTGTGCTTTTAAATATATAATACATTTACTACATATTAACAAGTATAATTTTTTAAATGTACACTTGTATTTTAATTAGTAACTGTAAATAACTACTTAGGTTTTATTTAATTCTGATATAAAGAAGAAATAAAAGTAGAAATTACTGGAATACAGCCTACAGATTGTTTGTAGGACAAGAAAGGAAGTGTGTGTGGGTCTTTTTGGTTTTGTTTTCTTTTTAATTTTGTTTTGAATGTAATATATTTATCTGTTTCTTAAATACAGAACTCCTGGCACATATATTTAAAAATATTTGTAGTGCTTGGAAAAACAGACTGCAGATGGCTGGATTTGTGAGTTTTAAGTTTTTGGGGTATTAATTATAGCACATATTATGCAAAACAATTTCAAAACCAAGGTTTGCCAAAGACAACTTTCAAAAAGAGCACAATATGTAATACAAAGAATTCATTTTATTTCTGTAAAAACAGTTAATGTCAGGGAGGGCCTGAAAGCATAGAAAGACATTGGCATTGGGATTTTAGCAGGGTGCTGTATATATAGTAGGCTCTTAATAGTTACAGAATTTTACTCATAGTCTTTTACGTTGTAGATATTAAGAATTTATTCCAAACCAGCTCAGATATACAAACACCATTCTTACTGTTCAGATGGATCAGTTGGAACATTTTTATCTGCACATTTCTTTAATCTCATTATTTTTGATCAAACAAATATGAAGTAAGAAGACAGAAGAAGGTAACTTAGTTGTGAATAGGGGTTGGGGTGGGGTAGAGAGAGAGAATTAGAAAAAAATTCTCTCTTCCTTCCCCCCGCCATTTATATGCTTTTCATCAAAGTGTGCGAAATGGCAGGCTGTGCTTTGTCTGCAAATTAAGCAAGGGATTTTTTTTTTACAAATACAGTAGGGACATGAGAACTAAGCCTTTGCTAGAGAACATGGTCTGCTGCTTACTGTACTCATTGGAGCTTAACATGCCACCACTTGACAGGGTGCCCTGTTAGTGCGCTTCCACGTGCCACACCTCTTCTCCTCTTTACTGAGCCAAATGGTGTGCTACCTTGCTGAAACTTGACCTTGACATTTGCTAAAATGCTGTCTTACATCACTGTGCAGCTACTCTCTGGTTTTTTCCTCTGGTAAAGATATCCCGCCCTTGCTGTGTGCAGCACCGACATAGTGCTGTGTCTGAACTGTTAATCTGCTGCTGTTACAGGATCTTCTTTCCAGTCTGCCTCTGCAAAGGTGCTCAGCTTTTAAGGAGGCCTTCTCAGTCTGCCCCAGCTACGGTGTCCCCAGGGCATTGTGTTCAGTCTTGCAGTTACGTTATAATTTTAACTCTAGTTATGGCACTTCAGTCTCTGTCCGTGAACCGTATCACTTACATTTCTTTGGTACTGCCTCATAATTGTTTTGTCGTCTCTCTGTGCTATAAAACCCATCAGAAAAAATACAGCACAGCAGGCAGTCCTAAGGCTGTGTACAGGTAGCTGGCATGGTCAGTCCAACCTCATTTCAGTCTCAGTTTCTCTTAGGAAAAGTGTAAGAAATAAAAGGTGAGCAAGACTAATTGCTCTGTGGCTGGCAGCACATTGGACCTCTGTTTCCTTGGTGCTGTCAGTCTGCTTTTATATACATATATATATATATATATACGCGCACACAATTGCAGACACTTTCCATTCGTTTACTGTGGGAGAGATCCCTTGGAAAGATGAAGATCAGAACTAAGTTGCTGTACTGCCACATGAATTATTCTGGTGGCTACAGGCCCCACTTTTTTGTGGCATGTTCTTGAAGCAATGTTGGATTACAAAGAGACTCCATGGGATTGAGGTCTGTACCAAAAAGCAATGTGCAGGTGGAACTCCTATGAAATTGAAGGTAAATAAAGAAAGCTTACTTGCAAGACCTGGTGGGAATTCCCCCAACTTAGCAATGTGGCAGGTTTAGAACATATTTTACTGTTTCCACTATCTTGTGTTTAACTGATTATATATTAATCTTTTCAGAAGTTGGTAATTTGATATGATGAAAGGTATAACTTACAAATTTCTGGCTGTGTGAGGACAATTTGTGTGTTCTATTTGGAGCCTACCATAATGTGAGACTTTGACAGAAACTTTTCTATACTGTCTGGTCACCTTTCCTTTTTAATGCTGTGAATTGCTAAACAAAGTTATTTTTTCTTCTGTTGTGTACTTCCATTTCATCTTCCTGCACAGACAGCACCTCTGATTACTTACAGAAGAGTGTGGTGTGTGGTTAAGTTTTGTGTCGAGAAACAGGACAGCTACCATTGGCTTGTGATAGCTTAGGGCTGTGTTTTGGTGAGCAGTGTAGTGTGTGTGTGCTATTTGCACTGAGGTGACGATGGAAAGAATACAGGTAGTGCTCTTCCGTCGAGGAATAATGGAGGAGCAAGAAGCAGAGTCCAGGCTGTCTGTTGACTAGGAAGCTTATTCCACACCAAAAATGTCTTTTTGTTCACAACTTCAGTGTGCAGCCAGATTTTGCCCTTGAGTGTCTCTCCATTGGTTATACTTACAGAAATTATACTGCTTTTTTTCACGACAAACTCTCCTTAATTTACACTTTATGCTCAAGCCCTCTACATTTCCTTATAGAATGGCAGTTTTAAACAGGAACAGGAAATTTGCTGAAGAGTTCTACATCTCATTTCGTCATTATAAGCAGAAGAGACAGGGCATGTACTTACAGAAATACTACATGTTTTAATCCTGATTTTCCTGAGTAAACAAAGAGCTGTAGCTGTGATAGGTGTTGGGTTTTTTTTAAAACTTAGATCGTACTAGACAATGACTTTTATACTTTGTGGCAGCATGTCCTTTTTTTCTTCTTCCATATGATAAAAGGAAAATTAAAGTTTGATTCCCTTAGTGTTCAGAGAATCCAGGCAATGAATTCTTTATTGTGCCAGCTACATAATAAGTGAATTTTTTTGTCACCTGTTCCATATCTTGGTATGAATACAGGGGACAAACAACTGTATTTGTAATGGTGAGAAGTCATAATTATTATATTATCCTCTACACTTTCTGTAATTGAAGGTAAAGAGGCAATGATGCTACAACAAAAAAAAAAATGCCTGTGTAGGTGTACACAGATGGGTTATGTGGTTGGGCTTGTGTATCAGAATGCTGAAGCCTAACTCATAATGAAACTGTTGGAAATTGATCTTACATTGTCTTTTATTAATTTGTGTTTCGTATGCTTTTCAGCAACTTACAGTGCAGTGAATTAACCGTTTACAAACAACATTCACACACACAACCCAAATCTAAACCAAACACACCCTCTACATAAATTTGCAAAGAACGACCTTTGGTTTTTTGGTGGTTTGGTTTTTTTTGTTTGTTTGTTTGTTTGTTTTCCCCTGGTAAAAGCATTGGTTTTATTTTAGTGTGACGACTAATTGTGAAGATGAAGTCTGTGATCTGCAAAACTAATAGAGTGTCTTTTGGTACAGATTGGCTCCATTTCATCTCTGTCCTGTGCTGCAGCAAGTCCAAATTCACCCATGTGTTTTATGATGTTCTCGCTAGAGAAAAGACAAAACAACGAGACCTTTATGGAGCTGAGCATGTACTTTATGGCAAGCTGACTGCTAGCTGTAGTGCAACTCATTAGCCAGATACTACTAAGAGCAAAAACTGTTGTCATTTTCCTACCTTTCCTTAGTAAGGACATTGATTTGTATCTCTCTTCAATATGTGGCTACTAGGTGTTATTTCAAACAAATTGTGGGATTTAAATTACCTGCCCATCATTAAAGTTGATTGATAGTCACCTGAAGGGTCAAAAATTGAGTAATCTAAGACTGATAACACAATCCTGTATATTTCATTTACTTGAGAATCTAGGCTAAAAGCAAGATAACACTTTGCCTTCTTACACCACTGAGCACAAGAATGAACAATATCAGACCTGTGGGGTTTTTCACTTTAATTACACTTGTCTTGGCACTGACAATAATTTTTCATGTCAGGAATGTTTGCTTCAGCAATAGACTGCAGCTTTCATTTGCATACTTGTGTGTGAAGCAGAAATACTATATTATACTCACATAACTGAAACTTAATTGATACTTGCAGATTTGTGCTTTACTGATGCGTAAGTCATGGTTTGGTTTTTGTTTCTTTTGTTGTTTGTTTGGGGTTTTTTTTGTCAGAGAAACTTGGTAATACACCTTTAATTTTATAGTTGTATTTATAGTGCAAGTCTGACTCCCTGAAGATGACTATCTTAGTCTGCTAAAGCTAATGTAAGGGTATAGGGTTTGTCAGAATACATAGTTAATATCTCATCAGCATAAGAGGCAAAGACAAGGGACAGGATAAGTAATAAATTAGATACCCAGATATGTAAACCCTAAGGAAGAGGAGATAATAGAGAAAATTAAAAACACCTCTCTGGTCATTAATCAGCGGACAACTGAAGGAATCATTTAGAACTTTGATGAAGTATAACTAGACCTTTGTAATTGAAAAGAGGAAACTATTATTGGGCCTCATGGGAAAGAACAAAGTTTTTATGGGATTTTTGAGGGGGCTTTGGGGATTGTATTAAACATCAAGGGATATTCTGAAGAGATTTTGTGAATGTGTAGAATTTATATGATATTTAGAAGGGCCAAAGGCAGGGAAAGGTGGGGACAGAGGTGGATCAGAAAGGAGCAAGCATGGGAAAGTAGAGAAGTGAGATAGAAAGTGCCAGCTGCATGTAAGCAACTGGTCAGTATGCTTGTGGGTGACAGCCCTGTGCCTGATCAGTGTAATCTGTCCTGCCTTACTGATTTGTTCCTACCTATTTTCTATGTGACTTCTGTTCTATGTCTGGAAGAGATGGGACCTACTAACAAATTTCAAGCCAGGCTAGCTGGCAAGTAAGAGGAGGGGAGGGCAGCATCTTCAAAGACCCAGGACCTGAGCTGACGACCAGGTACAGCTGGTATAATCCAGGCAGGGATATTTGATTAATTTAGCCCATGCCAATATTGAATGAATCCATGAATATCAGTGTGCTTGTGAGGTGAAAGTGTATGTCCTGCTAAATAGGCTTTGCATTCATCTTGCGTTTAAACATATTTGGCATAATTAAGTTCTGTTCAGGTGTTTATATTCTTGAATACAAACAATAATTTCCTTGAGGATTTTGTGCTTGTGAATAGCTTCTTTGCAAATTTTTGCTGGGTTTTGTAAAAGACAAGATATCTATGTAGTCTACTAAAACAGAAGATAAATTTTTTTCAGCTTTACCAAATGCCCAAGAAATGACTTTTATAATTTATAATGTTTTGTATTTCCAAGTACAAAACATGAATACTCTTAATATTTTTAGATAAATTCTGAACATCAACATGTGATGATTCTTAATCAGACTTCTATTCAGTTTTACTTATACAGTAACTTTTGTTCTGTCTTACAAGCCTAGATTTAATTCTCTGCTGGTTCTTGGCAAGGAAATCATTTTAAAAGTTTCCCTGCAAGGATGTGTGGGTTTACTAGGCAGTATAACAGCTAGTAAATCCCAGGGAACACTCATGTTGAAAATACACTTTGGAGGTTTGTTGGTAACACTTGCTTAGAAGCTGTTCATTTTTAGTTTTCGGTCTTGTTTTGTATTTTAATCCTGAATTCACATTTGGTATATGAGCTGTAGTATTTGAGACTTATGAACAACATTGCATCTGAGGTCATTGGTGTCAGTCACTAAAAATAAATTCTGAGCAGCTAGGTTTACAGGGTGAAAGCCTGGGGGCAATGAAGTCCTCTCTCCAGGGTTGTCTGCAACAGCCTGATGTCACACACATTGCTGAAAAAGGAGCAGAGCTGGTCCTAATCCCTGGAAAGGCTTTCTGCTTCAGAAATGGTAATGAGAAGAGTTAGATGAGATGAAATAGGATTCACCATGTTCTCAGGAGGGAAAAGGGAGTTTGTGTGATATAAGCAGTAATGGGAATTTTGGTGAGAAGATTAATACTTTATTTCAAAGTTCTGGATTGTTGCTTTTTCCCTGTTGCTGTTGAGATATCTGTTTCAGCCTTTTAAATAACATTTGGCTTCACTGTACCATTCTGAGTGATCATTAATTTGACAGTAACACCTGACTTCCTTTTGGTTTTATGCCACTTTATATTGTCGGAATAAGTAGATCTTTAATAGGTCAGACTTGAAAGTTACTTACTTTTCTCACATGCCAGTCTGTTGCAGATGTCTCCAAAAATAAAAAGTATTATTTTTGAATATATGAATTAAATTTTGAATTATATATGAACTATTATACTTAGGATTTTCTTGCACAAATACACATAAGTATATACAAAACTGTTATACTTAGGATTATCATGCACAAAATGGATGGGAAGGAATAAAAAGCACTGTTAGCCCTCCTTTTCCATCCTTCATACCACTATCTGATACCATTTGCACGCAGTCATATGATGCCATAATTAAATAGAGCTGCTGTTTGTGCATGTTCCTCTGTATCCTGCTGGTGCTGCCTACATGCTATGGCTGTTACAGACTTTGTGAATAAATACGATACCTGGTTGTTTTGCATGGGGAAGAGCTGTTTCATTTTCATGCAAGTGAGAAAGGCACTCAGACTGTAAAGTATTGTTTAAAATGCCACCTATTATTGATAATACCGTAAAGGCAGGACAGTATCAATTATCTTACATCCCTTCAGGTGCTGTGAACCCCAAGTTGTGCAACCTTGAATGGGCTTCCCATTAGGCTGTAGTATTTCTTGTCTGTGGAAGCAATTTTTAATTGTTCAAATTCTTACAGGATTTTCTTAGAAGAAAATAATGCTTTTCATAATTTCTGCTGTCAAAAGGAAAAGGATGTCCACATGAGAATTTCTTCCTGCAGTTTTATGTAAAGGATGAGCAGGTGGTGGAATCACTGGTACTGATTGGGAGCTGCTTACAGGCTCCTCTGTTACCATCAAAGATGAAGTTTATCCTGTGGCCATGGAATAAGTGCACCACTGGCCTCAGTGTCAGCTGTGCATGTAGGACAGCATGAGCCTGGACCAATTCAAGTGTTATATTAAGTGGATCACCAGCTTCTTGTTGCACAACAAACTTGTGACCAGGGTCACTATGCTGGTCAAGAAGCAAGATGCTTGGGCTGACCATGACTTCCCTGCTAACCTAGAAGCAGTTGTCCTGGGAGAGCATGAAGACACAATTAATGTAATAACAAAATGAGATTTCTTCTCCATCCCCCTGACTAAATAAAGATAATTAAAGCAGATTAATTATAAAATACTCTTGTGATAAGAGCAAATGATGATGCTGTCTTGAATGTTATGCCACATTCTCTATTTTAGCTACTTTTTTAAGAATGGGCAGGGGAATCTAAATTACTAACAAACTAGACTTCAGATAGCGACTGCTGATTCCATATTAAAACTTAAAAAAGATACTTGTGCTTGTTATTAGATAAAAGTATTACTGCTTACAATTCATTGTTGCCATACAGATGGTGCTCCAGCACTGAATGGTAATTTCTGAACCAGCATAATTCTCAGTAATGTGAGGTCAGTGTGATAGTCATCTGCGTGGTTTTGGGGGTTTTGTTGTTAGGTTTTTTTCCCCCTCATTCTTTAACTTATCTAGACACACAGCTACAGTTTATGCTGTGAGCTAGAGGGTCACAGCTTGTTAATTATTAAAATTAACAGGCTTCTGCTGACTCAGTTCAAGAAGTCTAATACGAAAATAAAAATTCAGCAGGATTCCAAATTTAAATCGAAATTGTTTTAATATTATACTGACAATATCCAGCCACCTTATAAGCAAAAGTAACTTATGAGCAACATGTAAAAGGATTCTCAAAGTCAGATTTTTTTTGGATGGAAGAGAAAAATCAACTTGTTGAATATAATTATGTAAAGCTTTAAAGTCATTCAGCACACGTAAATGAAAGGAAACTTCCAGGGTGAGATAAAACCATGATAAGCAAAATAACAATCATAAAAGTAAACAGTTATTTTTTTAAGAGTAGCGTTTTTTCTTTTCCTGCTTTTGCTTTTTAGTCTGTTATTTGTTGGGGAGAAGGAAATTAAAATAATTAGGATTTTTTTTTTTTTTTTTCCCCCACCAAACCCCATTTTAATATCTGTGACACCGCTGTCTAGGTCAAAGCCAGATTCTTATCATTAAAAAACAGGTCTGCAAAAGACAGATCAGTAAAAATGGAGCTTAAATTTCTAGAAGTGTTTGGACTTTTCTTGTGAGTATTTAGGAACAATTGAAAGGATGTTATGATTTTATGCAAGATGTTGCAGTGTAGTCCACTTTTAATCCGTAGTTGTTTAAGCATCATTGATGCTTACAGTTAGCAAATATTTCTTAATCATATTTCACTAGTTAGAAGGGTGAAAATTACAAAAAGGCAGCACATCTTTCTATAGTTAATCCAGAATCATAAGAAAAAAACACATATGATGTTGCTGGTATTGAACCTAAATGAATATTTTAGCTTGAACATGGTCAATCTGTAAAAATTTTCATGATAAAGGAAAAGAGCCCTTCTTAGGAAAGAAATCTCAAAATCTAAAGTCTAGGAACACTTGAGATTTTGAGTGGAAATAAAAATTACTTCCCCTTGGCAATTTATGTTTTCCATATTCTGCCTCAGGTAATGCCACAGTATGTTCAACTGGTCCTATTTTAGGGACAGGAAGGGAAACAAAATTTTAAAACCAAAGGCAAAGCATTGTTATTCTTGTCACCTTCTATTCAAGTGTATATGAGGTGTTCAGTACTTGACATAAAATCCAAGCATCATCTGAAAATTTTTTATTTCTTCTGTTGCATTAACAGACTGGTAGATGGTTCTAGTCTGAACTGCCTGCGCAGAGAATCCTGTTCTGTCGGTTTTGGGTTTTTTTTTTAGCTGATTTCCTTTTACCATGAAAAAGTTAACATTGCATTTGATGTTAAAGATGAATTGTGATCATTCTCATCAACTCCAAAAGCACATTTCATAGTGTTTTGCCAGATTTTATACTCATTGTCAATGCTGAGCTATTCCTGGGGAAGCAAGTATATTCTTGTTTGGGACAGGAACAGCATGTGTACAACAAGCAAAAGGTACAAAGCTGTAGCTTCAAATATGTTTTTTGCCTCACATATAGGATTTGAAGAGTTGACAAAAATGGAAATGTGTTTAGAGATGTATACAAGACCTTCACTCACAAAAGGTGCAGTGTGCATGGGTAGAGCTATGTGGTCATGGTGTCACTTCCCCCCACTGAGATCTGAAGGCATGCTGTGATGGTTGCTGCTGCTTGTGGGATGATGGACTAAAACTCACTTTGGAAGAAATTGTTGATGAGATGGATATGGCTGTTCCTGGGAACCTCACAGAGTTTTGTCTCCAGGGAAAAGTTTGCCTCATAAAATTTATAGTAATTGTTATAGGAATCTAGTGTTTCTTCTAATAAAACAGAGTAGGTCTACTGAGAAATTTCTGCAAAGAGTCAGTCCATAGAAACTACTGTAAGAAGAAATTTATTCAGAGCACACTTTTTGAGCTTGTGGGCTGGATGGCATGTGCATGAAACTCTAGGTACAATATGGATAATTCCAGTGCAGATTTGTTCCCCTCTCCCCATTCCCTTTCCCTTTTTTCTTCTCTCGTCCCCCTTTCCCCTTTCTTTGATTGTATGGACACTTGCTGTAATAGATGATCACAAAGTCAACAAAGCAGTTGTCTAAACTCACAGACACTGCAGGTGTGCATCCCAACAGACTCTTAGTTGAACAGCAGGTGAGTATAAAGAGGATGCACAGGGAAAAGGTTATAAGAGCTGTAGAAAGCAATTTGCAATATAAAATGAAGGCACACTGAAATGCACGTAATTTCTCCTGTGGTCTTTGTTATACCTTCATTGCTTTGCCCCAAAGGACATCAGATACTTTAAAGCCAGGTAAACTGCAACAAAAACAATTATTGATTATGGAGTGAAATAAAGAGACAGGTGATATTCTGTATCATAAAGGTATAATGGTATTGAAGAAATTATATTGCTAAAGAATTCCAAGCTGACACTCTGGGATCCCTGCTTGCTCTTTTTAGTTGCACAGAACAAGAATGAAAGGTCACATTTATCTAGAAGAGCTCCTAAATGCTTAGCCAGGTGTCAGCTTCTGTCATCTTTTCCTATTTGCAAGTAAATGCTGACAAGGTATTGCCTCTTTTCACTCTCATAAATTACAGGAGCACCTGAGGGACAGGCTTGCAAGTCAATCTGATACTGTACATCTTAAAAACCTGTAGGAAGGTGGTGGATTTTGGTTTTGAGGTTTGGTTTTGTTTTTTTTTTTCTTTTTGTTTGCTTTTTTTTTTAAGTATGAGTATTGCACTATTTTAATAACTGAAAAATTGTAGTTGCCTTGCCCCATACTAGGCTCAGCAAAGCATTGCAAAAAAGGGGGGTGAGGGGGAATCAGTCCCACAAGCCTATATAATCTGAGCAGAGTGAAAACAATCATGCATGAGAAGATAACTAAATAGTTGAATTCATGGGATTCAGCATTATCTTGAGTATCACCAACAACCTCCAATACAGAAAGTAGTGTCCACATTTCAGCAGCTTCTTGAGTGACACTACTTTCATGCCCAAAACACTCTTTAGCATCTTTTTTTTAATTATTTTTCAGAGGAAACAAAAATCTCAGTGATTTGAAAAGCCTCAGCCTGTGTATCTACCCATGTGCATTTCTGAAAATGGGATAATCACTATCCTTCTAAACCATAATCTGTTTGTTTTTCAGTGAGGATGTGAGTCAGTTTCTTACAGTTTAACCTCAGCTGGAATCTTTCCATTTTGAAAACTGACCTGTACCTTCTATTTACTTTTGTAGTGCAAAGCCAAGGAATTAATGGGAAGAGACATCAAGGAATTATGGATGTTCCTTGAATTTCATAAAGTAATTTTAATTTCAGCTGCCCTTCAAAGCAGACCACTGTAACTTAGGTTTTAGTGGGTTTCACAATCTTAAGGGAACCCTTCTGCCCTCTGATTATAGGGGCTGCATCTGGAAAAGTTCGTAAGCATCTGATAGAAATATGGGCTTTGTAACTGGTTCCGGTTAGGTTCCCTGGGAACTGGAGAACAGACTGGGGAACTGTAGGGTAGTCAAAAGGTTTACAGGCTGCCTCAAACAGTGGTGAAGAAAGGGTAAGGATCACTAACTACTTTTTTGCTCGGTAGTTAATATACTGTGGCAGTTCTGCAAATTCTGTTAATGATTTTCCAGCATTCTGGCAGTATAATTATTTACATACTTAGGAAGAGTGGAAGGGTTAAGCAGCTGGGAAACAAAGTCAGGTTACCATTACATGAGAATATAATTTAAAGTCTCATCTGTTATGTTTAAACCTAGTTTAACAAAGTTTACAGCAATATTAATTTTTAAGGAACTATTAACTTTCCCAGTGTTAAAAATATACAGAAGTCAATAAAAAGCTGGGACACCATTTTACTGAGAAGAGTTGACAGCATAGGGAATGGCTTTTTTAGAAATCATTAAGATGTTTATCTACATGCACACCTAGACACTTCTTCACAACGCTAAGAGAAAAGTAGAAAAATCTGATTTGAAGTTTACATGTTAAAAGTCAGTGTTAGAGTTAAAATAAGTGGAACAGAAGTCTTCTGAGGGAACAGTTGGGCAGAGTGAAACAGGAACACTTGCTTCCACTTCAGTGAGGCAGTTGGTCATACACGATGTCAAAGTCTCTTGATTTGAAACCTCATGGGGAGCCTTCAGATGCACTAAGAGAGCTGTTTTAAAGGCATCCAGTGGAAAAGCCTTCACAGCTGAGCTGGAAAACAAAATTAATATTTCTCTGTATATGTTATTTTATTTCTTTCACCATTTAATTTGCTTTACAGTGTGTCTAAGTAAATGAGTTGTTAGCCTGCAACTACTCAATAATGTAGTAAAGCAGTTGTACTTAGTGGCTTCTTTTAAGGTATCAATAAGAATATTGATTGCTTTTTTGGTGGATTGGGCCTTTTACGTGTAAACAGTGAAACAAAAAGGCTTAAAAAGAGGGAAAATATGCCATATTCCACTGAGATTTGTTTAATATTATATATATATAAACAAAGAAATGGTATATAGTGCAAAAAGGAGAGCACCGCTATGGATCTCAGCCAAAGGCCACTGAAATCAGTAAGGGTACTCGTTGACCTCGGCTGGCTTTCACTGTAACTTAATTGGGCTAATAAATACTTAAAAAAACAGCCTTCTTGCAGGAGTAATCTTAACCTAACTGTTTTTTAAACTTCTAATAAAAGATGTAATTTAATTTTTATGAAAAAAACATCCCTAGTACTATTTTTAAAGAACAAGAAGTGTTAGTCAGTTTGAGGAGCGCTAGTGAACACTTTTTCCTTTGCATTGAGTATGTGAGGCAGCTCCTTCTCAGAAGTACCAGAAAAAATTGTGTCATTGCCATGCTATAGTATGAAGTTGAGAGAATGGATTATTAAATTGAGAAGCTTCAGTATGAAGACAGGAGCAAAAAAAAACCCTGAAAAGTTCTGTGGAAGTTATGTCCCCATTTTTTTCACTGGTACCTGGAGAGGCTTTCAGACTAAACATAGCTTCATTGACCTTAGAAACCACAGGATGAATTTGTTGAGTATTTGTTAAATATTTTTGGGCAGTGTTGAAATTTACTCATATACGATTATGTCATATTATCTACCTTCTGAAAAATGAAGCCAAGACTATATTTTACCTGTTCCTGAGGAGGTGAAGAACCATTTAAAAAAAATAAATAATCTGGAATCACAACAAAGGTGTAATAAGTGCTCTGTAGCACAACAAACTTTGAAAGGAGCTTTGATTCAACATGTTGGGATTCTTGCTACAAAGGTATGTGTCATCTAGATGCAGAATTATGTATGTATGTGTGTATATATAAATATATATAATATATAAAAACCAAATTCATAGGTACCACTACCTTATAAACCTGTGGGTAGTCTAAATCTGGGATAGTATACTTCAGGGGGGCTTAACATGAACATCTGAAAAGCATATACCATTACAATGTGCTGCTAAAACACTATGCCAGGCACCAGTCAGTGCAAAAGAGTCTTTGACAACAGCTCTGGTCTCATGATGATCACTGATTCTCATCTGAAGTAATCTCTTGCATCCAGGGGTCCTGCTAGAAGCACCCTCAAGCAGGGTGAGTTTAAGTATCTGAATCCATCGGCTCATGAGCAGAACACTGTAACTTCTCTTTCTCAACAGTGCTTGAGATGTTGCTTTCCTTTTGATTCTGTAACAGCCTCTGATTTTGGGGCTGCTTCTTGCACTATACAAGTAAGTTGCTATGAAGAGTGCCTAGTTTAAGTCTCTCTTTTCTTTCATTGAAATGGATAAGAAATTGTCACTAGCTTTAAACAACAAATTTGTATCTGTTTAGTGCTTACCTCTCCTGAGTATGTGCTTCATAGTTGAAGACTAGGCTACTTCATACTAGGTGTATCTCACTGTGCCTTTCTACCAATACCTCTGGATTATTTTAAAATTGGTTTCTCAGAGTGGTGCTGAATTGCTGTCAAATGCAATTTGTCAGAATGACACCTTTGGCGCAGTGGGTAGTCCTAGGGAAAATACTTTTATATTAGTTGAAAAGAGCGCAATTACCTGCAAGTCATTTTGCATAAAAGATAAATGGAAAGTGTCTCTGACATGCTTGATGGAGGTTAGCAATCCCTTCAAATCTAATCAAACGTTGTGGATGTTTTCATTCTTGATGCAATTTCCTTTGCTTCTAATCAGAGTGGAAACAGATGTTTAAATGCAGGTAATACGATTAAATAGGCTGCAGGTAAAATATATATGTCGCTGTTTCATGCTTGAAGGCTCACACTGTGTGTGCTCAGTAAAAGCATATATGTGTATCTAACCTGTGTGCCAGTTGCTATGAAAAGAATGAAAATTTGAGGTTTCTCAGGGGGCTGCGGCTATGTTAAGGTCTTTTAAAGTTGCTGAGAAGAGTGGGATCAGATTAATGGTGGCTACAGTTCACTGATACTTTGGCTACTCTTTAAATATTTATCCATTTAGAGATGCATCTGTTCAACAAATACAGAGGAAGGATGACCTAGTGCTTAGCCTGTTACCTAGCCTTTGAAAGTCAGTTCTCTCTTCTGCCTGTATGTAGTCTATAGGATATTGTACAAACCACATTTTCAAACTGTAAAATACAGTTATTAGTACTGCCACATTTTGATCAATTTTGCAGGGATTTATTAGTTACTATAAGATGCTCAAGTCATGAAGCAGAAGAGGTGATGTAAATGGCAAGAATAGGTAAGACCAAGATGATTGTGATTGAAGGGCAGAAGTAAACTAGGCAGCAAACAGATCTGATCCCAGTCTCTATCCCTTAATATAGATAGAGAATGATTGTATGCCTTCACTTTCATGTTGTGGAACATACTGCTCCTGTGTTTTGTTTAGCCTGCAGCTGTAGCTGGAAAACGTAACAAAGCTATAAATTTAGTCTTTTCCCTACTTCCCTTTCTCCCTGCCCCCCACCACTCACTTCTTCCCATCAGTGGGACTGCTGCCTTCCCATGATTTAAGCAGGTATGATGGGGATTCATTTTCTCTTTATACATTTGCATGATAAAGTTTGAAGCAATCCACTTGTAGTTTGTATGTGTGTGGGGTTATTATGAAATGAAAAGGAAATTCAAATATATTAGAAATGTAAAGAAAAGTATAGCACCTGAAGCCATGAGTAAAAATAATGAGATTACCAACTTTGTGTTCCAGAGATTAACTTAGACTCTATTCCCCAAACCACAGTCAATGAATAATTCCTGCTCAAATAGGTATGTGGTGTTAATTCTGGTGGCAGATATTTCAGTCCCTGGATGGAGTTAAACACATCTCCTATTCTGTAAAACTACTTAACTATGCTAACAGTAGCCAGTGGGAACAACACTGTTCCAAACTCAAGCACTGATAGGGGGAGTGGTGTGTGCTCTGAACTGTGTGCACATGGTCAGTGTGGTTGAAATCAGCTGTGTTCATTACAGAACTAATATCAAGGTATATAAATACAAACCCCAAAAAACATAATTCCCTGTTTCTACATTTTGTTTTCCTTAATAGGTGTAGGGAGTAGGAGTTGGGAGGGCAGATTACAACTGATATTTCTATTAACATGTTTTATTTACAAAGCTGTTATCAGTTGAGTCAAGCTGTCATTAACTACATAGCTAGTCAGACAGCAGCCTCTTAAAATGTTTGCTCACACATTAACTCATGGGCAACAGTTGGGAGATGAACCCCAGCTGCATACTCTGAAGCAAAGGGTTGGACTGGGGTTGGCTAGACTGGACTTAGAACCCACCAGTGGCTTCTATCAGTGGTGTAGATATTCATAAAGGTCTCCACCCATCTTTATCAAAGTTCATTTCACAGTATTATCAATTTATATGATCACTGGCACTTTATTAGATCTATAATCATTACATTCACTTGTAAGCATAAGCTTCTTATGCTACACTATGACTGCTATGATTAATAAAGCAATACATACAAATGCAATTAAGCATAGTACAAGGTGCAGCAAAAGGTGCAGAGTAAAATTTCTCTTTGGGTTCTATTCCTTAAAAGTACATCCCTGATGTCTCCCCATGAAATGCTGATAATGGTAGGATGTTTCCAAGTCTTCACATAATTTTTGTTAGCCAGTATGTTCTCTTTTCTCTATTAACATGCATAAGATTATACATACAATAGATCTCCAGCTCTTTTATACAAGTAGATCTTACCCTGCTGTTAGGTATCATGAGAACATAATCCTATAACTTAGCACAGGTAAATTACTGGCAATGGTGGTATATGATAATGATTATCAAAACAATCTCTTGCAGTTCTTATTGTTTGATATTGATGACTTGATCTGACTGGAAAGTGTCAGCTAAGCAAAACTTCTTTCAGAGTAAGATCTGCTTTAAATGTTTTAAACAAACATTCCCAGATAATTTTGTTTCAAAATACAGGAATCAATACCTTTACAAACAAAAAAATAACACCATCTTTAAAAAATCAACACATTTCTACATAAAACAGCATTTAACAGGAATTGCATTACTAGATTCAATGACTGTAGCTGCTCTGTGTGTTACAGAATGACCTAGAAATAAAAATTTGCTTCCGATAAAAGAGACCTGTGCAGTATGAAAATGGATAGTCCCGTATTCATCTCCTCTATCCTAAGGCCAGCAGTGGCTAATCCTTTTGGTCACTGGTGCCAGAATTACTTAAGGAACACTGTAATTTATTGAGGCTTGTGCCAGTCCAAATATATGTCACTGCCAAGGCTGGTACTACTGTGGAGGGATCACCGTCACTCCTGTAGTCATTTATGAGGTGTTTTAATTCAGAAGCTTAATTTTACTACATTCATTACAGTAAAGCATCCCTTTCTGTATAAATTGTTTCCAGGAGATACTTACATCTTACCTTTGACTGTATAAAAATGTTCGTGTATTTAGTATGGAAACAAACTTTAAAATAATAATATGGAAACATCTTCAATTTGTTTGCACATGTTCTCTTACAAATTGAGAATAAGATTATTTTTCCCATGTACACACTGTGAGTGTATGATCTCCTTATTTGTTAGTAAGAATGTTCTACTGCAGTATGCTGTACAGCATAAGCCAGTTTTAACTCTGTGAAGAAAAGTTTAGCTGGTATGACCCTAGGCCAATGCTTTTTAATTTTTCATAAGCAATGCCCTGAGGTAGAATATCTATTTTATATTATATGAGTTTGGTCAGTAGTTAACAAAGGTGAAAAGTCTGTGTGTAGGTAGGACTTTCACCTATCAATTACAACAAAGCAGGGAAACTTCTGCAGCACAGGAACAGTCAAAAAGAGTGTGTCTGATTTGTTTTCTTGACAAAGGGAAGGCAATACAAGAAAATCAACAAATCATTTTATGCTTAGTCATTCAGAAAACTTGTTAGGCATTTTGGAGAAGTGAGATCCAGTGATCTAATAAGGGACAGTAGAGACAGGTCTTAATTTATACAGTACAAATCCGTTGTGATTCAATCTTCTGTCTTGTCCTAAAAGAAAGGCTCACTTATATGTAGCACCTAGAACAACTCTCTTAAGTCATCGACTGTTTTTCCTTTGTGTTTCTGATAAGGAATCTCTTAGAAAGGGACCAGTTGCAATGATGGTAAGCAGCACAGCTGAGCAGGATCAGTACTTACTCCATGTATAACTAAGAAATGTGTACGAAAGTCTGTGCAATCTGTTAATTCAAATAAGAACTAAGGGAAAAATAGTACGCCTAATATAAATTGTCTCTGAAGTATAGCTGATCTATATATATGATATGTGAATATTTTTTAACTTACTGATCTTTGAAAATTAATTTAAATTACATTCTTTCTTTGCTTTTTCATGTTTCTTGTCCAACAACATTCACATGCTTTTGCCTTATTAGATTTTTTTTAACTTAATATGATGTTTATTATCAATGCATGTTTTCCAGTGTTAATAGAACTATGGTTTTAATGGGTTATATAATGTGGGTGACCACAAAGTTCAGTGTGAACTTCATCTGCATGAACATGCAGTCTAGGGATGAACAATATGTCTTAAAAAATATAATGTGTGCAGACAGTTGATGAGCAGAAAAAGTGTAAATAGATTAATTAGTTTTTCATTGCAAATTATTCAACAAGGATCTAATATTTACATTCGTTCTCTCTTTTTTGTTGTTGTTTGAAAAAAAAAAAAAGCATTGCTTTGGTTTTGAAGCATTTACAATGTAGTGCTTAATAAATTATTGACTGTTTCTATCCAACTGAAGTTTGTTCCCAACATACTCTGAAGCAGTAGACACAAGGAAAAACTAAAGAAACAGAATAAGAAACAGTGTATATTCCAGGTACATGCTTTAAAGTAAGAAAACAGCTTTTTAATTTAATTTTTAAATTAAATCATCTGATTCTGGAAGAAACCCATAGAGGTATTCAAGGTACTGTATAACAAATAATACCTTACTAAGATACCTGTCGTTCTTTTCCTCCAACATGCTTATAAAATTTCCTTGACCTGAATTATTTGCCATGCACATTAACTTGCTTTCAGGTTTTCTTTGTTTTTAAACACAGTGAATACAGAAAAATGATTCAGATTTTCCCACAAATTAATTTCTCATCTTTAAATTGGAGTAGTCACACCCAGATTACTATCCTTGGAGTTACTGTCGTTCATTTAGAGAACAGATTTCCCATGTGCACTTCTATCTAGACAAAAAACCCTTGAATTAAGAAGTCAGTGTTCAAAAATAAATTTTAGTCAAGGAATTACTTGCAGAGAAGACACTGACAAAAATTACATCTGTAGCCAATTTGTTAGGCTGATAAAAGGAAAGATTTGTTCCATAATATATAATGAAATAATGTTCAGCCTCCTGTATTAACATAAGCTTAATTATACTTGTTTACTCAATATGAGTAATAACTAGGTCTATTTTAAAAAGCAGATGAGTTTCAACTCATTGTAAGCCAGTTATTCTTCTTGTTTGTCATGTTCACTGAATTGAAACTAAAGCAAGCTGAACTAAATTTTTCTATTTCTAATTTAGGATTTTTATTGAAAAAAACAGATTGAAGAGTTATGTTTATACCCTGTTTATGAAATTGGTAAGGAAGGTATTTTGTTCTCACTTCTTATTTAGTTTTAGGATTTAAAATCTCAGTAAACTGGAAAATAATTTATTCTTTCTCCCTGTTGGACTTCAACACACCCCCACACCCTATCCCCCACTTTGAATGCTGTTACTGATTGTTCTGTCTTGGTCCCTTAGGACCGAGAAAAGGGGTTGGAATCAGATCTGCACCTCGCCACCACTGATCTGTACTTTATCTAACATTCACACCCCCACCCCAAGAATTTGATTTAAACACAAAATTGCACACAATCTGAGCTACAAAATGGTAGGAAATTATAAACATATTTAAGTTTCTGTATCTGTACGCACACAAAATAAATTTCTACTCTTCCATTGTGGTATACATAGTTGTAATGCAAAGCAAGAATAGATTCCATATGAAAACTTTTAATCTGATGACCCTAAAATGTTTTGTAGTAAACTGGTTAGAACATGATAGACAGAGATGTAAATTCAGTCCCCTTCAAGGAGATCAAGAAATCTGAATTGTTAGTGATGAAGAATAACTTTGTTAGTAGTAAAGCACTGTTTGGCAAGTGGACAGTGACAGTACTGCTAGTACTGGTACCTTGTATCTGCTGCATTTTTTTTTTCTTTGACGCTTGCTTGCATCACCAAAAAACAAACAAACAAACAAAACCAAAAAAACCCAAAACCACCCCCCCAAAAAAAAAACAAACCCCCCCCCCCAAAAAAAACCATAAGGTCTGCTGGAAAAGTCTTTGGGGCTAGAAAGCTGATTTTTCTCCATTCTCATCATACCTCTCAGAATGACCTCAAAATAAACTTTAACATAAACCCACTAAGATGAGTAATTGGATTTGAAAGGTTCCTGTATTGAGAACCAGAAGCTTTGCATTTCTGGATACATGTAAATATTGGAATTGCACAATTAGTCAGTGTGGTTAGTAATGAAAATACAGTGTACAGTCTTGCAATTCTTACTGAGGTCAAGATCATTCCAAGTCATTGAAGACTTGAGATACTGTTGATTTTTGAACTGGGAAAATCAGGCAAAGTGGGCTAACCTTTTTTTTCTGGGATGCTTGTGAGGCTGCCTGACGTGATCCTTCTCTTTGTGTGCTGCAATAGTATTGTGCTCCCAGAGAAGTAAAAAGAGAATGGGTGGCAAGTGTAATTGTGAAAGAACATGTTTGAGTGGACCACAACACTGATTTTACAAAGTGCCTGGATGTTGGCTTCAGGCACTTTTTTGGCTTACCGTCATTGTCAAAAGAAAGGTGGGTACTGTTGGTATGTGATACAAGGACAGAACTACTGCCAGGCTGTACTCACGCTTATCTGCTATCATTTGTAGTTTAGCAAGACAGTAATTAGTACATTTACAGCATTTAGTACACCCACAGACTGGGTCTGAAAATATTACATTCCATGTGAGACAGTTTGATAGGTGTTTGACTGCTAGAAAGGCAGTAAGTGATATTTATGCATGGGTATTGATGGAATTTACTTACGACATGTTTTACAGAATCATAGATTCACAGAATGGTTTGAGTTGGAAGGGACCTTAAAAATCATAGAGTTCCAACCCCCCTGCCGTGGGCAGGGGCACCTTCCACTAGACCAGGTTGCTCAAAGCCCCATTCAACCTGGCCTAGAACACTTCCAAGAATGAGACATCCACAGCCTCTCTGGGCAATTTATTTCAGTGTCTCACCACCCTCACAGTAAAGAATTTTTTCCTAATATCTAAGCTAAATCTATTCTCTTACATTTAAAATTTATTCCCCCTTGTCCTATCGCTAAAGGCCCTTGTAGAAAGTCCATGTCCAGCTTTCTTGTAGACCCTATTTAAGTATTGAATGGCTGCTATAAGGTGTTCCCAGAGCCTTCTCTTCTCCAGGCTGAAAAAAACAACTCTTTCAGCCTGTCCCTAATAGGAGGGTTGCTCCAGGTGTCTAGTCATCTTCATGGCTCTTCTCTGGACTCACTTCAACAAGTCCATGTCCTTTTTATGCTGGTGCTCCAGGGCTGAACACAGTACTGCAGGTGGGGTCTCACAGGAGCAGAGTAGAGGGGGAGAATCACCTCCCTTGACCTTCTGACCATGTTTCTTTTGATGCAGTCCAGGATGTGGTTGGCTTTCTGGGCTGCAATTGCACATTGTTGGGCCATGTTGAGCTGTTCATCCACCAGCACCCCCACATCTTTCTCCTCAGGGCTGCTCTCAATCCATCATCTGCCCAGCCTGTATTGATACCAGATGTTTACTCAACCTAGATGCAGGACCTTGCACTTGGCCTTGTTGAACTTGATGAAGTTCACCTGGACTCACCTCTACAGCTTGTCAGGGTCCCTCTGGATGGCATCCCTTCCCTCCAGCATGTTAACGATACCATACAGCTTAGTGTTGGCAAACTTGCTGAGAGTGCACTCGATGCCACGGTCCATGTCACAGACAAAGATATTGAACAGCACCAATCCCAATACTGTTCCCTGAGGAACACCACTCATCACCAGTCTGCTTGGACACTGATATGTTGACTGCAATTCTCTTGCATGTGACCATCCAGCTAATTCTGTATCCACCAAGTGTCCACATCTTAAAACCAGGTCTCTCCAGTTTAGAGACAAGGATGTTTTGTGGGACAGTGTCAAAATTTTGCACAAGTCCAGGTAAATGACGTTAGTTTCTCTTCCCTCATCTGTCAGTGCTGTAACCCTGTCATAGAAGGCCACCAAATTTGTCAGACGTGACTTGTCCATAGTGAAGCCATGCTGGTTGTCATCAGTCACCTCTTTATTTTCCATGTGCCTTAAGCGTAGTTTCCAGGAGGATCTGCTCCATGATTTTTCCAGACACAGGAGTGAGACTGATCAACCTATAGTTCCCCAGGTCTTCCTCTTTTCCTTTTTTAAAAATGGGAGTTATGTTTCCCCTTTTCCAGTCAGCAGGAACTTCACCAGACTGCCACAGCTTCTCAAATATGATGGATAGTGGCTTAGCCACTTCATCCACCAGCTCCCTCAGGACCCGCAGAGGCATCTCATCAGGTCCTATGGACTTGCACACCTGCAGGTTCCTTTGATGGTCTGGAAGCTGATTGTCTCCTGCAGTGGGCGGTTCATCCTCCTAGTCTCCCTGCCTTCACCTTCTGTGAGTGGGGCAGTGTGGTTGGAGAACTTGCTGGTGAAGACTGAGGCAATAAAGTCATTGAGTACCTCAGCCTTCTTCATGTCCCAAGTAACCAGGTCTCCTGTATCCTTCTGGAGAGGGCCCATGTGTTCCCTGGTCTTCCTTTTCTCAGTGATGTGCCTATAGAAGCTTTTCTTGTTGCCCTCAATGTCCCTGGCCAGATTTAATTCTTTCAGGGCTTTGGCTTTCCTAACCTGGTCCCTGGCTGCTTGGACAATTTCTCAGTATTTCTCCCAGGCTACCTGTCTTTTTTTTCACCACTCTGTAGGCTTCCTTTTTGCGATTCAGTTTGTCCAGGAGCCCCTTGTTCATCCATGCAGGCCTTCTGGCGTTTTTCCCTGACTTCCTGGTTTTTTGTGACATGTTGCTCCTGAGCTAGGAGGAGGTGATCCTTGGACGTTAACCAGCTTTCTTTGGCCCCTTTTGCCTCCAGGGCTTTATCCCTTGGTAGGATACCATGGGTATCTGAAGTACCAGCCGAAAATACCTCTGAAGAGGCCAGCATCTCTCCTCCTGAATTCTAGGGTAGTGATGATGCTGTGTGCCCTCCTCCTTGTCCAAAGGATCTTGACCTTCACTTTATGGTCGCTGCAGCCAAGGATGCCCTTGAGCTTCCCATTCATATTCCCCACCAGCTCTGCCTTACTGGTGAAAACAAGCAAGCTGTAATGCTATAATAGGTGAGAAATCATTTAAGCTGTAATAGGTGAGAAATCATTGTCTTCAAGTTATGTATGTATGTTAAATAATAAGGTCTTATACTGTCTTGTAAGAATTACAGTACATCTTTCTCATTCCCTCCTGTCTTAGGAGGGACTGTGTATCAGTTTTACAGGATTAGAAGGATGAAAGGAAAAAGCAGACACCTGGATAGGTGGGCAGATTTTTTTTCAAATGTGTTGTAATTATCTATTTTTATGAGCTATAAGAAATGAGTGTTTTCTTTGGCTTTTCAATAAAAGCTTTTATTTTCTTCAGCCTATCATTAGCAATGCTTTCTCCTTATCCTCACTTAATGGAGTGTGTGCATAGTATGTGCATTCTTGTGGGTATTTATAAACCAGACTGATGTTCGTTTCCTGTAGGGGCATAGAGAGGGAAAAGCCCCAGCTTCAGAACAGAACGGTCACCCTGCCTGAAAAGAATATTGATAAATTTCACCACTTCTGTCTCTAGGAAGGAAACAGCTGCATTCTCTCCATTCCTATCTTTATCTCTTGAAGTCAGCAAGAACATTGAAGCTTTGTAATGTGCCGTATGAGTTACATAATTTGGACAGTCTAGAACCCACAGAGAACAGGGATTTAAATAAGAACATGCATGAAGAGTGGCTTTATGCTGTGCTGTGCAGCTAAAGCTAAGACAAGTAAACAGGTATAAACTGAAATATGGGAGCTGTAGTCATAGTATGTTTGATATTTCTGGTTCTTAATGTGAAAATAAAAAATAGTCTTCTGTATTGGAATAACAAGACATTTTAGGAAAAAAAAAAAACACCAACCTCATACAGTATCCTGCAAAGTCAGTACCTATAGTAAATGGATAAAGGAAAGATTTTCAATCACAATAATCTTTATTTTGCACCTTTGGTGTACATCTATCCTAAACTTCCTGCCTCACTCCCTGGTTAAACCAGCAAAAGCTTGTATTTACTTCTGTGGAAGTTGGATCAGGACCACAGTTAATTATTAAAAGCACTTGATATACTGTAATTTGACCTTAATATATTAGTATAGACAGGCAGATATGCACATAAAGCTGCTAGTGCTAGTTTTAGTTTAAGTGTGCTGTGGTACCTCAGGGGCACTGTACAAATCTGCTAAAGAATCAAGAATTCTTTTATTCAGGAGCTAAATCTTCAATTAATGTTTAATAGGAATTTTAACTTTTTCTCCTATGTTATGGAACAGCTCTTAAGAGAACTTGCAGTATGGCAGGAAATGAGGGAAAATTTCATATTTGTTATTCTTTTGAAGAGCTAGGGAACAGTTCAGTACATAGATTGCAGCTCTATGCCCAGTAATTTATATGTCCCCATTAAAAATAAAACTTTTTTTATTGATGAAACAATGAATATTAATTTTGATCTTAAAATGAGAGACATGGGGTTTTTAATATATATTAAAAAAGCCCCCACCTTGATAAACAAGCTTTGAAATGCAGTGCTACTGGTAAAACAGAGGTTTCTTATATATCCCCACACTAAAGGAACACTGGATTTAGATGACTAAATTTACACGTCAGTTTGGGACTAACTAGTTTGAAAACTGCATTTTCCCTGTTGCAGTACTCCCCAAACTATCAAGATGCAACAAGATCTTTTACCACCTCATCCCAACACACTCTTTATACAGTCCCTCTGCTAGCTTCTTCTCGTCTCACCTCATCCAGGGCATGTGTTCTCTCTCCTCTTGCTTCTTCCTCGGCTGCTCTCTCTTCACTGGTTCTCAACCACCTAACAGAACCAGCCACAGCTGCACCTTATCTACATTGGCCACCCCGCTGCCCCTGATGCCAACCCACAGCTGTATATTACCAATGCTAATTAACCCAGCTTCATTCCTCTGCACTCCCTTGCTTGCAGATGGTGTCCTCATAGTTGTGTCACAGTGAGTTCTCTGATCTGTACAGCTATTTGGAAGTCCTCAGCATATCTGGTCAGTTACACTGGTAGTACAGCAACATTTCCCTTTACTCTGGAAAAGCAAATGTGGTGATGGCATTTTATTCTTATGCTGAAAAAATTAAATTCAGTATTTGTGCATTAGCAAGAAAAAGTGAAGACATGGAGGGGACACCTGCAGTCGTTCAGTCTATGGAGTGCGATTCTGAATTAAAACACTGTTTTGGTTTAATGGTTCTGGATTTACAGTATTTCTGTCTACTGCATATACTTCTTTCTATATGACACCATGAAAGCAGAAGAGGAAATGCTAGCCTGGGGTAAAGTTGTTAAATAAGCATTGCAGTACTTAATCTGTACAAAGACCACAGTTGAAGAAGGTACATCTGCATATTCTAATTTCTGATGAAGACAACCTGAACGCATACTCATGCTATCTTTGATGTGAAAGGGGTAAAAGTAAAAAAGAAATGTTTTACTGTATGACTTGAGTATAATTATTTAAATTGGGATTCATGTTTTTGTATCAAAACTTTATTCATTTAAAGTTTAAAGCCCATACTCAATTTTTAGGTTTTTTGATACCAAGTTAAAATTGTCGGAGACTAATAACCCTTATGGAACAGGATGCTTTGAATACTATAATAATTTAACAAAGAATGCGTAGGTTAATCTAGACCTGGTTAAATCCTCTGCATGAAATTCTAATGCATTTTCTCTGTAATTATGGTAGGTTACCAATTGGATGTGCACCTCACCTGGGCACCGTTCCTTTACTCATGTATCAGTGCCTCTTTTTATCGGTTTTGCTCTGCTTTTTGTCTGCATTTCAGGAATGGATTTCTGTCCAAATAGCTCAGCATTTATTTAAATGCCTTCATAACTGACGCTGCAATGTGCTATGTTTGCACAAACATGTTCTGTATAATGATAACATACTTTGTGTGAATTCTACTTTGATTATAAGAATGATACGAGTTCTGTTTGCTTTACTGCTTATCTGTTGGATGTTTTGGCTTTGGATACATTTCTAAATTTCAGCTCAGTAACTTCTTGTTTGTTCTTGATCTTGAAACTCAAGCTCTGCCTCAGTTATGCATTAACATATTCACAAACTCCCTGAGTGTGCAGTATTACTGACCTTAGTCTACCTTGTTTCTAGAAATCAAGTGGAAAAAATGCATTACAGTGTTCTAGTTCAGTCGCTGTTTAATAATAAGTTAAATAATTCAAAAAATTCAAAGCAGTTTTCCATGAAGAATAGCATTCTTAAATGAATGTCATTACTGACTTGTCAGCTTGTTCTGCTGCAGGCATCAATCTTCAGGGTGTTTCAGAGTGTCCCAGAGAAAGGGAGAACAGAATGTGTTCCTTTCATTTTCACTGGCAGGTTATTCTGAATAAGAATAGCGGCATTTGTTCAGAATGGATGAAGAGAAGTGAAATAGCTGGGCTAAGAAGACCTGAATTGTAGGGTAGGCACAGTACATAGACGTTGAAAATCTGGAGTTCAGTTTCAATTTAAGAATGCATGAATCGAAGCATGTCTCATTTTACAGCACAGCTGAGTAACAGAGGAAATCTGGAACTCAGCCACACAACTGAAATGATCAATAATGGCAATTAACAACAAATGTTTTATGGCAATTTGAAATGTTGCTTCACTTTCTGTAAGTGAAATTAAATTGATCTTCTTCTGCCTTTTAGTTCACCTTGCCTAGTTTTAACTTTCTTTTAAATGGTTCGTAGCAAAAGGGAATTGTCTCTAAGCTAACTTGTCCTCCCAATAATTTTATTACCTTTTTTATATTAGTGCTTCAGCTGCCTTTATAGACTGTCTCTTCTACTGTCTTTTGTCTCCTTATGCATACAGAGATTTCTGTGATGATTTTTTTTGGGTCCCTACATAGAATCTCATGTTTGAATTTTCTTGTGTTCACTACACTGGCAATTAAATGTGCCTTTCTTGAAGCTTGTCTTATTTCAAATCTCTACAAGAATTATCATGTCAGGACTATCCACATGCTGCAGAATAGAAGATAATAAATGGAAAAAGATGGTGACTGGGACTAATTCATGCTGCCAAGAAGAAACACAGTAAAGGACTTCACAGTGAAAATGTCCTGCAATGTTTCACACTTGACACTTCAGATTACAAACTGTTCAGCTAGTCTCAATACTGAAAGCAGTTAAGGAAATAGTCTTTCAGACAGGCACAAAGCATCCTGGGCAGGTCTCCTCGGCTCAAGAAAAGGAGTCTGCAGGAAAAAGGAGATGGTTGTTCCCAGGGTTAATTGGTGTCAGAGTTTTTATTGTTTGTTGTGTTGTAAATCCAAGTGATTTTTAGGCTTTTATAGAAGAATCTGATAGCACAGTTCTGGTAGTATACAGGTCTAACGGGGAGGCTGGGTGCAGGAAAGCTGCTGGGTTTCAGTGCAGCAGTTAAGAATTGTAACTGACAGAATTGCCTTTTGGTTTTGCAGACTCAGTGAATGGAGTCTTGGGTACATTGCTGAGATTTGTTGCATCTGATGTAGTTTTAAGAGAGCAGTCCACTTGATATACCTGCAGTTTGCTCCAGAAACAGTTTCTCATTATCTTCATTGTGGATTTCATGCCAAGACAGTTGTAGCTTACAGTCACAGATCACCAAGATGAATTGCTGAGATCCTGTGGTCTCAGATTTTGTTGATGGGAATATACACAGATTTGGGATCACTAGTTATCACTGTGAAATGTAGGCTCTTTTCAGAGACCTGCCCTCCAGTTCATCTGTAATTGCAGGAGTATTTCCAGTTCTCTCTACTTCTGCATACTGAAGACATCTCATTATTGGATAAGACACTTCAAAATTAGCTGGGCTCTGTGTGTGTGAAAGAAAGAATAAGCTTTGGGTTTTTTTCTAATGTAATTTTGCTTTAAGAAAAGCTCTTAAGTAGAACTATACAGGCATGGAGGTAGGAAAGGTGCAGTGTTTAGCAAGACAACATGAATTTTGTTTCTCCTCTGATTTGCAAGATTTAAAAATATTTTTCATTTATTTTGCCAGCTCATTTAAATTTTAGTCTGTCCTTCAGTACTGTGGCATTAACTGTACAATGTATATTCTAATGGACAATTACAGTGATATGGAAGGTAAATTTTCTGGGTTTTCCAACTTTGTTTAATGTATTTAACCATACTTGGTTCCTTCTTACCTTTTTTTGGGGGGAGTAAGTTCTTTTTTTGAAAACAGAAAACTAAAGACGAAAAAATGGCCAAAAGCCTCCCAACAATTTTAGCTTAGTTATGTCAATTATAACTCTAATAAAAAACAGATGAGGAGAATTCATGTTTGAAAAGTTAGTGGACTGCAAAAGTTTCCATCTGCTTTGCTTTTCTTTTTTAGAAAGGAATATTTAATTTTAGTAAGAAAGATTTATTTGAGTTGGTAAGTCACACTGTGTTCTTTCTTGATATTTATGCATTGGTTTTGTGTGGGTTGGGTTGTTTTACATTTTTTTAAAATTTTTACTAATGACTCATCAACAGTCTATCAGATCAAGAAGACTGCAGAGATTTGTGATGTTGGCAAAAATGGAAAGGTCTCTAGTCAGTGCTTGAAATGTTTTACTTGTTGTTGGTTTATGTTCCTCAAAACTCTGTGGGTATATTATCAAACAGAAGCATTATTCAAGAAGCTTTTATAAGAATTAGGACTTCAGTGCTCATTTCAAGTTTTAGAACTTTTTCATTGTGATTTAATATCAATATAGCGCAGTCTCTGATATGCCCTTCTTCAAATTATCTCATCAACAGACATCTACAGTTATTATTACTGTAGGCATTTTTTGTTTTATTTCAATAACTTAATGCCATTTTCTTTATTTTCCCTCTATACATGTCCAAATTATAACTAAAATTGTATTTATAATGAGTTTTTTGACCACTAATTGTCTGTCTGTATCTGTGACCACGGCTTACTATTGTTCCTTTTGTATTAATATTTCACCTAAGCTGTAAAGATACTATAAAAAAAAACAAAATCAAATCAGGTTTTATAGTATTAAATCAAGAAATTGACCTGACAATTCAATTAATCTTCCATTCTGTGCATTTCCAGGAGAAAATTCGGATCATCTTGCTCTTTTATATTCAAGACTAAGCTGTCATTCTGATGCCAATATACTATTCTCCCCCTAATCCAGTGATGATGCCATGAGACACTCTTATTCTCTAACCTGTCCTCATCGTTTCTTCTTTATTTCTGAGTCTTGTGAGCCAACCTATGCATTCACACAGCAGCTCAGTGAACTAAATTGGGAATAACTGATGGGAGTTGGGATAAATTGCCCCCACCCCTGCCTTAGTTGATAGGGACATTAGAGAAAAGGTTGCTATAATAATTTTAGAGCAAGTGTTTCAGGTTGTGATACAGTATGTAGGAAATGAAGCCAGCATGTATGTTAAAACTCATCCCCTGCATGTATGTAGGTCAACAAATTGCTTTTGCTTTATTTTTCCTTTTTTCTTTTGAAATGAGGGAGATGTACTTAATATGTTGTATATGCTCGTTACACAGGCATTCAAGACACCCCATATTTTAGAGTTCATGCTAATGCAGAGAGGAGAATAAACAGCACAATTTCAGGAGGACTGTTAGCAGGTCACAAGCCTTGTTGATCAGCAGCTTATGGCACCAGCAGTCAATAGGCTTCTCTATGGCTTCATACCAGAATGGCCAGTTTGTCCATCCTGAGGGCCATAATGGAAAGCAGAAGCCAAGACAGTATGAAAAGAACACTGTGTGGGTGACATAGACTTTGAGGGAGCCAGCACTCTCCCTAGACTTTAAAATAAAAGTGCCACAAAGATGAGAGCAGGTGAAGACCTCTGGGGACCTTCTGTGTGCTGATGAAGCTGCTGCCTCCTGAGCAGTTGTGAAGCATCTGCAGAGCTAGAAGGGGAAAGAGCAGCCAGTAGATGTGCGTGCTTACAGTGCAAGTATGGTCTTCCAGATGGCTCTTCAGTTGTTAAGATGTGTTAGCCTTTTTCTCTGTGAAGAAGGTGTAACGTTTTCTGAAGTATTGTGGGATAAATTTTATCAAAATTCATGCCCTATTAAAATCTATTGTGCCTACTTTTATGTGGAGCTGAACAATGGTAGTCCCCAGTGAAGTCAACTTGCGTTTCTGACATCAGGACAGTATCAGTACTGCAGAAGAACCTTCTCGTCTCATTTTCTAATAATTTTGATATCTACATTTTAGTATTTTTAAATTTTTTTGCTTATAATACTCTCTATGCTGATGGACTTGTCAGGATGCTACACAAAGGGAGTATTTTCTATGTATGTAGCAGTGAATTGTTCATTTGCAAAGTAAGACAAGGAATAGTACCAGGTTGCTTTACTTTATGAAAAACAATGTAACCGGATCCCTCTCCAGGAAAGCAGAGAGGAGCTAAGTTGGAGAATGAATAGTGAGGTTTCTTCACTTTACGTTTCATGTAACTTTAGTGTAGGATCACTGAGGTTGCTTTCTGCACTATAAGTTGTTAGTCATACTTAAAATGTCATTTTAGTTTTCTGAGTCTTGACATCTAATCAATACTACTTTGATTTACCTAATCAGGTTTGCATATTTTACTTGAATAATATGTGGGTTGGCATTTCAAGAGCTAACACTTCTCCATTTTCTTCTTTGAGGATTACACGTATGTGTGTAGTATAGACGATAGGACTGTAGCTATTCAACTGCATTCACTGCCAAGAACATTATTGCAAATACTGTTTTTTCTAAAGAGGTCTAGGTTACCTATGGTTACAGGACTTTTTTTCTTTTTTTTTTTTTCAGTTATTAATACTTTATAGAATCTCAATAAAATAATCCTAATATACATTCTCATTAGAAGTATTTAATAGTATAACAGTAACAGTGTGGAAAAGTTTTGAGGGCTTTTGTGGTTTTGTTTGGTTGTTGTTTTTTTTTTCCGTTGTGGTATAGAAAAATGTATTGCATACTATACAATGTGATCCCTGAAGCTACAGCCTGCTGTTTTGGGATGATCATAGCACGGATATCAGTGTTAAGAACCTTGAACTGAAAGTAAGCAGACATTACTGAGGACCTCAGTTTTCAACCCATACTACCAAAGCAAAACTCTTTTGTTTTTCATCTGAGCCATTACTCTATATTAGCAATTATTCATGTTTGTTCTTCTTTTCTATGTGCCATTCTAATGACTTGCTTTATCTAATGAATTGATGACAATTATTTTTGGTGCTACAAAGAATTTGTAAGCAATTGTAAAGTTTAAAGTAAACGGTTATAGTTAGCATTGTAGGGAACTGAAAATGAAGCCATATTTTTATGACACAGAACAAACTCGAATTTTTCTTGAAAATAGCTCTATTTCTTTTAACACTGAGCACAGATATATGTTGGTAAATATATTCCAAATGTCTTTATTTTTTGAACAATCAGTAATTGCTTAGTCAGCAAACACTATACTGTATGTTAAAATGTGGAGAGGAACCACTCACTGTTCTTTCAAATCACAGGCACAAAGCTGTTTTCCTTGCGTGGTTAATCAAAGATACCATACCTTTTCCAACAGGAAGAACTCTAAGCTTTAACAGTTTAGGTTACTTTAGCGTGCAACCTATATAGGGGAATTACATAAGAAATTTATTCATGAGGGACTCAAACCACCTGCCTACTGAGATTAATCACTTAATTTCTTAAAGCCTGTTGCCATTAGCATTAACATGAGGATTATGTGAACCAGGGGTGTTCAGTCAGACTCTCACTACTTCATTTTCCTCCTAGCAAAATGAATGCAGAGTGTTGTTTATCTGCATTGGGAATCACTTATGGAAACTTGCCAGACTATGACATCCCCAGAAAACACGATCTTTGAATTGATGCACCTTTTGCAGGTGCCTGTGTAGTTTGACCACAGTGAAGCAATAGCCGGTGTTTCTTTTGGCTTTCTATTTCAGTGATTGTTACTTGCTTGTTTCCAGCAAACCGAATCTTGTGGTTATTTTTAGCAAGTTCCTCCAACCTTAGCCTGTATTTATGATTATATTCTCATGGAAGAAAAGAGTCTGTGGATGCTGCAAGAAAGTTTATCATGATCACTGATCACCACAAATAATGAACAAACTATAAATAATAACAGGTTTGGGTTTTTTTACTCTTCCAGTCATACTGGAAATTATTTTTAATGAACGATAAAGATGACAGGTAGCAAAATCAGAAAGTTAATTGAAACACTGCCAGAAAACAGGTAGTTTTAGTACCTCAGAATAAGTATGTCTATAGTATTTACCAAAATAGGGACTGGGCTTAATCAGTGGCATACAGTTTTCATAGTGTTTTCATAATTAGCTAATTTCTGACACAGTTGTGCCAAGAGAGTGCCTGGGAATGGCCAGGAGATAACATGGGCCAGAGACCATTCCCCGCTGCCAGTCTGAACAAGGTCCCTCCAACTCTGTGCAAGAGGGGGAGAGTTCAGCTTTATGGATAAGAACAAGGCTGTTTCATGGGCCTCCATCCATTTTGTGAATTAAGATAAAACTTCAGCGCCTCTCAGAAGCTATGGGCAGTATTTTGCTAACAATGTGCTGCTTTCATCCTTATATCAGCTGTGAATGAAAACAGCTTGCAAGTACCTGGGAATAAACTAGCGGGCTAGTTTGTTTATTTTGTAATCGTACTGAGAAAGAACTGCCTAAACTTGATTTTGTTGGTTCTAAAAGATTCGTTTGTTAGTCGGTGGCTGCTGGTCTTTAAGGATTCTCCCATCAGTTTCCTTGGCTCTGCTGGCTAAAGCCAGGGCAGGGCTAAACTCAGCCATGAGCTTCCTAAGAAAGTGGTGCTCCATTAGTGGAAGAAAATGTCAAGGTTTGTTTTCTTCATTCTCTGGGCAAGCAGCATGGCACAGTTTGTGCCTGTACAACTGTAGTCGGTACCCCTCTGAGGACAGTATGGTAGTTTATCCACCTGCCTATTGGAAACAACTGCTGCTGAGCATTCGATGCTGTGCATAGTTTGCACAAGGAGGGACCTAATGGTCATGAATTAAAAATATGCGGAGAGGTGTGCCAGTAATCAAACACTGTGGGCAGTTGTGTAACATTGCCCAGCCCTGTGCACGGGCCCTGTTTAGCTCGCTGGTACAGACATAACTACGTAGTACAAGTCAAAAGCAGATTTTCTGGTAACAACTCGATTTCCATTCTATTTGTACAGAAATATACAGTGTTCACGTCACAAAGAGAGAAGAAAAAACAGAGAGAGGGAGAATGAGAAAACCAGTCCCTTGGTTCTCTTCTGTAATAAGCTGGTATCACATGTAGGAATCAGTATTAATGCTCTGTCTTTATAAGCCAACAGCATAAGAAGCCCTTACTCTCTCATATGTTACTATTTACTCAGTCTATCAGACATTTATTTAGCTGTACAATGAAAAATCTTCTTGGACAACAGTAGTTTTGCTTTTGGATCACATTTTCAGCTGTTCCTCTCCCATGTCTAATCTCAGATACCTGAGATATATTTCTTTTTGCCATCAAGAGCTTTTCATAGGGAAAATTTTCTACATTTCATATTAAAATTACTGGATTGTTCAGAAACGTGAATGTGGGGTGTGGGTTTTGTTATTAGTTCTGTTTTGTTGTGGTTTGGTTTTGGGTGTTTGTTGTTGTTTGATGTTGGGGTTGGGTGTTTTTTTGGGGGGCACAGAGAAGCACATAGTGTGTTGTGGGCTTTTTTATAAGGAGGTCAGCTCTGTATTTTTTAGGATATAAATCTTGTTAATTTCTAAAAACTGAAAGTTTTGTGTGTACATGGAAATAGGTAGATTCAGGTGATGTAGAACATCTACAAAGAGAATATATTTTGTAACTTAGATCGTGCACATTTGCTGGCTACTGAAAGTGTATTACAGTTTTAGTGACTACAACCAAGAACTATAAGCAAAACAAATTATGTTGGATTTTTAAGAAGGCATATCTGTACTTGCTCAGGGTATGTCTTTCCTAGCAAGATATACTGATACTGCTTTCTGATACAAATTTGAGTCTGAAACATTTTAAAAGGAGTAAGGTTGATAGGCAAATATTCACCGCATTCAACATTTGCTTCATTTGTCCTTGAGCAAGTGCTGCAGGTGTTTATTGCTGTTCTTTCTAGTTGAGATTAATATTGATTTTAGATCTAAAATTAAGTACAATTTTCTGCAGCATGCAGCTAAATAATTTGATAATGAAAATCTATCATCATCTTGCTTTGCTGTTACTCATAACTGGCAATTTTAGCAGAAACATTTCTTTGTCATATTGAAATAAAAGCATCAAGACTGACCAAATATTTGGTTGCCCCAAGTAACTTAATCCTGCAGTAACAAAAGATACTTAATAAAATAGTGATGTCATGCTTACATAGCATCCCTTTTGAAGTTGTTTTTCAAGTTTGTTTTGTGTTATAATGCTAAATGGAGTGAAAAATGCTGTTGACAGATCTCCCCAAGAAGAAGTACCTGTCATGTTACCTATCCCTGTACCTGTGTAGTTTGTGTAGCACTGTGGATTAAGTGTCTTAATTCTGGAGACGTTTCATTGCTGGACAAAGAACAGCATGAGTTCCGGTATATAGATATTCTGAAATGTGAGCAACCTCTTGAGGATATCTGGCAAAAAAAGGAGATAGGATTTGTAGAGCGATTGTAAACCCGTTGTTGGGGTTTTTTTGTTTGTTTTTTCTTGTGCAAGCATGTCAAGCTGAAGATGAAACAGTGAAAGAAATTAGAAAGTCTGCAGCAGACACCAGTCTAGTATCTTTTTCAAGGTTGTATAGTTCTCTAGGTATGATACTCCAGTCCTCTAACAGTAACTCCTAAATATGTCATTTGTACTTTTCATTAAATCAGTCCTGCATTTTGAGGGAAGGTTAATAAAAAATACAAATCTGATAGAAGTCCTTGGGATGGTCTAGTAGGAATTTTTCTCTAATCTTAATTTTCACCACTAACCTATTGTGGTTTGACCCCAGCTGGCAACAAAGTACCATGCAGCTGCTCACCCCACCCCTGCCCCTGAAGCATGGAGAGGGGAAAAAGGTAAAACTCAAGGATTCAGATAAGAGCAATTTAATAATTGAAATAATAATTTAAAATATTAGAAATAACAATAGTAATAGTAGTAGTAATAATAATAATAATAATAACAACAACAGTTGTAATGAAAAGGAGGGAGAATGGGAGAAGAATAAAATTCAAAGGGTAGGGGAAAAAAATACCCAAGTGATGTACAACACAATTGCTCACCACCCACTGACCAGTGCCCAGCCAGTCCCCAAGCAGCAATCCACCAGCCACAGCCAGCTCCCCCCAGTTTATATACTGAGCATGATGTTCTATGGCATGGACTATCCTCTTGGCTAGTTCAGGTCAGCTGTCCTGGCTGTGTCCCCTCCCAGTTTCTTGCGCTTCTCCAGCCTTCTTGCTGACAGGGCCTGAGAAACCAAAAAGTCCTTGACTTAGTACATACGTTACCCAGCAACAGCTAAAAACATCAGTGTTATCAACATTATTCTCACACCAAATTCAAACACAGCACTGCACCAGCTAGTGAGAAGAAAATTAACTCTATCCCAGCTGAAACCAGAGCACACGTTATTCTCTTTTTACTACTTCCTCATTAATTTTGAAATTCTGGCCCTAATTCACATATTCTTCTGTTTAAGTAACAATTTCTAATGCTATATTGTATCACGTGAATATCCAAAAACTAGATAGGTGAGACCAACTCTGGTTTTTTACTTAAAAAATAAATTGCCTTAACAAAGAGAGCTATCAGGATAAAATAACACAAGCTAAATAACGGAATCTACTTTTCATGTATTAGTATACTTTTTGTTTCAAAATTCTAGAATGCAAATAGGAGAACCTTGATAATTTTAGTATTCTTCATCTTGAAACTAATAGTTCCTGCTAATTTTCCTGTTACTCATGTTGCCCTCTTGTCTGCTTCGTTAATTGCATTCAAACAGACAAGGTGCAATCTAGTTTTGGGAACATATAGATGGCTTTTAATTTCTACTCTGCTGTCATTATTGACGAGCTTTACATTTCTTCTCTGAATCTTTGTGGGCGAAGAACATTTGTTTTTATTTTATTTGCAAAATTTATCTCTGGTTTTGATAATTTTTACATTATACCTCTGATTCTGGTGTCAGAAATGCATTCTTTCAGATGAATTATCCAGTTAAGCGTTAATTCATTTAGTGTCTTTGTCCACAAGTACATAGTTGCTGTTTGAGATGTAAGGATATACGACTTAGAGATGGAGCCTATGTCCCTGACAATGTTAGACCCTTCAAACTCTCAACACAGTTGTGGAATTATTTTCCATAATCAGTTTTTCTTTAGTGTGCTCATCAATAACATTTATGAAATAATTTCCTATCAATTTAGTGACTTCCAGGTAAACAAAATGTTAGCTGATATTTTTAGAGGTAAATGGGCCTTGTTGTACCTGTTACCATTTGGCCAGTGATGTACTTCAGGAAGTGACATTTCTTGGGAAAAGTTAATATCCACTTACTAGAAACATTTCAAATATGTGTGTTAATTTTTAATGTAACCAGGAAAACTACAGTTGAGTCTAAAGCTATCCTAGTGAGCTCGTTGGTGCTGGGCCCAGCGCTTGGGCACTACTTGCTTTTGGCAAGATTGCGCTGCGCAGCAGCCGTTCCGGCTGCCAGAACAGGTGGATGCATCTGTGGGGGGCTGTGCTGCCTCCTGCACCGTGGGGGAGGGAGGAGCGGGGAGAACATTCATTGATCCAATGCAAAAGTTTTCCAGGAAGGGTTTAAAGAGTCCAGCTGCCAGCAAAATGTCTTTTTCTTTTCTTTTCTCTACACCGCCCACCCCTCCTCTTATTTTTTTACTTCTAAGGTTATTTTGACTCACTCAGACTCTTTGCTCCATATGACCTGTTCTTACTTTTATAACCTATATATCCACGTTCTTTTCATATTTTTATAATCATTATTTACCTTCGTTTTTCCTTAAGGTATTTATCATTCAATAATGATGCTGTAGCACCATTAGCATTTCCCCATGGTTTTTATTATCATTCCTGCTTTTTTTTCCTCTTCTGGCCCCCCGGCTTCCCCTTCTGTGTGTCCTGCACTACTATTTCAAACCCCTGCATTACAATGTCTAAACTGCTGGTATAGATAACTCTTTCATTATTTCTCTTAAAAATATCTTTATTCTTAGAGAGACTCACTTCAACACTTAGTCCCTAAGTGTACCAACGACTTACATCCTTCTTTCAGTATAAGTACTTTCTTCCTCAGTGCTGGAAATTAATGCAGTTCTAGATCCATTACTTTTCCCATTGTTAAACCACGTTTCTTCTTCTAGTGATTAAAACTAGATATTCACATCATTTCAGACTCTGGCAAAATGTTTATCCCTATTTCTTGATTGATGTGTTCTTACTACTCATACCTTTCTCAATTTCCAATGAAATCTGTCTAGAATAGTCCTCTTCTGGTGATCACTTGCTGTTGGTCGTTGAATTTTATATATTCTACATTTCACTTCCTTGTTTATAATATTGTGTGCCTTATTTTCGTAGAAATTTTTAGAAATCCACCTAAGTTCACCTGTTATTTATTTCAGCTGTTTCTTTGGGTGAGCATATTGATCTTTGATTTCTGCGTTTTACTAGGAGAAGTAGGGGAATTTTCTCTGCTCCTTTAAGAATCCATTTTCTTATAACTCAGAACTGATAGTACCATCTGTTTTAATTGAATATATATATATATGTGTGTGTGTATATATCTCATTTGGGTAAATAGATCACTGTGCTAAGAATATTTAGAACAGTCAGTTTAAAATTTTTAAAACAAAACTACCAAATCCATTCAATGATGACACCCTTTGTGCCAATGGTTGGTTATTATGTATTATTAATCATTAATACTGCACACACAAAATAATCTTTGGAAGTCATAACACAAATCAGCTATGAGTATAGGGTAGTACAGAACTAATGGCTACAGTGCTTGATGGTGTTAGTCAATGTAGCAGGCCCAAGAGGTTTTTGAGAAAACTCAGTGCAAGCCAGCTACTCATCTTTCTTCTCCTTTCCTCTTTATGCCCGACTTTTTTGTGCTACTTGTCCTGAGAACATCCAGAGGAGTTCTCAGCTGTTCCCTGTGTCACTTATCTTCATTTTGGTTTAGCCAGACATCCCTCATAAGCGTTTGGCAGGGTTTTGCCTATTTGCAGAGTTGTACTTAGTTGCTTCTTAGTTATCTTCCAAATTCTGTCTCTTGGCTGGCTCACAGCTCTGTATTCTTTTTGTTTGTAACATTAGTCACTGATGCAAAATGCTTGTACATTTTGTGGTCATGCTATCACAGTGTTACACAATATTAATATGCCGTTGTTGGTTGTACATTTCACTGTACTTAAGTTTAAGGGACTTTTATGATTTTTTCCCTGCTTAATACACTTACAATATATAGCAGTACTAGATATCTTTTTTTAATAATTATTTTTACACATATCTGGTAGAGCACATGCCCTTCTGCTGTCTGGATTTAGTGTGTAGATTATCCCATTGCTAATTTTTAAGCAGGACTTGCTTTTCCTGGAGCTAATGTGAATCTGAGTGAATCTCCTGTCTGAGCATTTGTAGATGATCGTATGGGCTATTCTTTTATGGTGTTCTTGTCCTGCATTGGATTCTTTTTTCCCCAGTCTTCTGGGGACAATTAGTTCCTCTCTTCTCTTTTATTCTCAGATCTTTATCTGAAATACTATCACAATAAGACTGAGGTACTCACACCTGGTATGTAGGCTCAATCAGGTTCAATTCCATTCCTAAATAATTTCCATGAGTTATCCACTGAAGCAGAATGTGTGTATCAGAGACACAGGCAGCCTCTGCTTTAACTTTTGCCATTTTCTCCATTATTAGGGTCACTTTTTCTCTCCTTCAGTAATCTTTCTTATTTCTTACAAGTGTTTTAAAAACAAACAAAAAAACCCAAACCAGATATTCCAGCAAGCTTCATGAGCACTCCTGCTTTATCCTGGTCGTTGAGCTGTCTGATGCTCTCCACTGCACCATTTCTGCGCTATTTCAGATGTCAAGCAGACAGTATTTCCCACATAAAAGAATTACTTTGAAGAGAGTTAAAAGGTAATGAATGTAGAAATCCATTACAAAGAGGTTTTTCTTTAGTAAACCTTTGGCACTGGAGGCTTGAAAGATGGCAGTATGTGCTTTGTAGAGTGTTAATGCCAGAAAAGTACTGAGAATTCCTTCACATGCCCTGCAGATAGACCAGGTTATATTCTTGGCCTATTCCAATCTCAGCTATGAAAGAAAGACCTCAAAATGAGATTTGAGTTCTAATGTTGATTTAACAGATGATTCACTTTAGAGATGGTACAAATGAAAGCCCTACTAAAGCATTAGTAGATGTAGCTGTCAATAATCTCTTTTTGTCTTTGCTGATGTTTTTGTAGTTTCACATGTGATAAGAATTTAGACCAGAAGCATCTGAAATATTTTGTGATATTACTCACAAGGTGAAACTTCTGCTTTGTGGTTGAATCCCCTAACATGAACCTGTATTTAAGTATTAAACTTCTGAATCATCATCTGATGAAACGAAGTTCACCCTGTAGCTAATGTTGAGCATGCTAGCAGTCTGTCCTATGGTAGGTACCCATAATGCTTCAGTGAAGGCATGTGCTTACACGCTTTAAAGCATATGGAAATATTTGCTAAGAACCACAGTGCCAGTGACATGGATGCGTGTGATCAAAACTCCAGTCCTGACTTCCTCTTGTGCTTGGTAACCACTAGATTTTGTCCAATACATACAGGATAAAAACTCTCCACATGGAAGCCACTGGGAGTTTTCCTGTCCAATCTCATGGAATCAAGAATTCAGCCACAATATTTCATAAAACAAGAAAAGGGAATATATTTATGGTTTTATTATTATCTCTAATAAGAAAATAAGGACAAAGAGGAGAAAATATGTGGTCTAGTGTCTGTTGTACTCCCCCCCCTTCCCCCATCTCCCCCATTAATTTCTCACGTACTGACAGGTTTTCTCTATTATGACACTTGTCAGAATTTATTATCCATGTTGGGCTTATTTTTTATGCTGTTGAGCTGAATGCTTACAAGCCCAGAAACATTTGTGCTTTTACAGATCACAACCAGTCTAATATCAGGTAAGTAACTGCATCAAGAAGAAAAATTGGATCCTGGATTTCCAAGAAATAGTGTAATAGGAGTAAGAGAAACTCCTGAGAAAATTTGGGATCTTAAGAAAATACACTAACAGAAATAAATAATAAAAAATACAAAGGCTTGATGTATTGTTTTGGTTCCACTGAATGTGAATTCTGTAGCTTAGAGGAAATGAGCTCTGAAACCAGAAGAAGAAAAGGTGACAGAATGACCTAACAATGTGTTGTGGTTTAACCTGGCAGGCAGCTAAACCACACACAGCTGCTTGCTCACTCACCCCCACCAGTGGGATGTGGAAAGGGATTGGGAAAAAAGTAAAAATCCATGGGTTGAGATAAAGACAACTTAATAGGACAGAAAAGGAAGGGATAACACCACCACCATAAAAAAAAAAGTAATGCACAATGCAATTGCTCACCACCTGCTGACCAACGGCAAGCAGTGGCCCCCAGCCAGCCTTCCCCCTAGATTATATGCTAAGCATGATGTCATATAGTATGGAATATCCCTTTGGCCAGTTTGGGTCAGCTGTCCTGGCTGTGTCTCATCCTAGCTTCTTGTGCGCCCCAGTCTGCTGGCTGGTGGGGTAGTGTGAGAAGCCTAGGTCCTTCACTTGGCGTAAACACTGCTTAGCAACAACTAATAACTGGATAACAACTAGTTATGAACATGATTTATTGTGAGGGTTGTGAGACACTGGACCAGGTTGCCCAGAGAAGCTGTGGATGCCCCGTCCCTGGGAGCGTTCAGGCCAGGCTGGACGGGGCTTTCAGCAACCTGGTCTAGTGGGAGGTATCCTTGCCCATGGCGGGGGGGGGGGGGGGGGGGGGGGGGGGAGGGGGGAGGAACTGGATGATCTTTAAGGTTCCTTCCAACCCAAACCATTCTGTGATTCTGTGATTATTCTTATCCTAAATCCAAAACACAGCACTACACCAGCTACTAGGAAGAAAATTATCTCAGCCAAAACCAGGACACAACAACAACAATTTAGGATTAGTATAGATAATAACAACTTGTATGCATCTCAATGTACAACCAGAACCTTTATACTATGAAGAAACTCGTCACGATCATGCATACAAAGAGCAACGCTGCTGTCATTCCTACTGGAAGTATAATTTGCAAAGCTATCGATGATAGTTTCTCTAAGACTAGCCAGAGGCCAATTATCCTAGTGGAATGTTAAAAGCAAATCTATCTTCTTGCTCTGTGATTGCAAGAGAACTGTTAAGGGTGAGATCAGTGGAAGTGACCTGAAAAGGCTAGCAAAGGTGATACTGGAGAATTTAGCAATAAAGAAATTTCCTAATTCTGAAGAAGAAAATGTAAAAACAGAGCAGACTGTGAATATTCTAACATTTTTAAAGGGCAAACGTAAGAAAACTGCTCCTGTTTCTTTTGTATGGAAGAGTTATAGGCCTGTGTGCAAAAAAGTTAGGTCATTGATGATGTGTCCCAGATGCTAACCAAGAATCAGCAGCCTAATTCTGGTGTACTTGACACTTAATCGGTAATTGGTTTACACTGTGCAGCATGGCTAGTGCTGCTTTTTTGTTGGTTTTGGTAAAATCCACTTGTTATTGTTTGTAGTTCCTTCGGGATGACTAGACATCTTTGATACTTACCAAATATATTAGATGGAGGCAAACAAGGAACAGTAAAAATCATGTAATTGTGGAGCTATTTCTGCAGCTCCTCTAATACCTTGACCCAAACACTTGTTCAAGGACATTGGGGTATACTTGAGGACTTCCCTGTCAAAAGCAAGAAGGTTTCTTGACTTGAGAGATGATAACTTGTTGTGCAGAAAAACAAAACACCTCAGCATGGAACAGAGGGCTAGGCTTGCTTGTGGTTGTCATGCTTCTTATCATGAACAACTCATGAGCAGTTTAAAGTGAACAGAAAGCTTTTTTTGAGAAAGCTAACAAAGCTTCTTTGTAAATGAAGATCAAATACAACTGTATTTTGCTGGTAGAATTTACAGTACACTGAATGATGCTCTATCTCATGTGATTTTTTTTAACTTGTAGTCTTCCATATATAGCATACTCTTCCAGTGTCATAGATCTACAGACACTAAAGCTGATTTAAAAAAATAAAATCAAATAAGTAAGTTTGTTTGCAGTTTTTGCAAGATTTTCCTAAACTCTGTTTATGGTTTCACGTTAATTAAGAATCTGCATACATGTCATGGGGTTTTCTGATAGGGTGTATACAGGATAATGCAGAAAATATTTTAGTGGTCTAATATATCTTTATTTAACTTTTTATTTATTGACTCATTCATGTTTTTTAGGATCATCAGCTGTGAGATTAGGTAACAAAGTTGTGAAAAGTCAAAACATTTCATATTATATCAGTATAGCGTATATCTGAGAGTGGCTGATGATGTATATAAATGAAGAAAAGGTTTCTCTAAAACAGATTTAGTTCTAAATTTGTGCAAGATCAGGCTTGGATTATTTTTTGTTATTTGAGTGGTTTTTCTGTGTTCTGAACAGTTTCTTTCAGAATCAGTATTTCTTTATCTATGACAGTAATTAATCATTGTTATAAAATCAAAAGGTTTTCAGATTAGCATTTTCCTAAATTTAGCAGATATGAAATCATTAATTACTCCTAAGCTGATTAAAAGCCTTGAAAATTATTTCGATGAGAGTTCCAATTTTGAAGAGCTGCTTAAAAATAAAAATTCCTACATTACTTTTGTACTGACTTCATAGATTTGCCAGGATAAATATTGTAACTTCTTCAAGCCTGCTTCAAAGGACAGTCCAATGCCTATGCTATCGTCTGTTTACTTAAGTATCATGCAAACAGAAACATTATTATCTGATCAAATGCAAAACTTTGTTCTGTTTCAGTGAAAGCTGCTGAATTGTTAGATTTCTGATATCTTCAGTGGAGGCTCACAAGACTGACAGAAAACATATTTCCAAATTCTTGGTTAGTCATCAACTAGTAAGTAGCTTCTCATATTTTCATAGTTTTCATTCACCTTCAATGAAGTGTTTGGGTTGTCGTAGGTGAATAACACTTTAAAATCACCTCACCATTATTTTCCCTGCCTTTTCTATACAAGCATTTGTCTGGTGCTCCTTTAAAGACTAGCAATCTAGTACTAGTGTCTAGCTATGAAGTACTAGAGTTGGTAAATCCAGTTAAATGGTGCCTGAAGATCTAGATTCTTTTTTTATCCACCTGAATGATTTTCAGATTATCTGATTTTTCTTATTTTTTACATACTTTGTTCTTCATACCAATATTGTCTTTATTTTTTTAAAATCCTTTAGGAAAATTGTAAGCCACACATTTAAAGTGGATGCTCTTGTGGTTTTGCTGTACCTGTGGTCTGGCATAATAATCTTTCTTGTTCTTTTTCTGTGTTTCTAAAACTAAGGAAGAAATCTGGGCTGATGGGATAGCGAGAAGTTTAAGATTTGAAGTGGGAAATTTATAGGTAAAAACCCAAACTATGAAACTGCAAAATTAAGAAGCTAACTGTAACATTTGAACGGTACTTACAAATTTTGCTCAGAAAACAGACTTAACCTTTTAAAAATTATGCTGGTGGAAATTAGAGAATTGATGCAAGCTCTAGGTCACTTCTAATGAAACATAGTGATTTGGGTTTTTTCCCAAAAAATATATTAATGTTATTTTTAACTTTCAGTCAAAAATAAAAAAAATAAATAAATACGTATTTGCCTTACCTTAGTCTGAGTTGCAATATTTGAACTGATCTCAAAAACATGTATTTGGATCTGTTTACAAAATATTCTTCTGTTCTTAAACAATCATAGTCCACAAAAACTAGCAATGCTTATCTATTTATTTATTTATTTATTTGCTATTTGATTACATAGAAATTACAATTTTAGTGGTGGAAATATTTTCCAATTAGTCAGTCCAATAATATAATCTAAATGCACCACCTAGCAATACAAAAAATAAAGATTTATTTCTCTGTAGGGAGTAAGTGCCAAGATTATTTATTTTAGAATTTGATAGCTCAGCTTAAAGAAAGTGAGAATTCTGTCCTCATTTTTAATACTGTTTTATTAATTTAAACCTAACAAAAACAGATCTTAATTGAATTGGCAGGAAAGATGGTGAAATGAAATTCAAATGTTTCAGTGAGTTCTCATAGAAGAAGGCAATATCTAACCTGAAGCTGGAAAGCAAAATTGAGCTTAAACTCAGTGAAAAAGGAAACAGGAATCAAGTATTAAAAAACAAAGAAATAAAAATGAAGATTTTATCATTATGGGCTATCTTAAGCCAGGGTGAGAGTAGCTGTAGAAATTTGTTAATTGTGGATGTTTGGGATTTTCTATCCCTCTAAGTCTGTAAATGCACTCTGAATGTATAGGTTCATAAACCTAAAATATTTTTTCTACAAGTTAATAAAAGTGACAGGTGCAGAAATTACTACATTAGAATGCACATCTGTGTCAGTCAAAAAGTTAGGCAAAATGATTACATGCCTTGTCTTCAGACACATAGAAGAAGGGAACATATTCAGTCATACACCTGCTCATAGCCTGAGAAAGTTAACAGAAATCATGAGTGGATTTTGGGTTTTTTTGTTGGTACTACATCTAAGTGACTGCCGTGTGCTTTGTGTCAGTACACTGACACATGTACATTTGAGTTAGAGGGGAAGGATATTTTAAACAGAGGAATGCTACAGGTGGTTTTTTCAATGTCATTGAATGTAGCGATTTCTATTTTCAACACTTTGCTGAAAAATTTTACTTTTCTTCTGTATTTTCTTTTATCATATTAACATAAAAGCAAAAAAGCTCGTAGAGGGAACAAAGCCAGGTTTTTATCCGCTGTCCTAAAAAAGCACGAGAGTGATTGATATCACTGAGCCAGAGTTAATACATTACTGCTTGAGTGGTGTGACACTGTGCATGGTATCACTGAGTAGGTGAAAGTGTAACATGGAGAGGTGGAATGAAGGCATTCATTTATGAAGGACTCATCAGATCACACACTAACAAATTCATGATCTTTTTGATGACCATTACAATGGTGTACATCTTCAAAGCCTTTGAAGAGCTTTAGCTGTGCAGCTGCCTTTTATGTCTGCAGGAAACATGCTTTGCAAAGATAAGATTTAGCTGGCTGACTTTCACATACTTTGTTACTGAGCAAATGTGACATTCATCACTTTTATTATGGCATGTTATACATTCTGAAAGTATGTTTAAGCGAGTAGTAGATTCATTAAGTAATGAAGCAAATGATGAGTTATCAGTGTAATGTTTCATATTGTCTTAGCCGTTTCATTTTAATTTATAGTTTTACATAATATAATTCCCTGAACACTTAAGAACAGTTTTGAAATATCTCATTGCTACTACTATTTTATCCTTGGTTCATATTTCATTGTACTCAGAAGAAAGGAAGAAAATTTGGTTTGGGGAGCTTGGATCACTAGTTACAAAGGGAACAAAACTACTTCCATCTGATTTTGTGTTAAAATTTCTATTACAATTATTACTTTCAGGACTGAATTCTATGGACTTGATACTGTCCAGTGAACTGACAGCGGGTTGTATTTGCTCAGTAAATACCCATTATGTGCTTTCAGGAAAGAAAAAAAAAAAATAATCCCATCACTCACAAATATTTGTTGTTTTAGTAAAAACACTCTTGCACGTAAGTAGAACATTACACTGACAATAAGTAGCGTGTTGTACTAAAATATGAGAGATTAAACCATCAGTGGTACTACAGCAGGACTTGATGCTCCTAAGCTTAGTGAAAAAGTAGCTGTTGGCACCATTCAGTTATTTTAATTTGAAGGCAAAATGGGCCATGGAAGAAATGAAGACACATTTTTGTAGTGTTGGTTTCTAATATCATCAGAAGAGTTATGGGGTTTCATAACTTTTGTTTGAAGAACTTCCACTGACCAGGAAGGATGAGTTGGTCTGCATGCAGCTATACTGGCTTTATGGTACAGTAAGACTTCCCAGCAGCAGGGAATCATCATCTTCTGATCCAGGACAGTTTAAGATTCTCTAAAATGTATTGACATGAACTGGGGTGTAGCCCAGCTGCTCTGCTGCATCCTGAAGAAATGTAAACAGTCTAAACCGCAAGATGCATTTAAAAAATGCATGGGTGAATTATGAGTAGGTGGAAGCACTTGTAACATGGGGTTTCAGTTAAATTTGTCACAGGAGTGTAATAGAGCACTAGATTAGGAACTGGCAGCTTGTTGTATGTTGAAACAAACAAGGTGAAAGGTCCTGCCTAGAAGTGAGTATGTATCTTTAAAAATGCAGTAGCTTCACAGAAGCATGGTATGCTAAGACTTAATTGACTGATACATGTAACAGTGACAGGAGACAAGTCCTACCCAGATGGCAAACCCAGTCAGCTTTAAAGTAATGCAGGCAGAGGGGACTTGCTGTTTTGTTTCTGATAATACGTTGCAGGATCCAGGCGCAGTCCAAACCCGATGAGTTGATTTTACAAAATATATTCAGCAAATGAGGTTATGAAGAAAAGTAGCTAGTAGAAATTATTTCAACTTTGACAAAATACACACAGCTAACCACTTTTTCCAGTCTGTTAAAAAATGAGGAGTCTTAAAGAACATAGTTTCTCATCACCATTTGGACTCAATGCTCTGCTTTTTGGTTATCACCTCTTCTGTGGAAGTGGTAGATAGCATCTCTTATGCTTGCAGCCTATTAAGTTTTACCACTTTTCCTAAAATACATACTGAGAAATAATTAAGCACAAATTTGGATTTTGCCCTATAACCATTTATAAAAGAACTGGGAAAGATGCTAATTTATATCATTTATAAACCTATAGATATAAAAACCTACACAATGAAATTAACTTTCACTATTTCTAAATAACTAAAAAAAAAAAATCAAATGCCATCGAATTTCCCAGTTGTAAGGTGTGCTATTCAGGTACTGCAAACTTTAGATTTCATGACTAGGGCAAGCTGTTTAGATTAAGGGTTGGCTTGTTTGTTCAGTGCTGTTTTCTTATTTTTAATTAAGAAGAAAAAAATAAAAGCTTTGTATTTAGAAAGACACTTCCATGCTCCGAGTGTAACATTTTCTGTAGAAATCTAATGTGAAAGGAGTGTTTGAATGGTAAATTACAATGATAAATGCTACAGTGTATTCCTACTGTTGACATATTATTCCTTTTTCCTTTAGAATGACTTGTATCTAGACTGAAATATCTTGAATCAGGTTATATAATTCTAAATAGATGTAAAAGGAAAGGAATTTGAGGTAGACATGCTTTGAGAACTAGGGAAGATTTTCATTGCAATATGAAGACAAACTCTGTGGGTGATTAATATTCAGCGAGGCTGATGAACATTTAATTCTACTAATTTAGGTAACAGAGCATCTCATTTTCCTCTGCACTCACAGTACAAATGCTATTTTCATCTCTATGGTGGTTCATATCAGCTAATTCCTGCAGAATTACAGTTGCTGACAGTGGAAAAAATGTTGTCTTTGCTCTTACAAGTACTCTTTGAAGACTACAGAGCAACACTGGCACAGACTGTTAATAATAATAGAAATTACTTTTCTGAAAGTAACTTATCTCCTCCTAACACACCTTATATTTTTGTCTGCTGTAATTTCCTTTTTTGTGGCCCTTTCTGGAAATACAAAGAAAGCTATCGTAAGCGTAGAGTGCAGGACTCATTAAAAGCTCTTTGAACACTGTGCAGAGGATGTGCTGGAAAAAACATACAGAATTAATATTGATTTGTAATGTGTTTTGGGAGTGAGAGAATGATGCATTTCAGAAGAAGTTTTGCCTTTGATTATTTAAAATATTCCTTCTGTTTTTACTAACATAATATCTGTCTAGAACTGTGTATTCCTATAGGCTGTGATGAATCCTCTATAATTTTAAATTGTTAGAAATGGATTAGCAGGAATCTGTGTGCTTATTAAAGGGTATAATTATAGTGTCTTTTCAGTAAGTGGGCAGCAAGCAATTTTGTTTAGTTTTTTGTTTTATTTTTGTTTTTTGGTGGGTTTATTTCCCCTGTGAGATTAAAAATTTAATGCCTCTTAGAATGTATACTCATGAGAAGAGGAACGCAAAGTTTTTTTCTGCACTTTGTTGTTGTGTGGTGTTTTGGGGTTTCTGTGTGTGTCTAAAAATCTCAGGTAAGTGTGTCTGAAATCTAGATAAAATAAGTCTATTCTTTTTGTGTGTGCCAGAAGTACACAGCAGGACTGAGCAAATTTCAACAATCAGAGAAATTACAGCAGTTAGTAAAATAGAGCAGCAAAGCAGGTGAATAAGGTACACAGCAGCAGCAATGTAAGTTCTGTGCTGAGCGCTGGATCAAGCTGGACAGGGGGTTCCTGGAGCCAGGGAAGCCTGAGTGAGAGCCCCACCAGCAGCCGCAGCTCTGGCAAGCGAGGCTGGCATGGCTTGGGTGCTGCCAGGAGCAGCCATGGCAGGCTTCAACGGCCCTGGGGAGCACTGGCGTGGAGGAGCGTGGTGGGCAGCCAGGGTCTGGCATGACAGTTTCCCCAGGAGGGGTGTGCAGGGAGGGCCCTGCACCCTGCGTATAGGTCCACAGCTCAGCGAAGTAGGTGCTCTAGGTCTCTATCATAACAGCAGGCACACTTCTTGGAGTTTAAGCCAGTGTTTCTGCAAAGGAAGCCCTGTGATATCCGATACTTCCACCCAGCTGGAACCAGTAAGAAAGTAGACTTTGGTACAGGCAGTAAGTTACAAGTGCCCAGACCTTTCTCCTGCAGAAAAAGTAAGCACCTGCAGGTTGATGATCTGTTATGACAAGTGATCGAGCTGCAGGAAACAGTTAAAAGACTGTGCAGTATTGGAGGGACTGAGAAAGAGATAGACAGGTGGTTTCAGAGCCATGCTTCTGTGGCAGACATGACAGAGGATGAGGCATCTTGGTACCTAGTAACCCACAAAAGTAGGACTCCGCTTCAGTCTCCACCCTTTGGCATCACAACCAAAACCAGAAATTAAGCTTTAACAGCTATAGACCCCCATAAGCAAGGTCTGCGAGGAGAAACTACACTGCAGCACTAGGTTAAAAAAAAAAACAAAACAAAAAAAACCCACCAAAAAAGTTAAGTGCTTGTTCAAGAGTGACAGTCTGTTAAGAGGCACTGAGGCACCCATCTGCTGGCCTGACAGGGAGTCACATGAGGTGTGCTGCCTTCTGGATGCCAAGGAGAGGTTGCCAAGACTCGGCCACAACTTGTCAAGAGCACAGACTGCTGGTCTTTCACATGGTCATGAATGACACCACAAGTCAGAACCTGGTCAGAATCAAGGAAGGTTATATAGCCCTGGGTGTGCAAGTGAAAAATTTTGGTGCCCAAGTGATTTTTTCTTTTGTTTTACCAGTAAGAGGAAAGGGTGCAGCCAGAAATAGACATATAATGCACACCAGCTTCTGGCTTTGTGTCTGCTGCCATCATGAGTGGTTTGGCTTCTATGACAATGGGACATTCTTTGACTGTTAGGGAGGGATGGGATCCATCTGTCTAGAAGAAGTACATGAATCTTTGGCAGCAGGCTGGCTAGCTTGGTGAGGCAGGCTTTAAACTGAAGCATTTGGTGGGAAGGGTCTAAAGTGGCAGTGCTCACACCGTTGCATCCTACTGGCTAGGCCAACTAGAGCAACGATATATGTTCCTTAGCCACCGCCTAACATGAAAACCAGAAGTCCAGACACCTCAAGGGTATGTGTGGCTATGGTGGATCCTCCTGCACCCCTCCTGGGGAGACTGCATGCTCTAATAACTCTCTAAATTGCCAGTACACCAACACATGCAGCACAGGGAATAAACAGGAAGAATTACAGATCTGTGTGTGGTCACAGGGCCATGATCTTATGCCAATTACAGAGACATAGTGGGATAGCTCATGTGACTGCAATGCTGTCACGGATGGCTACATACTTTTCAGGAAAGGTGGGCCAGCAAGGAGAGGTGGTGGAGTTGCTCTTTATGTGAGGGAGCAACGGGAATGTATCGAGCTCTTCCTAGAGGTAGATGCAGAACAAGTCGAGAGCTTATGGATAAAGATTAAGGGGCAGGCCAACATGGGGGATACAGCTGTGAGTGTCTTCTACAGGCCACCCGACCAGGAAGAGGAAGTCAATGAGGCCTTCTACAGACAGCTGGATGACCACTCACAATCACAGGCCCTGGTTCTCATGGGAGAACTTCAACCTCCCTGATACCTGTGGGAAAGATAACAGCTAGGCACATGCAGACCAGGAGGTTCCTGCAGCATTCCTAATAACTTCTTGACACAGGCAGTGGAGGAGCCAATGAGGCAAGGTGTGCTGCTAGACCTTGTACTAACAAACAAAGAAGGACTGGTTGGGGATATTAAGGTTGGGGGCAGCCTTGGCTGCAGCAGCCATGAGATAGTGGAGTTTAGGTTCCTGCATGGAAGAAGCAGGACAATTAAGTTGGACTGCAACACTGGACCTCAGGAGAGCTGACTTTGGCCTTTTCAAGGACCTGCCTGGAGGAATTCCGTGAGATAGGGCTCTGGCAGGTAAAGGGGTACAAAAGAGCTGTCTAATATTCAAGCATCGCTTTCTCCAGGCTCAAGACAGGTGCATCCCTATGAGTAAGGAATCAAGCAAAGGGAGCAGGAGACCTGCATGGATGAGCAAGCATGGATGGTTTGCTTCTGGCAAACCTCAAACAAAAGAAGGAAGTTTACAGAATGTGGGAAAAGAATAGGCCACTTGGGAGAAATACAGGAACCTTGTCAGAACATGCAGGGATGTGACAAGGGAGGCTAAAGTCCTTTTGAAATTAAGTCTGGTGAGGGATGTCAAGGACAACAGGAAGGGCTTCTTCAAGTGCATCAATAGGAAAAGGAAGACTAGGGAAAGTGTGGGCCCACTGCTGAATGAGGTGGGTGCCCTGGTGGTGAAGGACACAGAGAAGGCAGAGTTCCTGAATACCTTCTTTTCTTTGGTCTTTTACTCCCAAGGGTGGCCTTCCAGAGAGGAAGTCTGGAGAAAGGAAGACTTTCCCTTGGTTGAGGAGGATTGGGTTAGAGATCGCTTTAGCAAACTAGACACCCACAAATCCATGAGCCTCAATGGGATGCACTCCTGAGTGCTGAGGGAACTGGCAGATGTTATTGCCAAGCCACTCTCCATCATCTTTGAAAGGTCACGGAGAACAGGAGTGGTGCCTGAGGGCTGGAGGAAAGCCCTTGTCACTCCAGTCTTCAAAAAGGGCAAGAAGGAGGACCCAGGAACCTACATGCCAATCAGCTTCACCTCTGTCCCTGGAAAGGTGATGGTACAGCTCATCCTGGAGGTCATCTCAAGGCGTGTGGAGGAAACAAAAAAGGTTATCGGGAGTAGTCAACATGAGTTCACCAAGGGGAAATCATGCCTGCCCAAAGTGATAGCCTTCTACAATGGAATGACTGGCTGGGTAGACAAAGGGAGAGCGGTGGATGTTTCCTACCTTGGCCTCAGCAAGGCATTCTACCTGTCTCCCATAACATGCTCATAAGTAAGCTCAGAGACTATGGGTTAGGTGAGAGGACAGTGAGGTGGATTGAGAACTGGCTGAATGGGGCAGAGCTCAGAGGGTTGTGATCAGTGGCACAGAGTCTAGCTGGAGGCCTGTAGCTAGCGGTGGTCCCCAGGGGCCAGTACTGGATCCAGTCTTGTTCAGCTTCTTGAGTGTGTGGCCAGCAGGTCGAGGCATATTATCCTCCCCTCTGCACTGCCCTGATGAGGCTATATCTGGAGTGCTGTTTCCAGTTCTGGGCTCCCCAGTTCAGGAGAGACAGGGAACTGCTGGAGAGGGCCCAGCAGAGGGCTACGGAGATGATGAGGGGACTGGAACATCTCTCTTATGGGGAAAGGCTGAGAGAGCTGGGCCTGTCTAGCCTGGAGAGAGAAGGCTCAGATGGGATCTTATGAATGCATACAAGTACCTTAAGGGTGAGAGTCCAGAGGATGGGGCCAGGCCCTTGTCAGTGGTGCCCAGTGACAGGGCACGGGGCAACAGTCACATACTGAGACACAGGAAGTTCCATCTGAATAGGAGGGAGAACTTCTTTACTTTGGGGGTGACAGAGCACTGGACCAGGCTGCCCAGAGAGGTTGTGGAGTAAACCCACCTGGACATGACTCTGTGAGCCCTGCTGTAGGTGAACCTACCTGCTTTAGCAGGGGGATTGACTAGATGATCTCTAGGGGTCCCTTCCAACCCCAGCCATACTGTGTTTCTGTGATTCTGTAAATACCTGTTAGTGTAGGGGTTTTCTTAAGTTTCTAAGAAATGTCTGTCCATTTTGCTCCCAATTTCCCCTAATAACCAAGGAAACATTTAAAAAAAAAAAATTTACAAGATGAAATTTAGTTTATTACCCCAGAGCTTAAGTCAGTATATCTTTTATTATGTACTTCCTTTTTCATGCTTTGTCTGGCCCCATGAGTCTTTGTGTTCTGGGCAGAATTTAACAGAATTTCAGGCAAAGAGGGGCCATGATTTTCCCTCCTGGCACAAGGTATGACAGCAGATCCACGGCTGGGTCTCTTGGGACATCAAGAGGACTCAGCTGAGAAGAATGTAACCTAGTCAGGTTGCTCTTGTTTTTAACTGACTGCTCAAATCACTGACCTACTATTGAATATGGACTTTACCACCATCATATCTTAAAAATGTAGGTGGTGGTTTCTGTTTTTTTTCTGTGCAGCTTGGTCTGATGGATCTGCTTAGATTGAAGCACATTTTAATCCATTAACTTATTTTAATATTTTCCTACTTTTTTGTCAGAATGGAGCAGGAAGAGTGAGAGAGCAAGAGTTTGCTGAATTTTTGTTGATGTTTATTGCTCCTAAAGGAGTACATAGCACAAGGAATGATAGTAAAATTCTGTAACTTTCTAAGGCTTTCCATGCCATTTTTGCATAACCAGATGATAAGGATGAGGTGCACAGATGTATTTGCAGATTTTTTTTCATTATTAATTATGTGCAATCTTTCATGATTAACTTATTTAGAAACATTTAAGTATCCCTTGGTGGACTCCTGAATTGTACCTAGCTACCACAATTGCTGAAAATATTTTTGAGAGATTGTTTCAGAATACTTGTTGTGATATGTGCATAACTTTTATCTAAATGTGAAAAGAAAATAATTTATTTTTAGTCATATACATATACATATTAAAGCTGTTATGTTTTCATAAAGTAAATTGGCACCAGCCAATTTTTAAATACTGGCTGTGGATTTGAATAAATAATCTGCCTTTGCTCTGTGGACAGCAATTACAGCATGTGTCTAGTGTACTTGCTTTTATGATTTAGAATGTGAAGCACTCTGGTTCTCAGACAGTGAGTTTTCTATTACAGGACAGAGAAAGAATGGGTAGAAGTACCAGGACTGAATCATTATGTTGGTATGCTTTTTAGTTACAGATGTCTACCTCATGCAAAATTTTTTTAAAGAGATGAGATTTCCTAAGAGAGACTCAATCCAGGTTGCATGTATACACCTTTGTGTGTGAAGTTACCCTAACCAGAGTCTTCTTGGACAGTTCATTCTCGTCTTGGACAGATCATTGGATATCTGCTTTTCTTCAGAGTCCAGATTCTTTTTCACTGCAGAGATTGCCTTTTGAAGGCAACATACAGTTTTAAGGCCATGACCTAATTTCAAACATACTATATTTTCATTAGCCCTCTACACTTAGTTTCTTGCAAATTCATGTTAGACTTGCTTTTTTCCCCTTTTCTTAGTAGTATGCTTTAAAAGATACTCTATGGTAATATGTTGACCCCAAGCAGTAGGACTTGAGATAGTCACAAATGTGATTACTTGGCTCTTTGACACTATTTATCATGTATTATTTTAAAAAGATTGCCAGGTAAAGTCAGTGGTCCTTCTACTTTTTCTTCTACAAGTTGTGCAAGGCAAGCAACCCACTCTGCTTGCATGTCTTTGCTCTGTATGAAATGCTTCAACATGCTTCCATTTTTGCTACTAGCCAAAATGCAAACATGGGTTTTGAAGACTGGGATCTGTACTACCTTACTCTTGTTTGGACATTTATTCCAAAGCAAACCAGAGTATAGCTGTACTAAATTAGAATAGTAGCCTTTTGTATTCCATTGGAACAGATGTAGCTCATGTAATAAAGTGCTGTGTGGTGTTGAGCCATTCAGTGAAATACCAACGTGCTTCCCAGCTGATGAGCCCCTGTTTTGACTCCCAGAAGCAGAAAGTGATTTATATAAGCTGTCAGAGTATTAACATCAGTAATGGTTTCTTCCCCAGTGCTCTGAAAATTAAGTTGCTTGGCTTTTGAATATAAAATACAATGAAGTAGGAACTGTATTGAACAGCAGTATGATTTTTTAGGTAATGAAAATGGTCTATCAGCAGGTAACAGCTCGAGAGCACATTCCCCCAAAACCATTTTAGTGGGTTTATTAATGTTTTTTTTTCCTAGCCAGCATTATGCCTTTATAATTTAGTTTTACCTCAGTTATGTACATGTTCATCATCAAGAGGTAGTTCAATCTGTCTTTGTGTTCTTTCCAAAAAGAGAACATAGTTTCTCCCCCCACCCCTACCCCAAGTTATTCACAGTTACACTAATTGAGTTCGTTGCCTGTTTTTGTCTGGAAGATGCTAAAATAGTAGCAGTGGAAATTGCTCAGGACCTTCATCAACATCATACTCTTACAGTATTAAACAGTCCACATTGATGGAAATAGAAATTTTGTATGTAAGGAAGAAAAGTACATTTCTTACACCACCAGCTTCATTTTTACCATATACTCAAACTATAACTTCTTTCCATGTAATTCAGTGGTGAATTCAGACCTATTAGTTCATGGACATTGTAACCAAAAAGTTCACAAGCAGGTTCCTGCTTAATTTGGTTTCCTCAGTTTTAGTTTACTCAGTTAATTTTGAGACCCTGCATTTCTAAAATGTTTTGGGATCTGCCAATCTGAGGTTGATTACACAGATATGAAAGAATTCAGCACGGCGAATTCATTTATGGATGTACAGTTATTCAGATTATTTTTTCTGGAGAATATTCCTCATCTCTGGAATAAAGTTTATTTTCTAATGCTGTTTTCTGCCATAGAATTTTACTTGCGGAGAGTGCCTTGTCATATCAATACTTTCTTGTTTATAACTCTTCTCACCAAAAAATGGTTATTCTTATTCCCTACGCTGCCACTACAACGAAACTTACTGGTAGCAGTAGTTTTATTTCTCATTATATGTTTTTCTACTTTTCAGATGCTGCTATCTGAAAGCTAGTTTCCCAGTGTGTTAATTGAAGTATTTGTGTCAGTTGTTTATGAACAGCAAAAAAAGGGATTCTGGTCAAAGGAGAAAGCCTTGGCTTATTGTTCCTGTTGCTTGCCATGAATACTCTAAGGAAAATTTCCAGTCAACTTGTGAACGGGAACAGTGCCCACACAGCAGATGGCTATGAGCGTAAGCATACAGAAGACCATGTCCATGCATTAAATGTGTTTACTGAGGGCAGACTTCCCAAGCTAAAATTTCATGTATCTGTAACTTTTGTGCCAGTGATTGCGAGGATATGGTACTACTAGTCATCTTCTAAAGAAGCCTAACTTTGAGAAATAACATTTTTCTTATCTACATAAAAACCTTCCATAAAGATAAAACAGACTTTTTTTTTTTTCTTTTTGAAATTCTTACGTGGAAATTGTAAATAAGACCAAAAAGGAGTAAATTTATTATAATCTAAAATAAGATGATATATTACATAAAATTACATAGCTGTGCCCAAATTGTCATAGAGTTAATAAATTAAAGTGAGATTCATTTGTTCCCCAGTTATTATTTTTTTTCCTGTTGAAAGACTATTTTATAATCAGATTCTGTGATATTTCTCTGTATTGTTAGATTACTGCAGAGGAGCTTCCTTACATGCATACACTTGTAGAATGTCACCACTGGTTTGCTTTGTTAGTCTGTTTCTGTGTTGCTTCTTATGGGAGAGACTTTTATCATTCTCATTTATTTAAAATACAGTTGTGTCTGTTGATAAAACCAGCAAACAATTCCAGGGTAATATGTTTTAAATATTTGATCTTTAATTGTATTTTTATCAGCTACACATGCATGTGTAATTTAAAATATAGATATTAAATCTACATAGCAACCCTGATCAAGTGAAATAATCAATAAATGGTTTTAAAAACCTTAAGTAAAAGAAAAATTATGGAAACTGACTACAGTGTTCAAATGAGTACATCACATTATTATTTTAAAAATATGAGTAGAACTAGTGTCCCTATACATTAACCTACATGAAAAGTATAGCTAGGATGATTAACAGAAATTTATTATTGTATTATTACTGAGGTCCAAGCTATACTATCTGAATAACAGCATTATTGAAAGCATTATTAAATGATTTTTAGTCTTAAGAGCAGTGTAATAGAAAGACATAAGATTTTACAACATGATTTTTGCTTTTCAGCTCTTCTGTATTTTAGAGATTTTTTATCTTGGGCTGTTGCAATTTTAAAATATATATTTAAATACAGATTTTAATGTGTTTATTATTACTGCTCAAAAGATTAATACTGAAGGTCATAAACTTCTGCTTGATGTATTGAAGTCTGGAGAAAAAAGAATTGAAAATATGATGCTCATTTACTCCTTTGGGAAGAAGAGGTAGTTTCAGCTATTTTCTTATGTATTCTATATTGCTAGTCTTCAGTCTGCTGGTGAGAATGTCATCTTTGGCGAAAACAGAAATCTCATTGCTTCTTCAGGTGTTGTATTCTTTGCAAAATGGTGAAGTAGCAATACTGAGACTACAGGAAAACTTGGTTCTTGCCAGCAGATTACTTCATTGTATAAATGAAGGTAATGTGAGAGGCATTTTCTGAAAGCCTCATTCAAACCACAAACTGGTTTTGTTTTCGTTTAAAGAGTACATCTGCAAATACTCCACTGGGCAGAACATTTGATTAAAACTATTATGTTTTTTGAGACTGTTACAGAGATTCAGCAGAGATTGGTTGACTTCAGAAGGCAAGTCCCTAGGCATAAGGTACTGCCATCTGAGTAAAGATAGTGAAATCTTGTACCTAGATAACTTAGAGTAACTTAACGAATGCATTATTTTCTTTAAGACAGGTATTACCTTATTTGAACTTCAGTATTGAAAAACATGCTTATCGTTTGGCACCTTGAGAGGTAGGAGAGGTGTGATTTCAGGATACATAGCAGTTCCATTTTAGGCAGGTTATAGAACTAAAGATTTCTGACTTAAATTTCAAATTTCTTCCCTTCTCCTGCTTGCAGCACATATACATTGTGGACTGATTCTGGCCTCCTCTCCCCAACAGAAAATGCTTGTTCTGAAAGGGTCTTGCAAATGATGATTCTGTGTTCAGTTGCTCCATAGCAAGCACCATGCTCTGCATTTTTACATTTTAGGGTTTTGAAATTAACAGAAACAATAGCAAGGCTCTTCTCTCTTTTCTTTTTCTTTTTTTTTTTTTTTAATGTTAATGATTAACATCTGATTACATTATACAATGTGTAGACTGCATTAGAACATAATTATTTAACTTCAAATAAAACTTTATCAGTTTAGCAAGCTAGGTATATATTTGCTTGATTTTCATAAATTAGCCATACCTGCTTGTTTACTTTGTTACATTTACTCACAAATCTTTGTCTAAGTGGTGAATTGAAATATCTCTATTTAAGATGTTGGCAACATTCAACATTAATTTAATAAAATGAACAATGCTTAGTACTACAACTATTATAGCCTAAAGTAATTTGAATAATTGAATACCACTTTGTCTAGAGAAAACCATTTGTAGCAGCACTTGCTTTTCCAAAGGAAAGCAGAGTGAAAACTCGAAATGTTATGTTGATAAATGTTTTGTAAAACCTGCTAATCCCATTGCATATGTGTGGATAAGACATCTAGACACTGACATTCTCTTAACGTTATTTATAGCTGCAGCAAAAAGCAAATGGTAAGTGCACTCAAGTGCACAGAATGTTAAGTGCTTAAGACGGCAGCTTAAAAAGAGATCTATGTACTCAGAGGAGAAATAGCCTTTAGGGTGTTCACAGCAGGGAGAACCCCAGAGAGCAGATGAAAGCAGGTGTAGAAATGACAGAGTAATTCTTCTTTCCATTGAAGATGTCAAGAGTTTAGTTCAAGGGATTGCAGTTTCAATCTACTCATTTTTCAGTTTCCTTTCTTTGACTTCTGCTGTGATTAGAAAGGATTCTAATAAAATATTTACTTGGGAGAAGATGCAAATTAGGTCATCTGCCATAGTGACCTTGTAGATATGATAAAAACTTCACAGGAGAATACCCAACAAAGGGAAAAAAAACCCCAACCAAAACTAACTAAATTATAAACTATGGGGGTAAAAACACATTTCAAACCAGATAGAAACCTAGAACATTTGCCAAAACAACACACTTAAACTAGACCATGACATTTTGATGAAAGATTAGTAAATTGTATACAATATATGGAAAAGGAAGACATTTATATACCATATACAGTGATAAACAACTGTCACATTTATTTGCCTGAAGAAAACCAAGCTGAGTGACCTCAAGCTGAGTGGTGCAGTTGACGTGCCTGAGGGACAGCATGCCATCCAGATAGGCCTGGACAAGCAGGAGAAGTGGGCTCATGTGAACTTCATGAGGTTTAACAAAGCCAAGTGCAGGGTCCTGCACCTGGGTTGGAGCAGTCCTTGGTATCAATGCTGGCTCGGGAATGAAGGGATTAAGAGTAGACCTTCGGAGAAGAACTTGTGGGTACTAGTGGTTGAAAAGGTGGACATGAGCCATCAAGGTGTGCTCACAGCCCAGGAAGCCAACTGTATCCTGGGCTGCCATCAAAAGAAGTGTGACCAGCAGGTTGAGGAAGGTGATTCTGCCCCTCTGCTCCGTTCTCATGAAACCCTACCTGGAGTACTGTGTCCAGCTCTGAGGTCCCCAGCAGAAGACAGACATGAACCTGTGTGACTGGGTCCAGAGGAGGGTCACAAAAATGATCAGAGAGATGGAACAACTCTCCTATGGGGAAAGGCTGAGAGAATTGAGATTGTTCAGCCTGGAGAAGAGAAAGCTGTGGGGGACACCTTACTATGGCCTTTCAGTACTTGAAGGGGGCTTATAAGAAAGAAGGGAACATACCTTTTAGTAGGCCCTGTAGTGACAGGACAAGGGGTAATGGTTTTAAACTAAAAAAGGTAGATTCAGACTAGATATAAGGAAGAAGGTTTTTCACAGTGAGTGCGGTGAAACATGGGAACAGATTGCCCAGAGAGGTGGTAGATGTCCCATTCCTGGAAACATTCAAGGTCAGGTTGAATGGGGCTCTGAGCAACCTGATCTAGTCGAAGATGTCCCTGCTTATTGCAGGGGAGTTGAACTAGATGACCTTTAAAGGTCTCTTCCAACCCAAACCACTCCATGATTCTATTCTATGATAAAAATAATCTCTTATATTCCATCAGCTTCTTTAACCACTTCACTTTAATCACCATGTGGCTTAGAAATATAGCTTCATTTAATCCACTATTTCAGCTGCTGTGATGTGTCACACTGAAAAAACAAACATATCAGCCCGTAGTATATTCTCACTATTCTTTTGATTCAGAAGACTTACATTAGGGCCAGTTAGGGGGAATAAAGATAGGAAAACCTTCCAGTACAGCTCTCTTCTAAACACTTAAATGTGTTTAAATACACTTAACCTTATCTAAGTGAATTGCTCTGTGTGCACATGCAAGTTTTAACATAGTAATTAATCTACCAGTATTTACAGTAGTGAGCAAACAGAAATTCTTCCAGACACTCCTTTGAAAGATACTTTAAAACCATCATGTTCATTGTCTCACATTGGGTTTATTTTCAAAAATATGTGTGTAGATAATATTGATGTATGCATTTTTTATTAAGTTCACAATTAGTAGGAAACAACCCATATATATAGGAAAGCTGGTTTTCATGCTTTGGGAAAAGTCCATGTTCCCTGTAATGAAACTAAACCCTTAAGGTTAAAGCTTTTACTTTTCTTCTGCTGTCTAATTACAGTGTTATGGGAAATAACTTGATCTTGCTGCTGCATTATCTTTCCAGGGTTGCTTGTGTAAACATGTGTGTGATACTGCCGTATAGCTGTTTGTTATGGTTTAACTCCAGCCAGCAACTAAGCACCACACACCCATTCACTCACTCCCCCCAGGTGGGACCAGGGAGAGAACTGGAAAAGTAAAACTGAGAAAACTTGTAGGCTGCGATAAAGACAGTTTAATAGGCAAAGCAAAAGCTGCACATGCGAGCAAAGCAAAACAAAGAATTAATTCACTATCTTCCATTGGCAAGCAGGTGTTCAGCCATCTCCTGGAAAGCAGGGCTCCATTATGCATAACTATTACTTACGAAGACAAATGCTATTACTCTGAACATGATCTCCCTTCCTTCTTGTTCCCCGAGCTTTATACGCTGAGCATGACATCACATGGTAAGGAATATCCCTTTGGTTGGTTGGGATCAGCTGTCCTGGCTGTGTCCCCTCCCAGCTTCTTGTGCACCCCCAGCCTACTCGCTGGTGGTGTGGGGCGAGAAGCAGAAAAGGCCTTGGCTCTGTGTAAGCACTGCTCAGCTGTAATGAAAGCATCCATTTTTTTCATATTATCAACACTGTTTCCAGCACAAATCCAAAACATAGTCCCTCACTAGCTACTGTGAAGAAAATTATGCCAGCCAAAACCAGCACTCTGTTGTAAAGAAATGGTGAAGTTACTGGCCAGTGAATGAATGGTTCTTCCAATCAGGTGTAATAATCACATGTTCAAAGTGGCCCAGGATCCCAGCCTTTATTCTCATGTATGTTTGCTGTAAATTTGAGATCTTCTTTATTGTTGGCATCTCAGAGTTTTCCTACAACAGTCCTTTCAACAGTGGCAAAATCCCATTTCTGTCTGCTTTCTGCCACAATAACAAATGCCATAAACATTGCTGAAGAAGAAATTGCGTTTCCTAAGATTTCTGTCAATGGTTCCCTACATTGTATATTACAATAGCAAACACAGAATCATCATCGACACTGCAGGGACCAGGCAACTCAGCAGCAGGAGGAAGCTATAATTTTCTGTAAGGCAAGGAACAAAATTACCTACAGTTGTCAGGCTTATATCTTGCAAGTACAGCAAGAAGAGAGGAATGTGGTTCAGTTGGTTTTATTCTTGTATAATTTGTGTATAATGTAGAATAAAGTAAGCTGTAAGACTAGGTTGGTGGCATTAGGTTAAAAATTGGCCTCAATGATTTTGAAGGTCTTTTCAAACTGAAATGATTCTAATAGTTTGCTACAAATAGAAATAGTCTTGTACCAGAGCTTAATAAAATCAGTGAGAGTCTAATATTAAGCTTTGGATTTCCCTATTTACATAGATAATCAGATCTGAGTTTTCTATTTAATATACACCCAGAGAATAAGGCTGGTCAGTAAAAAAATCCTCACCTAAGCCAGTGGAGGAAGAGTACTTTCTACTTACAATGGCTTACAAGACAGCATGCAGTGCTGTAACAGTTTCTTGGGTGGGTTTTTTGTTTGTTTTTTAATATTATTATTATTTTTATATATTCTTACTGATGAAACATTGATGGTCATGCATATGCAGATGGTCTTGATAATTAGCCCAGTAATTTCTGAACTGCAGGTTTTGCCCTTGAGGAATTAGCAACAAGTCCTCTCTCTCCAGAAGTGACTTTGAGCATGCTCAGTGTGGTTGTAGCATAAAGTTTAAACATTGTATTAAAAGATTTCTGTGATATAAATAGGCAGAAGAATTATTGCTAAAGGCATGAGAAGCATCTACTGGTTTTGCTTACAACTGCCAGTTAGAAGTGCCTGACCTAGACAGAAGCCTTAAGAAGGCAAACAGTAACAGTTGGCAAATCCAACGAAAAAAGGGGAATTTTCATTTGAGCCTGTAAAAGAGGAAGGGCAAGTGGAAGAAAGAGAGGGAGACATCTTACTGTTTTTAAAGATAGAAAGTAGGAAAATATATGAGTGGTTATTGACTGGAAACAATGAAAAAATAAATGTAAATGGCTTCAAAAATTGCATTATTGCTTAACATCGCTCAAGAACCTACGTGGAAGAGAAGAACTGGGGTAAGAGAATATGTGTGTATAGAAATAAAAACATGATTACAACAGTAAGGGAAAGGGAAAACAGAGCAACCTCTAGCAACAGAAAAGACAGGTGAGTTCAGGCAGATGAAAGCAGTAGAACACAGGACAAAGTAAGAATAGTTACATGATTTTTTAACATTGTACAAATTTATTTGGCATTATTGTCTTTCATTCATGTGCTTCTATCTGCTGTGTCCTTACTTTGATTACATTTTTAGAATGATGAGGGAAACAAAACCTACTTAGTTTTCCAAAGAGAATATGTGGTATAATGCTAAAACAAATAAAGGTGCAGGCTGGAAAACCAAAGAGCTCTTTCCAATCTTAGATGTTACTTCAATTTCATCAGAGGACTCCACTGGCTCCCACAGCTTCCTTTACAATACTAAATTTTAGAAATGTAGGCATGATATTTTTGCTTTCTTTTATTTAAGAATGTACACCAACACTGCTCAGAATATATAAATATAAAACTCCTGTAAGTTAATTGCTCTGAGATTTAAAATCTAGGCCTGACATTGAATCCTTTACAGATAGGGAATTACTGAAATGAGTAACAAGTCTAATGTCGACAACTACGTGATAGATGTATGCTTGACGGAGCTCTGCTGTGTCAGAAGGTATCTCCATTAATTTTAGTAGAACTTAAATAAAGTCCTTGTATACTTGGTCTATATGTTGTAGGTGATGATGTTTCTCAACAACTCAATTTTTAGGTCTTCAGCTAGAAAGTTGCACTGAAAGAGTTCCTTTTGAGTGCTGAAGAAAATCAGAGAGGGAGCACAACGAACTACGTTGATATTCAATAACAAATCATATCAGCAAAGACAGAATTTTGAGACAAGTGGAATATTTATATTTTTATTCTGCCTTTTGTCGCCCCATTGTAAATTTATGTAAAGAGATAATTCAGCAGATGTGTGTCATAATTTTCAAAAGTTAGATTATTTGTTGCACGTGGGTTTTCTGTTGAATATATTGCCTTTTCAGAACTTTGTACTGTCTGCCCTGTCTGCATAAGGTCATAGTCTTCTTTTACCTTTGCTGTCATCTTAAATGTCCTGCCAGTGGTGTGCTGCCTTCTTGTCTTTCTTTCCTGGCTTGTTTCTGCCTCTGAAGAATTTTGAAGAATTCAGTGTGGACTGATAACCTTTTAACATGGATTTCAAAACAACCTTTTCAGTTTTATTGTTGGAACATAATTCTGTGTAATTCTTTTTCTGTAGAATGGCTTTCAAATCTTGCACATAAAATAGTACTCTTTCTCGGTGCACGAATTTATAGGGGAATATATTTTCTGCATAAGATGCTACAAAGTTTTGTCCGCAAGAAAATGACCTTTGGGTCCTGTATAGCAGTCAGGATGATTTCTGGCAATCGTTTATTTCTCCATTGGGACTTTTCACTGACTAGATGCAGTCCACCATAAATGCATTCTCATCAGAGTGTGTTTATGCATAGCAGTGTTGGAAGTATTAAGCACTTGATTTTGTCTAGCATATGAGTCAGTAAATACATAAACAGGTACAGATTTATGACTCTACACTTCAGAGTATCTTGGTGCTTGATATACAGTGCAGTCAACTTTACGTGAATGTCACAGAGGATAGTGAATGTATCTGTAATGCCAAGGTCATTTTTGATGTAATTAATAGGTTGGGATTTCTTTTGTACCACAGTCTCAAATAACTTTAGTTCTGCTAATCAGGATTATTGGATATGGAGTGGCTGTCCTTGAAATATGTAAATTATCCTGTGAAATACAGGCATGCAGATATTAAGGTAGGCTGTTGTCTTACCAATGTAAATGTTTTAGTGGATAGCATTTCTCTTGAAGACTTACTGTTGGAAAGTAACACAAATTTCAAAGTGTTTATTCATGTTACTAGTGTTAGCGAAGCATTCTCTGGTGCAGTCAATGGAAAAATTCTCACTGGTATCAGCAAATTAAATATTTCTGTCTGCAAAACTTCTACCCATCACTGTTTACAAGGTAACTGCATTTTATCTCACCTTTACTAGTCTCCATCCTACAGCTTTGCTGAGCATACTTCAGCTACCTTCTTTTTTTTTACAGTACTTTGTTTTTTGTCAAGAAAATATGCCAGCTACAGTAGCAGACCAGTACTTTGTTTTCCTTTTTCACTGGAAGTGATAGGCTTAGATAATATTCCAAGAACCTTCATCTACAAAGCTACATTTTTTCAAATGTGAAAGGATCAAGATAACTTTTCTTCTCAGTTACAGCCCCCTTGTAGATAGAAGAACAAAGAGATTTGCGCCATTTCTAATCAGAAAGAATGCCTTCTTCTGTTGCATGTGTGGGGCTAAGGCATTGGAAGAGATACTCTTGATAAGCCTGAAATATACTTAGTATTCAACTTAAGGAAACATGAAACTTAAATAGTAACTATGTCTATATAACCAACTAAAAACTGAAGGGAAGATCCATGCTGGGACAGTGAGGTACATTCTGCACAGCTCTTCTAATCACAACAGAAAAGCCTGATGTCTGACAAAATAATTTGTGTGCTTCTGAATTTTATATAGTACTATTGTTAATGATCAGTCTTTAGCTGCTTACATGCCAGGTGAATCCTTACAAGCTATTTTAGTTATGGATTCTTACAATTTAATGCGTGGATGTGATGGGGTAGTCTGAGTTTGGTTTGGGAATTATATCAGAATGAAATCTTACTGAAGGAAAGATTAATTCTGTTTCATTTAAATGTAAAGTAAACTTTGGATTGTGTACAGTTAATTAGATGTCATGATTGTAGAACAGGGACAAGAAGCTTTTGTGAATACCATAAGCATAGGTTATCATCTGCCCTGGCCGTCATGCTTGTATCTCCTGGGGAAAATTCCATAATGCTTGGTAATTTGTAAGCTTCCAGCGTCTTTTTTATCTTACGAGCAAATAATTTCAGTCAATCTCAGCAAATATAATACCATATCATTATTTTTCTATTCACTGAACACAAGGAAAAACTTCCTTACCATGAGGGTGAGGTTGCCCAGAGCAGCTGTAGACTCTCCCTCCTTGGAGATATTCAAAAGCTGACGGGACATGGTGCTGAGCAATCTGCTCCAGGTGGGCCAGCTTGAGCAGGGAGTTAGGCTAGATGACTTCCACAGGTTCCTTCCAACATCAAACATTCTGTGATTCTGCAACACTGAAACTGTATAAAAAAGGGAATTGTTTTTAATAGTTGGATTGCTTTGATTTCTCAGTGGAAAAACGTTTATGTTGTAAACCATGTCTCCGCAAGAAATTTCTTGATTCAGCTTTCTCAGTTCCTAGTAGAACTGCCTTTCACTATCAAGATCTTTATGTAAATAAGCTATATTTATTTGGCTAGAAATTGGTAGCAGTAACAAAGTATATATGGTGGCAGAGTCTGAATTGTCTAACAGCAAAAACTTTTTTCAGAGGATTTATACTATATATTGTTTTGTTTTCTTCATTCTGAATAATAAACAGTCATCTTCGTGGAGATGGTCCTTTCTCAGCAACCTGCTTGTTTGCAAACCATACATCTTCAGCAGCTTTGTTTTTAGTAACTCTCCCACTCTTAAGCTGTAATGCTGGCTGGAATTTACTAGGGGGATTTGTAGTCACTGTTGCTTCCTCAGACACAGGAGTAGTATCTCAATGTGAATGAGACTGTAATTACTGGTTATGAGGGTGCAGCAGGATACCAGTAACAACATATCCCTATACATGGCAGGCAGTTTGTTTTACAAGAAAAGAAACTAAAGAATCTTTCATTTTTATACTTTCATGTACTGTAGTTTGTTTATGCATCATATCCAGTGGTAGGGTAATTTGGACATAGTTTGGCTTCCAGTAAGTCACAACAGAGGAAACATACAGAAAGAACCAAACCATGTATCTGTGTAAATTGGTCAGCAATAAATGGGTGGTTCCAGCCAAGTGGTGCAGCACTAGAATAAACCCTCATCTGTGGAAGCGTGGAAGGCACTGCAGGAACATGTATTGTCTTGCCCTTTGCCAGGGAGACTGAGAAATGATACTGTATCTGAAGTAACGAGGTCCGGCAGAAGTACTGGGAGGGCTTAGATTTGTGCCATTCTCATTTTGACTGAAAAGATCTCATGAATTCTGAATATGGTGCTAATAAGACCTGGAAGGTGAAGTGTAATACTTGATTGAGTTTTTCGATTCAACAGTGAATAGTTTTAACATGTACCACAAATCCTGATTTAACAGACAGATTTGTATTTAACTAAACTATAACAAATGAGCCACTTAACCTACATAAAGCTATAGGTTGTGCTGTGGGTGATTACAGCGGTAGCGCCTAATGCTTCCTGCCTTGTTGGACTATCACCTGCGCAATTATCTGCAGTAAGAACGCACCACTAGAATTAAACTAACTTGCGGGCAGAAGCAATCACACAGCTAGCAAATCTGAATATTAGGATATGTAGTTGTTAATTTGGGCCAGTTATGATCATGACATTCATTGTTCCTGAGAACAGCTGTGACCATTAAATGGTTGTAAATTTGACAAAGGCAGGAGGTTGAGTCATTGCACAGAATAGATATTAGCATTTTTACCTAACAACCAAAGACTGAGTATCCATCTATGGCATGGATCAGATTAAGGGGGATGTAGTTTTCTGAAAATTTGGTTTAGGAAAATTGCAACATCTTGCTTTGGTCTCTTTCCACTTTTTCTTCTGCTAGTTTCCTTGATTCTTCTGCCTCCTTTTCAGTATTTTGCTATTACATTTTGTTTCTGTCACCTATATTTATCTGACTTTATCGTTTACAATAAAGATTATTTAAAGTTGTTTTCTTAGGTATGATGGCATAATATCACCTATAATTTGTTTCCATGTTTTCATGATTTTGATGTTTTCCTAATTTGATATGTTTATAATACATAGCTAAAGTTAGCAACTTTCATAAATTGGTTTTGATATAGGAAAGAGCAAGTAACCACCTGAAAGTTTTCAAGATAGGTCTGAATGGTGGAATAAAACCTGGTAAATACCAGTTGAGTAAGCAAAGATAAAATTAAGACTGTACCAAACCTAAAAGAAACAACGTAAATCAAATAGGAATTACATAAATTAGTAGTATTATTAAACTATGACCAAATGCATTTCAGTTGACCAGATAATCAGATTTTAAGGGCTTGATTACATTTGGAGTTTTTGCTGATTAAATAGCTCTGATTCGCTTTTATTCCAAAATTAGTACCTTTTTTCTTGTGATCTTTGCTTATTTTGATGGCACCGGACATTCTACCTTTATGACATCTGCATGTAGAATGATTCAGTGAGCGATAATGAGACATATTGTAGAGAAGAGCTTTCTGTGGATTGTAATCACAATGAAGTGGTTCATCCAGCTAGGTAAAATCTGTAAGTTGGAACAGGTGTTACATATTATATAGTTTATCTGAGTGAATTACTCAGAATTTGAAGTCAGTCACAACTTTAAATAAAGCGTATTTGGAATTTCAGAGATGTAAACAGAAATACTCAGCCAAATGTGGTTGGTTTTTTTTTTTTTCTTTTTATTGAGGCTTTCTAGTAAGTTTCATTAGTGCATACATGACAGTTACAGCACAGAATCTGAACTAAACCAGGTAGTACTATGTTTATCTTCTTAGGATATAAAAATGCAGAATACTCTTGTGTAAGAACACTTTTGTGTCATAGTAATTAAGGCAAAGCAAATATATGCATATATATGCAAAAGTAAAAAAAAAAAAAATCCAACAAGAAAATTTTTTATTAACTGGAACCAAATTTTTTTTTTTCCCTTGAGGTGGGAGACACAGAACAGAACTTTCTTATCCAACTTCTGTGCACTGTTCAAAATTTCATCTGTCATTCTTAATTTTATTCATCTCTTTCCAAAGGGAAAACCACAATTTTTTTAGTGTCACTTCAAATGAGCATTTTAGGTTTTGTTAAGGGCACATCATTGGTTTTTATTTTTATTTTCATTTTCTATGCATATTGGTCACAAAACAAGCAAGACATTAAGTAGCTACTCCCAAGCTCACTGAAATCAATATCCTTGGGTCATGTTTCAATATTTTTGTTCACTTGTTCCAGTTAGAAGAAGAAGTCTTTCATTTCATACTTTTTTAAAAAAAAATATTTAATGTCATTAACATTTACCACACATAAGTGTACGTGTGAACAACGTTCACAGCAAAAAAAAGTGTTTTCTTATATTTCAGTGGAATTTCCTGCGTTACTATTTGTACCCATTGCTTCTTGTCCTGTCTCTGGGCACCGCTGAGTGTAATGTGTGTCTGTGCCTGTGTGTAGTGAGATGGGATTGATGAACGTACAAAGATAATTTAATGAAGGAGAAATCTTGGAACTGTTCTTTGAGACAAACAATTGTTCTTGACTAAGTCTGCTTGTCTGTCTGTCTTCTTAAACCATTCATTCTTATTAATTCTTCTTTTTCTTCACTTCTCCTATAATGGATATATTAATTGGTAAGGTTTCTAATTTGATATGAGAGAATTCTGGACATACATTTATTTTAACATTCAGTGGAGTAGTAATATATTCTATAACTGCTTGAAAATTAACATTAGGGTGATTAAAATGTCTCTGCTTTGTCAGCCTCGCCATCTATTTTAAAAGCTGTCCTTAAGGAGCAGTCTTCAAGTGTAGCTTCTGTGATTCTTTTTAATACGGTACATACTTTCTTTTACCCTTCCTTCAACAGTGAAAGAATTAAAAAGGTTAATGATGTTGACATTTAAAGTATCATAACTGGCATCTGATTTAGTGTCCATTAACAAGAATGAGTTCTGTTACTTGAAATTATTCACTCATGTACTCTGCAAACCTACATATATTACTGTATGATTAAACCGAACATGTTCAGATTTTCGGTGTTTCCTTATAATCATGATTTACACAGATTTCACATAATTCATACACTAAAAATAATATCTAACTCTTTCAGATGGCTGCCCACATGTATTTACTGCCCAATAAATGCTTTTTCATGTATGCAGTGATTCATACACTTAACAAAAATTACTGGTACAAAATATACCATTCTGGTTTCATATACATAATTTTTAAATTTTTGATTTGTTTTCTTTCTGACCTCTATAGTTGAATTTCATTTTACCTAAACTTTCTGAAAATACTTATGTGATTGCAATGATACTGATTTTTAGACTGCTCTCCCCACTCTTGTACCTTCCAGCAGGAACCTGGGAGCCCTAATATGACAGACAAAACCCACAAAAAATGTGAAGCCCATTGGCCTATTCAGGTGTGTGTAGTCAGCGAATTATTGTGTTAATAAATGTTTTGTGGTAATAAATGTTTTGTGGTAATTCTGTCATGAGACCAGATGAGCAAGGGTGTGCAGCATGAATGTAATTGTCACAATTTCTGGTCGGCATTAGCCGCCTGTGTAATCAGCCAGCTGATTAGCCTGCATAGAGCTGCCACCTTGCCCAGCACTTACCCTGCCTGCCCAGCTCCCCAGGGAGCCATGGTTGGTGGCGGAAGGGGAATCTGAAGGGAGCCAGGGGACCAGGTGTGGTGGATGCACGAGGACAGCTGGGAAGGGGAGGGGACCGTGGAGATGTGGAACACAAATTTCTAGAAAATTAAGCTTAATTAATTCATAAAATAACCTATGTTTTCTGAAGTACTTTGTGATATAATATTCGGTGTTAATTAAAACCTTGGCTGTCTGATTTCATTCAAAACATTTGTTATAAAGTATAAGAAGTCTTACAGAAAGCAAAAGCTATGTATCGAAGATAGATGGGGTTTAAGTAGATTGAAAAATTAGGTAAATTAGTTTTGTCCCACTTGCAAGAACTGTATCTGCCAAGGATGCACATTTTCCTCTATTCTAGAATAATGAAGTTCTATAAAAAATTTCCAGTAAAAAGGCTTTGATTTCTATTCAGATTTTCAGGCTAAATATATTTATCTAACAAAAATATATTTACAAATGAAAACTATCAAAATGTTTCTCTGTGGCAAATAAAGTTTCTGTATCTAAAAGGCATAAAATTATAATTTATGTTTATCTCTACAATGCAGACCATCCAAGTCAATGTTTTACACAAACATAGGTGCTAGTATCTCTCTTGTAAGTTTCTCTGACTTGTCATTTACCAAAATTTAAAAAATCTGTGTGACCATCCATTGCTACATTTTTGTTTTGTGAAAAGGACAAGAAAAAAATGGGAGCAATAGCAATAACATCCTTCCATCTCATTCAGAGCAATATTATCAAATGAGAAGGAAAGACTGTTGCTGTGCATAGAATAAAGTTATATTAAATATTAAGAATGCAAAAATACTTCTAGATTTGAGATTAATTTTAATCCATCAGATTGCTATGTTGCATTACAGTTTCTCTGTACAAAAGGAACACATGGTGTTTGAAGAGCTCTTCAACTTTTAACTCTAGGTAATGAGAAGAAAGAGTATTATATTAGTCTTATTTGTGAAAGAGATTTAAAGAAGTATAGTTCAGAAAATGCTTATTTTTCAAAAGGTATAATGAAAATCTTTAATGAAAATTTCTTAATGTATCCACTGAGACAGAGGAGGAGCCAAACCAACACTGTTAAATCATCATCTTCTTTTAATGAAAACTTGAGTAGAGAAAATTTGTGCTGATAGCTACCAGAAAATCGCTCTTGTTGCGTAATGTCTTGACACACAGTGAAAAACAGGGATGAATAAGGAGTTTCAGAAAGTTGTATCTTAATGTTCCTGAACTGTGATTCCAACCTCTGATTTCCATTCTTCCACAAAGACCTTCCCATGCATTGGCTCATGGGACAAAAAATAGGAAGAGAAGGCAGTATGTTAGCAAGGAACTGACATTACGTGCTCCTAGAAACTGTTTTCTCGCTGTGCTTGGGCAGGTGGGTGGGGTGTGTGCATGTGTACATGTATTCTAGAAGAAGAAGGGGTCCTGCCAAGTATAATCATCTCAGTCACAGCTTAATGCTGTATCCTTTGCCTGCCAGACACGTGGACATGCATCAAGTGGATCACTTCCATATCTCTTGGTGGGAGTCCCATAACGGGACAGGCACCATTGTGTTGGAATGTGGCCCTTTCCGAAGAACAGTTTTTGTAAGTCTCTGCAGATGAAAAAAGTGCGTATGGTTTGCAAGCAAATATGAAGAAAATAATTGCACACAATGGGATAATATCTCTAAAAGTATCACTGCTTGTGCCTCAGTAACACAGGTATTAATTCTGTGTTCTAATTATATATCAATATTTAATTATATATTAATATTCTATTATTTTTACGTTTGACAGTCATCCTTAGCAGACTTTGATTCTACCCTAAGCCAGAATTTTAAATAGAACATGTAAATAGGACAAAGTAGGAATCAGTTCTTGCACTGAAACTCATCTGGCTGGACCTGCAATGCCATGCAGCCAGGATGCTCTGGATGTCAAGATGCCTGAGGAGGTCTCATGCTGTATGAATGGGGCTGGTGTTTTGCTGTCACAACTATATGCCAGTGTTATGTTCCCTTCCACTGTCCTTGATCAGTGATAACACACCTATGGTTTTGACTTATCTTTTTTTACATCATTTATCAGTTAGTTGATCTTTTACACTGTCCAGACCCTGTAATAATATGTTCATGCAATATCGTTCAGGAGGAAATGGTTAGTGACCTGCTCATCCATTTAGACATGCACAAGTCTGTGGAGCCAGGTGGAATCCACCCAAGGGTACTGAGGGAGCTGATGGAGAAGCTTGCCAAGTTGCTCTCCATCATTTATCAACAGTACTGGTTAACCAGGGTGGTCCAGAAGACTGGAGGCTAGCCACTGTGATGTCCACCTACAAGAAGGGCAGGAAGGAGTGTCTAGGAAACTACGGGCCTGTCAGCCTGACCTTGGAGCCAGGGAAAGTTATGGAGCAGGTCATACCGAGTGTCATCGCGTGGCACATACAGGACAACTGGGAGATCAGGCCCACTCATCATGGGGTTATGAAAGGCAGGTTCTGCTTGAATAGCCTGATCTTCTACGATATGATGACACACGTAGTGCATGAGGGAAGGTTGTGGATGTTGTCTGCCTGGACCTTAGTAAAGCCTTTGACACTGTCTCCCACCGTATTCTCCTGGAGAAAGTGGCAGCTCATGGCTTGTATGGGTGTACTCTGTGTTAAAAAGCTGGCTCAATGGCTGAGCCCAAAGAGTGATAGTAAATGGAGTTCATCCAGCTGGTGGCCAGTCACAGGTGGTGCTACCCAGGCCTCAGTATTGGTCCCAGTCCTGTTTAATACCTTTATCAACGATCTGGACAAGGGGCTTGAGTGCACTCTCAGTATGTTTGCAGATGACGCCAAGCTGAGTGTGAGTGCTGATCTGCTGAAGGGTAGAAAGGCTCTGCAGGCTGGATCAATGGGCCAACACCAATTGTATGAGGTTCAACAAGGCTAACTGGCAGATCCTGCACTTGCACTGTAACAATCCCACGCAACACTACAGGCTTGGAGAAGAGTTGCCGGAAAGCTGCCTGGTGGGAAAGGACCTCAGGGTGCTGGCTGACAGCTGGCTGAAGATGAGCCAGCAGTGTGCCAAGGTGGCCAAGAAGGCCAAGAGCATCCTGGCTGGTATCAGAAACAGCGTGGACAGCAGGACAAGGGAAGTGACTGTCCTCCTGTGCCTGGCACTGGTGAGGCCGCACCTCAAACACTGTGTTCAGTTTTGGGCCCCTCACTGCAAGAAAAACATGGAGGTGCTGGAGTGTGTCCAGAGAAGGGCCACGAAGCTGCTCAAGGGTCTAGAGCACGGGTCTTATCAGGAGCAGCTGAGGGAACTGGGGCTCTTTAGTCTGGAGGGGAGGAGGTTCAGCAGGGACCTTATCGCTCTCTATGACTACCTGAAAAGAGACTTGTAGGCAGGTGGTGGTAGGTCTCTTCTCCCAGATAACCAGTGACAGGACAAGAGGAGAAGGCCTGAAGTTATGCCAGGGAAGGTTTAGATTGGATATTATGAAAAAATTCTTCACTGAAAGGTTTGTCAAACATTGGAACAGGCTGCCCAGGGGGGTGGTGGGATCACCATCCCTCAAAGTGTTTAAAAAAAGACAGTATTTCTAAATAAATTCTTAATTGTTTTAGAACAAGAAAATTAACATTTTTACCAGTTTTTATATGCTTTGTTCTCAGAATATATGAGTATAGTTCCGTCTTTTAGGGTGCAAGCACGAGAAAACAGAGAAATACATAAAATAAACCCACAAAAAATAAGTATATAAATGTGAATTAATATATTTATCTCTGGGTTTTATTATATGGTATGCATAGTTCAAAGCCTCAGTTTGTACCATAGCACTTTTTCTATCCATATGGTAGAACTTCTATCCCCAGGCTACAATTCCTTTCATTTTAAATACATAAAAATTCAGTTTCTTAGAATTAGTCGATTTGCCCTCATGTGTAACATATATCATATTGAAGAGGTCAAGTCAGAAATGAGGGAGGTTTAGCTGCAGTTTCCTCACCATATCTCCTCTCAGCCATCCCTATGTGACTGTATGAATAGACTTAAACCTGTTTGGTTTTAAGTCATGGAGTGCATGGGCACTGGTCTTGTTTCTGAAAAGTTGTGGGGGAAGAGTTGGTAGTGGAAAGAAAAGAACATGAGAGAACAGCTAATGGAGGTGTATGCTTGAATTTCACTGGATAGATTTTAACATATAATTAAAGATATAAATTAAATTAAAAACTCCTGTGTCTATATAGACATATTTAAAATTACTGTGAGTATAAAGGAATGTGTGTTTGTTTGTTTAGGGTTTGGGTTTTTTGGTTTTGGTTGGGGTTTTTTTAGGAAAGAAATAAAACCAGAAGTGCCTAGTACATTTTGTATCAGGCCCATTGGACTTTTGAAGAGTATATTAACATTTTCCTTGGTACCGTTTATAATTTTTCCACTAAAAGACACCGTATCTTTTCAAGGCTATTGTGGTGCGTGTAGAGTTACTAAGTGTGTTAGAATGTTATTTATTGAAAAATGTAATAAACGGATGGTACTATGTACTTGATATTAACTTTTCCTCAAATATTCTTTCTTTAGCGATTGTTCCCTGAACAAGTCCAATTGCTTCCATGTTAAAACTATATACTACACAGAATATGTAGTATCTAGCATAGGTATTCTATAGAAAGAACATAGGCTAGCACCTTGTATTTAAAATTGTGATTAAGAAGTATTTGACTTTTGCCCAACCTTTTAATGCTGCCTACACATCTACTGTACTGTGATCACCTCCTCCCTGATCTCATTTTATGTATCAGTGGAAAGTCCCAAAGCCAGAACCTTTGCTTTAGCTTTCATGTCGTTACCTGTTACTACTGTAAGAAAACAACTTCCAAATCCAAACAAAATTAAACTGTGTGACATTATGAAGGTTAAAACTGATTTACATTTTAAATCATGTTTGTAATGAATGGCACAAATATAAATGCATGAGCTGAATATCTAGTCTAAGTGCCATCTGTTAAAAAGTATGTAATTCCAGTGGAAATCAACTTTTCATCTAATCCACTTTCTTCTAGAAAGTACTGAGAAACTATTCATTTTACTGGAAACCTTTTTTTGTTTGTTACCATTTATGTATTATTAATGCATTACTTAAAGATATGAAGCCTTATTCTTCCAAAGTAAGTATGTCAAATAGATACAGCTGTAAAAGATGGAAGTCTGTGCTTTGACACAGAAGGCCTGGAATAACTTTCTACAGTGGAGAATCACAAGAATTCTGATCTTACTTAGGAAAAATTAGGTAACATTAAGCTTGTATGCTTGTGCCTGTTTTTAATAACATAAAGGTGTTTCATAGGCTGACCGATATAATGTACAAAAAGATGAGAAGGAAGTGAGACTGGGAAATATTTATTTTCAATATTTACTTGATTTTCAATTGATTGTGTTAATCATATTCTCTTTCAGTAACATAATTATGTACTGCAAAAATATTTATTCAACCATACCAGGTAACAACTTGAGAAAGGCCAGGTATAAAATTTCTGACTATTTACAATGATGAATAGCTGACTGTATGAAGCTAAAGTGTTTTGTAGAAATACATTGATTTCATCAATGTATTTCTACAAGATACTGGTTTAAGACCAGAAAATCCAGGTACTCTACTTAATAATTGAAGTAAAATAAAAAGTGGGCTGCGAAATCAGTAATTTCTCACATGCAGTGACTTAACAGAGTTTGCAGGTATCATCCTCCTGAGCTGTTTGCGCAGCTGAGTGAAAGTGCTTCGAAATAGTACAATTTAAGATCAAATTAAATTCATGTTTTACAGCAGGCACATTTTTCCTGAAATTTCTTGTTTGTATCTGGTATTTTTATATGTTATATTTTCTACTCAAAAACCTTAAGGAAGATACTAGTGATTAATAAAGAGAACAAGAGTGAAAGGGGCAAGGGGCTATCAGCTTTGTAATATCATTTCAGAACTAGATGGACCCAAAGTAGAATGTCTTCCTTCCAAAGCTTGAGCTTTGACATGTAGTCAAAGATTGTAGTAATTGTATTTACAATTCATCAGATGCTATTAATTTAGCCTGAAAAAAATGATGGTTTCTTGTGATTTTTACATTTATAAACAGCATAAGGTTCTACGAGCTCAACAACCTGTGTCTAGAACTGGCCAAAAGCAAATGTTTATGGAAGAAATATATAAACTGACCAGGTCTATATGATTTTTTTCCTAGTATTTTCTCAGCCTTTAGGTGTTCTCAGATACTGGATGTGGTATCTATGTATTTTTTTAAACATCAGTGGGTCTGTCTTCCATGAGCTTTTCCATTTTCCCTGTTGAATCCATGTAAATTTTATGTATCTGTAGGGTTTTTTTCATTGGGTTGGGTTGGGGTTTTTTTGGCCAACTGCATGTAACATCTGTTTTTATTTGTTTGGAGCCTGGTTCCTACAACTCTCATTTCATGGTCCCTTGGAGGGCCATGAATAATCAATCCTTGTCCATCGCTTACGTGCTGTGCTTTAATTACCTAGTATGATATGTCTGTCTTTTCTCATTTGACTTTTCTGCATGTGGATCATTCTTTCTGTGTAAAGTTTTCTATAACTTTGATAAAATTATTCATTTTTCTCTTTTGTTCTACTACATTCTTTTCAAGATAGGGGAACAGAACTGAGTAACATAGTTTTACAAAATCCAGAATTCCCATGACCTATGGATGCATCTCTCCCTCTCCCATCCTAGTATTTCTTAATATTTAATTAGCTTTTTGGATTATCGTTAAAAAGAAAGCTGACTTTTTTCTGGAAAACTCTGTGAACAGCTTAAGAACTTGGCCTGAATTTGTTAATGGACAGCACAGGATCCACTATTTTATTTGTAATGCTGGGATTGATTTCTTTTACTTGCATTTTACATTTATCTGCATTCAGTTTCATGTAATGTTTTACTGCTAGCCATGGGGTATTGTACAGTCTTCCTGTAATTCGCTGCAGTCAGTGCTTCTCCTAATTACCCTGGGTAGCTAACATATTGTTGTCAGCAGACTTTCTCACTTTCTTGTACACTTTCTTTTCTGGCTTGTTTATCAATTTATGCAATTTGGTGATATCATTTTATGTTTTCAAAATCATAGAATGATAAATTTTGGAAACATTTCCTGAAACACCTTTATTAAAGAACAAGTGCTAAGTGTTCTTGTCAAGGTAAAATAAATCCTGAGAAGACCTGGCATTCCCAAATTCAGTACTAAAATTACACACAATTTGTGCCAATAACATATATCAAAACGTGAATGAAGAAAATTCAGTCCTTCCACCATGGAAAACCTATATTTTAATTTTTTTTTCTTTATCAAGTCTATGCTAGCAGGAATTTAAACTCTACAGTGCAAAATACTTAGAATCTGTTGTTATCTACAGATTTAAAAAAAAAAAAAAGAAGATATAAAAGTTACTTCTGTTATCACAGATGGGTATTCCTTATTCCAACCATGGAAGCCTGGTTAGACATACTGTGTTTTGTGATTCAGGTTATATGACATACAACATATAATTACTTTTCTCTGTCAACCAATAATTTTATAATAAGTAATACCATTTCTTTGCTACATTATTTGTCTTCAGTTGGCATTGTTTCCTTCACATTCCAGTTGTAATGATTACACTGGGAAAAAAAACCAGCAACAAAACCCACAACAAACTGACAACTTAAAATCTCATGACAGCGTGCCAGTTCTAGAGGAAAATATTCGAAATTTTACAAGCGTGCAAATATACAGCTTCAGGAAATTTCCTTTGCTGCTTTTAAAATTGAATAATACATTAATTAATCATACATTAATATGTATTATCTAGAAATACGATTGTCAGCCATGTAACTTCAGTAGAATTCCTTGGCTGTCTCACAAACATGCAATTAATATGGAATGGTGGATACATTTTACCGATTTTTAGTGTCCAGGGGAAAGGAAATGATTTTTGGCCTTGTTCTGTGCCATCTTCAGAGTGTCAGTGAATTTGGTAATAATTGCTATATAGATGTTCATGTTCTTATATAATTAAAGTATTTGCTTTGATTCTTCAGAGCTACATGTATGTTTGTACTGCTTTTTATCATCCCAAGGTGTTACATAAAACTACAAGCCAGTTTTTGCTTGTGAAATAATTTGGATATTATTTCTGTTGTTAGTTGCAAAGTAAATACACATTTTAGTACTGCAGTTCTGAGATTTCAGTCAATTTTCAAGATGTAAGCATGAGTCACTCAACACATTTTCAAAATTTCAGATCCTAGGCTCATACATATTTAAATTAGAAGTTCTGAATTTCTAGCGGCCTGGAAGTATGAACTAATACTAATTAAAAAAAAAAAATAAATCCCAAAACATGGTTCAAGAGAAACAAGGTGCCTTTGAAGTCTCATATTTTAAATAAAAGCTTGTGATTTGTCCTGTAATTTCTGAATGCTTGCAGTTGTCAGTATCGAATGATGAATTGAATGATGACTGCAGTTCAATAGCAACAAACAATAGTAACAGGCTATTTGCAAGAAATATGATATTTTTGTTATAAAAAAATGACAGTTTCAAGAAATCAAAGTAACTGCTGAGGAACTGCAAATGAATCATGTATCTCCTGCGAAGGTAACTCCTAAAATCACTTTGAATCCTTTTTGAAATGTATGTTTCTCATTAATCAACCAGGATCAATTAAAAGTGTTGGTCTAAAATTGTCTTTAATTCTGTTCCTTGATCTCTGACAAATGTCTGCACAACAATTTAGGTTTCCCATGTTGTTATTTCCTAGGCGAGTGTAAAAATAATAGCAATGAACAATCAGTAATGACATCCTAGATAAAACAGAACTTTGAATACCTTTTAATTACCTACAAATAGTTTCACTTTAAACCAAGATAAACACAGACTGCTGCTAAAAGGGGATGTTCCCTGCCCTCACCTGTTTTTCTGCCTCCTTTCTGACTAGCACTGCCACCGCTGTACAGCTGCATAAGGCAACTGCCATTCATGAATGCTGATCATTTAATTTGGTAGTGGTTGGGTAGGGAGGCGGAGAGGAGACTAGCTCAGCAGCGTTCTGCACTGAGCTTATAGTGATTTTGCTGTTCCTAGGAGCTACAGTTTCCTAAAACTTCACCATGTGAGTAGCCAGGTGACATTAAGTGCCCTAATCCTTGTTAAATATGTCCTTGGGCTCTGCTGTCTGAACCTGCTGTAATTATTTTTCTTCCTGAGATTTCTGAGACAAAATTTCCAAGAGCACGATTAGCTCCTGTATTTAAACATATGAAAATAGGTATGTATGGTGGAGACACTGTATGCGTGAGATCTTCCTAACACTGTGCATGATGGTTTTCCCCAGTGGATAGATTTACATGATGCAGTAGCAATTTTTAAGAACCAAAATCCTTTCAAGTATGTTTTCACAGAATCACAGAATGGCTGGGGTTGAAAGGGACCACTGGAGATCATCTATTCCAACCCCCTTCTAAAGCAGATTTTTGTTGTCGCTCTTTATCCAGTTTAAGCTTCCATATGTGTTTGATGTTCAGAAGGTTTTGTTTGTTTCTGCTGGTACGGTGTCCTTTGCATTGGAGACACTTAAGAACTAAAAAAAAAATAGAGATCTTGCTAGACCAACAGATAGAGGGGCAGTAGACAGATTCCCTCTAAGGGCCTCACACCCAACTGGCATTAAAAAAAAAAATATTAAAAAAAAAAATCAAATCATGCCGTTTTCTTGATGGAAAGGGCAGCTCTGATGATACTGGAGAGGCACTTCTCTTTGATGTGAGCAGGACAGAGTTAAATTTTACTCCTATTCCTAAGAGGGATTAGAACTCCCCATTCTTCTGTTTCATGTAAAAATAAAGGACTGATTGTGAAACTGTGCATGCATGTTGCTGTGGTATGCATTATATTGGCAGTCAGGAACTACCAGCCTTCAGCAGGTGTTCCAGTTTTCTTACGTGTTGAAGGAAGTATTAGCCGATAAAAATGCAATCAGCCCCAGGTTTTACTGCTGTTGCTTAATAACCTTAAATATGAGTCAGAGACTGATTTCAGAAGCATTTTCATTAAGACTATTAATACAGTAATATAATCCACTCACCTATTAGTTCAAGGATTACATAGGTTAGTAATGTTGCATCTAAAATTGTGCTTTGAGCTTGGCTACTTAAATTTGGCTTCCCCAAACTGTAATAATTTGTCACACATAAAATTCAGGCATATCCTATATAAATTGCTCAAAAGTTGATGTTGTATGAATAAAGAAATTATTTAGATGTTTTGGGCATTTTATGAAATTGGTAATAATAGTGTTTGAAAAATGCATCATTTTTTGCTTCCATTGCAAACAAATGTATTCTTTCATTTCTCCCCCCATCCAGGAAGTGTCTAGTAATATTAATATTAATATTAATTATTATATTATTGATGATATTATTATTGTTGTTGTTTTTGTTGTTGTTATTATTATTGTTAGCGTGTTGTTGTTGTTTGTTGTTATTATTATTTAAAACACCATAATCGCAAACCCTTACTCTTGATTTCCCTGGTATCATCATTTCTTTAAGGCAACTGTAGAGCATTCCTCAGTCTTGTCTTCTGTTTTGTATCTGCATTTTCAAGACCTATTCTTATGCTTTTTAATGTATTTGCCTTCAATGCCTAAGGAATCAACAAATAGCTGCCACTGTCAGTAACCAAATGATAACTTGTTTCAGATTACTACCCTAAGATGAACAGAATCACAGAATTGTTGAGGTTGGAAGTGACCTCTGGCAACTGCCAAGTCCATCTTCCTCCCTTTAAGTAGATTCAGCAACAGCAGGTTGAGCAGGACTCTGTCCCATCAGGTTTTCAGTAGCTCTTGTGTTTCAGTCTGTGCCCATCGCTCCTTGGCCTGTCAGCGGATACTGTTGAGAAGAGTCTGGTTCCATCTCTTTTACTCCCCCTGCATCAGGTATTTATTCTATTGTATACTTTGCTGTCATATATACACACACACATATATATATACACTTTATTTTTTAAGCTGGGATTATTTGTGATTATTAGTTTGTATTTCAAAATTATCTTCTATTTAATACAGTCAAATCAGCAAACTTACTACCACTTGAACACAGCATATAGCTGCTGAACAACCAACTTGAAAGAACACATGTAGGCCAGACAAATTAGAAGAATCCAAGTAAATTTTGAAACATACCAAATATTATTTCTTTTTAGTTACTGGATAAAGACATTAACTGGAAATAATTTTTCTTGTTACTTTTCTTCATTGCTTTTTTGATTCACTTGATACAAAGTGAAAATCATTGACGAAACAGGAGATTATTTTTCCTGTTTATAAGAACTATAAAATACTATGGATCCAATAGCTACAGTGAAATTCTGGAAGCAGGAATTCAGGAAGTAAGAAACCTCTTTTGAGGAACACAATAAGTGTTGTGAACAAAAAGATTCCAAAGTTCTAACATTACTGCAAAAATCCTTAAATTGAAAAGGGTGTTCTGAGGCTGAATTCTGAGCAAGTTCCAAATTTGTGAGAACTACACAGACAGATGTGGAAAGCAAAATTAAATTATGGCCATAGCATATTTTCAGATGTCAAAAAATATAAAAAGCAAAATACCATCTCTTCTTCTAAGAGTAAAAAAGCTATAAAAGACTATCAGACACTTCATACTTTTCCTCTAAGGGCATTTACCAATGCAGTTTAATAATAAACTGCAGTAGGGGCTTCTGATGTGAATGTTAAATAGCAGGTTACCACGTAAATACTTTGATAAATACTTTATTTGCTTCATAACATGACAGTGAATAGTATTTAAGCATAGTAACATATGCTAGTAACATAAGAATATATGAGTAACAGGCATGATTTATATGAAGTGAATTATACTGTATGTAAAGTCCTTCTTAGACAAATTTTTTTATATACACGATCTCCCTATACCTACCTGAACAATGACCAGCTGTTGGAGTGCATGAGGAGGATAAATATTGAAGTGAGGTGTGTGTGTAATGCTAATTAGTGTAGGGGGTTTTGTAGTGTTATAAAATATATTGTTGCAGAAAACTACCATTTAATTGCACCTTTGGTCTGGTAATAGGGAATGTGGCTTTTAGTGAAGCTGTATTACAGCCATGATTTTTCCCTAGTAAGAGACAATATCTAGGTTATTTTGTTTTGTTTTTTCACAAAATATAAATTCCATCTTGTTTGTTTTTCAGACTGTGAATGGAACAAATTACTTTCAGAATCACTGTCAAATCATCTTACAAAGGTCTTGGCTATCACCACCACAGTATTTTAGCAATACTTTAATGAGCAACACAACGGCAGACCAGTCATTGGAACAATACAAAGCATTTATCACTTTAATATGCCTAGCTTCAGGCACCTGGATATAATAAATTGTTTTGTTTTGAATTAGAAGTCTTTTTGTTGTTGTTTATTCTGAGATATCTTTGTTAGCTTGACAAGTAACAAGTCTTAATTACAATGGACAGGCTAAATTTCCTTTTCTGGCAATATTGCTATCCCCTCTGTATCTCATGAACTCCTACAGATGAGTATGTATATTTCTGTTTCATTTATTTTTATGGCTAGTTCTCTCCAAGCACCCCAGCTTTACAAGACTAACTACTTTAGGATTGTGGTATGTTTGACTTCATGAACAATACCAGGCTTTGATGCAATTCTTTCAGTCTTTGGAAATCTAAATTAGACTCTTCAGTCAGCCTTTTTTTCCTTGTCTTTGTGAATGCCTGCCACTCTAAGGGGTCACCTGCAAAAGAAAATTAACCACATTTTTTCTGAGTCAGTTAATGTTTTTTTTTTACATTTTAACTGCCTTACTTAGCATAGAACCACCACTCCATTGTAATACTATTTTTGGAGTTACAAATAGTTTGCTAAACAACAAAAATTAATTTTATGCTTCTTTATTTTTCTAAGATTCTTTTGTTTGACCTTTTTCTTCCAAGTAATTATTCCAGTCTGATTGTAGATTATCGAAATTGCTATTATGATCCTCAATATTTCCCACATTGTAATAGTAAAACTCTTCCATTGGTCAATCCAATTCCTTGGTTTAAATCGATTTCCAATACATTGACTGTTGTGTTGAAAGAGTTATAGCATTTCATGTTGCACGGAGTAAATCAAATTGCTGTGATTAAGAATCTACATTACATCTTTTGCCTTGGTTTTCTTCAGGTGAGAGGATTCTGCATAAAGATTCTAGCAGTGTGATGGGGTCTGCTCTCAAACATTGTTCTGAAAAAGAAAACTCCAAACCAAAACCATTTAAATGAAGATGTGAAAACAGAGATGAAGTGTGCAGTCATTCCAGGTACAATTTCTCTGGTGCCCAGGGAGTCACCATTGACTAATTCAGCCCTCTTTTTTCTACATGGAAATAATACTGTTTAACCTCATAAGCTTCTTAATTTATTTGCTGCTTAAAATACTGGTTTCTTCATATCCTTCATATAACTAAAAAAAATCATACTATGAGAAAAGGAAAAATGAGTGCTATCTTTACCTCACATATTGTAAATAGTTAAAATTAAGGGCTTGAAAAAGCAAAACCTGCAAATCAAAACAGCCTAGAACTTTGTATGATTAACCAATAGGGAGCCATTGATGTATTGTGAAAGCAGATTACAGAGTAGGCTTGTGAAGCGTGTAGCTACGAGTTCATACGTGATGCTGAAATGTATGTCCTCTCCTCACTCAAGTGTCCCCACCTGCCTAGCATGATGACATGAAGGACACCCTCATTTGATGTCTCATGACAGACAGGGCAGTAATACAGGACTTTAAGCAAGAGACAGTCATCAGCTACTGAGCGCTGCCTCCTCCTCTTTAGTAACTGGCATGCCGGGTACAAGTTGGGCAGAGTGACAAATTGCAGTCAGGGGCCATAAATGTGGACAAGAATCTGGAAGGATTGTACAGCAATGTGCTGACTATTCATGTGTTCATTGATGATAATTTATTGGAGGAATCTCTGAATTTGATGAGTACGGGGAAAAAAAAAAAAAAGCTATTACTAGCTATGCTATAAAATATGGTTTCATATTTCCTGAACAGTTAATACTGTTGGTAGTATGATACAGAGGTACATACTTATATGTAAAACATCTCTTCATTAAGCATCTTTGGAATTTTCTACAGTCATAATGATGCTTTTGAAGATGAAATGGCTGTTACTTCATTACTGTTTTCAAGCTTCTGCTATAAAAACTACAGGGCGTGAAGAGGGCAGAGAGAAACAATGTATTAACTTTCACTTCAGTTTGTTATTTTTCACACTGCCGTAATATTTTAGTACCTTGCACAGTATAATTATGTGCATTGAAGGTGTGATGTTAATGCTGATTTGAGTCACCTTCGGAACTCAGTGTAACTGTATAAATTGTCTTACGAAAAAGGTATCATTCTTTCAAGTAGCAGCTTCTATGACTTATTAAGAATTAAGATTGACTTATTTGCTAAAAGAAATATTCCAACAATATTCTACTGAAAGCATTTTTGGTTTAATGTTTAGTTGGTTTTAGATTAGTCTTCTCAGTTTTTATTATGCAGTTGAGTTTTGCATTGAGGATTTGTAACCAGTTTGTAGGAGCTGCAAAGAAAGGGAAAATTAATGCAGATGTATACTCTACAGATTTGGAGTTTGTGTATCTAGAGAAGTCTGGAAAAAAAATTGATTCTAAAGGAAGTGGTGAATGGGTATATTTAGGCTCAAATCAGCACCAATTATTACAGTTGACAACTGAAATAGCTAAATCAATGTAAAGCAAATATTTGGATACTTGGGACAGACCACTGGTGACATTGTTCTACGTCATCTGCAGAATGAGATAACTGGTTGTCTGGGTTTGCCTCCATTTCCTAAGTTGCCCTTTAAAATATGGCTGAATACTAGTATTTATACAGGGAAAGCTTTATATGAAGAACACATTTCTGGTGATGAAAAGTAGCTTTCTGTACAGCTGAGCTAATGCTCCAGTAAATGGAGCAGGGTGGGAAGGGTGTTTTGCTTGCGTTTTTGGTGTTTGGGGTTTTTAAGCATGGCTTCAACCTTGTCTATATGAATCAGGGAGGAATTACAGTCTTCAAGAACTTGTTGGTGCTGAATATGTTTTTCTGTGTTGAGCAGAAAGCAAGTTTCCTTTCCAAAATATGTGCACAGATGTGTGCATGCACCTCCCTCTCTCAGCAGAAAATGTGGAGGGCACTGAGACGAGAAGTTGCTGCTCTTTTACTTTTCTCTGGAAGGCCCCTGGTTATTAAAAGTGCTGTTATTATCAGGTACTGATCTTTTGAACTCACACAGAGATGTGCTTCTCCACTTACATTGTTCTCTTGGGCTTCTTCTATTCACTTAAGACTGAGGGAATCAGATATGAAGCTTTCTAAACCTCTAAAATTTGAAGTGAACAAATATGCACTTTTTAATGTTATTTAAATACTTAATACTCAATTTAATAATTAAAATGTTCTTAATATCATCTCTGAATAGGTCTAAATCACCAATTTTAAATTGACCTTGTTTGGTATATCAACTTGGCAGTCATTTTATACGTTTTGTTTGAACTGCAGATAAAATTAATTCTAGAAAGTCTGAACATGACCTCTGCTTACTCAGAAGTGACTTTTCCCCACTTTATAGTTCCATCAGAAATGGCCACTAAATGGTGCCACAAAGACCCTGATTGAATTTCCTAAGTCTATGTCTCTTTGAGGTATACATTCCAGTCCTTTAATAGTTTTATCTTTTGAGTCCTGATTGATTTATTAGCATTTACATTCACATTTAGCCACTAGACCTTACTATCATAGTGATTGCAGCAACACCAATTACAGTGGTAAAACAACCATTTCTACAAAAACTTCACAGATCCAACACAATTAAACTGTACCTTCTAGATAATGCTTCATACTTTTCAAAGGCAGTGCTTTTCAGAATTGATTCCCAGTCTTCTGAACATTTTTGGTGATATAACTTCTCATGTGTGTATACTGAAATGAAAACTGTGTATTTGTATCCGACAGGCTGAGTAGCTCAGAGTATCCTGTTACTGTCATAAGTCTCCACTGTTTGGCAATTATAATTGTTTATCAATGTGGTGGGTTGACCTTGGCTCCGAGTCCATCCTCTCTTTAAACTCAAGAAAGGAGAGACTAATCTCTTTGCTAGAATGCAAATTATCTCCCAAGTTTGAAAGAGTAAGTACTTTAAATACTTTACTGCTAAAACCTATAATACACTGTCGATACTTCTTCAGCATATTGCAGTACTAGAATCATCAAGGTATGTAGGTTGATACAGCATTTATTTTCATGATTTATTCTATACCAACCATAAATACTCATAGTTAAATAATATCATTCACAATACATAGTTTGATAATGTATATTCATGGTTACACATGAGAATAATTTGTGGATATTTGTAATCTGTTGGCTTCTAGCTGTGGAATTTGGAAACAGTAATGTTTAATTGATGCAAGAAACAAACAAAAAAAATAATGAAAAATTGTATATTGATAGTACAGAGTCTTACAGTCTTCTTCACGTCATCCACTCAAAGTAAAAATTATTATTATTTCTTATTTTTTGCACAATATTGATCAATCATGATTTTTTTTCACATTACAGAGCTTGTGGATCTTTCTGTAACAATCAGAAAGTGCGCTGTTGAATGTAATCTCAAATATAAGTACTGAAATATCCTCCCCTGTCCTTTTTTCTTCCTTACCTACTATAATAAATGTAGAATTCCAAACAGGTTTTGTATGCCTTTCTCCTTTTCATACTTCATCATTAATAGTATTTGAGGGAGGAGACAGATTTGATCTATATACGTCTATTGTGTTAGAGGACGAAGCTAAGGGCACTTCATTTATTGTGACACTTTTTAAATTGTCTCAAATAGGCTTGTGGTCAGGAGCTGTCAAAGTAACACAATCAGAATGTGAGTATGTCTAGATAAGCATAACTAAGATAAAATAATGTTGAGCTCTATGTTCTATAAGAAGCATAATGCACCTGAGAGTCTTAATTGTTTCTAGTTCATAGTTGGTCTTTAAGATTTATTACTACTGTGATGTTTCAGTAGCAAGCACTACTGAATATTTAGAATCAAACAAGAATATTGAAGGAATTCAGTAAAGGAAATAATTACCAAAATTAATGAAGTGCTTAGAGTAAAATATAACTTCATTTGGACATTTAATTCAGGAGGAAAAAGTAAATCTTCTTATTGTAATGTTTTCCTAAGTAAAGTAATTACACTGTGGTATCACAAATAAGTTACATTCATCATTTTGTATTTCCTGCATGTTTTGTCCCTGTTGAAATCAGTAATTATTTTCAGTGAAACAGATGCTGCAATTCAGTTAATTTTCTGAGAAGAAAGTAAACAGGTTACGTTGTCTACTCAGTAACATTAGACAATTTTAATTAACCCGTTTTGTAATTCATTGAAAATTAGCAAAATTAATACAGAGGACAATAAGTGTCATTCAGAGGTAGTCAGTTTACATGCAAAATATGAGTCAAGTATTGTAGTAGAAAAATAATTAAAATAACATAGCTCTAATAAAATAGAACATCTTATATATATACAAAAGTGTTCATTGAAACTGTAATATGCTTTATTTAAATAAATTAATTTTTATTAATTTACAAGGTCAAATACATGACACAGAAGCATAGATCGTATTAGTGTTAGTCTGTGCATTTTGCTTATGGGTTTCCATTTAGATTATGATTGTGGATTGCTTTAGGACTTTTATTCCTGTTATAAAAGTTCTTGGCAGATAGTCAGGAATTGTGAGCGGGCTATAAAGATGACAAGAAAATGCTACTATCTGCCAGAATTTTTCGTAACAGTTTACATATTAAGGATATATAAATGCTAAGTATTTTTGCTATTGATATGTGTGCTGTCTTCCAACTTCTACCAATCATGAGAAACATTTTTCACACAGTGTGATTTCAATTTCATCAGTCTGAAACAAGTTTGCTGGTATCATGTGATAAACAGTCACATGTAGCACCATCCCTTCTGAGCTGTAGTTCTGATCCTGCCTCCCAAACGTACTTCATCCCACTGTTTCTGGACCTGTTTGTCTAACAGCACATGTTAAATCTCAAAGGCACGTTTCTCTTGGGATTTGCATCATACCCTGGACTATGTGTGGCTCCACATAGGCTCCATTGTTTGGGGAACAATGACTCTTCTTCCTTTTAGTAATTAGTCAGCAGACTATTTTGAGGTTTTGTCTTTTTTTTTTTTTTTTTTCTTCACCTGTGGAAATTAGTTTGTGCTTATTCCTGAAGTACATTTTTCTTCACAGGGTTTGTCTTTGGCTTTATTTGGATAAGAATAGCGCTTCACCAGTTACCATTTTCCCTTTCAGTGAACCATTTTCATATTACCTAATAAAGCTGCTTTTGAATTCAAACTCTGATTCCATAGACAGCAGCCCTGCTGGAATAGTTAGTCCCTTCATGTATGAGCCTCTCAAAGAGGAATACCAAAGCAATATTATTTTGTTGGACTTAAGCTTGTATTTCAGCCTATTATAGTCACATAACAGACCTTGTTTGTTACAATAGTAAAGAATCCAGTATTTCTATACAGTCTATGAAGTAGATTTGAGCCATAATGCTCCATTGTTTAAAAAACAATTTCAGATAAAATATATATTAAGAATAGCATAATTTAAATTTACTCAGCATAAAGCAATATGATCCTAAGTACATGCAGTTACATAGCACTCCTGTCAAAAAGATGAAGGAATAGCAGGTCTTGGAAGATATTAAAGAAAAAAAAAATGACTATGTAGAAAATGCTGCTGTGGAGAAGATGGAAGTTAGTCTGTGTCTGGGGATGCACAATATCTGTGTAAATAACTTGCTGTTCTGTACTGGTTCATCATAATTTAGCACTATTGAGTAAAACCTGAGTTAGCCTGCAAGAAAAGCATGATAGATTTTTTACCTTTTTTCCTGTACTTAGAGTTAGCAAATGCTTTTCAGTAATTAAAATGGTGACAGGTTAATTTTATTTATTTGCCACTGACTAAACATACCTGGTCTTTTGATTGCTCTTACTCAGTGGTGCACTTTGGTTTGTGTCTGGACTTTGCACAGCATTGAATAGCTTCTCTAAAGCAAGATGAGCTTTAATAGCGTAAACAGCCATAAATATTAGTGAGTGTATAGATAATTCCCCTCTCAGTTGTTCTCAAATGATTGTTATTAATACTTTCAAAGAACTTAAGTGTCTTACATTTATTTTGAAATTGTAGCTGGCTTCTCTTTATGTATATGTTACTTATTTAGTTGTTGAGTTTACTCATTTATTTAAAGGTAGCATTTAAATAAGCATAAAAATATGTTTACATTAAGCCCATCTATACTCATGTAGTAATGCACGTAGGCTTGAAATGATGTCTAAGTCACCTTAAGGATGCTGGCCAGTATGTTGGAAAAATAAATAAATATATGGAATAAATAAAAATCAGGCCCAAAGTAGCTGTAAATAATAATGAAAAGGTAATAACAAAATGGACTTCAGTGCAATCATCAGCAGACACATACTAAAAGTTTAATTTAAAGAAGTTGCTAGGTCACTCACACACCATCAGAGAACATAAAACACTCTCCAATGATATTACTGGGGTTTTTTTAACCAAAGTTCTACAGTAAAAGAGCAAAAGTAATGGGTATTATGTGCTATAGAAAGGAAGCACCAAGGGCTGAAGGCATCGTGAATGTACCTGATGCACCACAATTTTGCACTGCCAGAAGATTTGTTAAATACAAAGGATGGTAAAAATCACACGTCTTTACAAATTGCATCTGAAAGAAAAATTCCTTTCTGACCTCCAGCTGTCAGATCTGGTGTTTAACTTCAGGAGGAAAGAAATGTGGCAAGCAAACACTTTGCTTCTTTATTAGAGTACTTCTATGAGCTAAATTCACTCAATAGAGAGCAAAATTCATTCCAGAATAAAAAAAAAAAATAAAACCAACACTAACCAACAATACCAACCATGCATCCTTGTGTAATGCAAATGCAGGATACTGTGTTCAACATTCAGTTCAGCAACTGAGTAATATAGCCAACTATTTACCCCTTAAATTTTTGGTAAGTGGATAGTACAATTTGAATCTCAGTTAATGAAGTTAAATATAAAGTATCTTTAAAGAAATCATACAGTGTTCATCCTTTTTGTTTTCACCCTAATGATCAGATACAAGATAATCTGAAATTCACATGTGTGTATTTTGGCATATAGGAGAAGATAAGTAAGTGTGTAAACAGGTCTCAGGTGGGATTTTTGCTTTCAGCAGGGGATGGGGAATGTTTGGGGTTTTTTTACCATGATGGTAAGAATCTCTGCTTAAAGGAGGTTTTAATGAGAATTGTAAAAGTGCTTGGCAGGAAATTCTGGCTTTACTGAAAACTATGCCAGAATTTCATTCCATCTTTTTATATGAGAGCATCATTGCAGTCAGTGTGTGATTTGATTTTTCCTTCTGTAGATCTTGCTTAAATCTAATATCATTCCTTTCTAGTCGCTTATGAGTTGTGTACTTGAGAGGAAATAATTTAAATTGTTACTGGTTAAAACATTCTTGGAGCCGTTACAGAGTACAGAGTAATTACTGACCAAGAATGTGTGGGCTTTATTTGTTTTTATGAGTGGCAATTTGTATCTTTAAATGTGATAAGCAGTGAGTACGAGTAATATGCAACTGTATTCTTGAATGTAGTAAGACAGTCATCACATACAACATAGATGAGAGAGGATTATTTGACTTTTCCTATTTGTGGTAATATTTTAGTTGGGGTATCATGTAGACAGTAAGGATTACCGTTGCTAATAGCTGGTCACAGGCTTTTATGTTAAATCTGCAAGGTCTGCAAACTAGGACTTGCAGTTTTGCTTTGCCTGGAATTTGCTTTAGGTTTGCCTGAAACTCAGTTTAACTATGCTAGCAATTATATAATTATCTGAGAGCTGCTACCAAATCTGTTCAGGTTTAGTTTAGCATTATGTGATCATGTGATGCAACATCTACTGTTAATAATATAGTTATATTTCTGTAGCTAATAAACAGTAGGAACAAGTAGTTACTCCATACAAAATGCCCTTTCTAAGACTCGTGAATAAAAAGGCAAGATAAAGGAGTACAGGCATAAGACGATAACAGGAGCACCCAGATAAAGACACAGGGTGATACCTGAGTCCCCAAGGCTGTGGAGAGCTCACCAGCACACCATTACTGATCCCTTAAGTAATGCAGCCTTGGAAAAAAGAGTTTTGGGAATCAAAGAGGGAACATAGAACAAAGAACAAGTGTTTTAAGGTATTATTTTATGTTGTAATCAATATCAAGAACATGTGTATGTAAAACATGCTTGTTGCATACATTTGGATGTAATACAGAATTGTGGATCAGTGAAGAAATCGAGGTGTAAGCATGTTAGAAGTCATACAAAAATAATCCCAAGAGGGTCATAGAGTGAGGAGAGAGCAACCACTCACCTGTTCACATAATCCCAAGAAGACCAGGGAAGGATGAGGTTAATATCAAGGACTAAGAGATAGAATGCAAGCAAGTGTCTGTATACTAAGTTTGATTGTGTTATAATTCTGGAGAATTTTTTATGTTACAGAAGTCTTTTCTTCATAATAATAATAAAATCTGGAGTAGTCATCGTTAATTGATTGGACTGTTTTTTAGTTCATTTACTATTAAATTCTTGCCTTGCACAGAAAGAGAATTTCTTTGGGCCGCATAAACTGCGGAAATTGGAGTACAACAGATTGCTGGAGAATGCAGGCAAATTAGGCTGTAAAATTTATATGAAACAGAGCATCACACTTCAAACAGTTTAAAGCAAATTGGAGAGCATACAGATGAACACAGTGAGAATGATTTTTACAAACTAACAGCTGCTAAGAAAAAGTTGGGGGAATGGCACTTTTTAGTCTGAAGCCAAAAAACGCTGGAAGTTGGATATCTTAAGGATGGTTTGATTTGTAGGTGTGGAATTAATATTTCCATTGCTGGTGTGACTGGCTGCCTGAATGTGTGCTCACAGTCACAGCATGTTGGTGCATAGCAACAGACTGAGAGCTGCTGGAGCAGAAGAAATAATGATCAGCATTGTTCATGTCTACTGGTAACAAACCAAGAAACAAGGAACTCAAATTTCAACGGAAAAAAAAATATTTTGACATTAGGAAAAACTTTCTAAGTGTGATAATAATGAACATTCATTCATATTATCTAGAAGCTGGCTGGAATCCTCTTTAGTGGAGATCAAAGTCTATCAAGACAGCTCACTTGTCCTCCCTTGCCTTACCCAGTAAACATGTTGACATCTGAAATTCACTTCCAGTCTTATAGTTTTACGTTTAATGAATGCATCTCTTTTGTCTCTTTTTCACTGAATTTTGTAATTGGTAACAAGTGGTGTTGGGGTTATATGGGCATTTTCTATTTAAATAGCATTTTAAATATGAGATATATATTTTTTTCCCCTCAAGATATTACTTTTACAGACACTATCTTTGCCTTTTAGGCAGTGAAATGTAAAACTCTTTTCAAGTCATATCTGCAACCAAAGATTTTATTTTTCTTCATATTTTTTGATGACAGACTTCTGGTTCCAGAGCCTCATATGCTGTACCTTGCTTGCTTTTTGCATATCTATAAAACTTCAAAACCTGAATTCTATCCTTACCTTATAAATTTGTCTTGCAATAAGGCAACCTGAAACCACAGGTAATACTGCCTTGCAACATGTGCTTTTCAAAGCAGTCCAGTGTTCTAAGTTGAACTCTACTTAGCTGAGAAAAAAGACACAAAAAGTTACTTCCATCTTTTTTTACTATCTGTAACGTGATTCTAAGTCACCCTGGTTTAAATAGTTCATTAATTCAGAGTTTTCAAAATGTCCTGCCATCTGTTCCTGAAGCTGGCAGTCTGTTCAATGATTTTCTGTTGCTACTTAAACTTTTCAAAGCATCCATGCAATTTATTACACAACTGTGTAAAACATCACATAATTTAGTACCTATCAGGTAGCAAACTGCGGAACCATGTGAGATACTGTGATATTTATACATGTCAGAGCATTTCAGCTTCATTTTTCCCACTAATACATCTCCCCAGAACTTTTGATGGCTTTTTAGTCCGTTTTTACCCATTCCTATACCCGCCAGAGATTTTTTTTTTTTTCCTGCTGATGAAATTTGATAAAACTTAATTTACTGTAGTAGTTGTTTGTTTGTTTGTTTGTTTGTTAATTATTATTTCTATTGACCTGAAAGGTACAATGCAGCATGAACCATCTGGTATGCTCTGATCCATTTAAATACAGAAGTTTTTAAAATGTGAGAGAGAGGAAACACAACAGTGGAACATAAAAAAAAATACCAGTAGCATCCAGTAGGTCTCATTTAATGACACAATAAAATTACAGTGGTAGAATTCACATGGACAGAATGACGTTATTCTGATACTTTGAAAGTGTTTATTTTGGCATAAAAATGCCTAGTGACTCATTGCAATGATTCATACTATCAGAGAAGTTTGTGTAGTTATCAGAGAGATTATAGAGAAATGCATTTGCCATAAGTAGAATGGATTGGTTCAAGTGTGTGAAAAAGCAGTGGTGAAATAAACTGTAAAAAATATGTCAGTATTTTTGTCTTTTAATACTAATTGTGTATCAGTGAAATCCCACTTATGGGTAGCTTCCATTCTTGCTGTATATGATGGTTATGAATAATGAAAGCATATAAGAATACATTTGTGAAATGAAATTTCTCGCTTATTCTTTCAGAAAAAGTCACAAGATTTTTTTCATAACTACAATGGCAGACATACTTACATAAAGGTTGCATCAGAAACTTGCATCAACATCTACAAGGTAGCTTTTTAGTCTTGCTCATGTTACTTTTTCAAAAAAAGCTACACAGAAATATCAAAATTCATGTCACATTGTTTGCTTTTTTATTAAGATTGTTTTCTAGGACAGGGAGCACTGTGCAGTATGAAAAAAAGTACTTCCCTCTTATTCCTTACAAGGTTCCTCTTAATTATTTATCTAAACAGTTGTTCCCCCTCATAAATATCAATGTTATTCCTGATACTGACACCACTTGAGAAATGCTGTGGTACAACTAAGGTACTTTGATAATGTGAAATCTTCTGTGTGTATTTCTGAAATAGCCAAAAACCTTCCTGTGGGATGTGGGTGGGGGGAATTGTATCCAAAATAAAAGCTGATCATCCCTAGTACTTAGGGTCCAATTGTGATAAATGCTAAGGATCTATTTCTACAAATAGGAGCACCAAGTTTAATTGAAAAATGATGGTAGGAAAAGAGAAATGTACATATATGAATGCATATATATATATATATATAAAATATGAAAGGATGTTAAAATTATTTATTACTTTTATGCTTCTTCCCAAATAAATTGCAATGAGATTGTTTCTTCAGAAATGCCAGTCAGAAGTAAGGCATTGAATGATCTCTGCTACGTATTAGCAATATATCTCACTCACACAAACAAAACAAAACCCACAAAAATAATCACCACCCCCAAAACGCAACAACACTATTTTAAAAGTTTATCTATTTTAAAAAGTGCAGAAAAGATTTAATCATAATTCAGTTTTTGTTGTGTGTTATTAGCCAACATTACCAATGTGATGTGGAGAGGTTATAGATGACAATCAGGTGGATAGAGTGGAAAAATCCCAATTCTACTAAATCTAATTAAAATATCAGTGAGTGCATATTCCAGAAATACACAGATTGACTGTAATTTTGTTAGGGCAACTGTTTTTTGGGGGGTTTAAGATGCAAAAATTATCTCTGTAAAGAATTGCAATGAGAAAAACGAAGAAAATAAAAATAAAGTATGCCTCTGATACATCCCTGCTTTCAGGGATTCTTTCCTTCATTACGTTTTAGTTTTGTATTCTGTGATTTCTGCTTTTAGTCCTTTGCTAGATCTGAGTTATGCCCATTATTTCTGGCAGATGTGTATCTTTCAATATAATTCTGAAATGTCAGGCATGTTAAAAAAAAAAAAAAAAAAGGCAAGCTAAGTGTTCAGTGTGGTCTACATTTATATAATGCATTCATTAATACTGAAAGTTGCAGATGTATAATGACAACAAAAATGAAGACTTTGTCTTTAAAACAAAGATTAATGACATTTCTCTTTCATCAGTAGACACATACTCATCCATATCAACTGACCTTATTTTTGACTATAGAGATGGGTATGTAATCATAAGAATAAAAGACTGAAAACAATGCTGTTCACACAGTGAACAAGAGGCAATACAACTGAAGATGGTCATCTCCACACATTTCATTTCAATGTGCAATTGCAACATACAGAGGATAGTTGGCTGCAATGGATCAGTGACTGTGTAAAAGCTGTAAAATTGTTATAAATGCCTAAGCCCTAAAATCAAATGGAGACCCAACTTCACAAGTTTTTCAAACAGCTTAGAAAAGCTGTGGTTATATAAAAGCAGCAGTAAAATCTACATATAGGAGAAAGTGATTTGGACCCACTTATTTGTTAAAGGTACATTGGGAGTACTAAGGAAGATTTTTATGAACACAGGAAATATTTGAAATAACAAGACCCTTTGCAATCACTGCAGTGTTCACAACTCCAGGCGTTATTTGGTGATAGATATTGTGGTTTAACCCCAGCCGATAATTCAGTACCACACAGCCACTCGCTCACTCCCTCCTACCTCAGATGGGTGGGGAGGAGAATTGGAAAGGAATTAAAAATTCAAGGGTTGAGATAAGAACAGTTTAATAACTAAAATAAAATAAAACCAGAACAATATTAATGATAACAATACCAGTTACAATGAAAAGGAGGGAGAAAGGGAGAGGAATGAAATCCAAAGAGAAAGGAGGAAAGAAAACAAGTGATGCACAATACAACTGCTCACCACCCACTGACCGATGCCCAGCCAGTCCCCAAGCAATGATTTGCAGCCCTGGCCAAAACTGTGCCCCCCACCCCTTTATATACCGAGCATGGCATCCCATGGTATGGAATACCTCTTTGGCTAGTTCCAGTCAGATGTCCTGGCTGTGTCCTCTCCCAATTTCCTGTGTCCCTCCAGCCCTCCCACCTGCAAGGCCTGAGAAACCAGAAGGTCCCCAACAACACTGTTCCCACACCAAAACACAGCCCTGCACTAGCCACTGAGAAAAAAGTTGACTCCATCCCAGCTGAAACCAGGACAATATTCAGTTCCCTTTTAAAAGTGAGGCAGATGATGTGCATGATTTCTAGGAAGCTGCTTGAGATCCAAATATTTTCTTAATGTACCAAGTCCATGACAGAGAAATGTCTTTACATTCTCTGCTGTAGTTAAAACTCTCCGTCAAGAAGGTGATATTTTGCAGATACTACAGGCAGTCAGTTAAGACAGATGAATTTTGTGTCCTGTTATAGTCTCCATTGCTTCAGCTATGGAATTTCTGTGCACTGCTGCTGTTTGTGTTGATTTTTGCTGGTTTGTTTTTTTTGGGTTTTTTTTCCCCACTGTTTCATCTATATGAACAAGCTTGTAATTATCTACTAGAAAGGTAATTTATTATGATAAAGAAATAATTGCATACTTCCAAGCTGAACGCTCAGTGGTGGTAAATATCACATTTCATTTTATTCAAGTCAAGTATTTGTCTTCACTTATTCAAAATTCATGCCTTTTGTGTTATTTTACAATGATTTATGACTCATAATAACATTTGCACTTGAATTGTATACATTATTTTACAGTGGACTCTTCACAGACAGACAGAGATTAGCTGTACTTCTCTATTATTGATAAAAGTAATTTCAGTTTTTCCAAATCTTGGTTGGGGTTGGTGTTGGCAGAGGTGAGGGTAAATTAGATCTTGATCTCATTTTAAACATCTCCCAAAACTGGCAAGTGCAGATTCAATGCCTGTTTTTCTGGGTGGTTATTCATTAGGGATTTTTTGTTTGTTTTAAACTGTGAGTGCATTTTTGTATTGACATATTTATAATGCTGTTCTGGGATCTCCTGTATCAGTCCTGCAAATGCTACATTCTCCGACTGCTGGCTCTGGTGTTGTTCAATGATTTCTTCACTTCTTGACTTCCAAGTACTTGTGAGACTATGGGATGTAAACAAGCAAAAAGGTCTCACCATCTAAACCCATTGTGTTACTTTCAGTGTACATTGTAAAAGATAGCCATTAGAAAACCTGAAATGCTGTTTTAAGTGGTTTACAAGTTGTCTTTTGCTAAGTTGATGATTTTAGTGCTTTATGCTCTGGATATTTTGCTAGGCCATTTCACAACTGAGTATCGACATTTGACTGAAATGTTTAAAATAAAAAACAAGTGGGTAAGCCACTTCTCTGCAATGAAGTGAAATTTTGTTTTGCCTTTTTTTCTAATTTAAGGAACTATCCTTATTTTCTGGGATTCTCTGGTAATGGTGTGACCAGTGTTAAAAGAAGTGTTAATAACATACCTGTTCCTTGTTAAAATATTTTTTTATTATTTTTGAGCAATAATATTTTTTTCACTCAATATTATGTCAAAGCTTATTTATTCCTTTGCCCAGAATTGAGAAATATCAGCAAAATTCATGCGTATTTTAGGAAGTAATTACTTCTGGACACAGGTTAGTTTATTTTGGCTTACTTTGAAAATATTTATTTAGCTCTAATTCTAACGGAAAGTATTTTAATGCTGGCTTTTACAAAAAAAACAGAATGCTTTTTGCTGTTCAGCAAGATCTGTAAATAATAACAAGGATGAAAAGCAAAAGTGACTGAAGACAACACTGCTTTGATCCATCAGCTTACAGTTGTTTACTTTCATCTTCCAAATTAAGTGGTGGTGTTTTTGAACTCAGTGGTTTGACCCTCAACTGGGAAACTTCTAAGGGAATCCAAATGGATACATATTGCTACAAATTATCTATTACCTCTGCAGATTTTTTACTCTTTTCTGTGCCCCTTGTGGCTGTGCCAAGCTTTAATGCAATACTCAGGATGGTCCTTAGCCAAGTCCAAATAATGCTTCTAAGTGACACTTTTGAAGTTAACTTACAGACTGAAATCAGTGCATGTTATTAAGCATTTTTGGTTAAGCTAGACTAGAATTTGATAATTTCCTTTACATAACAACCACATTCATGAGAAGGTTTTTAAGGCCTTGTAAGGAGTTTGTATCCAACTATAAAAGAACTGAAGGTAACTAGCTCTCCTAGAAATTAGCAGATACCCAATATGAAAACATTTTCATTTCTATTTAATAGTGTTTAGTGTCTTTCTGTGACAAAATTTTAAGGAATACAGGAACAAAGTATCAGTTACAAACTGTTTAGAAAGGCCTGTTTCATATATTTACAATCTTTAAAACTTCCCTAAATATGAACATAAACAAAAATGTCACATATAACTGGGAGCAATGTAATGAAGTCTTGGAGGACAGCTTGGTATAATTCCTATTTCAGGTTAAACATTGCAAGGATTTACATGAGGTTGACTTCTTTTCTGAGATCTAAAAGGAAATACTAGAGATTCATTTCTCTACTTCAGCAGCACACTTGTTACGATGCACCATAGAAAACAATTAGGAAAAAATGGATAATTCCATAATGGTATAAAATTGATTGAAGTGGTTAGAGGTGAGGCACTATGATATGCTTAAAGAAGAAATACTTATCTGGAAAGAAGTTAATATCTTCCTTATTTAAGAATAGTTATTTAATTGTTCCTTATTTAAGAGTTAATTAATATTAAATTTGATGACTTTGTCTCCAAAACAAGGAGTGTGAAGAAATGCTGACATGAAAATTTGAGACATTTTGGCTAGAAAAGTGGTTTTGAAAAGTGATGATGTTGAGGCTTCGAAGAATTGAAGCGTAATGAAGTAGGGGAAAAAATGCAAGTCCTGCTTTTTGAAATTAGAAGCAATCACATTCTTTTAAAAGGAGTTTTATCAGCAGATAGAAGTAGAGATAGAAAATGCTTACATGCCTGTCTAAGTAAGGTGTTACTGTCCCTATATTCAGGAGAGATGAACTTGTAAAGATGATGATCAGGTAAACAGAAAGTCTTCCTTTCCAGTTGAGACTTAAATTATCAAGTCTAGAAAAATGATGGAAAAGGGGCAAAACGATTGCTCTCTTTTCATATCTTGAGCATAAGGTAAGACATACAGTAAGCAAAAAGCCTGAATTTAACAAGAATAAACTAAAGTTTATAATTAAGACTAAGGTCCTAAAGCAGCTTAAATAGGAAAAATAAAGGGAAGTAGCTCAAGTACTTTGACAATGTGGATTTGTAATCAATAGAACAGACCAGAGAGATCCCTTTTCCTGCCATACTGTTAAGTAAATCCTGCTCTTTGTGACCTCTAGCTTAATGGATATGTGTGATTTTGGGTTTATCCTATTTTATTGATACATTCTGTTTTGAAATTTATTAATATATTTCTTCCAGTGTATTTAATGAAAATAATCTCTCAGTTATGTACCACTCTAATAGAAATTGAGATCTGTTACTGACTCTTAATTTCTATTTATCATTATGAATGCAGGGTATCATTATACCGGCTCAAATTTAACAACTTTTTCTACTGTACATCCCTTTAAAAGGCAAGTTATGTGCAATTTGCAGTGGTATAGATCCAGTACATTGGGTCTACTGCATATAGGGGATTTAACATCCCAATCTATAGGAACAGTAGGTATGACTCTGTATATAGATTTGTGGATACGGGTGCATGTATAGAAATAATTAAAACCAAAGAACTCCAAAAGCTTAGAAGTTATTCAGTGGCTCTGTGGTGACTTTGTAGTCTGAGTATTACAGAGGTAGGTGGAGTTTGGTTTTCAAGAGGTAGCTCTGAAGACTGCCTTTTTCCAAAGGTATCAAAATACATGAAGAAACACCAGAAATTCTCCAGCCTTTTCTGCTAACGTTTGTGTCTTCTTTGAGTTGATCACTGAAACTGTTATTCTGAAAACACATTTCATTCCAATGTTCATTTTAAGGTACACAGACACATTTAAACATTATGCCTTGAGGCACAGTAATAAGCATACTATACATAGCTGGGAAGGTAAATAGATGTTGAATTTACCTTCTTTTAGTATTACAAAATACTTTGAAAACCTTGGAAGTATTGATATCAAGACAAGATGGAAGGCTTGTTGAAAATATCAATGCACAGTAGTTGGAGAAGAGCAGCAGGTGCTGAGGCGGGAGCGCTGTGTTTCAGGTGGGTGACCTGAGAGCCCCGGGTGTCCTGCTGAGTCCTGGTCTTTTGTGGCTTTCTCCGAAAACAGGAAGCAACTGTGTCTGATTCGGCTTTCAAAATATCAATATTTTTAGGAAACACAGAACCATTTAATTTTGCTTCTCTTAAAAAAAAAAATTAAAAATTTACATCCCAATGCAATGTCATACGCTAGGTTATACCTAACACCAAAAATTCCCAACCATACATAGTAATTCATTTGACTTTAAAAGGTCTCCCCTTAACAGCATAAACCTGAAGTGTTTTCATAGATGCCCGTACGATTTGGTTTCCAGCTTTATGTGCATGAAGGAAGTCATCATTACACAAAAGCAGGGGTTCTATTTATTTAATTCGAGTTCTTTGGGTCTTTCAGGGTTTGCTTATGTTGCACGGGGTTTTGGTCAATGAAATCAACCGGTAAGGTTGCACCACAGACAAAATCTAGCCTTTTTTTTTTTTTTTAAAAAAAAAGAACCTTTATGCTAAGAAATTGTTCTTTGGTTCTTACTTAGTGTGGCTATTGCCCTCTGATAAATAACCCAGGGGCACAGAAAGCTTAATGTCTGTTTCCTGAAGTTTTCATCTCACTGGCAATTAGGGAACTTCATTTTACATCTACAGAATTTAAATGTAAATAATAAGAAGTTGTTATTTAGCGGGAATTATGCTGCTTCATTCTGCTTTTCATTTTGGTCATGTTGGTTTTACACGGCGGGGTGCAGAGGGGAAGGGGGCAGCCCTGTGAGGCGGTGCCGGGGCTGCCCCGTGCCGGTCCCAGCCGGTCCCAGCCGGTTCCAGGCGGCTCCACCGGCCCCAGCGCAGGGCACAGCTGAGCCCCGCAGCCACGGGCGGGCGCCTCGGGGAAAGCCGGGCTGAGAAAGGGCAAAACGGTGCCCGGCAGCCAGGGCTGAGGGCAACGGGGTGAGAAACAGCCCGGCCAGCCCCGAGGGGGGAGCGGGAGGGGGCAGGGGGCTCCGGGCGCCCCCGCACAGACGCCCCCGCGGGCCCGGGGCAGCCCCCGGCGGGCGGGTGGTTCCCCGCGGCCCCTGGGAAGGGCCCAGCCGGAGCTGGGCACAGCTGAGGAGGAAGGGGGGCAGAGAGGGGCTGCTGTGAGCGTCCCCCATTCCCCACCCCGTGTACCCTTGGAAGGAAGAGGAGTCAGGAGTGAAGGTGAGCCTGGGAGGAAGGCCCGTGTGGGAGAAAGAAAGGTGTATTTGCTTGTTGTCTTTTTTTTTTTCTTTTTTTTTCCCCTTCTTCTCGCAATCGTACTCTATTTTGACTGGCAATAAGTTAAAATTGCTTTCCTCAAGTCTAGTCTGTTTAGCCCACCCCCCTAATTGGTCAGAGATCTCCCAAAGAACCACGAACTTTTTTTTTTTTTTTAATCTTATTTTCTCTCCCTGTCCTCTTGAGGAGGGGCAGTGAGGGGGCAGCTGGGTGAGTGTCTGGCAGCCAGCCAAGGTTAACCTATCAGAGGTCACAAAGAAAAGTATCTGCTTGAATTTTCCAGCTTTGACGATACTTTAGGATACAGTTAAACTCTATGATATATATTGCAGAAATGTAAGTATTCAGGAGAAACAGGATTGTTAGGCTATCTTCAATGACCACCATGGACAGGATTTGGTTTCCTTTGTTTATTAGGTATCTACATATCTGAAGGAAGCACAATGAATTCCTTCCCACTCACTGTTACTTTTTCCTCTGAAAGCTCAGCCACTTCAATCCTTATCAGTGCTAATGATGACAGAGTAGATTAACTATGGAGCAGCGCAGCTTGCCAGGGCTTGGCAGGTCAGGCCGGTAGCTCCTTTTCCAGAAGTGAACCCTTTGAGAGCCCCTGGAAAGTCGGATGAGGGAAAGAGTGCGCCTCCTACTGGCAGCTGTCGCTTTGTGACACCTGCGGGCTTTCCTAGTTTGAGCAAGCTGTGCAGCCTTTCCGTTGGGAAAGAAAGTACACGGGAATCTACTATTAGAAATGGCTTTTACACATAACAAAGAACTGTTCACATAAAAAACAGCAAGCAACAAAATATGACGTGAAACATGGCTAAACTAATTCCTGAGTAGAAATTAATTCAGACTTTCATGGAGGACAGAAGATAATTCTGAAGGTGATGAATTTATCACTGGTGACAAATGAGAATAGAGATACTATTCTACTTTAAGTAAGCAGAAGGAATATGATAATAATAATTACTTGTTTTATGGTTTTATTCCTGTTGAAAAGACTTTAGTCAAAGGTTGAAAGAATTTTTTAAAGATGTCCACATTGATTGAGATCTATTGTAACCTACCATAATTTTAAATGCTATTTAATGAATACTTTAACATCCAAATTCCATTTTTAAAAAAATTCCATTCCTTTTAAAGCTAATGTGAATAGTATAAGGATATTTCCTGTTACCAAGAAATCTGGTCTCATTGCCTAATCATCTGTTACAGAACGTTAATTTTCTTATTATGACAGATGTTATACTCTACTGTATTTGAAGAGTCACAATGCGCAAAAAGGATGTGCTGTAAGACTTGCCCTGTACACAGACTATGTACTAATGTCATATACAACAGTATTGGTACCAATATAATGTAATAAAGCTGTTCTTGGAACATTTTTCATATTACAACGAATTTAAACACTTTAAAAAAGGGGCATCTTTTTCCTTTTTTATTCATGTTTCTTCAGATCATAGCAAGCAGCATAAAATAATCTCCTGTGATAATTTCAGCCCTGCAAGAGTTGCATTTCATTTAGCGTTCAGTTCTTGTTAAGGAGCAAGGATATTCTGAAAGAAGCTGTTGCAATGCTAGCTCACATAGAATACAAAATCAATAGCAAGAAAATCTGGATATAAATGAGATGGGGCATAGTGAGGTGAGGATGCCTGGTCTGTTGGCCTTTGGAAAGGATGAAATAATTTGTATTGGACAAGACTGACAGCAGAAATGGAGTTGTAGTAGATGTAGACAGGAAATTATATAGAACTGTTTAAATGCCATCAATGGGATGGGCAAGCTGGGAAGAAGGAAAAGTGGGAACTCGTTAACTATTTTTTAAAATGAGAGCATCGGTTTAAGACTTTGTGTATGAGAAGATGGAAAGATTGCATGGTGATCTTTTTGTTTTCTTCTGTTAGTGAACTGAGGAATGCATTCTGACATTTTTCTTTCATCCCAACCCTAAGATCTGAAAAAAGTACAATGGTAATTTAACATTTCCAAAACCTAGCAATTTTTACATCTGAAATAAAATTGTGGCAGTAGCTTCATGTTTTACTCTCCTTCTCCTAAAATGCATGTTTTCCTCCGAGTGCCTCATTTTGCACTTTTTACCATGGAAGGACATGGCATGCCAGGGAAACAACTACTAGAAGATTAATATATATACAGCCTACAAATACTTTTCTATATACAGACACCAAGCTCCATGAGCAGTGTATGCATGAGAGGAATTGTAAATGTGGGTAGTAAGTCAGCTCTTTGTACTAGACCCTGAAAGTTTTTAGGTGAAGGTCTTATCAGAGTTCTTTGCAAATTTTCTTTCAGTCTCAGCAGCATATCAATGAAGAAAGATGCTACTCTGTATCACTGTTATGTGCTCTGAATGTTTGCCAGGTACTGAGGAGAATATAGGAGGGGGTTAAAGCTGTGCAGTATAACAGTGAAAAGAAGTGAGCTTCCTCTGAGCTTAAGATAGGGACTTGGTGAAAATATCAAAGAATGAGTGAGGTGAAGGACTCTCCAAAATTGGTGGAGAGTGATACATACTTTAAACTGGGCACATTGCTTATAAACTGGAAAAGCTAGCTCAGGTTGCAAGAAACTAGGAGTAATGGAGGAGGAGTAGTGTAAATTTTTACCTCTTCTGAAGGACTTTTGAATAAATGAGTCTAAGCTACTTTGCTGTTTCCCAAGAATCACTTGCTGCTGTTTGGATCACCTTGTGTCCTAGACCTCAAATAATGCTTACAAAGCAGCTTTAAAACTAGATTCCTTTCTGTCATCAGAAACTTCAAGAATAAGTGTTTTCAACCCACAAATGACATTAAAAAAATCATTTGAAGTGTATTTTCCAGTATATGTATTCCATCTAGAAGAATAAGAATTAGGACTACTTGTTATGATCAGGCTTCTTATTTTATGCTGCATGTTTTGTGCAGGGAAGTATCTGTGTGATAGAATACAGGCACACAATATGGTTTATATCAGGGGTCCTCAAACTTTTTAACCAGGGGGCTGGTGCGCAGATGAAGTGGCAGGCAGTCATCTGCGGCTGCTTGGTTTCCCTCCCAACCACCGGGGGGGGGGTGGGGGGGTGGGTTCTGTAAATACTGGGGACCAGATTGAGGACCCTGGGGGGTTGTATCTGGCCCGCGGGCTGTAGTTTGAGGACCCCTGATTTATATTATCCTACCACATAAAAGGCATTCAGCACTGATCCTAAACTAAAGTTGAGTCTAACATTTACTACATTTTAGTTGGTTAAGTTGCATTTCCAGGTGAACCATTCCTTCCTTTTCTTCCTTTCCATTTGCCTTCCATCTCTTTCCTCTACTTTTATCACCTAAAATGTAGCAATAAGAAACTCTGGGTTTGGTTTTTTTTTTTTCCTTTTTTCCCTTTAATTGGTGGAAAAAAGACTTTGCATGGATCAGGAGAAAACAATAGCTTCTGTAAGGCTTTTTCCGTGCTTTATCCAGAAGAAGTCTCCATTGTGGAATCTAAGACAGAATTGGGTAATGAAAAATAGTTATGGTGTATCTTATAAGATGCAAAATGTTGAAAGCTTTAAATGTTTCTAAGAAATGTGAAAATTCAGAAAATAAGGTATCTTCTGCACCGAATAAAACCATGGAATAGCATGATTCATAGTCACTGAAACAGATTAGTTGTTTTTCCACCTAAATCAAACAGTTTTGTTTTCTGCCATTCACCTGTGAAAGAAGGTTGTAAAGGATGTGGGAGAAACTGCTTTGTGTATTACCAACAGCATGTTAACTCCTCTTTAGTTACAAAAAATATGATAGATTTGGCTGAAAAAGAGTGTACTTTTCCTTCACATCACTGATACTTCCAACAAAAGTATAACATTAGATACTATTTTATATTGGAATATACCTGAAAAATTTCTAGGCAACTGAAAGCATGGAGAAAATATGAAAAAGATTTATGATCAAAGTACCAAACTGAGCTTTGACTTTCTGAAAAAAATACTCCATATATAAATTACTTGAGAATTATAATGAATATTTCCTTACACTTAATTGCTTGATTTCTGTACTGCGCAATACAGTGAAGTACAGTAGCGATAACTCATCATTTGCTCTTGAAGGTTGTGTAACTTAAGTTTTCAATCATTTTTCCGCACCTGCCAAAACAGTTTCAGAATTGCAGGAGATATTTCATTTTGTCAGCGTTGAATGCCAAGAAATAATGAGGCATGCCCCCCCAAGATGATTATACTTCACAGTTGAAAAGATCTTAAAATATACTCCACGTATTAGAAGTTATATTTGTTCATTAAAAGGTACTTGCCTATAGATTGCTTTGGCAATGGAGCAATTTTCTTCTCAGTTTCTTTTTTTGCTGACTTTTAAAATTAAGACGATTTTACTTTTGTATTTATTAGTGAAGTGTTCAATACTGAATTTCAGTAGAGGTTGTAGCCATGTTTCAGAAGTTAATGTATTACCAAAAACACCCACAAAACAACCTTCCTTTTTATGCTTTATAGATAGGGTACTTTCCAATAAATATATTACATTTCAAGTGAATGAAAATATTTCTTTAGGCAGCATGTAAAATAGTGGTATCACTGTCACAGGTAATAATATCAAGTAAATTTTTTAAGTAGATGAGTTATTTATAGGAGAACATGTATACATGAGTTAATAAAAAAACCAACTCAGTCTGTGTGGAGAGCGATAAATTCATGCATCACGGGTATTTGGAAGAGATTTCAGCTGTAGAACTACACGTGGCTGTTGAATGCATTATGGGCTTCTCCCAAGCATTACCTTCTGAAACCATCCTATATTATTCATTTTCACAGTACTATATGTATTATTGATATGTCCTGCGTGGCATGACTCACATCCCAGCTTTTATGGAAATTTTGGAAATAAGTGTTACAATTGGTGTTACTGCGGAGTGAACTAGATAGCATCTTACATGAAATGGGTTGTTGCTCTGTTGGTTTATTAATAGATCGAAGTTCTTAAACCAGAATAAAAAATGAAACAGACCCTGCACATCTGATGGTAATTATCCTTTACTGTAGTCTTACACAGATAAAAAGGATGTAGACAGTTTTAAGAGAATTAACTGTTTTTTGCTCTGTAACTCACAATTTGATGGTCAAAACAGAAAACCTAGGGATGAGATTTAAACATAATATGTTTAAAGACAGAAGATCATAAGACAAATACTGGAGGATATATTTTTGGTTTTAAGAATACCACATCATATTACCAGTCTTTGTTCTTGTTTTGTAGCTTGTTAGATTCCTAAATTAGAAAAAAATCCAACATAAGGTTGTAAATTACCAAAATGGATGATCTTGTGAACATTAAATTGAAATTTAGTGAATTTGAGATTTATAGAATCATTTAGGTTGAAAAAGACCTTTGAGATCATCAAGTCCAACCATTAAAGCAGGACTGCCAAGTCCATCACTAAACCATATCCCTAAACACTGCATCTATGCTTTTTTTAAACACTTTGAGGGATGGTGATCCCACCACCCCCCTGGGCAGCCTGTTCCAATGTTTGACAAACCTTTCAGTGAAGAATTTTTTCATAATATCCAATCTAAACCTTCCCTGGCATAACTTCAGGCCTTCTCCTCTTGTCCTGTCACTGGTTATCTGGGAGAAGAGACCTACCACCACCTGCCTACAAGTCTCTTTTCAGGTAGTCATAGAGAGCGATAAGGTCCCTGCTGAACCTCCTCCCCTCCAGACTAAAGAGCCCCAGTTCCCTCAGCTGCTCCTGATAAGACCCGTGCTCTAGACCCTTGAGCAGCTTCGTGGCCCTTCTCTGGACACACTCCAGCACCTCCATGTTTTTCTTGCAGTGAGGGGCCCAAAACTGAACACAGTGTTTGAGGTGCGGCCTCACCAGTGCCAGGCACAGGAGGACAGTCACTTCCCTTGTCCTGCTGTCCACGCTGTTTCTGATACCAGCCAGGATGCTCTTGGCCTTCTTGGCCGCCTTGGCACACTGTTGGCTCATGTTCAACTGCCTGTCAGCCAGCACCCTGAGGTCTTTTCACACCAGACTGCTTTCCAGCCTTTATAAATCTACTGAATCCATCTCTGTAATTAGTTAATTTTTGAAAGATTTGCTCCCTATCATTAATTTATCCAAAGTGAACATGTAAAGGGCATCTGATTAGTTCATTTTGTTTAATGGTAGAGGTTGCCCTGAAAAAGATGTAAATAGTGCAACAGATACAAATTTACACTCTCCAACTTTTGAAGCACCCCTCTTTCTTCATGGCACTGGTGACCAGAACTGAGTTTGAAGTTTAAGTGCTTCCTGCTTTGAAAAAATTAAACCGTAACACACTTGGTAAATGCAGACTTTCCGCCTTTTTGTGTGTCAATGGCCACGTGAGAGACAAGCACCTGACCATTTGGGAAGCCAGACCTATTATGGATCGCTGTGTATTCATACTAGGCATTTGCATGTCCTCCAGAGATAGGTAAAAACCCAGAGCCTAAATGTACAGTTGAGAAATACTCCTTTTATCGGATTACTTTCAGTCTAGAACTCACTTCATCAACATGCTGACAGCTGCAGCGCAGCACTCGGCTCACCTGCCTGCACGGGTTCACAGGCTGCAGGCAGGTCAGCTGGCACTACCCGACATGCTGGGTTGTGGGACAGAGGGATGCAGCAGCACAAGTATGTGAAGTGTAGGGACTATCTGGTAGAAGCGGGTACAAAAGGCTTGATTACAGTTCCCCTTATAGCAGGAAACAGAATTTGCTTTGAAGAGTCGTGAAATGGAGAGTTTGAGACATACTATCAGTTTATGGATGCAAATGTGGTATGTTGCAATACCTATTAACATTTCAGTTGAAGACTGTGAAGAAACTCATTTTTTCCAGTTTCACAACTGTGTTTGGCATCACTTCATGTATAGCTTCATCTTTTTGTCTCTTGTCCTTCTCTTTCATTAAGTAATAGAGTGGTAGACAAATAAGGAAGTTACTTTAAAAAAAATGGAAGAAAGATAAGCTCTGGGGGTTTGTCTTTAATGTTCAACAGGTACCTGACAGTCTTCCAGTGGAGCAGCTTTAACAGCTCAGTTTCCACTGCTGTGAGGTTTGTCCTCTGCTCCAAAGTGCTAAGTATGCTGGTCTTACAGTGTCTCTTGATGAACTTGTCCATTTGCTCATTCTGTCCTTCACTGGCACTGCCTTGCCCAGCTGTCTGCAGTTGGACTTGGTTTGGGTACTTCTTCAGTTAGCTGCTCTCACTTTACAAAAGATTACTTTGTCTCTGTGAACCATGAACTGCTTGCACCGGGCATACATGCACGCTATTTGCACATGGAAATTGTTTATATGTATGATCATTGGTTAAATAAACAGGGAAGCCCCTATTGCTAGCCGTACCTGGATTTCTTTTGCGTAAAGGGCTGGCTGGTTGCTTAAGTATCCTATTTGTGTTCAGGGAATCCAACTAGCTCCTGTTTGTAGCTAGAGAGAAAAGCTGTAATATTTTTGCATTTCTTCAAGTAAAATTTTGAAGTGGGCATTTTTTTCTAATTAGCTGTAAGACTGATTGCATTTCTGTAAGCGAACATATGAGTATATAACTGACTGTTGTGACAGGAATGTCTGTGTAACATTAGAGGCTATCCTTTGAAAATGTTACCTTTGCTATTTTATCATATATCTTCAACAGTGTGCTATATTGTGAATTAATTTTCCAAAGGTAAGTTGAATAATGCATGTGCTTCACAATATAGCAATGCAATACTTTACCAGTATCTTCTTTGCATAACTGCATTTTATTAAATTTAACAAATAATGTAAAATATCTATTAATCTATACCTTATTTCAATAGAAGGTAACACCAGGAGAGTCTACTTCACTGGACTTCAAATTATTTTCTTCAGATTCAAATAATTAAAAATTTAAAGATGGAAGCAAGCATTTAAAACCATTTAGTGATGTTAGTGTTTAAACACGGTTATAAAGAGATTTTTCTGGCCATTCCTATTTTACAGAAATAAAGAGAGCAGTATATTCACAGTGAACATGTCAAGTCTGGATAAAGTGATAGACAGCAAAATCAATTTCTTTTTTTTAATTAGAGGGTTGGAATTGGTGTTATAACTGTAAATTGTTCTGACTGATTATTGGCATTTTTACTGCCTTCTGAAAATATAATAATAATAGGGTTAAAATGGAAGTTTCTCAAGTGATTGAGGGGAGGACCAGGGGAATACCACCTTTAGGTAAGAACTACTGAAACATAAATTCAATTGATTTCAGCTTCAGCTAAAACTGGGAGCTAACTATAAGCTTGATAAAAAGTTCTATGAAGAATTCATGATCAAACTGAATTCAGGGACGGAATTCTAATTTACTTCATCTGTGTTCTGGTTCCTTCTTCTTTCCTATATATCAGCTAGAAGAAAATGTAATAGTCATCTTTATCCTGTTGTTCCTAAACACTTAGCACTTTGAGAGACCTAATAGAAATCAGTTATAAGTACATCAACAACTTTTAATGACCAAGAATTTTTGCTTTTAGTCCACTGTTCACATAATAGTTAAATATATAATATATATTATTACGGAGAACTGAGTACTTGGGAATAGCAAGAGCAGGGCTGCTCCACCAGGGAGGATGAGCTGGGCACTGAGGGTACCCACAAACACTGGTAGGGCCATCATGGACAGGGTGCAGAACTGCAGCACCCAAGCAAGGCTGTGCTGGAAATGGGGTCCTGTCACCATTGATCAGGTGAGTTGATGAGCCATGGCCAGGATCTGGTCAGAAGCAGCAGGAGGCAAAGCCAAGGCAGCGCTGGGAACAAAGTTGTCCTCAGCGAAGGTCCAGGGTCTTTAAAGGAAATCCATTCTGTGAGCCAGAGTGTAGGAGACAGGACCAGGATCAGGCAATCCTGCAGCGTCACTGGGCCAGGGACTGACAGCCCTGAGGGCTAAAATGTGGTCCTGGGCTGATGGCAGGGTGAGAGGAGGCTCAGGGGAATGCGCAGGGACCGACAGTGCCGGCAGTACCCCCAGGGCCACGGCACCGAGCATGAATTTCTCTGCCAGCTCCATTATTGCATGTGGGGCTAAGTAGAGTGGTTTTATAAAGGTGCATTAATTACTTTTCTTTCATGAAAAAATACTGGGAATAACATCGTTCCA